>NC_136072.1:515814313-516414313 GCF_964261635.1 Lissotriton helveticus | reverse complement strand
AGGATTCTCAAGAAAAGTGAAGGCGTCCAATTTGAAATTGAGGATGGGAATCCTACCTTCAAATAAGCATCTGCCACCTTGGGAATGTATAGAAACAAAAATAAACTGCAGAACCTGTGGTGACTTTAAAGAGGACGTCCTGCTTATACTGTGTAGTTGCACAGCTCTAAACAATGAGTGAAGACTTTTATTAAAACCACTCTGGAACCAAAGAGGAATACAAACACGCAGGCAAGCACTAATAGTCAGCTTTGAGGGAAACAACACTCAGCTAGCATGTAGGCTAGTCTGATTTATGAATATAGCAAAACTCAGGTTAAATTTAACTACTAAGTGGCTATTCGATCAAAGTAGGCTATAATCAAAAGAGAGATTTAGCTGCATAACCCTTAATTCTGAAGCTCCGCCCAAAGTTGTATATGCAGACTATTGCACTGCTACAGCAGACTAGTTATGTGCTTTAAGGTATTGAAAGCGCAGTCCGACAACTGTTAATTTGGAACTTTCAGGTTCTTTTACCGTATTTTAAACTTTGCACAGAAATGGAATTTCATATGAATTTTAACAACTTTTTACCCCGTCTAATCATAATTCATGCGTATTTTCAACATAGACTGCTTTTGATTTTATTTTTCATACTGCAATGATTTTAATTAATCATGCAATAAAGAATTTTGTACCTTTTGTACCTTGAATAATCAAAGGAAGAAGGTGTCACTGGCAGGGAGACACCCAGAACTGGTTTGGACAGGGGTCAGTGCCCCAATGCACACCAAGACTTCAAAGACATTTAAGGGTATAACTATGAGAGCTGAAACCCCTGAACGTTGGACTGAAAAGCATTGAAACTGCTTCGTGGTCAAGAGGAACCTCTGCCAAGGAAAAACAGCTGAAGAGACTGAAGAGAAGGATTGACCCTTGTTGTGTGTTCTGGGGCTGGCCTGCAGTTTGCTGATTTAACTAAGGAGAGGCTAAGGGACTTTGCTGTGTGCTGTGTCCCCCTGCTTGAAAGGACTTTGCTGTGTGCTGTGTCCTGAAGTAACTTGTCCCCAAGGGCCCGAGGAGGGATGGCTCCCTATTGTGGAAACTCAGGAATATCAAAGTTTCCAAGTGTGTCTCACCGGTGCTGTGTGCATGTGCTTTTTGCTGCCTGAGACCTTCGTAAGCATTGCCCGGGACTGTGTGGCCAGAAACTCAACCGAGTCTCAGCGATGCTTTGTGCGTGTGCAGCTTGAGATTGCCGTTGGGGTCCGTGGTGCCTGTTGGAAAGTGCCCTGTGACTGCAGTGCTCCCGCATTGTGAATCATCGTCCATGCTGCTGTGAAGTGCTTGTGGCCCGAGCCGTCATCGTAACGGAGGCTGCGAAACAAGATCGCCCCTGCCGGCCCGAGACGCAACGTGCTGAAGGATATCGTAAAGCTAAGAAAGTCGTGAGGTAATTGTGATCGTTCTTCGCAAGTAAATCTGCCCAAGATCATCAGCAATGGAGGAGGCAGCATCGCCTTGCATCGGAGATGTGTCGTCATCAGGAGCGCCCAGCAGGACGTCGGATGAGCAGGGGGGAGAGAGAGAGTAAGGCAGGGCATCCCCCAGGTAAGGCTGGGACTCCGGTCGAGAGCCGCAAGCGTGTGTGGCCTGGGGAGGCACAGGAGGAGTACAGGAGTGCTCCCGTCTCTCTCCCGCTGCATCGTGTTAGATGCGATGAGTCCTCGAGAGGCCCAGACCTGTCCGGTAGTACCGGGGCCCCCCTCAGAAGTTCAGGACTACTGTCTGTGGTTGGGGCCTAGTAGTACCCATGCTTATCGCGTTGATTGGCCTGGTATTATTCCTGCATTACAATATGCCTTATTACTTGCATTAGGGATTGTATTATTTCTGCATTACGAATTGCCTTATTATGTGCATTGAGGATTGAATTATTCTCGCATTACGAACTGCCTTATTATGTGCATTGAGGATTGAGTTATTCTCGCATCACGAACTGCCGTAATACTTGCATTAAGGAGTGTGTTATATGTGCATTACAAACTGTCTGATTACGTGCATTGAGGATTGTATTATTCTTGCATTACGAAGTCCATTAGTCTGACGATACAAACTGCATAACGAATTGCACAGTGTTGCATTAGGACTGCATTTGAACATCGTGAACTGCTCATTAATACCACAAGAACCTACAAGTGTTTGTTGGCCTATTAACCGGCAAAGTGAAATATTACGAATACACATATGTTGGATTTTTAGCATTTGGTCTTACCGTATTTTTCTTCTTGATAAAGATACTGCTAATTTCATACATCAGTGTGGTGTCCATTTGTGGTGTTATCACTGTGTCACCGGGAGTGTGGTTGCAAATACTTTACACATTGCTTTGAAAATAAGCCTGGCTGCTCATGCCAAGCTACCATGGGGTGAGCAAGGGTTATCAAAGAGGGTGTCCCTCCTTTCCCTGACTAGCAGCAAGGGTCCCTGTTTGGCCTAAGGTAACTGCCTCAGCCAACTAGAGACCCCAGTTCTAACATTGGTGGTCAGCGGTTGGGATTGGAACGTGCATTTGCAATTCACGCACAGTGATTGGTGTACATCACTGGTTTTAGCGCAGACCATGATGCAACCACATATCGTGTTTCTGATTTTTGGTTCTATTTTTGAGCGATCTTTAAGCCACACATCATGTTTCAGAGGTGTCAAGTAGTCAGTGGGGTTGCAGAATTGGAGTTTGACCTTGAGGCATTACTTACCTACAAAGTTGATCAATTGAGGCAATTCTGCAGAGCTTTGGGATGTCCATGAAAAGTAGTGCCAAGTAAGAGGCGCTGCAAACGGCCTTGAGGGCCTGGCGGGAAGCCAATGAGGCTCAGGAAACAGGTAATGATGAGATGGATGAGAATGACCCAGGAAATGGATTTGGTCCACAGAATTTGCCAGTGGAAGGACCAGCCTTAGGGGCTGGTAGTGACCATTCTGGGTGGAGTTTTTCCTCAGAGGAGCTGGAGGAAAACCAAAGGGCCAGAGCACATGAGTAGGAGGTTTTGAAACTTAAGGCTCAAGCAGAGGAGAAAAAGCTGCTCATTGAAAGTGCAAAGCAAGCAGAGGAGAGCAAGAACGCTCTCGCCTTGGAAGAGAAGATTCTCTTAGCTCATGAGTTAAGCATGAGGGAAATGGACATTAAGGCTAAACAGGTGTAGTCCAGTTCGAATGGTGGCAGCGCACAGCCAGTGCCAATGGGTAAATTGTACATTCCCAGAGACTTACTCCGAGATTACCAAAGGGGTGATGATATTTATGCGTGGTTCACGGCATATGAGATTGCACTGAGGATGAATGAGGTGTCTGAGAAGCATTGGGGGGGCAGGCCCATGGAAACACTTTGAGGCTTCTGGGAGGGATGTTTTACCACCTTTATTAAGGGTGGGAACCCTACCTTCCGCCAACATGAAGGAGGCTTTATGCCTCAGGTATGGGCTCACTCCTGAACAATACAGGCAGAAGTTCAGGAACTTCGAGAAACAGGATCGAGTACTTGGGTTGAGTGTGTGAATGCATACACATGTGCACTGGATGGTTGGATGACGGGCAGCAAGGTAACTGATTTTAAGGGCTTTTGCAATTTACTTAGTTGGGAGCACTTGAGTAGTCTGCTTGTTCCAGAGCTGTGCCAGCATCTTTTAGACAGTAAGCTGACTGATCCCGGTAAGCTTGCTGAAGAGGCGGACCGCTGGACCAGCGCCAGAGTCCACAAGGGGATTGAAGGTACCACTACCAAAGGTGTACAGGGTCCCCCACAGAAGGTGGAGGACAAGGGTAACCACAAGAAGTTCTCTAAAGGGCCCCAAAGTAGTGCCCAGGTGAAGGGTCCCAGTACCCCAAGGCTAAGAGGTCCTGGCCCCCTAAGGGCAAGCGGGACCACAGAGGTCCTCCTACTTGTTATTTCTGTAAAGAAGTGGGTCACATTGCCCCTAAATGCCCCAAGAAACCACCCGCACCCACTGGTGCTCCAACACCAGGTTTAGTGAGTGGAGCGTTGGAGGAGGAATTGATGGTCCAGGAAGCCTCTCTGCCTGAGAATACTAAGAAGTACAGGCAGTGGGTGACCATCAAATGGAAGGAGGGTAGAGGCTCTGAGAGACACAGGAGCCAATTTGACATCTGTCAGGTGTCAGTGGGTGTCTTTGGAACAGGTAATTCCCAATGTACTTCACCCTGTAGTTGCAGCAGACAACTCAGTGCGCCTCTGCAAGTTGGCGCTAGTTCCCTTTGAGCGGGGGGGTCTAAGGTTCCTTGAAAGTCGTTGTGAGTCCATCCATGCCTGTAGACTGTTTGTTGGGGAATGCCCTGGCGAGTTTCCCCTAGAAGGAGGTGGAGCACCAGGCGCATTTGGCGATGTTGGGTCTGCCTGAGTGGGCTTGTGAGACCACTCAGTCTATGGCAGCCAGTAAAGGTGTTCAAGAGGACCTGGAGCCTAAAACAGTGGCCCAGGTGCCTGCCTTAAAGAGAAGAGGCAGGAGTGTGGAAAGCCAGCCCCAAAAGTTCCCACGGTCCAGGAGGAGGCACACCTTGAGGGGGATGCCCTGGAGCTTACATGGGAGCAAGTAGCTGAACTGGGGGACCTACCTGAGGTGACCGAATGGCAGCAGGAGGACGGGCCCTCCAGGGAGTAATTCTGTGAGGAGCAGAAAAAGTGACCCTCTCTTGTAGGTTTGTGGCAACAGACAGCAAACCAGGCAGCAGGTGATCCGTCTGGGTCACACTTGATTTACTGGGAGAATAAACTCCTATATAGTGGGCCTAAGGTTGCTGAGCCTGGGTCAGCCCGTGCCACCAGCGCTTCAGAGCCTTCTTACTGGGGTTGGCTCATGATGTACCTCTAGCAGGACATTTGAGGCAGGACAAAACCTTTGAGAGGATTGTCACCCACTTCTACTAGCCTCAAATGCGCAAGAGTTCTGCTACTTATTGCAGGACCTGTCAGACTTGCCAGGCAAGTGGTAAGATTGGAAGGAAGCGCAAGGCTCCCCTCCAACCTTTCCCTGTAGTCAGCTCCCCATTTGAAAGGGTGAGCATTGACATTGTGGGGCCTCTGGATCCCAAGACATCCATGGGCAACAAGTTCATCCTGGTCTTGGTGGACCATGCCACCCGGTACCCGGAAGCCATCCCTCTCTGGACGGTGACAGACCCCTAGGTGGGCCGTGCACTGATGGGGATTTTCTCCCGCATGGGTTTCCCCAGAGAGGTGGTGTCCGACCGGGGAACTAATTTCATATCTGGGTATATGAAATCGCTGTGGAAGGAGTGCGGTGTAACCTATAAGTTCACCACGCCTTACCACCCCCAGGGTAATGGTCTGGTTGAGAGATTTAACAGGACTCTGAAGGGCATGATTATGGGCCTCGAGGAACCCTTGAGGCATGAGTGGGATGTCCTCTTACCATGCCTGCTGTTTGCTTACAGAGTGGTGCCACAGAAGTCCCTAGGGTTCAGTCCCTTTGAGCACCTGTATGGGCACCCTGTAAGAGGACCCTTGAGTTTGATGAAGGTGGGCTGGGAGAAGCCTCCTGGTAAACCTCCCAGTATGTACATAGCTACATGCTGGTGTTCAGGAACCAAACTAGGCATTTCAGGCAACTCCCTCAAGTCAGCCAGGAAGAAATTAAACGGTGGTACGACCAGAATGCCACTCTGGTAGAGTTTCAACATGGGCAAAAAGTGTGGGTGATGGCGCCAGTGGAGACTTGCACGCCCCAGGATAAGTGGACTGGGCCTTATGAGGTGGTGGAGCGCAAAAGCGAAGTGACCTACCGGGTTGACTTACTGTCTCCTAGGAACCCTTTAAGGTTCCTCTATGTGAACCACCTCAAACCACACTTTGAGAGGTCTGATGTGACCATGCTCTTGGCTACAGATGATGGGGCGGAAGAGGAGAGTGAACCTCTTCCTGACCTCCTGTCAGCCAAGGAGAAGGATGGGTCAGTGGATGGGGTGAGCCTCTCGCCTACCCTGACCCTGAAACAGCAGAGGGACTGTCACCAGGTATTGGGTCAGTTCCCCTCCCTGTTCTCCCTGACCCCAGGAGTCACCCATTGGTGCGTCCATGATGTGGAACCTGGAGACAGCCTGCCTGTAAAACAGACATTTTACAGAGTAGCTGATAAGGTCAGGGCCAGCGTCAAGGAGGTGGTTTCCAAGATGCTGGCGCTAGGGGTGATTGAGCCATCCAGCAGCCCCTGGGCTCGCCCAGTTGGCCTGGTGCCAAAAGCTGCTGCGCCTGGTGCCACCCCAGAACTCCAGTTCTGTGTGGATTACTGTGGGCTCAATGCGGTCACCAAGACTGACGCTCACCCCATTCCCAGAGCTGATGAGCTTGTGGATCAGCTGGGAGCTGCCCGGTAGCTCAGCACATTTTACTTGACATCTCGGTACTGGCAGATTGCCTTGACTCAGCCCCACCCTCTTCAACATTTACATGAGCCCCCTCGCGGCCATCGCACGCCAATACAACCTCAACATCATCTCCTATGCCGACGACACCCAGCTGATCCTCTCCCTCACCAAAGACCCCGCCACAGCCAGATCCAACCTACACGAAGGGATGAAAGGCGTAGCCGAGTGGATGAAGAACAGCCGCCTGAAGCTGAACTCAGACAAGACGGAAGTCCTCATCCTGGGATCATCACCCTCTGCCTGGGACGACTCCTGGTGGCCCCCGGCCCTGGGCAGCGCACCCAAACCAATGGACCACGCACGCAACCTGGGATTCATCCTGGACTTCTCACTCTCGATGACCAGACAAGTCAACGCCGTCTCATCATCGTGTTTCAACATCCTATGCATGCTCCGAAAGATCTTTCGTTGGATCCCCACCGAAACCAGGAAGACGGTCACCCAGGCACTCGTCACCAGCCGACTGGACTACGGAAACACCCTCTACACCGTAACCACAGCCAAACTGCAGAAAAGACTCCAACGCACCCAGAACGCTTCCGCACGACTCATCCTGGACATCCCCCGACACAGCTGCATCTCCGGACACCTGAGAGACCTGCACTGGCTCCCCGTCAGCAAAAGAATCACGTTCCGCCTCCTCACCCACGCACACAAGGCCCTCCACGACCTGGGCCCATGATACCTCAACAACCGCCTGACCTTCTACAATCCCACCCGCCAGCTACGATCAACCAACCACGCCCTCGCAGCCATTCCTCGCATTCGCCGAGCCACAATGGGAGGAAGATCCTTCTCCTACCTGGCAGCCAAGACCTGGAACTCCCTCCCCATCCACCTCCGTCTCACCCATGACCATCTCTCCTTCAGGAAGCAACTCAAGACCTGGCTGATCGAGCAGTAGCGGAAGCCCCCCTCCAAGCGCCTTGAGACCCTCCGGGTGAGTAGTGCGCTATACAAATTTCTTGATTGATTGATTGACTGAGGGAGCTAAGGAGAGGTCGGAGTTCTCAACCCCAGAGGGGCACTACCAATTCAGGGTTATGCCCTTCGGATTGAAGAATGCCATTGCCACCTTCCAGAGATTGGTTAACCAGGTACTGTGTGGGCTGGAGGAATTCAACATAGTGAACTTCTCATTATTACCGCAAGAACCTACAAGTGTTTGTTGGCCTAATAACCGGCAAAGTGAAATATAACGAATACGCATATGTTGGATACTTATCGTTTTGTCTTACCGTATTTTTCTTCTTGATAAAGATACCACTATTTTCATATATCAGGGTGGTGTCCATTTGTGGTGTTATCACTGTGTCACTGGGAGTGTGGTTGCAAATACTTTAAACATTACCTTGAAGATAAGCCTGACTGCTTGTGCCAAGCTACCAGGGGGTTAGCAGGGGTTATCAAAGAGGGTGTCCCTCCTTTCCCTGACTAGAAGCAAGGGTCCCCATTTAGCCTAAGGGAACTGCCTCAGCCAACTAGAGACCCCCAGTTCTAACAAAAATACACAGGCACACTTTGGAATGCTATTCAAAATAACATGCATGACGTTCAAAACAAGGAAAGTACACTAAAAAAACCAACATGCCCATTCAAAACACAAACCAATGAAATACGAAGCAAGATGAGGCCTAGCAGCTGTTGCAGCCAAAGCTTAAAGCAATTTTGCATGCTGGTGTTTCTGGGCAGTAAAATCAGGACCAGTGTTCCAGCACCTGGGAAATACAGGTGCAAAAACACCAGGTAATTTGAGACTTGGAAGTGCAGAATTCCATATGGGAATTCCTCTCATTTGGCTGGTAATGAGGGACTAGGTGTTACACCAGTGAATCTTCTCATTTAAGCCGGCGCACACGGTGAGAATAGCAGTGCTCTAGTGCTGAGTGATGACAACATAAAAACCTAGACAATAAATGAGGGTCCCATGGGGCCGCTCTAATTCTTTGATGCACAGACTGAAGGAAAGCAGCTCTTTACTGCCTGCCAGTCGCACTTCAAAGCTGCACAACAAAGCAACTTGAAGTCCCAGCGGTACGATCACTAGGGGCCATATTTACGAGTTTTGTAGAGCAGGGCAGCACAGCAAGTTGCCTCGTTGCGCTGTCCTGTATCACATAAAAAGGGAAGTAATGCTCTGTATTTATCCAATTCGGCACATTCCTGTCCTTTTCCTTTGCACTGTCGCCATTTTGGCAGACTAGCCCCAATGCAGCACCCTTGCACCATGGTGCAAGAGTGCCTGTGTTGTTGGCAGGAATGTTTATGTGCAGAAATGGACACCTTCATGCACAAAAACAATCATGAGTCCCTATTATATAAAGTGCCCTGGGGCACTTTGGTATTACAGAAGGGAGGCAGACGCTGTTGTGGCCCCTTCTGTAATACTAATAGCGCTGACGCACATAAAGCGCCAGCGCTATCTGCAGGGGGTGTTCCCTAATTTGCATGGGGGCATGCCCCATGCAAATGAGGAAATCCCTTTGCCTTTGCGCCCGCGCTGTATTACAGACATGGGCGCAAAGGCAAAGAAGCCCCGAAGAGGTGCACTAAGAGTGCGCCATCTAAAAGGTGCGCCCCTGATGGCAGCCCTCTGGGGGGGAAAGGGGTCCCATGGAGCCCCCAGACATACCCTAGCAGGCGGGTGTAGTCAGTGACTGCACCTGCTTTCTAGGTGACCTCTAATCCCCTTAAAAATGCAGGCAGGTTGCCACCTGTACTGTGAAAACACAGAGCAGCTGTAAAGCAGCCGCTCCATTTTTCACAAGAATATGTTACCCCAGGGCAACACAAGTCTGCGGGTGCACTGGGGGTAGCATACATGATAATAGGGCGCATTTTCACTGTTTGTGCCTGGTGCACACAATGAAAATGTGCTTTTAGCATAATATGGCCACTGAGAGGCTTTTTCCTCTAGCAATGTGTGCAGAATTCAGCACAAATAAAAAAAGGAAGTAAAAAGGAGCCATATCTTTTTGGTGCATTCCCAGGTTTGGTAAATCTGGGAATATAAAACCCATGGGAGATGCGTGGGAGCACCCACTGCAACACCGATGCAAAACCTCCCTTGCTCAGAGTAGTGCAATGCAGGAATTTGCACTCCGTTGCATTACTCCATATGTTATAAAGCCATTCACAGCTCATAAAAATGACCTGGAGATTTGCATCATGCATGTACCTCGTTGTGTGGAGCAAGCATGACTCAAAGCTCTCGTTATTATGCCTCTAGATAACCAGGTGAATTAGGTTATGCTGTTCGTACAGTTGACTCTTCAATACACAATTTACTTTTCAATGCAAAGGGGGGCCCTGTATTTACAATTCACCCAACACAGCATGGCAAGGCATGTTACAGTGCTGCGGTGCGCGAATAGGAGAGAGCTGAAAACTGCCATATCTACTGAGATAATGTGCTATTGATAATGTGCTTTTCAGCTGTCGCCCTCTGCTAGTGCACTTGTGGCTGTCTAGTGCCAAAGAAAGGCACTTTTGCACTATTGTACAAGGATGCCTGTGTTGAAGGCAGGGTTCTCTTCATGCAGGAAGTGATACATTAATGCACAAAAACAATCCTTACAGACATTTTCCTCTGTCTATCTGTGTGTAGAATGCAGCGTGCATAGAAAGAGGAAGTAACAAGGAGAGATAAATATATTTCTCCTCGTTACGCCTGCTTCAGCGGGGCGTAGCATTTTGACACATTCCCAGGTCTCTACGTCTTTGTTAGTCTGGGAATGCACCACAATCCATGGGTGGGTGTGTGGGAACACCTATACTCCTCCCATGGAACGCCTCCCTAATGGAAAGTATTGCAAGACATCCCTGTGCGCAGCCTTGTGTTGGTTTTGGGAAAAAGCCCATGCAAAATCACGCAAATGGGATCTGTGTGTCTTTGTAAAGCAGAAATAACATTTTGGGTGATGGCTGCACCAAAAAAAGTGGCTCACTCACTACGCAAAAGGCTAGTAAATGTGCCCCTAAATGTTTTATTGCTTATGCACAGGATAGTGGGGGTATTTATAATCTTACATAAATACCTTGTTAGTGCTGATTTTTGGTTATTGTTTCTCCACTGACCCTCTTTTTATGAATTTCATGGATTCTGTTTCACATATGTTAGGCAGCACCTTTAATTACACTGGCCACGGATCCTGTTGAGGTTTCCTAAAAATGCTCCATCGGCCACACCCCTTTTAGGGTCCTCCTTACTTTTTCAACCCACTTAAAGCACTGGAGAAAACAACCTAGCCCAGCAGCAGTCCTCAAAAGACTCCAGCAAGTACTGAATGCAGCACCAAGACTTCTAAATGGTTTGTTTAAATGTTATCCTATTTGATGCAGCAATGTCAGTTTGAAACGGAAGTACTGGCATTAATGCACAGAATTCCGTTTGAAGCCACGTGTTAATCACATAAAGTTATGTATGCAAACTCTACTCACTAGGTGGGCTCCAAAGTTGCTATCACCCTAAACAGATCTAGAAGTCCTCCTCAGCTGCTTGACTTGATGAACCTAGGCTCATAAACCTGCTCACTGTGAAAGAGTTTTTCAGGACATGGTAGCACATGGTACCAAAAATGGAGTAGGCCTGCAAAGCTGTGGAACTGGATTATAACACACACTGGCCCTCATTGGGAGTGCCCAGCAGGGAAGGTGATTATTATCGCACACTTTAAAATGTGAAACCACAGGGATCGGAATTTAAAAGGTGTAATCATTTTTGCCTGTAAAACTGTGTGCCTTTTAAAATGAGGCGTAACCTGCGGATTTTGATGCTTTGTGCATCAAAATCCGCATGTACTGGTATTTACTGGGCCGGTTCCCCTGGTAAAATTCTGCAGGATTAACCTCCTGAAATTTACCTTGGGAAAATTGCAAGGCGTGTGATAATTACCACAAAACTCATAATGCCGATGCCACTGCAAACAGTAGTTTGCACAGGGATCGGAAAAGAATGAGCGACTCGAGAGCTAAAGTGTAGGGCGAAGGGGATGCAGGTGTTTTTTGGAAAAAATATCCACTTAACTTTCAAATTTCTTACAACTGAATCATTTGAGGAGAAACACACAATGGGGCTCAATATGAGTGCAGAAAATGAGTGATAACTAAAACGCTGAGGCACATATTTATAACTTTTTCACCCAATGTAGCCAGATAACTTTCTGCAGTGCATGAAAGGGCGAAGGCAGGGATGACCATATTTACCATTATATGGTGCATTCCTGTCCTCGCCTTGCACTACTGCACTCAGTGCAGCCTAGCACCAATGCAGGCACCCTTGGTGCAAGGATGCCTGAGTCGCAGGCAGGATTGTTTTCGTGCAGGAAGTGACACCTTTCTGAACCAAAACAATTCTTAGAGGCAATTTCCTCTTTCTGAGTGGGCCCCAAAATGTTGCACACTTATAAAGAGGAAACAATGAGGAGAAATAAAGATATTTAACCATCATTGTGCCTCTGGTGGGAAGGCATACAATTAAGATGCCTACCAGTTCTACCAGTGTTGGTAAATCTGGGAATGCATCAGAATGCATGGATGTGTGGGAACACCAACACTCCAACCATGTAAAGCCTCCACCATTCAGTGTAAAGCAAGGCAGTGGCTTCTGCTTCCTTGTGTTACACCAGATACACCAAGCCATGCAGGGCCAATCAGGGTGGCCTTTCGTGGTGTGGTAAACCTGATTCTTGATTTTGCATTTACCTATGTCACCTTGCTCGGCACAAGGGGAAAGCAAAAGAAAGATAATTCTGCCCCCCCCGCCCCCCCCGGTCCTAGTTACAATCCCTCTACAGTTTTCTCCTGATAAATTCCAGCAAGTAAAACCTAACAACATTTCTCTGAAAATGCTCATAAAAATGTGAAACTTGCATAATTTGGTGTGTGAAATACCATTCCCTCAAGTTGTGCTTTATTTTAAAATTGAATACTTGAAACCAGAGGCATTTATGCACCCGTGGGCTACCATTACAAGTTTGTCACAATATGGTTATGTATTTTCCACACACAGGCCCTCATTGCAAATGGCCCTCTAATTGGTGTCATATTTATCACTCATAATAAAATCCAATTCAGTTGAGTCATAATTCATTAGGTGCGATAGATCCCATCCAATTAGATGCATATTTTGTTCTGCTAACTACTGGTATGTTATCACCTGTTTCAGCCTAGCTGAGGCACATCAAAGCCAGTCAGTATCTGCAGTTCCAAATAGGATGAGTATGATACACTTGTACAACATGTGCCCCCATCTAAATATCGAGAAAGGCTGTAACACCAGGGGGCCCTGTTTGAGTCCCCTTCCTTGCTGTCCTGCCAATTTGTTAATGGTGGGATCCCCACCATGAAAAGGTAGGCGGAATACCATCCGTAATTTGGATGGTCATGCCGGCATCAGTAACACTGTCATAGGCCACAGCTTTGGCCACCGTAACCATGGCGGGTTCAGAGATCCCACTGGAGATGGCAGTCTTGCAGCGGTCTCACCACCCTGATCGTAAGTGGGTGGTGGGTCTGCCAGGATGGCGGTGGTCGGACCGCCATCTGACGGAATGACAGTCTTGCAATCTCAGGTATTTTAATCAGGCCCTATGTTTCTATAACCAGGCAAGTACAGAGAAAACATAGAGAGTGAAACCAGAATAGAGAAAAGTAATTGTATCCGAAATTTCACGTACATCTTTACAATAAATGTAAATCTTGGATTTAAACAATACGCTAAAAGCAATCAGATATTTTTTCTGTGGGAAAAATTATCAGATTAAATTAATACTCCTAACAATATTTGATCAGAGCAGATAAAGTTAAATTATTTGACACCTGCCACCAGATTGTCACATGTACTTGTTTATTACCTCTAATAGTACAAAATCCAGAAAAGGGAACATTTCAAATGTAAAAATATGTATTCAGATTAAATATGTAAGTTAGTTTGCCTAGTACTACCCCTATGAGATCGCTGTCCCAAATGAAAACGGTAAATTGAATATAAAAATAACGGCAATCTGATGTAACATAGCTTATCATAGTTAATAACTGGTAAAAGTCAATTTTTTTTTAAATAGGGTTAATTGATTCATTGATTATTTGCGTACACGGGGTGTATATGTTCTCAAAGTTCCTTGTCTTTCAGTTTTTGTAGCTTTGGCACATAATCAAGTACTCTGGAGCTCCTGTTCCTTTTCTTGGTGGATTTATATTTTTCTTAAGTTCTATCATTATTTTTGGATCCTCCACATTGGACTGGAGGAAATGGAAGGACCAGAATGAAACCCTGCTTTCACCACTGTGGGAATGAAGATGTACCGCCTCTCACATTATTCACCTGTAGGATACTTATAAAGCAAACGCCCAGCTGAACTCAACAATGCTCTGTGTCGAAGAGAAGTACAACACAGGGAGCCCAGCATATAGTCAACAGACAGGAGTGTGCAGAAGGAAATGGATCACTCAAGTGATTTTACTCCATATGCAGAAGAGGAAAGAGGGTTCCATTAAGAGGGGATTTCTTCTTTGGAGGTCTGATCATGAACGTCAATATTATAGATAGGGCACACTGCCCTTGTCTTCGTCACAGCGTACTGTGAACTGGGTGTGACGGTGCTGCCGCCCAAGTCAGTACACTCTTGCTATATTTGACTGTCCCCATTGTGGCTGCAGACTCAAGTCTGTCCTGGTGGCAGGGCATTGGTGAATGGTAGATCAGCTGCTTAAAGGAAACATCCCACCTTTCACAGTGCAGGAGGCAACCAGCCTGCATTTCATTTCAACGATGGGCAGAAATCCCCCTGCAGGCGGGTGCAGTGAGTGATTGCATACACCTGCAGCTGAATGTCTGGGACACTCCATAGGACTATCTTTCCTTACTTTCAAGGGTGGAGCCCTAGACGTGGAGGCGTATGGACTGTTCAACATCTACTTCTGGTGCACAGTAAGTGCAAGCCTTAACAGCTTCTTTGCCCTGGTGCCTCTATCTGTGATACAAGATGGTCACAGAAGCAAAGTGTTTCCTCATTTGCATGGGGCCATGTTCACGTGTATATAAGGGAACACCTCAATGAGACTGCGCTAGTGTACTCTGTTTTGTAGAAAATGCAACACAAGCCTCTGCAGCCTTATCCTTAATACCAGAGGGCAAAGGGAAATCTAATAAGCATCCAAAATTCCTATTAATTTGGAGAAGAATCATTACATAGGATTTAAACAGATAGGGTGAAAGAGAGTCAAGCCATAAGGTGTTCCAGTTTGTTTTGAAGAAGGAGGGGAGAGAAAATGGCTAAATATTACCCATTAAGTGCCATTATAGAGAAAACGTTTTAGCCATGTTAAGAGAGTGTTTTTAGACCACATTTGGAGATGCTGGAAATTAGAAGAGTTATGTTCCACTGTCTCAAAGACTGCTGACAGGCCCATTAATATTAGTCACTCTTGTAGTTAGTGTCTGCAGCCACCTGAAGGTCATCATAAATGCAATTAATGCTGATTCTATACTTCCAAAAGGACAAACTCCTGTCTGTGAGTACTCCAGCCAAAAGTCTGTAGCCAGATAGTAGCAGGCCTCTTTAGCAGCTAATTTTTCAAGAATGTTTGAAGAAGAAGGGGGCAACCTAATTTTGCAGTAGTTTGCAGTGTACTCTGGATTATGGGCCTGATTTCGATGCTGGTTGGACTCTCACTGGACCGCACCATGACGGAGGCAGGACTGCCTGACTAGAAGTCAGCTGTCCCGAATCCTGGATTAGGATGTGACCGTATTCAGGTGGTCACAATGTGTATATATCCTATTGCGGCGTGTGCTACTGGCTGCAGCACTCGCCCCAATAGTAAATAAACACATTTTAAACATCCCTGCACTTTGTTGCAGGTACCATGGGTAGCCTCCCACATGGTACAGGGATGTTGGTGCCCCCCTCAGCCCCAATAGCTGAGAGACAGTGGGGGGCCTTCTAGAGGCCCCCAAAGTCACTTTCCACGTGCCTTTTCATGGCAGGTGAACCGCCATGAAAGGACAGCAGAAATGGACATTCTAATCCCTAAGGCAGTGCTTGAGCAGGCATCACCCTCATTGTACGGATTACTGACTCTCCGATGCACCGAAGCGCGGCAGACGGTCCCTCTGCCAGATGCCTCCGCCAGCTGCATCGTAATACAGCAAGCGGACCGCAGGGGCTGATGTCAGTGGGTCCGCCACCAACGAGCCGTCACTGTCGGACTCACCGACATCGTAATCAGGCCCTAAGTTTGGAATTTTTGAGTAATGGTCTAATAATGCCTTATTTGACATGACTAGGGATAATTTCAGATTATGACATTATAAACCGCTTTAGTGAGATCAGATACATACATTATCTTGATAGGGACTGCATCAAGGCGTGAGACAAATGTGCAAGGTTTAATGTACTGCTCCCTCTTGCCGCCTAGCTGTCTCAGGTCACATTAATGACTGCATTGTAGAAGATATACTCACAGTGATCTAAGATTGACAAACCCCTGCCAAGTACCATTAGTCCAACACCATAACCCTTAACCATGCACTCCACTCCCCGTGGGAACAGATTGGCGAGAGGGAGAAGGATAGACCAACAACACATCTCTTTCTATATGAAAAGAAGAGCTATGTGGTTTGCAGTAAAATTCATTTGTTGACAAGAGAAAATCTTGTGTACATGCTACATCACAGATGATATGCAGCAAGTAGCAGTGCAATGTAGTGTATTGGTAGAGGAAAAATATAATTTTCCAGAGGAACCCTTACCATCTGCTAACGGAAAAACTGTTTTTCTGTTCTGTTCTTGTAATTTGGTGCCACTTAGTTGTTGCACTCTAAAGCCTGCCTTATCAAGACTGCAGCTCTTTGTGTACAGGTGGACACGTCCTATGACACATAGAGGCAATCCCTTCAAAGCTGGAACACTTTGGGCTTCTTTGAGGTCTGCACGTGTGATGTATTCTTTGCCAACCCAATCCTAGGTGTAGTCCTTAGAGAGCAGCACACAATTGTTTTATAAGCACATACATGATTTAAAAGACGAAAGGAAAAAATGATCTTGCGTACCTTGCATAACTCTGAAGGAGCACTGGAATGTTTTATGAATTTCTCTTCAGAAATGCTTTTAAGTTAACTGACTATGGGAAAATTGTGCTGTAAAATAAATTGGCATGGGCAAAATATTAATTAACCTGGTGTAATTGACATACTTCTGATAATTTTTCATAACAAAATGTAATTGCAGATTATAACATTACGCCACATTTTATAATTTCGGGGAGAAATCTTAATGCAAAATGTACCATTCGGGTGATTTTTTAACGCTAGTGGCTTTTCAGGTAGGTTTTTGCCGGAGTGGACTGTTTGGGTAATTTTGAGCAAGAAACTACAAATCTGATTGCAAGTAGCAGTATTTTAAACGTGAGATGCAGTTCATTTAACGTATGGGTGTCGATGAACATTTCAGTTAGATTTATTTACCTGAGTGGCAATTTATTGAGTGCAAGATTCATTTTGCATAATTATGTGGAGTTTCGTACATCCCAAAAATGTAACAGTACTTCCGGACAGCTAATAGTTGAATATAATGTGACCTGCTCACATAATCCCAAAGATTTATAAATTCACTTGAAGTGGATATACACAATCAGATGAAGAACATGAAAACTGAACGATTTGTGCAGCAAAGCAACACCACCAAGCAGAATGTATAGATGGCCCACAGAACAGGGTTGTTCTGGAGGAAGGTGGTTCAGGCAGGATGTAGGGGTGAAGATGTGGCCTAACGGCTACGGCGGTCAATCTCAAATCTGGGCAACTGGGCTGGAGTCTCGGCAATGCCGCTCAAAATCCTGTGACTCTGGCCAAATCACTTAATCCCCCTAACAAAAACAAATGTACCCTTGTGAAACGCAACTGGTGCTCATGTAAGGCGCTCTGATACCTGATACCTTCGGGTCAAGTATGTGCTATATAAAACTCAGGGGGAAAAAAAAGTACAGGTGTTCAGCAGAAGGAGCTACACGTTTCAGACCACTTGAGTCAGGTCAAGTCAAGTCAAGTTGGAATTTGTATAGCGCACTACTCACCCAGAGGGTCTCAAGGCGCTTGAGGCAGGGGGGGTACGTTATTTATCAAATATCCAAGTTTTGAGTTGTTTTCTGAAGGATAGGTGGTTCTGTGTAAGGCGGAGGTGGGTGGGGAGAGAATTCCACGTTTTGGCCGCTAAGTAGGAGAAAGATCTTCCTCCCATGGTGGATATTTGGATGCGTGGAATCGAGGCAAGGGCTTGATTGGACGATCGTAGTTGGCGGGTGGGGTGTAGAAGGTCAGGCGCGTGTTGAGGTATTTGGGTCCTAGGTCGTAGAGGGCTTTATGTGCGTGGGTGAGGAGACAGAACGTTATTCTCTTGTTGACGGGAGCCAGTGGAGGTCTCTTAGGTGACCGGATATATGATTGTGGCGGGGGATGTCAAGGATGAGTCTGGCGGAGGCGTTCTGAATGCGTTGGAGTTTTGTCTGTAATTTGGCTGTCGTTCTGGCATAGAGGGTGTTTCCGTAGTCCAGTCGGCTTGTGACAAGAGCATGGGTGACCGTCTTTCTTGTTTCCGTGGGGATCCAACGGAAGATCTTTTTGAGCATACGTAGGATGTTAAAGCATGATGATGATACGGCGTTGACTTGTCTGGTCATTGAGAGGGAGGAGTCTAGGATGAAGCCCAGGTTGCGTGCGTGGTCCGTTGGTTTGGGTGCGCTGCCCAGGGCCGGTGGCCACCACGAGTCGTCCCAGGAAGAGGGGGAAGATCCTAGGATGAGGACTTCCGTCTTGTCTGAATTTAGTTTTAAACGGCTGTTCTTCATCCACTCTGCTACGTCTTTCATCCCTTCGTGTAGGTTGGTTTTGGCGGTGTTTGGGTCTTTGGTGAGGGAGAGGATTAGCTGTGTGTCGTTAGCGTAGGAGATGATGTTGAGGTTGTGTTGTTGCGCAATGGATGCAAGGGGGCTCATGTAGACGTTGAAGATGGTGGGGCTGAGCGAAGATCCTTGTGGTACGCCGCAGATGTCTTCAGTGGCGTCTGATCTGAAAGGGGGAGGCGGACTCTCTGGGTCCTTCCGGTGAGGAACGAGATGATCCAGTCCAATGCTTTTCCTTGAATCATTGCTGAGGCGTTTTATGAGGGTGCTGTGACAGACCGTGTCAAATGCTGCGGAGAGGTCCAGTAGGATGAGGGCCGCTGTTTCTCCGTTATCAAGTAGTGTTCGAATGTCGTCTGTGGCTGCGATGAGGCGGTTTCGGTGCTGTGTTTGGCTCGGAAGCCGGACTGTGATGGGTCGAGGGAGCCGTTAGATTCGAGGAAGGCAGCGAGCTGACTGTTAACGGTTTTCTCAATGACTTTGGCAGGGAATGGAAGGAGCGAAATGGGGCGGTAGTTTTTAAGTTCGGTGGGGTCTGCTGTGGGTTTCTTCAGGAGGGCGCTGAGTTCGGCATGTTTCCAGCTTTCCGGGAAGGTGGCGGTGTTGAGGGAGCAGTTGATGATATCTCGGAGATGGGGTGCGATGATGGAGTCGGCTTTGTTGAAGATGTGGTGGGGGCATGGGTCGGTTGGCGATCCGGAGTGGATGGAGTTCATCAAGCGGATGGTGTCCTTAGTGCTGATTGGGTTCCAGGCGCAAAGGTTGGTGGTGGGGGGTTTCGGTTCGGAGGTAGGGGGGGTGGACTGGTCGCCGAAGCTGTTATGTATGTCAGTGATTTTGCTGTGGAAGAACGAGGCTAGAGAGTCGCAGAGGTCTTGAGAGGGAGTGATGTCATTGGTGCCGGCGCTGGGATTGGTGAACTCTTTGACTATGTTGAAGAGTTCCTTGCTGTTGTGGGCGTTGTTGTCGGGTCGATCCTTGAAGGCTGATTTCTTGGTGGAACGGATCAGCTGATGGTGTTTACGGGTGGCGTTCTTGAGGGCGGTCATGTTGTCTGTGGTTGGGTTTTTTCGCCAGGCTTTCTCGAGGGTGCGGCAGATCTTTTTGGATTTCTTGAGTTCGTCATTGAACCAGGGGGCTTTTTTGATACCTGGCTTGTTTAGATTGTTTTTCAGGGGTGCTAATTCGTTAGCACTATGTGTGATCCATTGTGTGAAGTTGATGGCTGCTTCGTTTGGGTCCAGTGATTTGGTGGGAGGGTTTTGGTAAAGCGACGTGGTGAGTTGGTCGGTGGTAATTTTGTTCCAGTTTCTACAGGGGATTTGTTGTGGGTGGTGGTGTGTCGTGGTCTTTTTGTAATTGAAGTGGACGCAGCAGTGGTCCGTCCAATGGAGTTCTGTGGCGTGGTTGAAGGAGATTTACTTGCTGGAGGAGAAGATTGGGTCTAGCGTGTGACCGGCGTAGTGGGTGGGGGTGTTTACCAGTTGTTTGAGTCCGAGATTGGCGAGGTTGTCCAGAAGGGTGGTGGTGTTGCTGTCGTTGTTCTTTTCCAGGTGGAAGTTGAGGTCTCCTAGTAGAATGTAGTCCTCGGAGGGGAGGGCGTGTGGGCTGATGAAGTCGGTGATGTCTTCGCTGAATTGTGTGCGGGGTCCTGGTGGTCTGTAGATGAGGGTGCCTCTGAGTGTGGTCTTAGGGTCGGTGTGAATCTGGAAGTGAAGGTGTTCGGCGGCTGCGAGGTTGTTGTCGGAACTGGTTGTGATGCGGATGGTGTTCTTATGGACGATGGCTATGCCTCCTCCTGTTTGGTTGATGCGGTCTTTTCGGATGATCTTGTAACCGTCCGGGATGGCTATGTCGATGTCGGGTGCTGATGAGGCGTTCATCCAAGTTTCTGTAAGAAAGGCGACGTCCGGCGTAGTGGTGTCTAGTAGGTTCCATAGTTCAGTGGCGTGTTTGTGGACAGAGCGGGTGTTGAGCAGGATGCACTTCAGGTGGTTAATGTCGGAGCTCTGTTTGGCGTTTGTGGATTTAGTGTGGGTCCTGATACAGTCGAACTTGCAGGAGTGGCAGATGAAGGGTCCATGGGTGTGTCCTGGGGCGGCTTGGTAGCAGTCTGGGAGACGGCCGGAGTTGAGTACAGAGAGGGTTGCAGCATCGTACGTTATGCGGGTGGGGTGGACTTTGCGGGGACCAGGGTGCCTGGCGCTGGGCGCGGTCCAGGCGCGGACGGGCGTAGACGGGCTTACCTTTGGCGCGCCTTCGGCGCGCATAGTGCGCGCCCGCTGCGTGTGACCGCTGCATGTATGTTGCTCTGACATAAGTGGATAGTGGAGGGGGGCGGGGCGAGGGAGGAGCAGCTGGGAGGCGGGAGCGGGGTGGAGATATGGGCTAGGAGGCACAACAACAAGATGGCAGCAATAACAAAAGCGAAACAGGACGAGATTGGGGCACAATCTGTAATATCGCTATGCTATGGGCAGTGGCACCGGCACAATCAGGCACAGATAATTTAAATAAGCAATGCGAGCAATGCAATTAATTAGAAGCAGCAGTTAACAGTAAAGCACAATTAATTAAAAGCGGCAGTGAGCAGTATAGCGCTACGATATCGTCAATGCGAGCAATGCACAAATAATTCTAAGCGTCAGTGAGCAGTATAGTGCTACGATACCCAGATGACCAGGGAGCGTGAGGAGCGACCGCTTCTGAGCAAGTCAGGACGGTCACAGCGCTAGTACACACGGGTCGATCCTTAACTTTTCAGTGGGAGGGAGGAGCAGCTGGAAGGCGGGAGCGGGGTGGAGAGATGGGCTAGGAGGCACAACAACAAGATGGCAGCAATAACAAAAGCGAAACAGGACGAGATTGGGGCACAATCTGTAATATTGCTATGCTATGGGCAGTGGCACCGGCACAATCAGGCACAGATAATTTAAATAAGCAATGCGAGCAATGCAATTAATTAGAAGCAGCAGTTAACAGTATAGCGCTACGATACAGTCAATGAGAGTAAAGCACAATTAATTAAAAGCGGCAGTGAGCAGTATAGCGCTACGATATCGTCAATGCGAGCAATGCACAAATAATTCTAAGTGTCAGTGAGCAGTATAGTGCTACGATACCCAGATGACCAGGGAGCGTGAGGAGCGACCGCTTCTGAGCAAGTCAGGACGGTCTTCTTGAGAGCTTGGGCAGGGTCTTCTGTTCCATGTCAAAGAGTGACCTTAAGGGATTAGTAATGCTTAATTTCAGGTTCGGACTGGGACATAAAATAGGCCCGGGTACCAAAATACAAGTAGCCTCATTTAGTAAATTAGAAAACTAAAAAAGCGGCTATGTTTGCAAGTTGGTGCACATTTAAACTTGAAAAGACATGGGGCCTCATTTATGAAAAGTGACGCATCCCTGTGTGAAAACAGCGATGGGTCACTTTCATTGCGCCCTCCTTGCGACACCAATGATACCTCATATTTACAGTATGACGCATCATGTCACAAGGAGTTACAGATACGTCAGTATTTCTGACATATCTGTAGGCGCAAAAGTGACACATTGCTGGAGTGTGTCACAAAAGTGACGCAACTCCAGCAATGTGTCCTTTCACATGGGGCAAGCCCCATGTGAAAGGGCATGCGTCAGTCTTACGCCTGCTGTGAGGCAGGCATAAGATTTTGACGCATTTGAGTCCTAGAAGTGGCGCAGTGAAATCTCATAGATTTCACTGAGTCACTTCCATGACCCTTTCTTGCATCAATACGCCCCCCCTCCATACATTATACCTGGCGCAGGTATAATGTGGCACAGGGGTTTACAAAGTGACGCATCTACCTAGATACGTCACTTTGTAAATATGGCACAACAAGGCACATTTTTTACGCCACTGGTGCGTCACAAAAAGTGACGCACCGGCAGCGTAAATGTGAAGCACAGCCTCATAAATGAGGCCCATGCTGTATAAGAGGTTGGCACAGTATGGAAGAATGCATTGATTTAAGCTTGCTGCAGGCAATGCATTCTTTCAATACCAAGGACATCAACAGTAAAAACCAGCCCAGCAGACCAAAAAACTTGCCCACAAATAGCCCAAAAATGCCCCCTCCACTGGCCAATAGGCCAGTCCGACACTGCTTAATTTGTGTCAGTGGTCTCCAATGGTGGACAAAAGGATTATTTTTGGAGGACCGGAACTTATTTTCCATCGTTAATATTTGACCAAGAGCAGGAGAGAGAAAGGCATAAAAGAGGAAAATAAGGATGAAGAGAAAGATAGGAAACAATAATAAAGGGAGAAAGCAGGGACGAAACAGAAGGAGTAAAAATGAGATAAAAAGAAGGAAGGTGTAGGGTGGTGGAACAAAGAAGCTTGAAGTCTGATGAAGACTCTAAAGGCAGGGTTCTGAGAACAATTTTTGGCCCATGCAATTTGTATTTATTTATTTATGTATGTACTATTTATTTATTTGTTTTTTATATTTCGTACAAACTAAGTAATAAAAAAAAAAAGCACTGGGAATGGGTAAAATATACAGCTAGAAAAGAAGAAACACCATCCGCAATGCCGAAGCTCGACAAGCAGACCCTGAACAGCAATTACTGGCTCCGGATCTAGGCCTTAAGTCTGGCGCATTTATCCCTCTAACATAGGAAAGTACAAATATCATAAAATACACTTGCTCGCGGGTGCAGGTAATCCTCCTATTACTTTGCAGCTCGCAGTCCTTTACCGTTCAGTCTGCTGCGCCACTGTAAAATGTGCACACAGATCAAATGTAATAAAACAAACCATACTTTATGTTAATTTAAGGAGCAATATTTGTTTTTAAAAGCATTCTGGGATTGGCAAAGCCTTAATCAAACATGTAATGTACTGATGCGGCAGTCTGCCGCTCTCCCATGCCTCCCCGCGGAGCGGCGGATGAATAATCCATAACAGAAAGTGGATTTTTGCAGCTCCGGTCACATGCGGTCACTGCTTCAGCCACGGAATGAGCCCGGATGATTGACAGGCGATTTCACTCTGGATACCCAAGGCAGGAGGGATATTGAGAAACTGTCCACACGAGAAGCTATTAAAAAGCCTGCCACATATCATTCCGTATCACTGATAATATCTGTTTTAAGCAGAATGTTTCTCGGCACATCTGATGTTCATTCATGGGATCTGCAGCTTACTCACAGCTCAACAGTTCCAGGCACCTTCTCCTCTTCTCTCAACCCAGCAAAAATGCTTCCACTTCGATTTGACAGCTGTAGACTCTGAAAGATTTCTCCATACCCCAAAAAGCAAAAGCTGCTTACGTGTGTGCACTAGCAGCAAAGCTTGTCGGTGCTTAATTCGAAGGTGAAGGCAGGAAACAAAGAGAAGGGAGGAAAAACATCTGCAAGAGGTCAAGAGTGAGGTCATGAGACAGGAAATGATGCAGTGGAAGAAAGAGACCTGAGCTTGAATCAAGTCAGGGCACACCTGTCGTTTGGCAGGCCAATATTCGGCAGTGGACTAGGCAGCTCCTGAGAAATACTTTGGGCTCCTGCACGTATTTATTCATAAACTAAGGGGCAGATTTACAAGAACTGGCGCATCCCTTCATATTAGCAGAGATGCGCAAGTTGAAATGCAACATGTAAAAAAAACCTTGCGCCACCATGGATGCGCCACATTTACAATGCAGCTCACCGTGGCACAAGGATAGACAGATGCATGACGCATCTGCCGGCGTAAAGGTGACGCAGTGCTGGAGTCTTGTTGCAAGCACGACGCAACTCCAGCACTGCTCAGGGGCGGCCTATACTTGCTATGCTGCGTCGTAAGGTTTTGACGCAGTGGGTTCGTAAAAGTAACTCAGTCAAATCTTGTAGATTTCACTGCGTCACTTTACGAGGCTTCCTTGCAACGTAACGCCCACCCTGCATACATTATACCTAATGCGGGTACAACGTGACGCATCTGCCTGGTCGTGTCACGTTGTAAATATGTCGCATAGTGGCGCATTGTTTACGACGCCGCTGCGTCACATAAGTGACGCAACGGTGTCATAAAGATGTCGTATGGGCTTGTAAATCTGCCCGAAGCATTCTCATACGACCAAAATCCCACACATAAACAAACATTTGACTACACCTTTCAATGCTCATCTGACAATATGCCCAGATACACAAATCAGTGCAGTTCTTTGAGCCTGTTACAAAAAACAGGGGCCCTCATTTCTGAAAAGTGTTGCATCGCTGCGTGAAAGCGGAAATGCAACACTTTTCAGTGCACCCTCCTTGCGACACCATGGATGCGTCGTATTTATTGTACGGCGCACCATGTTGCAAGGGATGACAGATACGTCAGGAATCCTGATGTATCCGTCTGCCCAAAACCCACACATTGCTGGAGTTGTGTCATAAGCATGGCGCAACTCCAGCAATGCATGGTGGAGGCTTATTCCCATTGCACTGCATCACCCTTACGCCTGCCATGAGGCAGACATAAGGTTTTGACGCAGTGGAGTCCTAGAAGTGCCACAATGAAATCAAATAGATTTTACAGCCCTTCTTCCACAAGGCTTTTTTGCAGGGGAACACCCACTCTACATACATTATACCTGACACAGGTATAATGTAGCGCAGGGGTTTACAGAGTGACACATCTGCCTAGATGCGTCACTTTGTAGATTGGGGGCAACATGATGCATTATTTATGCCACTGCTGAATCCCAAAAAGTGGCTCAACGGCGGTGTAAAAGTGGAGCACACCTTATTAAATAAGGCCCATGATATTTATTCTTTATGTGTTTTATGGATCACTGAAAGAATATCGACTACCAAAATATCGACTACCCAAAATATCGAGGAAAAAATATCTACAGCAAAAATATCGAGTTTGTATGTACAAACAGGTAAGTACAAAAATATCGAGTACAAAATATCGTTTACAAAAATATAGTTGTAAAAAATATCGTATTTACTAAAAACAGTGTTAAATTAAATTAATATTAATAATTAATTTCTAAAATATACTTAAAATTACTTAAATTAACTTATAATAATTAAATAATTAATGAAAGTTAAATAAATATTTTTTTATTTCATATTTATTAAACATATATATATTGTAATAAAATATAATAAAATAATACCCAAAAACTGAAAACTGACCCTGAACCCTAAAAATACCCCTTTACCCAAAAACTGAAAACTGACCCTGAACCCTAAAAATACCCCTTTACCCAAAAACTGAAAACTGACCCTGAACCCTAAAAATACCCCTTTACCCAAAAACTGAAAACTGACCCTGAACCCTAAAACTACCCCTTTACCCAAAAACTGAAAACTGACCCTGAACCCTAAAAATACCCCTTTACCCAAACACTGAAAACTGACCCTGAACCCTAAAAATACCCCTTTACCCAAAAACCCAAAACTGACCCTGAACCCTAAAAATACCCCTTTACCCAAAAACCCAAAACTGACCCTGAACCCTAAAAATACCCCTTTACCCAAAAACCCAAAACTGACCCTGAACCCTAAAAATAAAAACGATATTACTTCGCTTACCTTAAAAACGATATTACTTCACTTACCTTAAAAACGATATTTTGGCTGTCGATATTCTGTCCAGTCGATATTTTCTCCAAACGATATTTTAGAGCCGATATTATGTCCAAACGATATTTTGGCGTCGATATTATGTCTGTGTACCGTTTTTTATAGCACCAACAGCCCATTTTCTCATTACCACCCAGGCCCAAGCACATAACTACATAAGTAATATGCCGATATAGTGGGGTCATGCTGTGTGCTAGGTTTGAGGTTAATATGGTCCAGATGGTTATTTGCTAAATTCAATGGTCATAATAAGGGGAATATTCACAAGGCACTTATGCCATTACTGCATCATTTTTATTTGATGCATCAATGGCATATTAAGTGCTCCACATTGCCTCATATTTATAAACTGATGCATTGGGCCTAATGTGTCAGTTTGTGTAGGCCTGTGTCACATTATACCTGTGCTGTGTATAATGTATGCAGGGTAGGTGTTTCCTCGTAAAAAGCAACATAGAAGTGAAGCAGAGAAATGTACAAGTTTTTAATGCGCCACTCTAAGCCTAGAATGCATCAAAATTCCTACACCTCTTCAAACCAGGCATAGGAATTGACACAATAGCTTTACAATGGGAATCACCTCTGTTTTTTGATGCATCTCTCTAGTTGCATCAGTCTTATAACCAACTACAACAATGCAGCACTTTTGGGCCCACAGATGATCATTGAGCCATGGAGACCTGTATTGTAAATACAAAACATCCATGGTGTTGTAAGGGAATCTGACAGTGGCGCGAGAAATTTGACACATTTTTTGTAAATATGCCACTAAGTTTGGAAACAGCTGTAACAATGTCCAGAGATATAATGTCAGTGGTGTGGGTTAGTCGGAGCGGCGTTAGGCGATAGGTGCAAATAGTTCAAAACAGTCAAATACAACAGCAATCTAGCTATCCCTTATTACACATTGCTGTAATCCAAGCACTGTGGTTCTTATCCATATGATTTTCTGCACAACTTGGTTTTCAGAAGTTTCCAGAACATTCAAGAATTTGGCTAAGGTCATGGGGGTCAGAGAGGGAGTTCCAGAGCTTTGGGCTATGCACGCCCATGGATCCCTCTCTTGACAGGTGTTCTTTGCATTTGATAATTTGAAATTCCTAGATGGACTATATTCTATGGGGCAAACAGCAATGATTATATGTCATTGCTGCATTAAACATAGCGTTTGTTCCTGGCTTCGAATAGAACCAGTGGGATCCTTTTAATGTACATTTGATGTGGGTGCTCCTATTGAGACAATCTTACTCCATTTTGTTGTCGTCTTGGAGACTGTCAATATGATGTTCGTGTGGGACACTCAAGACCATATTGCAAAACGTTACCCTCCCTATGATAACTAATCTGGTTATTCCCCTCAATGCTCTGTTTCCTAGAGGAGCTGCCCTTTGCAGAGAAGTTCAAGTTAAAAGTCCATTCCTTTTAAAACAGCAGCTATCAGTGTGTGCATCTCCACATTTACGTCCCATCAACCAATGGCCGCTGATATATGTTCTGACTTTCTTCAGCTTGAAAATCACCACCATACACTCATAAAAAACAGAAGGCATATTCGTATCATCACCAAATGTTGGTTCATACATGACCCAAAATCTGTGGGTCAGACCCAGAACGAAAGTCAGAGAATTGAGGTTATAAAAGTCGTACAGACTTCAGGACAATGCAATTTTGTGCTGATTGCTTCTTTGGAACTTTATGAAGCTCAATTGCAGTGGTAGGATTGATAGGAACACAAAAGGCAGAGCAATCCAGTTGGAATGACAAGTGAGAGTTTTAAATGGAATGATCTTCCCCAAAATTATTGTATGTCCTAGAAGGGAGTCATAATGTACAGAGAATAGAAACATTAGTCAGTCAGTCAGTCAAAATACTTTATTGCGATAACTTAATATCATATAAAGACAATGGCAAAATACAGATTATTTAAAATACATATACAAACAGTACATAATTTAAAAACAGTTAAAATACAGTAAAAAATAAAGATCATGCAGCATATTACAATTCCTATCAATATAAAGTACAAAGTACAAAGTGCTAAAATACTAAAAGGATGCTAAAAAACCCCAGAAGGACAGACATAACTGGGACCAGATAAGTCCGTATTACAAGTACTGTTACAATTACAATGTGCCTTTTAAGGTACACAGTCTATACTACTTGAAGGAGTAGCCGCTTTTTTTTAATCTAATGTTCCTGCTCCTAATAGCACTCACCAGAAAACTAGCCACATAAAACATAATCTTGGGAGTCTGTAGAAGCTGTAAATAAATAAGAGCAGGTTTAACTTGAATAAATCCAGCCTCCTTAAGGATAGGCACAAGGAACTTTCTCCTAGCATCAATGTAATGACTACAAAACATCACTAGGTGCATAGTATTTTGTTCGGAGAAATGATCGCAAGAGCATGGTAACGCCTTTTCTGGGGTACTCCATACGGGATAAAAACCAAGATTAAGATGTATCAAATTAAAACGAAAATGAGTTAAAATAAACCTGTGGTAAGGGTAAGTCACCTTATTCAAGTAATTTTCTGGGCCGTCAGGTATAGATAATATTAGACTGGCCCTAACACTAGGTTTTTTCAGCTCACACTCTTCTCTCTCCAAAGATAGAAGCTCTCTCATTGCACACTTTGTGAGCGCAATATCCTTGGGTGTTATAGATTCTATTACAGAATATAGCTCTGGCCTCCCCAACCTGGAAAAAATGTCCTTGATGTGTGTCAACCACTTAATGTTGTTAACTTTGTCCAAACACAGACAATCTCTCAGGATGATATGGTTTAAAGGGCTTTCTTTGTTAAGCCACAACCTCAGCCATGCTACTAAAGGTGCTGTTTTTATCAAATCTGTGATGTAGCCTTCCCCTAATTCCATATGAACAGTGTAGGACGGGGTCGATTGTGGGACACCAAGGACAGATCTAAAAAATGTATTTTCCATGATCTGTAGGGGATCCAGTCCCCTATATCCCCAAATTGAACTACCATAGGATGCTACTGATATGCATTTAGCCTTATAGATTTTCATTATGGCTGCGATTGGCCTGGCCCCAAGTTTCCTAGAGAACCCCTGAAGAGCTGCAGATGTTCTTGCTAACGAAGTTACTCTATTCTTTACCTGGGGTCCCCAGTTTCCCTTCTCATCAAATGTAATCCCTAAATAGGGGAAGGAGGTTACTCGAGCAAGCTTCTCCTGTCCGCAGAGAAAAGTTTTGTGACAATTTTTTCTTGCCACGCTGCCCATAAGCATAATTTGGGATTTCTTCGCATTTATTTTCAGATCTAATGAACCCATAAAGGTTTCAAAGGCGTCCAGAAGGCGTTGGAGACCCACCCCGGTACGCGCAAGAAGAACCGCATCATCCGCGTAAAGGAGAACAGGGATCCCCTGTTCCCCTGCACGCGGAATATCGGGAGTCACGTCCCTAAGAGCAGGTTCCAAGGCATTCACATATAGTGTGAACAATAGGGGTGCCAAAATGCACCCCTGTCTGACCCCTTTTTCTGAGGCGAAGACATCAGTACACCTTCCACTCGAGGTAACTCTAATTTTTGCTGTAAGGCCCGAGTGCAGGTCAGCCAATAAATTGACTATTGTCCTATCCAAACCCATTTCCAGCAATTTCGACCATAGCTTTGATCTGTTGACCAGATCAAAGGCAGAAGAGAGGTCCATGAAACCAAGGTACATGGACCCCTCTTTCGCCCTGGTGTATTTCTCTATCAACAGGTGGAGATTAAGACATTGGTCCTGGGTACTTCTTTTCGGTCTAAATCCATATTGCACGTTTGTCAGAATTCTGTTCTCAGTAGCCCACTCATTTAATTTTACTAATATAACTCTTCCTAAGATCTTAACTGATGAGTCAATCAATGAGATTGGTCTATAACATGCAGGATCCTGCCTATTTCCCTTTTTAAACACAGGGATAATTATAGAGGTTTTCCATGACTCTGGAATATTATCATGGCTTAATGCATTAAAGACCCTGCAAAGTAGTCTAGACCAAAAATTAGGGAAGCATTTAAAGGCGTCTGCAGGAACACCATCGGGTCCTGGCGCCTTTTTCTTCAGAGTACAGACTATGGCATGTAAAACTTCCGTTGCCTCAAAGTGCAATTGCTTCCCAATGGCTATACTGTCATCCTGAGCCCCAGGATCTCCGCTGGTATGATCAGAATAAATATCACTAAAGTGTTTTATCCAACCTTCATCAGGTATATTAGTTTCAAGGGGGGAATTCTCCTCCCCTGTAAATAAAGGTTGATTGACAATCTTCCAGAATTCTCCAATATTGCTGGATCTAGGAGCTGGGTCCAGGCTTCATCTTTAATCTCTGTTTTCCTATCTGCTATGGCTTTTTTATATTGGGCTCTACAGGTGGTGATAAGTTCATGGTCTTTCAGAGCAGCCTTTAAAGCATTTAGCAGTGCAGAATGTGCTTTTGAACATCTGTGGTCAAACCATCTTTTGATGGGCAGTGTCTTAGGTTTAGAGCCAGAAACATTAGTCATCTGGCCAGCAAGAAGAAAGAAGGAGAGACAATCTAAGGAAAATATGAGGGATAGCAACTGGATGATGGTGAAGATGCAGAAATTAAGTGGAAAAGGAGTGTGCAGCATGATGAATCATGTTCAAGCAGACAGAAGGCAGGCAAAACCAGTGTGTTCCTGATTCCCATGTGAAAAGCATCAAGTAGAGTCAGGTGGATTAGCTGACACTCAAAAAGACAGGATTGACAAACAAATGCAGGCTTCATGACTACTTAATGTTTGGGCCCTTCAGTGGGAAAAACACATTTGAGATAAAGCACAGAATGATATTAACACTTTTTTAGGTCTGTATCCTCTAAAAGAGAAATCACTTTCAATAGATGGAATACCTTAGTCTCCATGTCCATTTTCATCACTGCAAATCAATGTATTCCTTTTTTAGCATGCAGCGCACTAAGGTTTGCCAGATTATTCCACATACACCAAACACGGAGGGGCTTATTCACAAGCCCTTTTGCGTTGCCGGTGCGTCACTTGTTCCCATATTAAAAGTAACGCACCGGAGGCGGCGCAAGGGGCTTGTAAATAAGCCCCTCATTATCTAGTCACAGACATTCCCCTTTAGAGATTGGTTCGCGGGGCATTGGGACAATTGAGGCTAAATTAGACTACAACTCCCAGAATAAAGTGATTTGTTAAATGTAGGGTGGTACAAAAATACAGTAACTGGCATACAAGTCCAACTAGAAACCTACCATGATTAATTGAATACACAATCCAAACACATATACTCAAAGTGATGTTAATCCCTTCACTTTAGCCAAAAAGGCCTCGTATGGGAAAAGATCAACATTTTTTTAACAGAAGCAGAGATTTGTTTACGATGGTCACTACAGTTAAACAGTGACCTACTCAGAGATCATCTGCTCTTGTGTTGAATAGTACCTAAATCCTCATATCGTTCTCTAAACTTCAATTAACAATGTTATTCCTTATAATCTTTTTCATTTTTCCACCCACCACCCCTCCTTAAACCTGCTCCTTCCCCCACATTCGCATTTTAGGTCGCTTCTCATGAAGCATGAGCAGATTCAACTGCAACAGGAACTCTCATGTGATCTTAGATACTGCTCATCTCTCAGATTTAGGTAAAATGGGCACATCCCACACTTGGCCCTAATTAGGCTTGCATAACTAGGCCCATTTTAAGTCAGATGGGGCATCCAATGAGAGTCACCAGCCCCACTTTATTTACAAGGTCCAACGATTGTTGTCTCTAAAGTTTCTTTAGAGGTCTCCGACTTCTGAAAGCATTAAAAATTCTCAAGGTGAAACTCTTGAGGAAAATGAGGAATAACCAGCTGAATCAGACATGGAATTACTGATTCCGTCAGTAAATTTTAATTTCTCTGGGGAATCTCAGGGTTCCACACGTAATCCATGTTAACACCATGAATCTATAAATCTCTGAAGGAGTAGTTACTGTAAGGTGTTGGCTTTGATAGTAAGTTCTTCAACAATCCCTCGTGTTAATCAGAATAAATAATTGTTTTCAGAGAGCAATCAATCTAATTCAGCCAACTTCATCTCTGTTGCATACTATGCCAAGGCATTGATTAGTCTATGACTTCAAAATATGCATGTGAGAAATTGGGTATCTGGTTGAGTGGGGATGAAATGGTGGCCGCCTGCCCTGGGCAGCGCAACCAAACCAATGGACCATGCACGCAACCTGGGCGTCATCCTGGACTCTTCCCTCACGATGACCAAGCAAGGGAACGCAGTCTCATCATCCTGCTTCAACACCCTGCGCATGGTCCGAAAGATCTTCCGATGGATCCCCACCGAAACCAGCCATCTGGACTATGGAAACACCCTCTACGCTGGAACCACAGCCAAGCCAAACTCCAGAAAAGACTCCAGCGCATCCAGAACGCCTCAGCACGACTCATCCTGGACATCCCGCGCCGCAGCCACATCTCCGCCCACCTGAAAGACCTGCACTGGCTCCCCGTCAACAAGAGGATCACGTTCAGACTCCTCACCCACACACACAAGGCTCTCCACGACTTGGGCCTGAAGTACCTCAACAGCCGCCTCACTTTCTACACACCCACCCGCCATCTCCGATCCGCCAGCCTCGCCCTCGCCTCCGTCCCAAGAATTCGGAAATCCACCGTCGGAGGAAGATCCTTCTCCTACCTGGCAGCAAAGACATGGAACTCCCTCCCCACTCACCTACGGCTGACCCAGGATCACCTCTCCTTCAGGAAATTACTCAAGACCTGGCTGTTCGAGCAGTAGCGACCCCCCCGCCCCCCCTCAGCGCCTTGAGACCCTTACGGGTGAGTAGCGCGCTATACACATTTTTATGATTGATTGATTGAGTGACACCTCAGCTCTCTATTGTGTGTGGCTGTCTATGAGGAATACACAAATCTGAACTGTCATGTGACCCAGAGACAAGCTGCAGGCACTAAATGGCTAAGGCAGGAAAATTCCAACTTTCTAAAAGTGACGAACGTAGCGACAAGAGCTGCCTATAAATTCGTAAGGCCTGAGAATGAATGTTTAATCTCAACAATGGCACTTATAGCTATAAATCAACTCTCAATAGGAATAGACAGGTTGGAATAACAAGGAATATAATACATTCATGCAAAACTGTATCTAAAGACGACTTGTTTTAGCAAATCTTTTATCAACATCATTCATGTAAATGATGTTCATTAAGCATTGTCCTATAAATTCACCACAATTAGGGCCTCATTATGATTGCGGAGAATCCGCATACTCCGGGCCGGCGGAAGCACCGCCGGCCCGGAGTATGCGGATTCTCCGCCGCAGTGAAATAGAACACCCACCGCCAGATTAGGATGGCGGTGGGAGTGCGGTTGGACCAGCGGCGGACGGCAGGTCCGTCCGCCGCTGATCCGCGAGGTGGGGAGGGCTATTTGGTGACGGTGTCTGCAAGACACCGTCAGCCAAATTAGGAATTGCACGGACACATGCTTTTCCGCGGCGGCTTTTCCGCCGTGGAAAAGCATGTGGACTTTGGCTTTTGGGGGCCCGTTGCGGGCCCCGATGGTGTCGGGGGGGTGGGGGGTGCACATGGGGGGTACCTATGGTACCCCCCAACATTTACATGCACAAAGCGGCAGGCACCGCGCGGTGCCTGCCGCTTTGTGCATGTAAATGTAATACATGCATTTTTGACATTGCGGTGGGTGCTGCTTGAAGCAGCACCCGCCGCAATGTTATTCATACAGGATGTGACCGCCAGGGTGGCGGTCACATCGTAATTTGCATGGAGGGATAGTTGCTGCCCTTGCGGACGGTCCCTCCAACTCTGGGGTGGCGGACGGACGCAGGTCCGTCCGCCATCCTAATCGCCCCCTTAGTGTGTATAGTGGCCCCAGTGAGCAAAGAACCACAAAGAAAATCAGTGTAAAAAAAAAAGAAGAAGTGTTTCTTTTGACAAGCAACGTCGGATATGGCTTGTAGGCCCTATCAGCAATGTAAGTAGTCCATGTATGTTTATGTTCTTTGTGTTGACGACGTTTTGGCCTAGATGGTTAATCAAGTCTCATCAGAACAGGAAGGTAGATTGAGACATCTAAAGAAAACGGATATTTGATGATTAATGTCAAGAAAGGTGGTCTCAGAGGCAATAATGTGTAAGCAGTAAACAATACTACAGTTTTTTCTGGAATTAAAGGTGAAGAAACACCCCGAGTGAGTGGCAGAGTGGCTGAGTTCTAAACCTCGTTATGGATAATATGTGGTGCGGTGAAGAGGCCATCACATGTGAAACAGAAACAAGGTGGGGGGAGAATGCGCTCCACCCTTCATGTCACGTATGTGCACAGGGTGAGCGTAAGTCTTGGAAGAGTGGCTGAGTTCCAAGCCTCATTAAGGGTAAACTATGGTGCTGATTTTTCCAAAGACACCAAACATTAATTGGTTACCTGTTCCCGTTAGGATGTTACAGCTTATCAAATGTAATAAGATAACTCCAATGTTATCCTATCAGAGATGCCTTGTATTAGTGAAAAACAAATTTAAGAGTTATTAACTGCTAGAACATGTAAAAATATAAGTACATGTCCAAATTTTTAAATACACTGTACTCTGTCCTCTGGGTTGTTCCGGTCCTACTCTTAGAATGGCGTATGTGTATTAAGAAGGAAGGTATAGGCCTGCCAAAAGGTTTATTTTGCCAGGTCAAAATGGTAGTTTAAAACTGCACAAACAGGCTACAATGGCAGACCTGAGACATGTTTAAAGGGCTACTTAAGTGGGTGACATAATCAGAGCTGCAGGCCAACTGGTATCATTTAATGTACAGGCCCCAGGCACATTTGGTGCCACTTTCCTTTGGGATTAAAAGTAAATTAAATATGCCAATTGTGTATGAGACAATCCTACCAGGTTTTAAGAGGAGAGTACGAGCACATTGGTCCTGGTTAGCAGTGGTAAAGTGTGACGAGCCCTAAAAGACAACAAAAACGGTTAAAAGAGGGTTAAGGCAAAAAATGTGGAAATGGTCCTGCAGAATGGCCAAGTCTAACAATGCAAAAATGCATCTATATGTAAATATTGTTGGCAGCAGAAATTAAGCCTAATCTAAACGAAAGTCAGAGCTGAATACCATCAAGTATATAGGCGCATGAGAATTAAAGAGCATTTGTCATAAGGACTTCTCATTAAGGAAGAAGAGAAGGAAAATGGATACTTTTTGTAAGTTTAGAGTGATGAATTGACCAACATAGAGTCCGCTCTCTAAGAAATGTGAAAAAAATCCTGCATCGTTTTCAGACAGACAACATTTGTACAGCCACTGTGATATGACAAAAAAAGCTACATTTAAACAAAGATACATATCACAGCCAATAGGTAAATAGCAAACACATTACATAGAATTATTGATATTTGTTTTAACTCTAATGAACCTGCTGTTCTATCCCTTACACAGAAAACAATACTGCATTCAAAATATTAAACAGCACCTCCATTTCAGTTAAAGGAAGTGGCCTTCATTTGTATACAACAATAAATCCACTCTTTCCAGGAACATCAGGAACAGAAAAGTTACATTATATAAATGTTACAAAGCAAGCAAGGCCGTAGAACTGACCGAATTTCGTACAAATAAACAAACAATGACAGTCACATCTGTGCTCTGTGGTGCACAAGCAGCGAGGGGGAAGATGAGATTGTGTGAAGCACTGAAACCACAGGTATTGAAAACACAAGGACTACATCTTCTATCATGTAAATGCTAACAAGACTTCATTATATTAAACTAAATATAAACATTACATTTGCAAATTTCTAGTAACAGTTACATCGTAGAATTATGAATTGTGGAATATCCAACTACTCAACCATTGCAATGCCATCCTTGGGCCAGTTTTTAACATGCTCTGCCTAGGTATGACTTTATAATTTTAGTTCCACTGAATTCATAGTGATTTCTGTATCATCACCCACTTTCACAGTGAGGTCCATCATACTTTGCAGAGCTCACTTTATTTTTCTTCTTAGAATTGCACAGTCTTCAGCAAAAAATCAGAACACTGGTACTGCTTCCCACTTTTCTCAACATCTATGAAACTGCATCTTGCACTCAGCCATAGATCTCATTAATAAATAAGATACATATCAGGAGAGCCTGATGAAACGCACTTCACTAATAGGAAGCACTTCCACCTAGATCTTTAATTCCTTAATCCCACCAATGGTAAATTATTATGAAAAATTCCATTTCAAATTTGCTTCTCTATTCTTGGGTTTGTGTCTGGGGCTGTGCAGTGTCATACAGTGATTTTGTGTAACACTAAAATTCCACATAAATAATTTGATAACATATTCGGCATATTTTCCTCCCTGACTGGCTACTTTTTGTGTTTCCAAAATTCTAAGTATAGCTAACTGTATGGGACTGTGTCCTACCTTTAAGGATGGAGCTGGAGCTCAGCATCCTGGAGAGCTACACAGCAGCTGAGCTCAGGAAATACTGCAAGGACATGGGGCTTCCAGTCACGAGGAGCTCCAAGAAGGAGGAGCTTCAAAGTCTTTGAAGAGGCCCACCATATGCTAGGTGCAGGGGGATGAGTGGGAGGCAGTACCAACGGAGACAGAGCTGGGGAGCTGAAGCACCAAGAGGAAGAGAACAACTCACCCCCATGAGAGGACACCTTCGTCAGTGTGGGGAGCGCGTATCTGCCTGTAGTCTGTCCCCAGAGGAGCTAGAGGACAGAAAACACAGAGGAAGCTCAAACTTGAGCTGGTCAAGATGAAGTGGAAGCTGATAGGAAAAGGGCTGAGGCAGAGAGAGCTTTAGAGGAGAGAAGGGCTGAGACATAGAGGGGCATATTATCAAGGGGGTTTATCTCCGCTTTTTTGGCTTTAAAAGCCAAGAAAGCGGAGATAAAATTATCTCCCTATTACCTAGCTGTCGCTAACACCAGTTAGCGACAGCTAGTAGGAGATAGCCACCATCTTGGGCCCCACTTTGCATGTCAGTGATATTTATCACTAATGACATGCAAAGTGGGCGTGCCAAGATGTTAGCGACTGGAAACAGTCGCTAACATCGCTATCTCCTATTACCAACTTTTGGAGATATTCGCGCTAAGCGCGAATATCTCCAAAAACTAACACCTGCCCTGGGCAGTTCTTAGCCATGTTATCCAATGGGAGGTGGATAACATGGCTAAGAGCATTAGCTCGGTAATGCATGAATATCGCTGACTTTTCAGCGATATTCATGCATTGCGGCCGTTTTTTATCGCATTTGCGATAAACCTTGATAATAGCAAGGTTTATCTGCGATAATTTCTGACGATGCTTAGCGTTAAAAAATTCGTTGCTAAGCATCGTTAGCGATAAATATCGCTTAACGTTGGTAAGACAGCCTTGTCAAAGGGAGAAGGCTGAAGCTGGGAGGGCCTTTGCTGACAATAAAAAGATAGATAAGTACAAAGGAGGTGGAGCTCAAAGCCAGGCAAGACTCAGAGCCAAGCAACAATGGATCACAGTATCCACAGGAGAAAAAAGGGTTCATATCCTCAAGGATCTATTGTCTAACTTTGTTGTAGAAAATGATATAGTTAAATAGTTTGAGTTTGTGGCCTATGAATTTACTCTGGAGATGCACAGGGTCACTAAAGAGGATTGAAGGGTAGCTATTGGAAGCACATTCTCAATGTAGAGAGAAATGCTCCTTTAGCCTTAGGGAAATGTGACAAGATGAGATGTCCCCTCATGAAGAACACTCTCACAGGAAATATGGGATTCCCCCAGACAAAATGCAGCCAAACATGTTGGGACAGCAGGATGGTGCCCCAACAATCCTGGGTAGATTTTGTAGACCATGTTTGAAACACACTGGATGGTTGGATGAAAGGCAGTGCACCTGAACAATTTGATTGCCAAGGAGCACATGTTCAGTTGTTGTTTTACAGAGCTGTGCCAACTCTAAGGGCCTGAATAGATAATGATACAATGGGGTACAATATTTATTGGGTGTGATAAATAACACCTATTAAGATTCATTGGGAATAACATGTGTATTTTGGGGTTTGGTGTTTAACACACCAAAAGCTACATGATGCGGTACATGCAGTGTGCCTCATTTATGAGGATTTGGCGTGGGGCAGTGCAGCAAGTCATCTTGCTGTGCTGCCTTATGCCAAAATTAAAGAGCATCAATGCACCATATTTACCTAATACAGTGCATTCCTGTATATTTCTCCCAGCTCTAGTGCCTTTTTGGCAGCGTAGTACCAACGCAGGCATATTTGCACCATGGCGCCAGGGTGCCTGTGCTGTCAGCAGGATTGTTTATGTGCAGGAAGGGGCACCTTCTTGTACAAAAACAATCCTGGGAGCCTTTTTCCTCTTTCTATGGGTTCTGCAGAATGTGGCACACATGGAAAGTGGAAATAATAAGGAGAAATAAAGTAATTTCTCCTCATTGGGCTCCTCCTGGGGAGGCATAAGATTTTGCCGCATCCCCAGGTTTACATGGTTTTGGAAATCTGGGGAAGCATAAAAAATCCATGGGTGTTGTGTGCGAACACCTGTTGCAACACCCATGGACTGCCTCCCTAACTCAGAGTAAGGCAAAGCAGTGATTTGCGCTACTTTGCCTTACTCCATATCTCAATACAATGCAATACAATATCTATGAGGCCATTCAAAGCCATGCAATGTGGCTTTGTGTGCCTTCATCAATATGATTTTGTGCATTGTGTCACTGGAGCATCACAAAAAGTGATGCTACAGCAGCAGAAGGGGCTCATAAATATGCCTGTATGTTTTCCCCTGTTGAATTTTGTCAGGTTTAACCTTTTGAAATGTAATCAATGTTGAGTTACATAATGCATCCGATAACTATTGGATGTGTTAAATACCTTCAAACTCATAATTCCCACCCATGCGTAAAACAGGAGTTAATGCATGAGTTGGAATATTATGAGCAACTTGTAATCAGGCCCCTAGTTGATAATAAGCACTAAGAACTGGGAGAGCTTGCTAAGGAGGCGGACAGATGGCTTAGCACCAGGGTCCATAAGAAGGTATCTGGGAGTGACCCCAAGAAGAGTGGTTTTGGTTTCCCAAGCAGATTGAGGGGGAGGTCAAGGAAGACACAGACAAGTCCCAGAGTAAGGTGGGGAGGAAGGGTTCTGATGCGTCTTCTGTGAAACAGTGAGTACAATCTTGTGGCTAATGGCCCAGGAAATACCATTTCCAACCCCATTGCTTTGAGAGCTCTCAGTTAGAACACAATCATGGGGACTCTGCCTCTCCTGAGCAATCACCCACTGGTAGGACCTTTAAAGTTGTGGCTAATGTGGCCTTAGGAGTAGGTAGTCCCCAGGGGCAAGATGTAGGCCATGCCCTAATCTCACTAGTTGGGAAGTGAACTCAGAGGGAAGACTTTGATCCCTGAGGGTGTAAGTCATCATTTTCCACCAGGTCAAAGTGATCCCTGTCACTGCTCTGAGAAACACTGGGGCCATCCAGACCATGGTAGTAGAAAGACTGGTTTTCCCAGGGCAATACAGAAGATAGGTGTGTAGGGTATATCAGGCCCAGCAGAAGAACGTTTTCTACCCTATGGCACTGGTATCCCTGGAGTGGGGTGGTGAGGTGACCCAGCGAAGGGTCATAGTTAGTCCCCAGATGCCCATTGACTGCATTCTGGGAAATGAGTAGCCTGTGGTAGCAGAAGACCTAGGAGGGGTGGACTCTGAGAGTGCCATTAAAGCTAAGTGTTCTGGGTGTACCATTCCCCAATGGAGAGTACAGGAACCCAGATGGAGGGGCAGGGAGCGGAAAGGCTTACCCCTGACTCCGGGTCAGCCTTAGAGCACAGAACCTGGGCTGGAGAATCAGTCACAAGATACTATCCATGGAGTGAAGGGAAAGAGAGGTGGAAGAAGGGTGCATAACACAAGGGACTGTTAATCCCCACTCTGAGAAACCTCAGAGGGTAGAGAACCTAAATGTACTGGGATTGGGCTATTGACACTGACAGCTGTCAGCAGCCTCCGTTGATTTCTGTCCTTATGGGTAGAGTTTTCCTTGGTTTGGGGACAGAAATCTGATCCGAAGGGTGGAATGGGTCACATTACTCTTTGGTCATGGTGGTACTGTCTGTTGTCAAGAAAAAACTAACCTGTGTCAGAGGATTCAACAGGAGCAGATGCACTTACCCAATTCATTCCTACTCCTGTGTGCACAGATAGAATTACAACCCTGTAACACAGCACTAGCAAGAAGGTAAGGTGGAATGGCAGAAAAAGATAGACAAACCTCCCGAGTGCAAACCACTGCTATGCATTCCTTAGCTCCAAGGGGGCATGTGAGAAGTTGGCCTGATATATGATGTTCACTAATTCTAGTGATCACCTTGTATCAGTCCAAACAACCCTTATGGTGATTGGTTGTAAAGTCAACCGTATAGACCAGCTATCCTAGTAGCGTTGACAAAAGCAGTCTTTTGGCATGTGAAGCCAGCTGTTTTACCACAATATAACCCCTTGAATACCAGATGAAAGGACGCCACACAGGTTGTTATGAAAATAAACGATATATTTATTAATAACAACACCTCTGAACTCTTTATGAGGTCAGAGGGCTAAGCACATGACAATACTACAAAAGAATTACGAGTTCGCACAATATCTACAAGTGTGCCTGAGGGGCACGGCAAACCATATACTCAGAATACTGGAATGCGAGGAAGGAAAATACTGTAAGGAGATCCAGAGGCTGGAGGATCGCTGGGACTACGCTACAAACTAGGTAAGTAAGGAGCAGGAGGCCCACGGGACTCACGTGCAGAGTGGGAACTCTCACGCGGGATGCGTACCAACGTCTATGGATCTTACAGTTTGGAAAGTTACGGATTCCGGACGAACCCGGCTGGATGGAGGGAAAACAACAGTGGACCTGGACACTAGGATAGTGGACACAGACTTCAGCACCTAGAAGCTTTAGTTACCTAACCCACAGGCTGCGGGTGCATAGGGCTGAAGTTGCGTCGGGTTTGCTGCGTTGATCCCGGTGATGCCTGAAACAAGGAGTTGCTGGCAGGCAGCCAGATGGAGGAGTCCGGTGGTTCCAAGGATGGAACTAGGAAGAAGGAAGTCCTGAAAAGGAAGGGGACAGAGTCTTGGTCACTAGCCAGTGACGGTGCTGGAACCAGGAGGGAACCAGGAGCTGTCGCCGCGTTCAGGTGAAGGAGGGGTCGCTTCTCTCTGTAGCTGCGCGGACCAGGAGCTGCTCTTCATGACCAAGCTGGAGGCACGAGCTGTCCCACGTAGTCTGCTGCTGTTGGCGGTGTCGGATCGTCGATCTGGACAACAGGCCTTGGCTAATGCAAGCCATGCGGTGGAACAAAGATGGCGTCTAGAGTGGACCAGGAGGGTCCGGGGTGCTTCTCTTTCACAAGGAAGCAGGGGCCAGTCTGGGGGACCAGGCTAGCAGTGTCGATTTCTTCAGGTCGTCGTCTCAGAGGTCACTAGCCTGTCGGCAAGTGACCAGACAACAGGAAGGGCAGCAACCAGGCAAAAGGGCCCCACGCAGATCACGGGGATGCTGGGGGGCTGGTCTTTGGTGCAGGAGCTGCGTCGGTGTGGGGCTTCTCAGTCCCCAATGCACTCACTCGAGGAACCCTCAGGAGTCGTGCTGGAAGCGCTGTGCAGGTTTCTTCAAGATGGCGGTCTCCACGTTGCTCGTCGCACCCACGGGTCCCAGCTGTGCTGTGGATGTGGGTAGAGGTCAGAGAGGTCTGGAGGTCCAGGTCTTGTTGAGCTGGGTTATCGGATTCCGGGATGGAAGGACTCTGCAGCAAACCGCACAGGAGCTTGATGGTGCCTGCGAAGCAGGATGGTCACTCCCTGACCATAGGGGAGATTCTTCAGTCTTCTGGTTATCAGGAGGTTGAAGGTCAAGAGTTCTTCGTGGAAGTTGTCAAGAGTAATCTAATCTGGAATGGGACCAGCTCCTACCTTTATTCAGCTAAAGGGGGCTGCACTACGACTAGGTCCCTCCCCTGGGTGGGACCAGGAAGGGGGGTGGTTACACCCCCTATCCTTTGTCCAGTTTCCCGCCAGAGCTGGGGCTGGAGTGCCCCAGCAACTGGTTGGAACCGGTGTATGCACAGGGCACCTTGTGTGCCCCAGGCATGTCTCATTCCTTTCAGCCTGAGCCTACCTAATACACAAAATCCTGTCTGGGGTGGTGCTAGCACCTCCCAAGGCAGGAAACCCTTTGTCCAAGCCTCCCTCGCTGGAAGGACTCCCAGCAGCAGGAGGTCAGACTTGTGTCTGTGGTGGCAGCATCCATTTTGTGATGCCAAGGCTCGAGTTAACTTTAACCGGGGTTCACAGTTACATGCATGTCGTGTCCCTCTAGAAGGGTGGAATGCTACCCCCGTTGCCAGAATTGGCGAGGGGGTAGTATTCCAATTCGTATGACACTTTACTCGACATGTTTTGATAATGCTATGCCAAAGTTAGCATTTAACCGTGAGGATTATAATGCACTTAAGAGTATATGGTATAGCGTTATCATGGAACAGCTATTAGGACTTGATTTCGCAAGCTGCAAACGGGCTCAGCTCATGTCAGAGCACCATCTCACATAATTCCAAGCACTCTGCCTTCAGGATTGATAAGGCCTTCCATAGGAGTGACTGATAGGAATATATGTGTCCATTTTAGGTTTAGATATAGGGAACTATATCTAAAGCAAAGGGTGATTACACCACCTTGCCCCAGCTGTCGTGCAGCCAGTTGTGTCTGTTTTGGATGGCCAGCCAGGGGTGGCATAATACATGCTGCAGCCCCTGGTAGGCCCTGGGTGCTCCTATGCCCTGGGTACCTAAGGTACACTGTTCAGGGGCTGATAAGGTGACTCAGTATCCAATTAGGTATGTACCTAGGGTACATGGAATCCATTTTACAGAGAGAGCAGTGGGCCTGGGGTCCTGAATAGCAGGGCCCCAGGTCAACTAAGTCGAAAAACCAGCAAAACACCAGGCAAAAAGTTGGGGCAACCATAGTCAGATATCCACCTTCCTACATAACCCCCCCCCCCAAACGAAAGGAGATAAGGCTATCCTTGACCAGGTGAGCCTATATTGCCTGAGTGGCCATATGAGGTTGTATATGCACTGGCATGGTTACCCCCTATCTCATGGTCCACTAAGCAATCCCTCACCTTAAGGGTATCTGAGGGTCTCCACCATAGGGAATCTCTACCTGTGGTGTGTTTTGGCAAAGTAAAAGGCTGGTGCTGAGATGGAGTACTGAAGTGAGGCTCCACTAATTTTGGGCTCAGCTTCCTCCAATCATTATCCACCATAGAGGCCTTTCTTTCCAAGACTGAGTTGTGTTGAGCTCTCAGGGTCAACCTCTGGCTACCTAAAGCTGGAGGTTGGGTCCCTCTGTTTGGCTTACTGGAGGGACAGGTCAGGTTTGGGGCCCTTAGGTCCCAGGTTTGGCTGTGCCCAACAGTGTCCATCTGTGAGAGGTCCCTAACTAATTTTAAGGGGGATCCCTCAGGAGTTGGTTTTATTTTCACTTGGCTAGGACTACTAGCTTCAGTGCCCTTAATCTGTTGATTGGGGAGTTCTTTTGGACAGGGGGCCCTTTGGGGTCCACCACTGGCCTCCCTGACCTCTACAGCCCTGGGCTGACTGAGGCAGGGTAGAGAGTGGCAGGTTACCTGCTCCAGACTGGGTCCCACCTTGGAAGGGTCCACTGACATCAGGGGTTCTGCCAGGCTAGGCCTGACTACCTCTGGGGCAGTTCCTTCACAAGGGGTCAGATTAGTTCCCTGAGGAGGCTGATCCTTTCTTAAAGTCTGGTGGGAGGGAGGTTTCTCTTCCTCCTCAATGCTCTCTGTCTGAGTGGAGTGATCCATAGTTTCAGGCTTCACAACACTATTATCTGTCTGAGTTTGAGCTGTGGCCATCACAACTCTACCAACCTTTTCAGGAAGGGACTCAGTTTGGGTATGGGCTGTTACCATCACAGCCTTGCCAACCTGTTCAGGGAAGGAATTTGTCTGAGATTGGACTGTGACTGGCATAGCCCTCCTGACCTGTTCAGGGAGGACATCTTGGACTGGGGCTGTGGCTATGACTGCCCCACTAACCTTACCATGGAGGTTTACCATTCTAAAATGGGTTTCTTGCTCTACCTCAGCCCAGGTTGAGATCTCTAAATCATTCCCCAGTAGGCAATCTACAGGCAAGTTTGATGACACTGCCACTCTCTTGGGGCCAGTGACACCTCCCCAGCTGAGATTTACCACTGCTATGGGATGATCTCTCTGCACTCCATCAATGTTGGTCACCTGGTATGTGGCACCAGGTATAAGTTGCCTTGAGGGGACTAGGCTTTCATTCACCATGGTGATGCTAGCCCCTGTGTCTCTAAAGGCCTCAACTTCTAGACCATTGATGAGGGGCTCCTGTCTGTACTTGTCCAAAGTGTTGGGACAATCAGTGAAGTTGGCAAACCCCATGCCAGTCTCACAGACAAGAGTATCTGAGTTAGGGGACCTGGTTAGGCCAGAGTCCCCAGGAACTCCCAAAGTAAATGCACCCAAATTCTTAGGGGCACTCCCACCACCTGGGGGATTACTACTAGTAGTAACAGGAGGCTTGGAAGTGTTACTTGGGGGTATGTTTTCCTTATTGTAGTTGGCCCTTGGGCAACTGCTGTCAGTTTTCAAATGGCCTACCTGTTTGCAGGTATAGCAATAAGGTTTCTTCTGGGTATTGCAAGGATTCTGGGACCCACCCCCCTCAGAGGATTTTTGTTGCCCTGATGTTGTTTGATCTGTAGATTTATTCCCACCCTTCTCTTGAGGCTTGGTTGATTCCTTCTTCTGGTCACCACCTTGGTTCTTAGGCCTAATCCTGGTTCTGACCCATGTGTCTGCCCTCTTACCCAATTCTTGTGGAGAGGTCAGATCAGAGTCTACCAGGTGCTGGTGCAATAACTGGTTCTGACAATTATTTAAGATTTGCTCTCTCATAATTAGATTATACAATCCTGTGTAATCAGTAACTTTACTACCCAGTAACCAGCCCTCCAGAGCCTTAGTGGCACAATCAACAAAGTCAGCCCAATCCTGAGACTGAATTTTCTGGGTGTCCCTGAACAGCAACCTGTACTGCTCAGTTGTTAAGCCAAACCCATCAATCAGTGTATTCTTCAGGACTTGGTAATTGTTAGCATCCTCAGCTCTAGCAGTGAGGAGCGTATCTCTACCTTTACCTTCAAAGGAGAGCCACAATATAGCTGCCCACTGACTCTGGGGGATGCACTGGACAGTGCAGGCCCTCTCCAAAGCAGTCATCCATTTGTGGATGTCATCCCCTTGTTTAAAGGGGGGCACTATTTTACTCAGGTGTCTAGTATCAAAACTCCTGTCTTTATCCTTAGGGATAATGCTGCCACCAGTGGGGACTACCCCACTCAACTGTTGCTCTCTAGCAAAGGCAAGCTTCTCCTTGGCAAGGGCAAGTTCTTCCCTCTGGATCCTCAGATTAGCCTGTTTCATCCTTGCTTCGTGTTCTCTCCTCTGAGGGGAAGTCCTTCTCCTCTGGGGAGAAGTCATTCTCCTCTGAGAAGAGGCATGAGAGTGCACAGATCTATTGGAGTCCCTAGAGTGAGACCTGTCTCTTCTAACTCCAAAGTTAGGCCTGCTCAGGGTCAGTACTGGGGGTCCCCCAGATCCTTCCCTCTGTAGGTCTAAGTTGGCCCTAGTAAGTCTGCTGACTAGCTCAGGACCTTTGTCTGCCTCATCCCCAGAAGGATCCTCTTCATCCTCCTCCTCCTCTACTTCCTCAGTTTCAGGGAGGTCAGGATCACCAAGGGTACCTTCTAAGGCTGGCATGTTCCCATCTGTATGAGAAGCTTTTCTAGCATCATGTGTCTCTAAGAGACCTAACAGAAAAGGAGTGGTAGGGTTAGAACCCTGTTTCAATTTCCTGGAGGTACACAATTGTCTCATCTCCTGGAAACTGAGAGCTGCATATCTTGAAAGGACCTGTGGAGGGTCACTAGCCACTAGGGGAGTCTCTGCAGACTCTCCATGGGTAGACATGCTTCTAGTGTGGTGTAAGTGATGCACCTACCTACACTATGGGTTTTCCTACTGAGCCCTTGCTAAGAGTTGTAGTCAGGGTGTGCTAGGCCCTTTCTACTACAACAGCTGGTTCAGTAGAACTCAGAGTATTTCTAAGCTTGTTATATGTACCTATGGTACCTATGTGATCTTTCAAACGATTTCTCAAGATTATACGTGGTAAAAACAACAGCAAGCTCAAATCCCAACCGCTGCACACCAATGTGAGAAGTTGGCCTGATATATGATGTTCACTAATTCTAGTGATCACCTTGTATCAGTCCAAACAACCCTTATGGTGATTGGTTGTAAAGTCAACCGTATAGACCAGCTATCCTAGTAGCGTGGACAAAAGCAGTCTTTAGGCTAAACTCTTTTGGCATGTGAAGCCAGCTGTTTTACCACAATATAACCCCTTGAATACCAGATGAAAGGACACCACACAGGTTGTTATGAAAATAAACGATATATTTATTAATAACAACACCTCTAAACTCTTTATGAGGTCAGAGGGCTAAGCACATGACAATACTACAAAAGAATTACGAGTTCGGACAATATCTACAAGTGTGCCTGAGGGGCACGGCAAACCATATACTCAGAATACTGGAATGCGAGGAAGGAAAATACTGTAAGGAGATCCAGAGGCTGGAGGATTGCTGGGACTACGCTACAAACTAGGTAAGTAAGGAGAAGGAGGCCCACGGGACTCACGTGCAGAGTGGGAACTCTCACGCGGGATGCGTACCAACGTCTATGGATCTTACAGTTTAGAAAGTTACAGATTCCGGACGAACCCGGCTGGATGGAGGGAAAACAACAGTGGACCTGGACACTAGGATAGTGGACACAGACTTCAGCACCTAGAAGCTTTAGTTACCTAACCCACAGGCTGCGGGTGCATAGGGCTGAAGTTGCGTCGGGTTTGCTGCGTTGATCCCGGTGATGCCTGAAACAAGGAGTTGCTGGCAGGCAGCCAGATGGAGGAGTCCGGTGGTTCCAAGGATGGAACTAGGAAGAAGGAAGTCCTGAAAAGGAAGGGGACAGAGTCTTGGTCACTAGCCAGTGACGGTGCTGGAACCAGGAGGGAACCAGGAGCTGTCGCCGCGTTCAGGTGAAGGAGGGGTCGCTTCTCTCTGTAGCTGCGCGGACCAGGAGCTGCTCTTCACGACCAGGCTGGAGGCACGAGCTGTCCCACGTATTCTGCTGCTGTTGGCGGTGACGGATCGTTGATCTGGACAACAGGCCTTGGCTAATGCAAGCCACGCGGTGGAACAAAGATGGCGTCTAGAGTGGACCAGGAGGGTCCAGGGTGCTTCTCTTTCACAAGGAAGCAGGGGCCAGTCGAGGGGACCAGGCTAGCAGTGTCGATTTCTTCGGGTCGTCGTCTCAGAGGTCACTAGCCAGCCGGCAAGTGACCAGACAACAGGAAGGGCAGCAACCAGGCAAAAGGGCCCCACGCAGATCACGGGGATGCTTCGGGGCTGATCTTTGGTGCAGGAGCTGCGTCTGTGTGGGGCTTCTCAGTCCCCAATGCACTCACTCGAGGAACTCTCAGGAGTCGTGCTGGAAGCGCTGTGCAGGTTTCTTCAAGATGGCCGTCTCCACGTTGCTCGTCGCACCCACGGGTCCCAGCTGTGCTGTGGATGTGGGTAGAGGTCAGAGAGGTCTGGAGGTCCGGGTCTTGTCGAGCTGGGTCGTCGGATTCTGGGATGGAAGGACTCTGCAGCAAACCGCACAGGAGCTTGATGGTGCCTGCGAAGCAGGATGGTCACTCCCTGACCATAGGGGAGATTCTTCAGTCTTCTGGTTATCAGGAGGTCGAAGGTCAAGAGTTCTTCATGGAAGTTGTCAAGAGTAATCTAATCTGGAATGGGACCAGCTCCTACCTTTATTCAGCTAAAGGGGGCTGCACTACGACTAGGTCCCTCCCCTGGGTGGGACCAGGAAGGGGGGTGGTTACACCCCCTATCCTTTGTCCAGTTTCCCACCAGACCTCGGCTGGAGTGCCCCAGCAACTGGTTGGAACCGGTGTATGCACAGGGCACCTTGTGTGCCCCAGGCATGTCTCATTCCTTTCAGCCTGAGCCTACCTAATACACAAAATCCTGTCTGGGGTGGTGCTAGCACCTCCCAAGGCAGGAAACCCTTTGTCCAAGCCTCCCTCGCTGGAAGGACTCCCAGCAGCAGGAGGTCAGACTTGTGTCTGTGGTGGCAGCATCCATTTTGTGATGCCAAGGCTCGAGTTAACTTTAACCGGGGTTCACAGTTACATGCATGTCGTGTCCCTCTAGAAGGGTGGAATGCTACCCCCGTCGCCAGAATTGGCGAGGGGGTAGTATTCCAATTCGTATGACACCTTACTCGACATGTTTTGATAATGCTATGCCAAAGTTAGCATTTAACCGCGAGGATTATAATGCACTTAAGAGTATATGGTATAGCGTTATCATGGAACAGCTATTAGGACTTGGTTCCGCAAGCTGCAAATGGGCTCAGCTCATGCCAGAGCACCATCTCACATAATTCCAAGCACTCTGCCTTCAGGATTGATAAGGCCTTCCATAGGAGTGACTGATAGGAACATATGTGTCCATTTTAGGTTTAGATATAGGGAACTATATCTAAAGCAAAGGGTGATTACACCACCTTGCCCCAGCTGTCGTGCAGCCAGTTGTGTCAGTTTTGGATGGCCAGCCAGGGGTGGCATAATACATGCTGCAGCCCCTGGTAGGCCCTGGGTGCACCTATGCCCTGGGTACCTAAGGTACACTGTACAGGGGCTGATAAGGTGACTCAGTATCCAATTAGGTATGTACCTAGGGTACATGAAATCCATTTTACAGAGCGAGCAGTGGCCCTGGGGTCCTGAATAGCAGGGCCCCAGGTCAACTAAGTCGAAAAACCAGCAAAACACCAGGCAAAAAGTTGGGGCAACCATAGTCAGATATCCACCTTCCTACAGGGCATTACATTGGCGTTCCCATGCTACCACCCACGCTGTTTGACGCAAAACCCTATCTACAAACAATTGTAGACAGGGTTTAGTACCAAAAGTTAATGCCACTTCATAGGAGGCAGTAACTGGTAACTGGTAAAATGTTTACTGTGCAGTACACATACAAAGTGGAAAACGTGTTTAAACTTGTCTAGACTTAATATTTTCTATGGGAAGGGCACTCTTCCTGAACAAAACCTATGCTAGAGTCTGGCATGCACCCTTGCGCTATGGTGCTAAGGTGTGTGCCTGGTGCACAGCAGCTGAAATCAGCGCTAACGCTAGGGAACGGGGATGAGAGATCCACACCCCTGTAAATCTAGCGCTCTTCTGCTCCCTACCTGTCATGCAAGGCAGTGCTGTCTCTTTGGGTGCTGCACTGTGTTGCATGTCTTTTTTGGATTTCTTTTTAAAATCTGGCGCTAGGTTTTTTCTTTAACTTTTCAGAGCCTTCTGATAATACAGTACTAAAACATGGATATATACGTATATGTCTCCGGAAATGCATGGAAGGATTCTCAATCTGAATTGTATCTAAAAAAATGCCCCTTATTTTAATGAAACATGCTAGTATAGCTCCATATGTTTTTCCTCATATCAATCTCTTACTGTCCTTCTTCCTCAACTGCCGAAGTAAGTTGAATTCTTCTCTGAAAAATCATCCTCTCATGGATTTTCGCCTCATCTCCATTAAAAAAAACACTATTCACTAAAATGGGGAATATCCCTAGTGTGCACACTCTACTTCCTAAAATAGAGCCAAAAATACAGAATTGCAATTTCTGAAATTCTCTTCTCGGTAAGCGTGCTCAAATGAACACCAATTTCCTCTGTGAAAACAGTTTAAGTGTGCAGCTTCAGAGGTGTGCATGCACAATGAACAGACAATCAAGAGGAGAAAGAGTAGAATGCTCACTCAGTTCTGCTGCTGGTGGCCAGCCACCTTAAGGTTTAGTGAAGCATGAGCAAGAAAATATTATCAGTAGTCATGTGAGTAGCAGCATAAGATGTGATCTTCTCAATCTCCATTGAGGGTACTGTCCAAACTTAGATTTCTTCATGACTTGTGAGTAGTTTTCTAAACTATCTACCGTGTTCCTGAAATCTGCCTACTGGAAGGCATGTGTGAGCAAGTTACGTTAGGTGAGGAGGAGAGTTTCCCCATAGGTCAGTTCAGTGGCTCAGGAGAATATAGACAGTGGGATCCAACTGAGGTCAAGAGGGCATAGAACTGGCAAGGGGCTCTGCAGTAGAGGGCCATTGTCTACTTTCTATCGCCTAAGCAGTGAAACCCATCAAGCTATTGATTAGTCTCCATTGCCTTTGGCTGGAGGGGGGTCATGTTGGACCTGGCCCTCTTTGTAGAGTTACTCCCAAACCTTTTCCCTTCACCAATACTATTTTGCTGTATTCATTTTTGTTGGTCTTAGGACTCTGTACACCTCACCACCACTAACCAGTGCTAAAGTGCTTCTGTTTCACTCTTTAACACATTGTAACAGTGGCTTACACCTGATTGGCACAATTATTTTGCTTATAAAACCCTAGCAAAGTAGTATACCCTTGTACCCAGAGCTGGTAAAATAAATTCTACAAGTGAGCCTCCTGCGTTTATTGTGCCACTCACTTGAGTACCCCCTAAAAACATGTCTCAGGCTGCCATTGCAGTCTGTAAGCAGTTTTAAACTGCCAATTTGACTTGGCAAAATAACCCCCCTTGTCAGGTCTAAAACTCCTTTTTATTACATATAAGCCACCCCTATGGTAGGCCCTAAACAGCCCATAGCACAGGGTAAATTGCAAATAAGATGTTGGACATGCACTTTTAAGTTTTACATTTCTTGGTAGGGAAAACTCTCAAATTCAGTTTTTTCACTACTGAGAGGCTTACCTCTCACACAGGATAACATTGGGTTTCCATATGCCATTTAATAAGTGCTACCTTGTGTTTGGGAGCAGGTAGGAAAGTCATATTTGATGTTTGAGAAATTGTAATTTGAAATCCTCTTTAACGGTAAAGTAAGATTAAGTCACAATTTTGAAAATACCACTTTAAAAAGTTGGCATGTTCCTGTCATAACTATTTGGTGCCTGCAGTTTGGTCCTGGGTCACACGTTAGGTATGAGTGGCAGTTGGCCTTCGTATTTTCCTCTCTAACAGCTACACAATAGAGGGATTAAATGTGCCTGAATAGGAGATTTCAAATAGGTAACCCACTCGTCGATCAGCTCGAAGTGCACTGCTGGTCGGCCTGACTTTGCGGCATTCTCCACTACGTTCTTTTCAGCAGCAGCAGCAAATACTGTTCAGCTGCTCCTCAGAGAAGGGGTATCCAGCCTCGTGGAGTCCTTGTCAGCTACAGCCGGCAGCTTCATCCCGCTGGAGATCTTCAACTCCCAAAAAAGAGTCCAAGTCCAAATGAAGGATCCTTCACTACAACTTCAGCCTGCAGCTCCTGACCACAACTCCTCCCTCGGACACTGCCAGCTGCCTTGCCCTACGGATCTTTACCTTTTCAGACATTTTTCTACAACATTTCTTCTAAATCCAAAGGTAAGCAAAGACTGGGCCCAATCCACATCCTGTATCTCACCCACACTCCATTGAGGTGGGCCATACCTTTCGACTATGCCCCAGTCTCACAAGACTAGATGTCAGTGGTTGGTGCTTCGATCTTTTAGGCGCTAGATTTGACTTTAAACTTTAAAAATACATAACTCCAGTTCTACTGATTGGATATTTGTTGTTTATGTATTAAATAATTTATAAAATGTAATCTAATTTCCTAAGTTGGTGTGGAATTTTTCCTGTGCTGTGTTTGTGGCTGCATAAATACTTTCCACATTGCCGCTAAGTAATGCCTGACTGCTTTTGTGCCAGGCTACCAGAGAGTAAAGCACAAGCTAATTTAGTGAGTTTTTGTGGTTCTCCCCAACAGGTATTGAGGCTGTTGCTTCAGCAGGGGTTTACCCTCCTCATCCAACAACCCAATTAATCAGCAAACAACATCTAACAAAACAACATCAAAGTCATTTTGAAAGCCAAATCTCAATTAATTTGAGCAATTACTCTAGAACAGATGTTAATGGATTTGCCCCATAAGTGTGTTTACGATGTACTGTAAGAGTACATTCTTCAAGTTATCTTGAAATGCCATTCATTTCCACTGGACAAAACGATAATGCAACAATGGCCCAAAAAAATTAACATGTTTGGAATGTATTTAAAAAAGTTGTGCTATTTGTGGCTGAAATAAACCAATTTAGATGAAGCTTTGGTCACAAGTGCTATCTCTTCATTAGCGGTGGATCTCAAAACGGAAAAAGATTACTTTAGAAAGGGAAAAACGTGGCCTCCAACTGGGAATAGAATATAGTAGCTGATTCACAAGCTGCATTTTGTTATACATAAAGTACTACAAAATACTAGTACCTTAGTACTACTTAAGCACTACAATATGCTATTCACAAACCTATGAGCGGAGACCTCTGCCTTTCCTAGATCTCCACACACATAGGAATATCATTCAGAAGTAAAAGTAGGAATGCCAAGGGGGAGTGGCTGGAAAATGGAGAGTGCTTGCTACTAAATGTTAGGAATTTAAGGAAATTTACAGAGGGGTTTAGGGAGGCAAATGCTAATGCAAACCCACACTTAAAAAAGAGTAAGACTATTGCTATTTACAAACTATGGGCCAGATTTATCATTCTTTCATGCAGCACAACTCAACAAGCCACCTTGCTGCACTACGCTGCGTGAAAGGGAAACAGCAGGAATGTGCCGTTTTGATCATTATGCAGTACATTCCTGTCCTTTCCTAGCGGTGGCGCACTTTTGGTTGCCTAGTGCCAATGCAGGCACCCTTGCACCATGGTGCAAAAGCTGCCTGTATTGTAGCTAGGATTGCTTTCATGCAGGAAGGTGTCTGAGGCCTTTTCCTCTTTCTACGTGTGTTGCAGAACACATGTAGAAAGAGGCAAAAATAGGAGCAATAAAGTTATTTGTCCACGTTATACCTCCCCCAGGAAGGTGTAGCATTTTGCCCGAATGTAAATCTGAGAATGTGTCAAAACCCATGGATTGATGCATGGGAACACCCATGCTCCTCCCATGAAATGCTTCCTCCCATAGACCAATGTAAGGCAGCGATTTATGCTGCCTTGTGTTAGTCTAGATTAATCAAGCCAAGCAGGGCCTCGCAAGGTGGCCTGGTTTGGCTTGATACAATTCGCGTCGCTCTTGCACCCCATTGGGGGGCACAAGGAATACACAAAATCTTAATAAACCTGGTCTAACATTGCCAAAGGTACCATCCTTAAAGGTATAAAAACATATGTAAAATGAACTTCAATCTGGGTTTTGAGCAAGTAAAGCACTACACTTGGCCACTCACAGGTACTGAACACATTTGTAGAGAGAACAATGGTGTCATGGAAATCAAATACCATGGCATAATACCATGGCATACAAACTAATGGTAAATCAATTAAATTACTTTGACATTTTAATATTTACATATACACACGTTTCAATGTTAAAAATATAGAGATTTATTATATAATTGTTTAAATATTTTAAATGATAAATGTAATTAAAATAAAATAAACATATTGGGCCCGATTGACAGAAATAATCTGAGACAAAATCCTAAACTTACTACTTTTGGTATTCACGGAAGGCACTTATGATTTTTGGTATTCACAAAATGCACTTACGACTCCTAACTTTAAGTCCACACTCGAGCCGGAATTTCCGCACCCGGACTGTACTCTCCGCACTCAGACTGTACTCTCCAGCTCAAGCCATAATCTCCGGCTTGGGCAGGATAAAGTGTAATCAATGGGCCGGATTTACAATTTTACAAAAAGGAACATTAGGAATGTGTGATAAATGGTAGAGGAGGTCATGAAAAACAGTTTGGGCGGGGAAAAGGGTACGGCCAGACACTACATCATAACCCAGAAAAGTTTTCTCCTTTGCATCATGGTACATGCAGTGCACAATTTGTGCTCTCCTCACTGTTGACTGCATAGCATGAGTGTATGGGTGCTGGCTGAGGGAATGGATGAGTGCATGAGTAGTGCCTGAGTAGAAGGTTAATGCCTGGGTCATTTGATGAGTGAAAGTATGAGTGCAAGAGTTATGCCTAGGTCATTGGATGAGTGCATGGGTAGTGCCTGAGTGAATGGATGAGTACATGGGTACTGCCTAAGTGAATGCTAGAGTGCAAGAGTATTGCCTGTCTGATTCCATGAGTGCATGGGTAGTACCTCAGTGATTGGATGAGTGTATGGTAATGACTGACTGGAAAAATGGGTGCAAGGTTAATGCATGGGTCATTGGATGAGTGCATGGCTAGTGCCGCGGTGAATGGTTGAGTGGAAGAATAAGGCCTGAGTGATTGCATAAGTACATGGGCATTACCTGGGTGAATGCATAAGTGCATGGGTAGTGCCTGAGTGAAAGGATGACTGCACAAAAATGCCTGGGTCATTGGATGAGTTCATGGGTAGTGTATCACTGAATGAATGATTGCAGAAGTAGTATTAGAGGTGAATGAATGAGTTCAATAGTAGTGCCTGAGTGATTGCATGAGTACATGTGTAGAGCATTGGTGATTACATAAGTGCAGGGGTAGTGTCTCGCTGATTGCATGAGTGCATGGGTTTTGCCTCTGTGAGATGAAAAATACAAGGATAATGCCTGCGTTATACTATTAGTGCCAAAGTTGTGCTACAGAGATTAGATGACAGCATGGATAGTGTTTGTATGAAATGATTACTACCTGGCTGATTACATCAGTAACATAATGAAAGTTGTTAAATAGTGCAAAGGATTAACATTATGAGTGAGGGGAGAGCAAATTGTGCACTGCATGTACCATGATGCAAAGGAGAAAACATTTCTGGGTTATGATGTAGTGTCTGGTTGTAATCTTTTCCCTGCCCTAACTGTTTTCCATGACCTCCTCTACCATTCATCCCACGGAGATTACAGCTCGAGCCGGAGAGTACGGTTCGGGTGCGGGGAGTACGGTCCGGGTGCGGAAATTCTGGCTCGAGTGCAGACGTAAAGTTAGGAGTCGTAAGTGCATTCTGTGAATATCAAAATTCGTAAGTGCCTTCTGTGAATACCAAAAGTAGTAAATTGAGGATTTTGTCTCAGATTAGTTCTGTCATTCGGCCCCATAAACTTTAATGAACAATAATGTAATAAATTAATTAAACAGGATTTTTAACAAAGCATACAACATAACATAAAGAAAAAATAAATGAAATCAATGTATGTAAATTAAAAAACTATTTAATGCACATTTGATAATTAATGTGCTGTAACATTTTATTAGGTCTACATTAATAATAAATATTTTACATTAATTTAGCTTTATATTGAAAATTAAAACATTTATAATATACTTTGGAAAAGAATACGGTATGGCGAAGGCTGGGGCTATGGGCAAAGGGTCCGCAAGGAGCAGTATACTCAAGTATTTTGAGCAGGTGAGTTCACAGAATTCTATCGATAAGAGAGTGATGAATGGGCTCCAAAGCCATGTGAACTGTGTAGTCTGGTTTGTGAGTGAGAATGTAATCTTTTCCATCCCCCGAATGTGCCAGAGACAGTGCAGCAAGCCCAGGTGCGTGGGAACTTCGTCTGTCCCCCAGTGTGTAAGAATGTTCCGGAAAGCAGCACCTAAGGCTAGTCCTTCTTGTCTCCTTCTCTTGATTTCAATAGGACGGTGAAGGGAATTGGGAAGCCCCAAAATTATGTAAGCAGAGAATCTGGTGAGCTGTGTATCCAAGTGCAGATCAATTTTATCTGTGATTTGAGTACAATATTCGGCAAATGTTGTGCACTCCCATAAGGTGTTAAGCAGTGTACCTGGTGAACTACACCTCTCCAGCAGTCTTGACTATGTTCTGGGTTGCCCCTATGTAGGGGCACTGGGGTAGGGTACCAGTACATAGCAACCTGGTAGCTGTTTCAATACTAGTAGTGTTCTGGGCTGTAGGCAGCACTCTTTGTTAAATTTCACCCAACTCTCCTGGGGATAGATGTCCTCCAAGCTCCGCCTCCCAGCGCCTGTGACCAGCATTCGGAGGGGGTGTTGGGAGCGAATTCAGAATAGGGTAGAGTTCAGAAATAAGACCCTTATCAGATGTTTTAGTCAAGAGGCATTTCTCTTAAGGTGTGAGCGGTTTCTGCATCTCGGGGCGAATTACTGGCTAGAGATGCCAGTGACGCATGTAATGTATCCTTTTCAACTCTAGTAGGGCATGATTGGGGCGTACCTGCACAAATGACAGCACTCCTTCTAGGGGCATTATGAAGCTGGGGCTGCCCCTCCTGTTCAGCCAGGCCATCCCCTGGTGGTCAAAGCAAGACACTGATCGGGGTAGAGGTCACAAGAGGCCACCGGTGAGACCACGCAGTCCAACAATCTGAGGAACCCTCGTGTCATGGCATTTCAGCAGTCACTTTCGGTTGTAGGAAAGCGCTTGGTCCCTGACACCTTGTGCATTACTCCCATGCCAAGTCCGATCATTGGGCAGCAACCCCAGACTCGGCGAGCAGCTGGTCACACACCACCTCTTGCAGCGCATTGACACCTCTGCTGAGCACCCACAGGGGCAAGTCTCCACGGTGTCAGTGCACTTCCCCGAGTCACCGGGCTCTTGATCAGGATGGGCTTTAGTGATCGGGGCTGCCGCACAATCAACCCTGTGGGGGTGGCCAGGGGATTCCTACTGCTGTGCTGGTCCTCCACTCTAGAAGCAGGACAGAACCGTGATTGCCATCTTGGTTCAGCCATGCTGTCCCCAGGCAGCCGAAACCAGGCCCCTCTAGGGAGCAGAAAGTCAGCTTCTCCGTTCACCAGCAACGGCATTTAATTTTATTTTATTTTATGCAATTTTATAGAGCGCGAACTTTACCCGAAGGTGTCAGCGCGCTTTACATAAGAACCAGTTGCAAAACATAAGGACTAAGGATTACATGTGTTACATAAAAGATACAAACAGAAAAAATTGCAAATGTACAAGATGTAAAGTCACACAAGGAAGAGATACAAACAGAAAGACAAATTGCAAATGTACAAATAGTAAAGTCACTCAAGGAAGAGCTACAAATGGATATACTCTAAGAGTCACAAAGGAATGGTAGAGAGTACAAAGGTCTACTGCATATACTAGTGATTAGATTTATCTCTATATAGATAGGGAAGGGATACGAATGGATATACTCTAAGAGTCACATAGGAATGGTAGAGAGTAAAAAGGTCTACTGCATATACTAGTGATTAGAGTTATCTCTATATACATAGGGAAGGGATACGAATGGATATACTCTAAGAGTCACATAGGAATGGTAGAGAGTACAAAGTTCTACTGCATATACTAGTGATTAGAGTTATCTCTCTATACATAGGGAAGGGATACAAATGGATATACTCTAAGAGTCACATAGGAATGGTAGAGAGTACAAATGTCTACTGCATAAACTAGTGATTAGAGTTATCTCTAAATACATAGGGAAGGGATACGAATGGATATACTCTAAGAGTCACATAGGATTGGTAGAGAGTACAAAGCTCTACTGCATAAACCAGTGATTAGAGTTATCTCTATATACATAGGGAAGGGATACGAATGGATATACTCTAAGAGTCACAAAGGAATCAGACTCACTGCTCTTCAGAGAGCTGGCATCAATGCTCAGTAATGACAAACAAGCGCATTTAGGGCTCGGGCTGATGGAGGGGGACAGAGCAGCGAGGAGAGATGTCTTACCATCCGCCATCTTGCCAACAGCCAAAAATAATCAACATTTATATTTTTCCATATACTTTGCTATAGAAAGATGTCTATCAGGGTGGCAGAAATCACCTCCTCTGTGTGTAAAGTTCAAGTTGTAACATTACACTGATTAATCCAGTTGTAGGGGGGTCCACCTCCTGTTTTGAGGAAGTGGGGATAAGTCCACCTAGAGGTACATACAAACACAAAATTATGAATACCCAAAAAGTGTGGGATTACACCTGGGTATAGTACTAACTATATACATGAGTAAATATAAATGCGTATATTTATTTTTGTCATTAGGCCCATAGTTTTTTTCCGCAGCATTGCTAGGTAGCTAAGTTCATGCAATATAAGTATACTTACATGCCTACCTATATAGTCTTCTCTCCTGCTGAGATTCAAGAGCTACCGTGCATCTCCACAGAGAAAAACAGCTGAGGGAAAGCAGGGCTGGTTGTATTTAGTGCTGTTGCTACCAAAGCTCACGGATCGTTGGCATTAATATTGGATATCTGGGCTGCTGGAGTAGGAAACCGCGCGTGGCATTGCCATCAGACAATCAGAGAGAATGCTTGATTTTCAAACACCCTCCAACATTAATATTGTATGTGCTCCATCAGATGTGATCGCTGGTCGTCAGGAGCAGAGCTGTTTCTTCACCTCTTTTGCCTGTTTTAATTCAGCTATAGCCCACAGTCATAGCCTCCGCTCGGAGGCATCCATTTCAGAATGTTTTTCTCTCAGCAATTACCATTAAACTAAAATTAGCACTGTCTGTCATTGTTGCCGGTCCTTCTTGACATTTTACATTTTCTTCCTTGCATTCTGAAGTACTCTGATTTGTTTTCTATATTTAATTGTATCCATCAAACACTAAAAACATTCCTTTATGTTCTCATCCACAGCTTTACATCTGCGTGAGACATATGAATTTCTAAATGTTTATGATGTTATGAGTATTTGTAAAACGCACTTTCACCCAATCGGGTATCCTGACTGATTTAAAACAATTCATTGCTCTTTAAATGCAGTATTTAACAGGAACTCATTCTCGAATGAAGTGATACTCACACTTATGATAAGGTTCAATTAATTATGTGTGTATAATCCACTATGTTTAGTTTGAAGATGTAGAAAAATCATACAGATCAAATGATACTAAGATTATGGGCAAAGGAATTCAATATTCTTCCTGGCCCATTGAAAAATGGAACTGATAACTTGCACTTGTTGCTTGCTGTATTTAGGCTCTAAATTTATATAAATGTTGCTGAAATGGTCTTGATATTCCTAAAAGATGTTTTGGGAGAAGCCCTTTTGTTCACTGCAAGAAAAGAAAGTATATGGGCCCTATTCACGAACGGCATTTTGTAGTACATAAAGTAGTAATTCAGTAGCACTAGTTATTTACTAGAAAACACAGGGGCATATTATCAAGGGTGGCGATAGTGAATATTTGCCGCTTTAGCGTCCGTTTTCGGCCGCTAAGCGGCGATAATTCTATCACCCTATTAGCAAGTTCAGTTAATTAATTATTGATGACGCTGTAGTTTTTTCTCCATCATTTCGTCAACTCAAATGTAATCTTGCAATAATTGACTTTAAGAAGTGGTATTTGGCCGTAATAACATTGGGTTATTATTGAACTATTAGTTGGATACTTTTTGTATCTTTAGCAGTTACTACCCTCTATTCAGTTTGTTATAAGATTTAAGATTGTCTATACTAGACGGTATCACAGTCCTCTTTTTATTTCTTGTTCGCTGAATAGATAGGGGCGTATTCACTGTATTTTCGCTCTGTGGTAATTATTTATCATGACATCGCTCATCAGATCGCGGCCATTGTAATATTATCGACACTGTGGTGATTACTGTTTCACCAGTTTGTTCTTTGTAATGCACCTGATATACATGCATAGTTTTTCTTGCCATAAAGAATAAGGTGTCTATATTTTAAATTTTATCTATATTATTTAGTTACTATTTAGTTACTTTTGTGCCTAAAACGATTGGCTATGTGGCTTTTTCTTCGGTGATTGCGCCCGCTTTCAATCCTTTAATCTTTTGCCGTGACTATTGGAGTTAAAAAGTCACGTGACTTTTTTAACACTACTATTTAAACTCTCGCGCGGTATCAGATCGTTGATACCTCCCGTAACTGACGGAAGACGCCGGCGGCCATCTTCTGCCCCGCACATTTGTGTTACATTTTTTAACAGAAGGAAGGTAAGCGGATCTTGTTCTAGCCCCCGGTTTCTGTAGAAAAGACAACGTTTTGATAGTTCGATATTAACTTTGTAACAACTCTGGTATGAATGGATACCTTGTTTATCCTTCACATTTCTCTTCCTTAGACTCATATATCCTGAGTTGCACTCTATTTTTAAACGCCGAACTATCGAGACGGCATCATCCATTTTGTGCGTCTTCCCTATAACGACATGATCCTCAAGAGGAGCTGAGTATTCTTTAGCTTTGTCAGCCTTGTAACTATTTTTGTATCCATAGCTTGGACACTTGTATTTTCTGTTTATGTATTACTGACCTTGATATTTTGCTCTGCGTTTCCTTAGGCTCACTTATTCCGAGTCCTGATTGTGGATCGCAGATCGTTTTAGGCGCTTCTAGGTCTTGTCCATATTCCTCAATGTATGTAGTGCCTGTTTGTGCTTATACAGGTAATAATTAGGTATGCTGATTTAATTATACATACAACCAAATGAGTATCTAATTATTTATTTGAGTTTCGTATATTTCTTTTCATTAGGAAGATTTTATCGTTTCTACATGTACTTAATAGCCTGACTGGATTGATCTTGAGCTCTTTACTGGATTAACGGAGGTACGATCACGCATTGAAATTGTGTCTTATCGTAACCAAGTCATAAAAAAGCAGTTTCTTGTCATGCCTAATATGGCCTATTTCATTTTAGGCCAGGCTGGTTCATTTGATTTTAGTACTCTATACTACATAACGGATCTCCGATTGAGAATATCGTCTACATATCGGCCATCATTAACTGAATATCATTAAAAGTAAGAATTTTTATCGATTTTAAATATGTTAGAAGTTCTGAATAGAAGGTCTACTAGAAGGCCACCAATATATATTTTGTGGACCAGGCTCATGGTTAGGCATTTTCATCAAATTCATAAAAAAAATTGTCGTGGGCATGATTTGTCAGAATCTATGACAGATAACTTGTGGTCCCCTAATAACAGTTGGTTTCCTATCTCTTATCCCAAAGATTCCCCTTACAGATCCTTAACGATTAAACGGTGAAACAACAGCAGTTTTATTTAGCCTTAGCCTTTTTTAACTTTTGCAATATCATTACATCAATATTAATGAGGTTGTGCTGATAATCTTAATGAAGTTTGAATATCTGTAAATTAGTTACTTTGTTTCTGTTTATGAACATTTCAATTGGATCCTCATTCACTTCCATCAACTAATACTACAAGTTCCGTTGAGGTAGAATGATACAACTAACAGGACTTAAATCATGTAAGTTCGACACCAAAAATGTAGTTTTTTAATTAGATGACGCCACTGCATATGTTTGATTCAATCTAGATAGGTCCTGTATATATAGATGGCTCATCTATATAGCTTTTTTAACCCCCCCTTTTTAAATAGTTTGTGTGCCTTACATAAAAGGATTCCCAGAGGTAACAGTTATGATCATTATTACTGTTTGCCTGTACTGTTTCTCTCTCTCTAGATTAACAGTCTGCTGAAATTATGAGTTATTTAATTTTTTACCTGTCATCCTGCGTATCAGTGGGTGTCAGATGAATGTAATTATATTGAATATGCCACACATATAGCCACACAGCGCGCAGTTACTGCGCACAGCTCCTGATGCCCTGAAGCCCGAACCCTAATAATCTTGCCGCCGCAAAAAAGTACCAGTGGCATAGGATCTGAGAGCTAACAAAAGATCCCAAGCCCAAGCTCAAGCCCAAGTCCTCTCTGGAACAATGAGATCAGGAAAAGAAAGGAAATATACAGCACCCAAACAAAGGAAACCCAAACAACCTGATGCTGCCGAGGTCTTGGCCAATGTTAACCACAGATTAAAACCTCAAAAAACCCTAAACTTACGGGATTTTTTTAGAAAAACTTCCTTAAAGACTGTGGAACTGCCACAACCACACGTGCAATCTCTGGAGGCAATCACCATCACAACCCAGGCTCAATCAGGGTCGACTCACTTGGCCCCGGCGCAACATTGGTCACCAGAAACCACGACGGCAATTGAGCCATCTGAAGTCTACATTTTTGGGTCTACTCATACCAACCACAACAGTAAAAACCCTCAATCCGCCCAACTCTCAATCAGGCAAGTCTTTCGAGTCTCCAGCAGAGGATAATGGGCTCCCTCACTCACCACAAACTCAGCCGAAGGACATCATGCGCTCACCAGAGGGCATCTCAGCGCCGACGCATCCCACCGCCACCGTTATCCGCCTAGCGACCCCGTCCAAGCCCCTTGCGGCCTCCCCTCAGCAAACAACGATGGCGCAAATCCATGGGCAAGCCAACCCCGTGTACTTTAACAGTAGTCAACTATCCTCAACCCCACAAACAATAATCACTTCAGCGGCACCACCAGCTCTGAGTCCCCCGTACATGTTATTTTCGCCATCCGGACAAACAAAAGACCAATTGCAACCCCAGCCAGCTCCATCTGTCTTGAACGATCATTTTGTGTCAGAACTGTCCCTTTTCTTCAAAACCACCTAAAGTTCGCCAAAGCCCAGTTCTACCTCAAATGAAAAACTAAACATCGAAGAAAACACCGCGACCAGTGCTTGGCCACAACTCCTACAGACCCTTCAACAAACTGTTAATGCTCTCAATTATCATTCTGTAAAACTGGAGGTGCAGGTTGACCTACTAAACACTTTGGCACTTTTCACGTCTGGGATCGACAGCAAATTAGATAAACTTAACTCTCTAATTTTAAGGGCGCAAGCCTCCACGAAGCTTGCCCAACCAACTTGCTGCTGCTCCCCAATTATAGACTCTCTTTCTCTGCTCCCAGAATGCCTAACTACTGTTATAAGGGAAGTCAAGTGGCTGAGGGGAGGAAACGTCTTCACCAAACCGCCATCCCCTACACAGCAAGAACATCAAAAACCCATTGAGGTTCCTGTTAACCAGAACGCATACATAAATGAAGGGGAGGGGCCAAATACAGGAACAATCACCGGCTCAACGAAGCTGAGCGGACAACTCCGGAGTGCTCAAATCCATTAAAATCTGACGGTTGAAAACGGTCCCCCACTGACACCAACCGGGCCTGTAACCAGGCTTGACCTACCAGAGACCGGGCGAATAAATAGCCCTGTTCCTCAGACCGCTTTAACAGTGGTGGCTCCTCCAGGGTCTCCCCGACCATGTAGTAAGAGAGAGCGTAAACGCCAGCGCAAAGCCAGAAACAAACTAAGGGCAAACTACAACGTGGCCCACCAGGAACTTTTTCCTATCTTTACAAAAGCTGAAAATAAAAAATCTCCTATTAAAACCAGTGCAGCAGAGCAAACAAAAAACTTCATCGGAGTCACCCCAGAAACAATCACCCAAGAACCACTGAGGAGCCCACAGGATCAAAGTAAACAAACTAAGGCCCCAGAAACAGCCCCAGAAACAGCTAAGGGCAGTGCTCTTACAGAAAACATAAGGGCGAGCTCAGAGAAGGCAAGCAAAATCGGGCCTAAGACGGTACCAGGAAAACCCAGGACACCGATGGCTTTAACTCCCCCTGGAAAGGAAAATACAACGTTAAGATTAAATTTCTTCAAAACTATCTGCAACGACCCGACAACCCTGATCAGTTACAACCCACATTCGAAGAGGGTTTCTCAACGACTGTCACAACAGTTACACGAAATTAAACCAGATAGGATAGTCGAAAATTCCGACACCAAGTCCATAAGTGTACCGGAGTCAAGCAAAAATGACCTATCGTGTCTTCATCAGATTTTACTGGCCCCTGAATACAAATCTAAAGGGCGGCACGACATCCTCAATAGATCCAATCTGCTAAAACTAGCAGAAGGCATCCCGATGCTAGCAGGATTGGTCACGAACAAAATAGAATCCATTGAATTCCTCCCCCCCGCCCCCCGAGGTAACCAACCCTCTGAGGTCACTGTGGCGACTTTTTCATCGGCCAGCTGGGTAGGAGCTTTTCTCGATCAGAAACCCATTCTGTGGAACTGGGGAATTAGAGTGTACCCCTACTCTACGCCAGGATATCCCATTTCCCTGTTAAACAGATCGTCCCCACCCAGTCAGCTGGCCATAATTAATACAACAGAACGTGTAAGACCCTACTCTGTCCTAAAAAATGCCTCAGGGTCTGATGTCGAATCTAAATGTCCCGCAATAGCTGGAGACAATGTAGAATTAAACCATAGCTGGGGCTGGCTGCCAGCAATTCTGTCCTCAAATCACTTAAATTGACCGCCTGCGGCTGAAATTCTCGCAGAAAAACACAATCCCTCCGGAAAACCTTTCTCAGGGGCTGTCCCACAGCACAAAACAGATAATAGGCAAGGACGGCTGCCCTTCATATTGTGTTCATGGAACATCAGCGGTCTCCATCAAAAAACCTCAAATGAAGTCACTATGGCCTTCTTGTGTAAACATACAGCAATCACTCTACAGGAAATCTGGGCAGTAGAGGGCCGCCCCATAGAAGGATACATCGAATTCTGGAAACCAGCACTCAGGGACAGCCGCTTTGGTCATCCTAAAGGCGGTTTGTCCATATACATCTCTAATAATTTAAAAGGTGCATTTAATCAATTTCATTTCAATGAAGATTGGCTACTAGGGGTTAAAATTAATCCGTGGAGGAGGCAGCGTTTGCTCCTCCTCATAAACGTGTACATCAACCCCAGCATCCGTACAAAAAAAGACCATCTATCCCGACTCTGTGAAATTATGAAGGACATCGCCACTGAATACCCCAATTCAGACCGTATTGTCACGGGGGATATCAATACAAACTTATTTCAAGGGAACGCAGCAGACATGGAAGGGCCTGACATGACTAACATCACTGAGGCTATGACCCAATCGAAACCTCCGATGCCAACCAGAAACATATTAGGTGAGCTCTCCGTGATGAGATTTTATAATGCAGGCTACCTGGTAGTGAATGGAAGGTCAACCAGCGATACACCATCAAACTGGACCTGGTCGAATGGTAGTAAAAAATCTTACTTAGATTTTACTATTTGCAACTCAGGTCTGAAAGCGATCACAGGCCGCAAGTCATTTCCTTCATCACAATTCCAGAATCCCATAAAACGGCTCCTATAACCTACAAGGGAATACACTCTGAAAACTTAAAGCGCCTCAAATGGAGTGAGTTTAACAGTCAGAGCGTTTTAAAAGCTAGCAAGGATTTTATAACAGGTAGTCTTGATCAAGACGCCCCCCGACAGCAAAATGGTCGCAGCTGTGTCTTCCTCTGATCATCTCTTATCCAGTGACTGTGCAGGGCCCAAACCGTACTCCATCAGTAGGGGCTCCAGCCTCCACCGTCATAAAATCATTAAAGAGACCGAGAAACAATGCATTGAGGTCGCTCTCAAAATCTCCGGGGAACAGTGCTTTTCTTGCTACATATCACCATGCCCAAAAAGCATTCAGGAGGGCAGTCTCCCAAGAGAAAAAGGCTCAGGAAACTCAATATTGGGTGAAATTGGTGTGGGAAAGCAAGCAAAAAAACTCAAGGAAATTTTGGTCTTTTGTTAACCGCACCAACCTGAACTTAACAAACTACGGTTCAGCGAATATCCTGGAAGCAGAATGGGTATTATACTTAACGGACCACTTTCAGGCACAAGATCACTATGAATGTACTAGATCATTCAGGGCCCACGGCATTGGCACGGGCGTATCACCGAACACTCTCTCCGATACAATACAGGGGTTTACCTCAGTATATAAACTAACTGAAGAAGAGTAGTCAAAGCAGTGACAAAAGGGAGACAAGACGGAGCTCCAGGCCCGAATGGCCTGCCACAGAGGCTATTTAAATCGGACATCCCCTTTTGGTCCACGGTGCTACTAAACCTCTTCAACTATACTCTGAGGACACTGACAATCCCGGACTCATGGCGGGGTGCAATTATTCACCCCATCCACAAAGCTGGATCACGAGCCGCACCGAACAACTACAGATTAATCGCTCTTCTGGACATAGAGGCGAAACATTATGCAGGGCTCATCCTGGAGGACCTCAGGCAATGGGCAAAGGACTACGATCTGATCACTCTGAACCAAACAGGGTTTGTTGCCAATCCAGGAACTATGACCAACTTACTAGCAATCTCCACTATCATCGATAAAGCCTTCTCAACATCTAGGATGGCCTTTTGCTGCTTTGTCAATTTCAAAGCAGCATTTGATAGAGTGCCCAGGGCGGCACTCTGGAAAAAACTGAGCCAGTGGGGAATTCCAGATAATATCCTGAACCCTATCATTCAACTGTATTCTAACACATGGGTTCGAGTGAAGCTAGGATCCGGCACGCATCTCTCGCGAAAAATCATGACCTCACGTGGTGTCAAGCAAGGATGCGTGGTGGCCCCCCTTCTCTTCAACCTATTCATTGCCGACCTGTCAAGTACCCTAGACAAGGTAAACAGTCATCCGCCCAAAGTAGGAGGCAGGACATTAAGTAATCTTCTATATGCCGATGACCTGGCCGTGTTTAGCCTCACCAGAGTAGGGTTACAAAGGCTCCTTGATGCATTATCGCAATACACGATCGGCAATCAATTAGAAATTAACATGGAAAAAACCTTGATAGTTACATTTGGTAAGAAACGTCATAGAGGTGGCGGCTGGTCAATCAATAAAATAAGTCTTGCAATTGGCCAATCATATAAATATTTAGGTGTCCATTTTGACCCTAGGGGCTGTTTTACAAAGCAGAGAAATGTGATCGCAGCCAAAGCCACAGCCCTCGTGGTATCCCTGGCCAAGCTATCGAAGAAACTTTCAGGTCAAACCTTTTCCCCTCTATTGGAAGTTCTTAGAGCAAAGATCGGGCCCACACTTTCATATGGCATAGAGATTTTTAAAGGCAAAATGAACACTGTTTTAAACAAACACACAACTAAAATCTATAAAAAAAGTACTTCATTTGCCGAGTTCCGCATCCCCGGCTCAGATTAGATTAGAGCTGGGATTAATCAATTATGAAGCTTCCGAAGTTGGCACATATCTCAAGCTGTGCCATAAACTAAGACGGGCAGAACCAGGTACTCTAGAATCTCTAGTGTGGAAAGAAATTAACGAGATCAATCCAGGGGGATCATTTGGCCGCCTTTTGAATGATTACATCTATCAAATGTCAGCCGCCGACCTATGAGCTCTTAACCCCAGTCAGACTGTTTTTAAAAACCCAATCAAAAAATGTGTAAGACTGAAGTCCCTGGCTTTAGATAAAGCTCTTTTCACGAAACGCAGCCATTACTGGGCAGTAGTCAACTCCTATAAACGATTATCCCCTGCTACCTACCTCTCCACGACATTTTCACTCTACTTAAAGCGCTGTCTGATTGCCCTAAGAATAGAAGATTGGCGCTTTCTTCAAAACCTACCCACCTGGCGTCGCAAGAAGGAGGACACAACATGTAGAGGTTGTGGGTCAGCAACAGAAACATTCTTGCATGTGCTCTGTATCTGCCCTTCCCTCAACTTTCAACGCAGGTGTCTGCTTAGGCCAGAATGGAACAGGTTGGGAGTTCGGACTTGTAGGCATGCCATTATTGCTGCTCTGTCCTCGGATAACATTGTTTTAAATATAAAATTGGCCAAATTCATTCAGCAAGCATACCACAATCTAGATAAAATGGACACTGCTAAGGCCTCACTGCTCACTGCTTAGACTGAACATGTATTTTAATAGAACTTGTAATGACTGCAAGGGCCAATCCACAATCTGAAATGTTTTAACATGCATGCCTACGGTCAAATTTTATTCTTTTCACTCTTTTAATCATTTCTCATTTATAAAACTGTACATAGAGTGACTTGAGAAACCTTTCAAAGATATGTTTTATATCTAAATAAAGAATTATTACAACAATATATTGAATATGAGTACTCAGATACTGTGCTTTCTGTACAACGAATATCTCACTGGATGGAAACATGATATATACTAAAGGGAAGCAATTGTAATTGGAATGTTTGTATGATTAATGGGTTGTAATTTCTAAACATAAATATGTATGTGATGTATTGTAAGTACATTGATATTATGTCCCTTTTATTATGTGTTTCAGAAAATTGTGTGGCTCCTGAAGAAGGCGTTTTACTACGCCGAAACGCGCGTCGAATATCAGTGCCACTGTATTATTAGATACATTTGTAGTTGTTCTTTTGTGTTTGACTTTTTAACTACGATTTTAACTTGTCTTTTTAATTTTGTTTACTGTGAATTATGTATTTCAGTATAAGAAAATATCTTTTACGATGAATTCATTAAAATAATAATGTTCTTTAGCAATTGTTGGTTCCTTATTGTCTTTCCCTTTGTTTCTTGTTTCCTTTTATCAATTGCCTAGGATATCATACGCATATTTTTTTTCCCCTGTCCTAGGAGTTGAACAAATTACTGTTCAGGGGGTCCTTGTTTCTCACAATTCTTTTTCACCTCCACCTCTCGTACATTTCTTATCGTGAAATCTCAGCACGTGTACATTTACTGTTAGAAGTAAATGTAGGAGGGACTATAGAGAGTGGTGGGAAAATGGGCAATATCTACAACTAAATTTGAAAATGGGGCAATAATGAGTGGAGGGGTTTAAAGAAGGGTAAGGAGTTGTTTAAAGAAGGGCATGCTAATATGAATACCCACCCACAAAAGAATACCATCATTGGTATTCACAACCTATACAATTTTAAAGTTACTACTGCCCTAAAGGTGACACAGTTTAGTAAATGTACCTCATCCCAGCCCTGAAGTAAGTTTAGTACCAAACAAGGCCACTGAAATGTATTGCAGCACAATCCCATTGAAAATAATAGAGAGGAAATTAATATAACACCTTTTAGCAAATAATTTTTAAATAATTAAATTAGTTCTAGTTTTAAATTATGTTTACACTTTATTTAGTCTTAAAGAATGAATGATTAAATATTTTAGTAGTTTGAAAAAGAATAAATACCTTACTAAATAATACATTACATTTCTAACCTTTCATTAAAAATTCAAATATAATTCACATGAACTAAAAACAGCTTTTAAGTGCTTTTACTGAATATTACTGAACATAAAATTGCTATGTAGGGAGTTTTTTTATTTCATTTTATTTCAAAATGAATTATTATAAAATCTGTTCATATCATCAAACTATTTAATTATTTATTAAGCATTCAATTAATGTCCTCTAAGAGTTTATCTTATCAGTTATAGGGGAAAAAGAATTATTTGAATTCATTTTACATTTATATTTTACAATAAAGTAAATACATTAAAAAAATAATTTAAATGTTAATCTTTTTCTTCATTTTTTCTCTTTTTTTTATTTTTCATTATTTAGCTTAAAACTGTGGACATTATAGCCAAGGTACATGAAGCCGACAAATGTACCCAATCGCCAATCTCATAATAAAATAGACAATAAATAGGACAAATTCATAATTCACTTGTACACAATAAAAATAATACACAAGATATACAAAAAGTAGAAAGATTAAACCTATAAAATATCCAGTCTCATATCTAAAACGTACAGTAATAAAAAACGCAAATTCATATCCCATTTTTCATGGTGTACAATACCAGCATTCTAAATAGCAGCACCCTAATAACATGTAACCCCTAACTTCATTGACCTATGGCATTCCGGCCAACATCTTTGAAGAGGGGTACTTCATAATTAGTTTGATTCGACAACCTAAACTCTCTCCTGGGGACTACCCCTCTTTATGTAGTATCGTTTGTTTGCATGGTCGTAACATAGCCCTCCCAGGTCAGCGCAAATCTCCGTAATTCCCCTATCCTCTTGGCGTAAGCCTCTTCAAATTTGTAGGTCCGATCCAGCTTAAGTACCCACTGAACCAATGTAGAGATTTTCTGAGATCTCCAATTCTGTAATATTAAAGATCTTGCTAGGAAAACAAAAAGTTGCCTATATAACGAGAACTGGCCAACCACGTGAGAAAATCTAAATAAAGCCAACAATGCGCCTGCTGGATATCTATTGTCAGACATTTACTAATAAACCTAAACACCTCCTCCCAAAAGTATTGTAATCTCGGGCAAGTGAAAAAAGTGTGTACCCAATCACCCGCCTCCGGCAAGTTGCATCTAAGCAGTCATTCAGGGTTGTGAGAAACCATTTATGTAGTCAAGAGGTAGTGTAATAAGCCACCCATCTAGAGAGAAAGGACATTCTTTTGAAATTGGCCACCCTCAGAGCCCTATGGCCAAGCTCACATACACGTTGCCATTCCTGGATATTGAACCAGAAATTCGTTTTATGAGCAATTTTTGGGAGCATTGGTTCAACATGGCTCTTATTCATTTCCTGCTGCAGTAACCTATACCAACTGCCTATACCAGTCAAATGTACATCAAAGGCTGCTTTTAAAATTAATCTGGCTCTCTCACTGATTCCTCTATAGTTAGTCACGAGAAAGCATGTAATCTGTCTGAAGCTTAACCAAAGATCACAGCTCGAGGTTCAAATTGTTTTGCGAAATCCTCCCACATTATCAAATTACTGCTGTTGTAAAAGTCACCTAACTTAAGAAAACCTAGCATATTATATGACTGAATCCCCTTTTGAGAGAGTTTAAGGCCCCATAGCTCACAGTCACAAAGAGAGGAATATGCATGGCATGTTGGAATCTTATATTTTTTATTGAACCTCTGCATACGGCTTAAGAGTGCATGCACGACCTTATATCTTGTCATTTTTGGTAGCTTTGCAGTGCACAGGAATGCTGGTAACGTAATTGTACTCTCTATTAGCATAAAACCAAGTAAAAAATTACCACATTCGAAATAGGGGCCATTACCTGAGTTGTTAAGCTAAGTAGCGAAGGTTTGTAATACGTAGCTAAATGAGGTAATTGAAGACCACCCTGCTCTACATCCAATTGTAAAATGGATAGCTTAATCCGATGTTTTTTCTTAGCCCAAACAAACTACCGAATTACTATGTCTACTTCATTAAAATACGAGATTGGTACCTTTAGAGGAAGATTTAAAATCAAAAATATAAGCAAGGGAAGTATAGACATCTTTATCAAAGAGACTCAACCTATTATCAACAAAGGTAAAAGTGACCATCTCTCTAGTAGACTTTATTTTATCAAGTGGTATACCATAATTCAGATGAAAAAGTTGAAGGACGTCCACTTGTGATGTACAGGCCCATATATCTAATAGGTCAGAGAGGGAGAAATGTTATCCCCTATGGAAAGTCTATTCCTGGTGCGTTAAATAGGAGAAGCTCCATTTAGGACAGATTTACCCCATAGCCTCCCAACTCTATAAACGCCTGGATTTCTCCCATTGCTCTCTGAATATTTAACTTCTCTGGATTCAGGTATAGGGTTAACCCTGGGCGCAGTGCTTTGCTCCGTCCACGGAGTGCACGTAGTGTTGCCTAATTCACCATTCGCAAAGTAGGCGTAGTAGGCAACACTACGCACACTCCATGGCGGAGTGAATTTGCCCGCCGCCCGCCTCCCTCCCTCTCTCTTCTAAAACCCCATTTTCAATATTAAATGCAATAAAATTAATGAAAAAGAACGTACCTTGCATGCGGCGTCCCGAGGCTCCCTCTTCCTATTGACGCGCCAACTTCTTCAGGCGAATGCGTATGCGCATTCGTCTGAAGAAGTTGGCGCGTTAAAAGGAAGAGGGAGCCCTGGGACGCCGCATGCAAGGTAAGTTCTTTTTTGTTAATTTCAGTGCATTTAATATTGAAAATAGGGTTGTAGAAGAGGGCGGGAGGGAGGCGGCCGGCGCGTAGTGGGGCTACGCGAAGTGTGTGGGTGGACATAGCGCCCACCCCACTTCGCGGAGCTTCATGTAGCCCCACTAAGCGCACTATGCCCACCCCTATACAGGATCAGATTGTCGGCAGACAGTTTGATTTTTGCCATTCCTACTAGGGAAGCTTGAATTAATATATTAGAATGAATTTCTGTTGCTAGTGGCTAAATAAAGAGTGAAAATAAAAGGGGGAGAGAGGGCAACCCTTCCTAGTACCCCGTCTTATCGCCGCTTCTCCTGCCTCCTCAGAGTTTATAATTATTTTTGCAATAGCTCCCCTATAAATTCTTTCTAGCATCTCGATCAGGTGGCATGGAAAGCCAAACTTCCCCAAAATAAAGAAAAGAGCCTGCCAGTCCACCAGATCGAATGCCTTTTCTGCATCCATCATTAAAATGGTTGCACTATCCTTTTTAGCAGAAAAGTAGTGAATGGCCTGGATCAGATAAAAAGTATTTCCAGGCATCGATCTTCCAGGCAGAAACACTGTTTCGTCGGCATGTATCAAGTATTGCGCACAGCTCGAGATCCTATCTGCACAGATTTTCATAAAGAGCTTGTAGTCTACATATAGTAGACTTATTGGGCGGTAAGAGCTTGGGTGTTAGAATCCTTAACCTTCTTTAAAATAGAGATCAGGACTGACTCCTTAAATTTAACTGAAACCGCCACTCCAGCCATAATTTGATTATACAGTGATGCCAAAAACAGGGAAAGTTCATCTAAAAACAATTTATACACTTCAATAGGGATCCCATCATTACCACTTGCCTTCGCGTTTGCCATTTTTTAAATGATGTTACTTAATTTTACAGTTGTTAATTGGTTCACTCAGGGACATACAGTCCTCCTCACGGATCGTAGGTAGATGGACTGTCATAAAGGAATCCAAAAGAGCCTGAGGGGTAACTACCTGGATTTCTGCATAAATCTTACTGAAATTAGCCACAAAAATGTTGGCAATTTTGTCTATGTCATTAACCAAGGACATAGTACTGGGATCTCTATTTTTGGAATTGATTGCTTGCTCTGATACGTTTTTGTGGACCAGGCTAAGAATTTACCAGTATGCTGGCTCTCTTCATAAACCTTTGGTTGGGAAGCTTTACTTCCATCAATTTCCTTAAGAATAAAAAAAACGTTTTAACTCCTCCTTTGCCTAGCCAAAAGTTCTCTCCTAGCCCGCTCCACTGCCTCCTGGAGTCCAGCAGTCTTAAGTGTCCTTAATTTGTGAAGGTTGGCCCTGTATGCTACCACCCGTCCCCCAAAGGTGGCCTTGAAAGCCTCTCAAACCATGAAATCTGATGCCGTATTCCCATTTTCCTTAAAAAAGCTATTTTATAAACTCACTGGTTTCATCAATCCATTTTTGGTCTGAGAGCAATGTTTTATCAAAGTACCACCTATTGTTATTTTTTCTATTGGGGGCAGGCAAGTGTAATATCAAGGAGACCATAGAGTGATCTGAAAATGAATTATAGAGAATCAGGGATTTCCCTTGTACAAGATGATTACTTATCAGGAAAAAATCCAGCCGAGATGCTGTTCTGAATCTTGCTGAGTAGCACGTGAACTCAGTACCGCCTTGATGGACTATTCTCCATGGATCTAATAGGGCGAAGTCCTCTTTCATAATTTTTATAATTCTATCTGTTTTAGGTTTTAATTGCTTTTTTCCCTTGTTGGAGGTATCTAGGCCCAGATCTTGAATCAGGTTACAGTCTCCTCCCATAATTTGAAATCCATGCGCATTTGCCAACAGATCATATACCTGTTTCAGGGCTGTAGGATCATCCCCAATTGATCCATAATAGTTAAGCAGGACAAAAGATATCCCTTTAACTGAGACATCTATCCAAATCCACCTTGCTCCTTCATCCTGAATCACCTTACCCACCTCCCAAGCTAGCTCTGAGGCTAGAAGGATACCCACTCCGTGCACCGCCGCATCGGCAGAAGCAAAGTATGGTTGAGCATATTTCTTGGGGAGTGTAAATTGGGGGAGTTGGTTTTAAAATGAGTCTCCTGTAAAACAAATCACCTGTGGGGAGAAGGATCCTAGCCATTTTAACAGTGCTCCTCTGTTTTGTACGCTCAGAAAACCATTAACATTACATGAAATTACTTTCAGCAATTGTACCATTCATCAGTCAAATTATGCATTTAAAAAAAAGTTTATTATATTCCCCCACATATCGATCTTCCATTTGTACCAGCTCTATTAATAAAGTTACATATAGCCTCTTGGAGCCAGATACAGTGTAAAATTATCCTTGGTCTCTAAATGTAAACATATTGACATTCAGCCCATTGTCCCAAGTTTGGCGGCTATCTATATGCCCATGTTTTTTAATGCTACACCCCCCCCCCCTTCCACCCATCCCTAGCCACCCCTGACTGTCTGTGGAGGGAGGTAGCCCTTACCTCATATCTTTAGCCTTCCTCAATCAACAAGGCCCTTGACTTGGCACAAGGTGTAGTGTAGTTCCTATATTCCCAAGAGGCTCTGCATATTCGAATAAGATATCCTATAGATGTGACGTAGGACTTATGTCTACTAGGTCCCTATTGAGTATATTAGACTTAATTGTGAGTGCCAGCTAGCTCAGAGGTCACTAGAAACTTTCTCGATTTCACAAGAAGGGATTTAGTTTCTGACAACCGCATAAACATGACAACTTTGTTTCCCCAAAATAAAACTGCTCTTTAGAGTAGTGGAAACAATAGATAGATATTTTACTCAGTCATTCGTGCATGCTTCGTTTCACCAGAGATGCAGAGAAATAGATAGGCGGGCGTTTTCAATAAAAGTATTTATTGAACAGTCTTCTTTCTCAAGCAGAAGAAATAAACTGCTACAATCGTAATACTGGTTGCAAAGTATAATGCGTACAGTAAAAAGAGTAGGATAAAATAATACTGTAAAAGAATTGTAATGCTCCTAGACCATAGATAAATACATATATAAATAACAGAGGCTAAAAAGTACTCAACTGGTGCTTCTAAAATACGCCTACCCCGATGTACCTAACCTAAGTCTAGTGTGAGGGAAGAAGTAAGTGAGGTGTAGCATAAATTTAGTATTCTTTGCTAAGAATCTATCCAAGATTTTTCTAAGGGTCTAATTAGCTCCGTACCTTGGTTTAGAATGAGGAAGGTCAGGCTCAGGACTCGATTTCCCAACAACCCGCAAGGGTAGCTTGGAAACACTGGAGCTGGATTTCTCGGCAAAAGAAAAGACAGCGTCTCTCTCAGTGCGTCTGCTGGAGGGTCGGCTTCCTTCGGCAATTGCTGTAGCAGGATGCGTCGGGCAAGTAGATAGTCGAAATGCTCCAAACCACTGTGTGTTTGCTATGGCAAGTGTGGGCATATTTATACCTTGAAGGTGCCGAATTTGACGTAAAGTTGGACATAATAACGTCTTCAAAGAGACTCAGTTCTTTGAAAACTCCATGAGTTCTTGGACAAGTCAGTATTCGAGCAAGGGGAAGTCCCTAGCTGCTGAAGCCGAGTTTTCCAAGAAATCGTTGTGGATTTTCGGAACTAGTGGAAGTAGCCCTGCCGTATTTGGACTGCTTGAGCAATGTCTAAATATGGTTATGATTTTTATGCCTATATAAGGATATGGTGATTTATACCTATATAAGGGCATGAATCGGGAAAATTACAGTAGGGTCCTAAAATGCAATACAACACCCACTCCACGTTTATCATGTTCAACTAAGTTCAAGCACTAAAACCTATTCTAGAGCATGTGTTTTTCAATCCCACCCTAAGATACATGCAAAATGCATTTTGAAATGGTTGTACACGAAGAAAGAAAAAAAGAGCATTTGTACTGAACGCATTAAAAGGCAATGATGTCATCGTAAGCACATAATATCATATTGGAAATGCTAACCGAATGAATCACGAAATTACATTTATGAAATGACTCTTATTTACAGAAGAAAAGTCGAGACCATCCCATAGCAGAATATACAAACTGTTTTGGTATGTGAATTAGGTCAATATTGTTTCTAGGAAGTATTCAACTAATTCTTGTTCTCTAAGAATAGTTCTACTTTAAGCAGATTGCTTTTTGCCAAAGTTTATTGTGTTTGGAAAAAGGCCAAAATATTTCATTAAAAAAAATAGAGTCCAAAAGTTAGAAGTTTTGTTATGAAAAACTGAAGGTCGAATTTCAGAGTTGAAAGAATGCTGTGTGCTAACTTCAAAAGTTATTCTCGGTGTCAGGAGAAAACATTAATTCGTCTAGGCTGGCAAAGAAATTGTCTACCACAGTAGATGAAAGTTGAACCACTTCATTAAGTAGATCAATCGTACACAGATGAGAAGCATCGCCGTCAGCGTCAGTCGCATTACCAATGTTCGCAGTTGATGGTACCTGTGTGCCTGGTGGTCCTCGTATCACACCTACAGCTGGAATTGCCGGTGAGATCTCAATGAATGCCGTCATCAGGATTAGTTGCAAACACAACAGTGATGGACAGAATGTGGATCAATGTCACACATTCACCCCAGTCCAAAGATCTGGGCCCAAATCCATTGTTTTTCCACTCCACACCACCCTGGGTTAGACAATGGCGATATGCAAATCAGCGCTGACCCTGTGCCCCATGGGAACAGTCCAGTCCGAACTACAAAAGCCATGTCCTTCCCAGAACGGAATCAAGCATCCGAGGACCGGCCCGGTTTCGAGGTAACACCTCTCATCAGCCCGGCTAGCTTGACTCCAGTGGTGTGGAGTGCCTGGGACTCACGTCTGAGCATCCCCAGTACACTTAGAGCGGTAATTGCAAACACAACAGTGATGGACAGAATGTGGATCAATGTCACACATTCACCCCAGTCCAAAGATCTGGGCCCAAATCCATCGTTTTTCCACTCCACACCACCCTGGGTTAGACAATGGCGATATGCAAATCAGCGCTGACCCTGTGCCCCATGGGAACAGTCCAGTCCGAACTACAAAAGCCATGTCCTTCCCAGAACGGAATCAAGCATCCGAGGACCGGCCCGGTTTCGAGGTAACACCTCTCATCAGCCCGGCTAGCTTGACTCCAGTGGTGTGGAGTGCCTGGGACTCACGTCTGAGCATCCCCAGTACACTTAGAGCGGTAATTGCAAACACAACAGTGATGGACAGAATGTGGATCAATGTCACACATTCACCCCAGTCCAAAGATCTGGGCCCAAATCCATCGTTTTTCCACTCCACACCACCCTGGGTTAGACAATGGCGATATGCAAATCAGCGCTACCCTGTGCCCCATGGGAACAGTCCAGTCCAAACTACAAAAGCCATGTCCTTCCCAGAACGGAATCAAGCATCCGAGGACCGGCCCGGTTTCGAGGTAACACCTCTCATCAGCCCGGCTAGCTTGACTCCAGTGGTGTGGAGTGTCTGTCCATCACTGTTGTGTTTGCAATTACCGCTCTAAGTGTACTGGGGATGCTCAGACGTGAGTCCCAGACACTCCACACCACTGGAGTCAAGCTAGCCGGGCTGATGAGAGGTGTTACCTCGAAACCGGGCCGGTCCTCGGAGGCTTGATTCCGTTCTGGGAAGGACATGGCTTTTGTAGTTCGGACTGGACTGTTCCCATGGGGCACAGGGTCAGCGCTGATTTGCATATCGCCATTGTCTAACCCAGGGTGGTGTGGAGTGGAAAAACGATGGATTTGGGCCCAGATCTTTGGACTGGGGTGAATGTGTGACATTGATCCACATTCTGTCCATCATTGTTGTGTTTGCAATTACCGCTCTAAGTGTACTGGGGATGCTCAGACGTGAGTCCCAGACACTACACACCACTGGAGTCAAGCTAGCCGGGCTGATGAGAGGTGTTACCTCGAAACCGGGTCGGTCCTCGGATGCTTGATTCCGTTCTGGGAAGGACATGGCTTTTGTAGTTCGGACTGGACTGTTCCCATGGGGCACAGGGTCAGTGCTGATTTGCATATCGCCATTGTCTAACCCAGGGTGGTGTGGAGTGGAAAAACGATGGATTTGGGCCCAGATCTTTGGACTGGGGTGAATGTGTGACATTGATCCACATTCTGTCCATCATTGTTGTGTTTGCAATTACCGCTCTAAGTGTACTAGGGATGCTCAGACGTGAGTCCCAGACACTCCACACCACTGGAGTCAAGCTAGCCGGGCTGATGAGAGGTGTTACCTCGAAACCGGGCCGGTCCTCGGATGCTTGATTCCGTTCTGGGAAGGACATGGCTTTTGTAGTTCGGACTGGACTGTTCCCATGGGGCACAGGGTCAGCGCTGATTTGCATATCGCCATTGTCTAACCCAGGGTGGTGTGGAGTGGAAAAACGATGGATTTGGGCCCAGATCTTTGGACTGGGATGAATGTGTGACATTGATCCACATTCTGTCCATCATTGTTGTGTTTTCAATTACCGCTCTAAGTGTACTGGGGATGCTCAGACGTGAGTCCCAGACACTCCACACCACTGGAGTCAAGCTAGCCGGGCTGATGAGAGGTGTTACCTCGAAACCGGGCCGGTCCTCGGATGCTTGATTCCGTTCTGGGAAGGACATGGCTTTTGTAGTTCGGACTGGACTGTTCCCATGGGGCACAGGGTCAGTGCTGATTTGCATATCGCCATTGTCTAACCCAGGGTGGTGTGGAGTGGAAAAACGATGGATTTGGGCCCAGATCTTTGGACTGGGGTGAATGTGTGACATTGATCCACATTCTGTCCATCATTGTTGTGTTTGCAATTACCGCTCTAAGTGTACTGGGGATGCTCAGACGTGAGTCCCAGACACTCCACACCACTGGAGTCAAGCTAGCCGGGCTGATGAGAGGTGTTACCTCGAAACCGGGCCGGTCCTCGGATGCTTGATTCCGTTCTGGGAAGGACATGGCTTTTGTAGTTCGGACTGGACTGTTCCCATGGGGCACAGGGTCAGCGCTGATTTGCATATCGCCATTGTCTAACCCAGGGTGGTGTGGAGTGGAAAAACGATGGATTTGGGCCCAGATCTTTGGACTGGGATGAATGTGTGACATTGATCCACATTCTGTCCATCATTGTTGTGTTTTCAATTACCGCTCTAAGTGTACTGGGGATGCTCAGACGTGAGTCCCAGACACTCCACACCACTGGAGTCAAGCTAGCCGGGCTGATGAGAGGTGTTACCTCGAAACCGGGCCGGTCCTCGGATGCTTGATTCCGTTCTGGGAAGGACATGGCTTTTGTAGTTCGGACTGGACTGTTCCCATGGGGCACAGGGTCAGCGCTGATTTGCATATCGCCATTGTCTAACCCAGGGTGGTGTGGAGTGGAAAAACGATGGATTTGGGCCCAGATCTTTGGACTGGGGTGAATGTGTGACATTGATCCACATTCTGTCCATCATTGTTGTGTTTGCAATTACCGCTCTAAGTGTACTGGGGATGCTCAGACGTGAGTCCCAGACACTCCACACCACTGGAGTCAAGCTAGCCGGGCTGATGAGAGGTGTTACCTCGAAACCGGGCCGGTCCTCGGATGCTTGATTCCGTTCTGCGAAGGACATGGCTTTTGTAGGTCGGACTGGACTGTTCCCATGGGGCACAGGGTCAGCGCTGATTTGCATATCGCCACTGTCTAACCCAGGGTGGCGTGGAGTGGAAAAACGATGGATTTGGGCCCAGATCTTTGGACTGGGGTGAATGTGTGACATTGATCCACATTCTGTCCATCATTGTTGTGTTTGCAATTACCGCTCTAAGTGTACTGGGGAGGCTCAGACGTGAGTCCCAGACACTCCACACCACTGGAGTCAAGCTAGCCGGGCTGATGAGAGGTGTTACCTCGAAACCGGGCCGGTCCTCGGATGCTTGATTCCGTTCTGGGAAGATCATGGCTTTTGTAGTTCGGACTGGACTGTTCCCATGGGGCACAGGGTCAGCGCTGATTTGCATATCGCCATTGTCTAACCCAGGGTGGTGTGGAGTGGAAAAACGATGGATTTGGGCCCAGATCTTTGGACTGGGGTGAATGTGTGACATTGATCCACATTCTGTGCATCACTGTTGTGTTTGCAATTACCGCTCTAAGTGTACTGGGGATGCTCAGACGTGAGTCCCAGACACTCCACACCACTGGAGTCAAGCTAGCCGGGCTGATGAGAGGTGTTACCTCGAAACCGGGCCGGTCCTCGGATGCTTGATTCCGTTCTGGGAAGGACATGGCTTTTGTAGTTCGGACTGGACTGTTCCCATGGGGCACAGGGTCAGCGCTGATTTGCATATCGCCATTGTCTAACCCAGGGTGGTGTGGAGTGGAAAAACGATGGATTTGGGCCCAGATCTTTGGACTGGGGTGAATGTGTGACATTGATCCACATTCTGTCCATCATTGTTGTGTTTGCAATTACTGCTCTAAGTGTACTGGGGATGCTCAGACGTGAGTCCCAGACACTCCACACCACTGGAGTCAAGCTAGCCGGGCTGATGAGAGGTGTTACCTCGAAACCGGGCCGGTCCTCGGATGCTTGATTCCGTTCTGGGAAGGACATGGCTTTTGTAGTTCGGACTGGACTGTTCCCATGGGGCACAGGGTCAGCGCTGATTTGCATATCGCCATTGTCTAACCCAGGGTGGTGTGGAGTGGAAAAACGATGGATTTGGGCCCAGATCTTTGGACTGGGGTGAATGTGTGACATTGATCCACATTCTGTCCATCATTGTTGTGTTTGCAATTACCGCTCTAAGTGTACTGGGGATGCTCAGACGTGAGTCCCAGACACTCCACACCACTGGAGTCAAGCTAGCCGGGCTGATGAGAGGTGTTACCTCGAAACCGGGCCGGTCCTCGGATGCTTGATTCCGTTCTGGGAAGGACATGGCTTTTGTAGTTCGGACTGGACTGTTCCCATGGGCACAGGGTCAGCGCTGATTTGCATATCGCCATTGTCTAACCCAGGGTGGTGTGGAGTGGAAAAACGATGGATTTGGGCCCAGATCTTTGGACTGGGGTGAATGTGTGACATTGATCCACATTCTGTCCATCATTGTTGTGGTTGCAGTCATCAGGATTAGTAGCCTTTGTGGGCAACACAATACATGAGCCGTAACAGGAGGGAAACATCATTTACAACGCAACTTTTACCACGCAGTGCTTTTACCACGCAACTATTACAATGCATGTCATTACAACGCATTGCGCTGGGGGGCGCTCTAGGATAGGGAATAGATTTAATTTACTATCCAACACCTTCCCTACTATCCACGGGGACTGGAGTTGGAATAGTAAATTAAACTATTCACTATCCAGCACCCCTAAGCGCTATGCGCTGTAAAAGAATGCGTTGTAAAAACTGCATTGTAACAGCATGCGTGGTAAAAGCATGGGTTGTACTGTCATACATCTGTTACCGGACCCAGTAATGTGTCGACATCCATTGGCATAGCTGAGGGAAGTGTTAGGCAGATATCCAACATGCATTCCTCTCCACAAAGCAGGCATCATAGAACCGGTAAGATGCAATCTTGCCAGATTGGTCTGAATGACAGGAACCACGTGGTATTCAGATCTCTCAAACGAGCCAAGCCAAGGATCTGTGTTATGCGTTCACGATACTGCATTGCCAGAAGAGCATTCTCCATGGTAATTTGGGTATCGTTGGTGACTGGACTTGCCATAACGGAGCAGGAGAAATAAAAATAGTATCCCTGCTACGAGTCCCAAGATGAGAGGCAGGCCGCCGACCACAGACTGCATGAAGTTAGGAAAAATGCCCAGGACAGCTTCAAAGGGTGCTAACAGTCCCAAAAAAATCGTCTTAAATACATGTACAATGCCACTGGTATTGGACATGTTTAAGATACAACCTAACATTTCTGCGAAATGTATGGGGTAGTTTGTTGATAATAATGCATGTATCTCCGCAGAGGATCTTGCAACTTGCAGATCATACGTCTCTCTGGACGAGGTCAGTGGCAGAGTTTTTTGTAAAAGAACGGCTTTCATTCTGCTTAAAGTACCAATTCGTATAGAAAAGATGTTCAGTGAAGGCCATAGTGGCGACTCCCTGTCTGTCTTAGTTTTTGGAAACAATACTTGCATACAACAAGTGACCCTGGCTGACACACTAACGAGATAGGCTGTCCCTGGCATCATTCCACAACAGCTGTGATCATTCAGCATTATGTAGCTTCCATTGGAAAGCTGCCTAAAAATTGAATCTATCACTGCTGCCGGGGAACCCTGCAGGTGGCATGATAAGTTGTTTGAAGAACCCTCACAGGCTCCATGTAAATTAATGCCTTGACATAGAAGTGTTCCGCTTAATGTGGTTTTGCAATTTTTAGCACTAAGAAATACCTCCTTTTCTCCACTCCAACATTTGTGTGTGCATGGTAAATCCCAGGTTGACGTTATGTACTCTTTACCCAACCTTTCATACAGGCCTGCTGGTATATGTTTTAAGCAATACTGAAACTGGAAAATCGTCACTGGTATCGTGATGGTGCCATGTATTATCCATTCAACGGCTGGTTTCTCAGAAACGGTCAATGGTAATCTCTCCAGTTTTTCTATGCTCAGCACCGTATAGTCTGCTCCCCTCTGTGCCAAAGAGATTTGTTTATCTGTAAGGTTAAATACAGTAAACCGTGTAGTGGTGTTGATTAGACGCCAAGGCACATAGCCAGAACAAAGGTTTTGTAACATCCAGCCTAGCAGCATTATAGAACGTAATTGAGACTGGCCATTAGCAAGTTTTGTTCCATTATGTCTATGGCAGAGAATACAATGCTGTCCAAAGAAAAAATTCTGGACGACAGAGTTGTTAATCCATTGTGTCAACTACAGAGAGTGCGATCTCTAAATTAATACAATCAATTTCTCATATTCGTTCTGCATTTTCCATTTGCGTGACTTTCCATGCTTCATTATAAGCAGCGTAAATTCCGGTGTATATGAAACGTTTATGATGTGGTTTGCGAGGACCAAGTAAGAATTCTCGTAAGTCAATGTCATCTTTACGTAAAGTTAAGTGTTGTTTTATTTCTGGGAGTGTGGATTTTTGCAGCCACTCAAGGCACAGTTTTACTACACTGTAAGTTGTTATTATCCCTGGATGTTGTCTATGGACATATCTTGAATCTGGCCTCGTTATTGTAAACCCTTGTGTTTTGTTCAGGAATCTATCTTGACAGTTATTTGTGTCTGTGGGCCAGATTAACCATTGTTTCCATTCAGGATTATTTCTGTTTTGTTGGAAAAAATAATTTACGCCTACCTCCTCATCTGTAGTTCCATTACTGTCAGGTTTGGGCTTAGGTATGGACGGTTTGTTTAAATCTTTTATCTTAGCCAGGCCAAGACAAGATGTCTGTTGAACAGTTTCATTTAAGAACATTATTTATTCTGGGATGATGCAGGCTCTGAACAATGCTTCTAAACCTTGTACCTGCCAGTCTTTTGTGCCCCAGACAGTTTTCGTATCAATGTTATCCTTCCAATAGTCAAAGCCTAATGTGGACAATTGAGAATAAAAGGCCGCAGAATAAATTTGCTTAGTATTAGTTAACATATTTTGTATGCCTGTCTTATTAATATTTTTAAAGAAAAAGGTTTCTGGATTTGTGACATTGAAGCCTGAGAAGTATGGAAATTTTCCATAGAATGTTCTAGAGCTACCTTTTGATGGCGTTGGACAATGTTCCCATTGATTATAAGTTAATACATTTCTAGGATTTGCAGATTTGTGCAGATAATGATGACCAAAATGATTAAAACAATACATTTCTTCATAATTTGATGAACCTTTTAAGTATTCATGTTTTGCAAATTTTACTGACATTTCTAAGTCTGCCATGATTTTATTAACAGTTTCAAAGTCCCAATCAGCAGAAAATGTACTCGGTGAAACAAAATCGCTCAAGGAAACCTTAAATTGGTGTGGAATCTTCAGCAGCTCTACCGGGCCATAAATGTCATAATTAGTTCTATCCCATGCTATTCCACCAGGTAGAGGAACGGCTGTGATGTTCACTGATGACAGGTCTCTTTGTTCACGATAAGATGATTTGTGTGGCTTCAGGAGCAAGTTGATGTTCTTACTTGCTGTGTCCATTTTACTATATTTCCCATCGATCAGCTTTCCCAAACTCAAAACAAGAATGAGCCATAGTAGGAGAAAAAGTACACCTAACACAATCCAAAGTTCAGCCCATGGTGATACCAGGTATGTATTTGTAAGCTGCCGAAAAAGTTCTGTTACTTGTTCCTTGAAAGTTTTGTTTGTTGGCATTGTTTCAGGCTCACTGGGATGCTCAGATAAGGTATTGAAGTTGATGAAATAGCCAGAGGCAGTTCTATCAATTGTTGGTATTGCATCCAGAGTATTTGAAATCGCTGGAGCTGCTTGTTCCCTTGACATGCTAGTATAGTCAGATGCTACATCATTGAAGACGGGAGTTTCTTGACAAACTGTTATTTGGGTTTCAAGAGGCACAAGTTCCATGGCTTTGTTGCATAGTCCTACTTTTCTCACTGCAGATTCTTCAAAGGTGATGAGTCTTTCAGTTTGAACAGTTTGAACCTCTTGGATGGCAGCAAGATTTGGTAATCTACTACATCTTTGGAGACCACTGGGCCTACTACTTATTATCGACCACATGGTGTGGTTTTACCAGATCAATTGATATGGACCGGTTCTCCTTTCTTTCAGCAAATGGCGGCAGTAGCGCTGTTCTTGATCCGTGGATTGCTAGTACAGCTACTGGTTTTCTGTAAGAAAGCCCAAATTCCTTCTAATCCGCTATTTTTTCTCTGACCAGATCCCCAATCTTTGGAATCCAGACAGGTCTTGCTGGGACAGGTGGTTTTTCTTCAGTGGTTGTTGGCTTTTGTATGGTGTTGCTTAGACTTCTTCTTGTTACATTTAAGTCCTGTAAAACAGCCAAACGATCTTTGATATCAAAGGGTTTTTGTTCTACCACTGTAGTATGACGATCGAGGTCTTCGACCATCATTCTAGTACAAAAAAGGATTTCATATGGAGTGATTCCACCCAGAGGATTTCTTGGAAGGTTATTAAGGCTACGTTGGACACTTATTAGATGTTTGACCCACCCATCACCCGAACCTAATACCCTAGCTGTTATAGATTGCTTTATGTCACAGTTTTTTCTTTCCACAACCAAATTTCCCTCAGGATGGAATGGACTTGAGTACCGCAATGCAACGCCCAAGCTGGCCATGGCCTCCTTGTAAGCCCTAGAGCTAAAAGCAGGACCCTGGTCAGAATGTAGCGTGCCGATTGCGTATGTGCCGATAAAGACTTGCAAATCTTTTATAACAGTTCTGGCGTCAGCTGAGCGCTGAGGCCGCATCCAAATGAATCTTGTCCTAGTATTTGTGGGACCGCTTTTGTCCATGGGGACGTCTGAGCGTGGATAGTCTAATGCTATCTAACAATGGTGACTGTACTGGGCTGGCTACACTGTAGTCAGGAGTCGGGTGGCGCTCTAAGCAGTGATCTCTATTGCAGGCATCGCAATTAATTCCAAATTCGTAAATGTGGGCGCTCATTCCTGGCCACCAGTACATCTTATGCAATTCTAATAGAGATTTAGATATCCCTTGATGTATCAGACCCTCTCCCATATGTGCTTCTTGAATCAAAGCACCTCTCTGATTCCTGTTTGGATTACCCTATCCCTCACTCCAGGGATTCGAGCAAAAGGAACGGAGTTTGCATCAATTATGTATGTATATTCGAGTGGATAATTTAGAGGTAACGCAGCTCCACTGCCTTTGCTTGTGGCATTGACAGCTAGCATGGTTTTAACGTCTATTTTTGTTTTTGCACAAATGGTTGTAGCTACGGAAGCCGTTTGCACAGCTGCCTTCCCGGCTTCATCAGCCAATGAATTCCCTTCAACGTGAACGCCATCACTCTGATGACTCAGTGTATGGATCACATGAGTCTTTTGTAGTTCTTTCTGTAATTGAACTACTTGTTTCCACAGCATTTTATGCTTGATTGTGCCACCTTTTGCGTCTTTAAAACCATTTTGAACCCAGTTCTGCAGATATTCATTGTAGGATTGAACGCAGTATTACAAATTGCACACTATGAGTGTGGGGAATTCGCGATCGGTATTATCCAGCGCCATCTTGAAAGCCTAAAGTTCAGCTCACTGAGCTGTACAGTCTCCTAGGGATTGAGTTTTTGTGACCATAGGTCTGAATTTACCATCGCGCCAACGACCTTTAACAATCACGCACGCAGCACTGTAAGCTTGTTTTACCCCAATCCCGGGTTGTGCTGATCCGTCTGTATAAATTATACGTCCATAATGTTCTAGAGGCAGAGTCTCAGTGGGTAGAGGACATTCTTGTTCATATTGGAGAAATTCTTGAGTCTTCAAGTAGGGGTCAAAAACGTATTTAACGTCTGTTGCAGCAAGAGAATTAACCCATTGTATCCACCTTGGATGTAAAGCTTTTGCATTCGGGATGCTCGCTTTTGTCACTGTCTCTAAAGCAGGTACAGGAGTAACGACTTTTATGCGTTTATCCTGTGCGAGGGCTCTCTCTTTTGCTACCGCAGTTTGAACCGCTGTCAGAATTTTTTCTGTTGAAGTGAATTTCATTTCAGCTTGTGTGTACAAGTGTGATTTGTAAGCTATTGGTACCTTTTCACCTTCATTAAAGGTTAGGTATGTGAATCCGCATCTCCCTGGGATGATTTGGATTACAAGGTTGCGTTTGTTTACGCGTATCTGTAAATGGGTTGTTGCTAACATGTCTGTCAAAATTTCTATGTGTTTTTGAGTCCAATTAGTAGGTTTGAAATCAGGTTTTATTAATTCGTAGAGAGGTTTAACCCTTTCTGCGTAATTTAGAATGTAAGTTCTTCCGAAATTCAGGAATCCTAAAACTGACTGTAAGTTTTTCAGCGTTTTTGGAGGTTGCAGCAGCGCACATTTTTCTAGAAAGTTTGCTGTCAGGCTTTTGCCTTCACTTGAAAGTTCGTATCCCAAGAATAGGACGTTGAGGTGGGAAATTCTTGATTTTTTAAAATTGAATTTGTACCCTTCAGAGGCGAATCCAAGTATTATGGTGTTCACCCTGTTCAAGTCTCTGTCCAAATCATCATCTGTAAGATAGATGTCATCGACATAAGATAATGCCTCATCATCCTACATTTGTAGTAACTCTGTTACTCTGGCTGAAAATAATCCAGGACTGATCTTGAATCCCTGGGGGAGGGGACAAAAGTGTCGTTTTGTCCCCATTATTAAGAAAGCGGTCAAGTACCTGCTTTCAGGTGCAATGTTTTGACAGAAGAAACCATCTGAAATATCTAATGTTGTTTTGTATTTTTTACGGGAGATGTTATTCATCAGTGCTGCACTGTGTGCATTTTGTACTGCAAAGGTTTTGCAACAGCAATTTAAATGTCTGTAGTCCAAAACTAGACAATATGTATTGTCTGGTTTGGAGACAGGAAACAAAGGATTGTTCATGGACGAGGTGCATGTTTCAATCACCCCTTTGTATTCAAGTTGATCTAGGATCTCCCTGACCTGTTTTTTAGATTTGTGTTTAGCTGGATACTGCTTCTGAGCAGTTGGTTGATTTATTAACTGAATCTTATGGTGAGGAGAATCCTCATACCATCCCACATGATTTTTATATAATGCTGGAGCCTGGGCCACAGCCCATTTTCTGGCATAAGTTTATTTTTATGAATAGGAATGTGATTTGAGAAGGCTGGCATAATGATCTCTTCGCCATGTGGGCACTCCCTGACAAATTTAGGTGGGCAGTCTTTTTCAGCCAGAAAAATGTCATAACCCGTAGAACGTTTTTCCCAAAAGAGTGCTTTTATTTTCCTAGTTATGTCCCCCTTATTTTCGGAGTGTGACTTCATATAACTTATGTGGTACACTAACCCCTGTATCCGCAGTTTCAACCTGAATGCATTCATTCAGGTCCACTGTCTCCAGATGATCCTTCAGGATCTTGCTAGCTATGGTAACCTCTGCTGCGCTGTCCAGCATTGTCTGGGCCCACTCCCCATTCTTGAGTTGTGTCCTCAAGATCCTCGGCATGTCTGATTTTAAGACTTGCTTCCTTTTTTTTGTGAATTGAGTTTTCCTATTTTTCAGAACCTGTTGATCGTCTTTGGACTTCACGCGTACTTCCTTGTGTTCTGATCGTCCTCTTCTTTCGGATTTCTGCGAGGAAGTCTGAAAGGTACGAGAGAAACGTGTATCAGTATCTTGATATCTATCAGGCTTTCTTAAATTATCCCTATTTCTGAGGTTATACCTTTTTTCAGAGGGCTCCTTTTGAGGAGACCTATCTCTGGATTGAGAACGCTTCTCTTTAGGAGGTGTCTGTCTAGTATTTTCCCACTTCTTTTTAGGAGTAGTGAGTGTGTTTTTGATAAAAACTTTTTCAGGATTTTCTGTTAGTTCGTGCTTTACTTGTTTCCCTCCCAAACTATCTCTTCCTAGTTCTTCATAGCATTTTTCTATTATTCTTGCCAGTTCATATGGTTGCTCAGTTACATCAAGTTGTTTTAGTTTTTGGCAGATCGCCACGGATGCTGCTTCACCTTTGATATTAGCTAATATTATAGCTGAGACCTGTTTGAAATATTTCAGTAATTTCATACCAAGATTTAAAGCAGGCTCTGCTCCGTATACATTTTGGATCTGTTTCAGGACGTCTGGTATTACCGCCATGGATGGAACACCTTGTGTTTTTGTCTAGATAGCGATACAACCACCACTGGAGTCAAGCTATCCAGGCTGAATGAAGGCTGATAGCCAGAAACCGGTCCTTGGATGCTTGATTCCGGTCTGGGAAAGACATGGCTTGGTAGTTCGGACTGGACTGTTCCCATGAGGCACAGGGTCAGAGCTGATTTGCATATAGCCAGTGTCTAACCCAGGGTGGTGTGGAGTGCAAAAAAACGATGGATTTAGGCCCAGATCCTTGTACTGGGGTGAATGTATGACATTGTTCTACATTCTGTCCATCAACTGTGTTTTTTGCAATTTTCACCCCGAGTGGGCTGGGTATGCTCAGACGTGAGTCCCAGGCTCTCCAAACCACTGGAGTCAAGCTATCCAGGCTGAATGAAGGCTGATAGCCAGAAACCGGTCCTTGGATGCTTGATTCCGGTCTGGGAAAGACATGGCTTGGTAGTTCGGACTGGACTGTTCCCATGAGGCACAGGGTCAGAGCTGATTTGCATATAGCCAGTGTCTAACCCAGGGTGGTGTGGAGTGCAAAAAACCATGGATTTAGGCCCAGATCCTTGTACTGGGGTGAATGTATGACATTGTTCTACATTCTGTCCATCAACTGTGTTTTTTGCAATTTTCACCCCGAGTGGGCTGGGTATGCTCAGACGTGAGTCCCAGGCTCTCCAAACCACTGGAGTCAAGCTATCCAGGCTGAATGAAGGCTGATAGCCAGAAACCGGTCCTTGGATGCTTGATTCCGGTCTGGGAAAGACATGGCTTGGTAGTTCGGACTGGACTGTTCCCATGAGGCACAGGGTCAGAGCTGATTTGCATATAGCCAGTGGCTAACCCAGGGTGGTGTGGAGTGCAAAAAAACCATGGATTTAGGCCCAGATCCTTGTACTGGGGTGAATGTATGACATTGTTCTACATTCTGTCCATCAACTGTGTTTTTTGCAATTTTCACCCCGAGTGGGCTGGGTATGCTCAGACGTGAGTCCCAGGCTCTCCACACCACTGGAGTCAAGCTATCCAGTCTGAATGAAGGCTGATAGCCAGAAACCGGTCCTTGGATGCTTGATTCCGGTCTGGGAAAGACATGGCTTGGTAGTTCGGACTGGACTGTTCCCATGAGGCACAGGGTCAGAGCTGATTTGCATATAGCCAGTGTCTAACCCAGGGTGGTGTGGAGTGCAAAAAAACGATGGATTTAGGCCCAGATCCTTGTACTGGGGTGAATGTATAACATTGCTCTACATTCTGTCCATCAACTGTGTTTTTTGCAATTTTCACCCCGAGTGGGCTGGGTATGCTCAGAAGTGAGTCCCAGGCTCTCCACGCCACTGGAGTCAAGCTATCCAGGCTGAATGAAGGCTGATAGCCAGAAACCGGTCCTTGGATGCTTGATTCCGGTCTGGGAAAGACATGGCTTGGTAGTTTGGACTGGACTGTTCCCATGAGGCACAGGGTCAGAGCTGATTTGCATATAGCCAGTGTCTAACCCAGGGTGGTGTGGAGTGCAAAAAAACGATGGATTTAGGCCCAGATCCTTGTACTGGGGTGAATGTATGACATTGTTCTACATTCTGTCCATCAACTGTTTTTTTGCAATTTTCACCCCGAGTGGGCTGGGTATGCTCAGACGTGAGTCCCAGGCTCTCCACACCACTGGAGTCAAGCTATCCAGGCTGAATGAAGGCTGATAGCCAGAAACCGTTCCTTGGATGCTTGATTCCGGTCTGGGAAAGACATGGCTTGGTAGTTCGGACTGGACTGTTCCCATGAGGCACAGGGTCAGAGCTGATTTGCATATAGCCAGTGTCTAACCCAGGGTGGTGTGGAGTGCAAAAAAACGATGGATTTAGGCCCAGATCCTTGTACTGGGGTGAATGTATGACATTGTTCTACATTCTGTCCATCAACTGTGTTTTTTGCAATTTTCACCCCGAGTGGGCTGGGTATGCTCAGACGTGAGTCCCAGGCTCTCCACACCACTGGAGTCAAGCTATCCAGGCTGAATGAAGGCTGATAGCCAGAAACCGTTCCTTGGATGCTTGATTCCGGTCTGGGAAAGACATGGCTTGGTAGTTCGGACTGGACTGTTCCCATGAGGCACAGGGTCAGAGCTGATTTGCATATAGCCAGTGTCTAACCCAGGGTGGTGTGGAGTGCAAAAAAACGATGGATTTAGGCCCAGATCCTTGTACTGGGGTGAATGTATGACATTGTTCTACATTCTGTCCATCAACTGTGTTTTTTGCAATTTGTCTAGATAGCAGCAAAGACTGTACCCCAAGTGTCACAGTCCTCCAGGTGTGGTGCAATCCCCATTGGTAAACAGATTGTTAGAATCCTGTGTTTCTCATGAGGTGTAGTATCGGGAAATTCTGCCTCGATCTGAGTAATTGTTTGAGCTAAGCAGAATGGAATTTGTTCCATTTTTGTGGGTAATTTACCGATGACTGATTGTATAGTCTGTGGTGTAATTTTGTTTGTATTTCCCTCATGAGGGGTGTGTTGTGGAATTCTTATAGCAGGTTGGACTGTTAGAGTCCGCATGACATATTGTACCAAATGTCTATGGATTTTAATTAATTATTTTAGCTGGGCTAATAGTTCCGGACCTGTCATTTGTTCAATGGCAGGATGTGGTGTATAGCTGGCTAGTACCAGCCATGTTGCTCCTGGTCTACCTAGTGAACCGAGCCTGGTAATGAGATGTTTATGTTGTAGGCCGCCTTCAAATCAGAGCTGATGCTCTTTGTAAGTTAGTGGAATTCCAATGTCCTCTAAAGGAACGTATTACGCTGAATGTTCCTCTATCTTATAGAAGTGGAACACATGTGTTGGATTTGGCTTGCGGAAAGATAATCCATGAATAGAATACCTCTGTCTGACGGTATTCATGTGCCTCTATGACGAAAATTACCCTACCACCTCTTGCTGATAGGCCATTTTCTATGAGCTTTATAGCTATTGTTTTCCGCACATTTTCCAGGATGTTTATAGCATCCGCATCGTCATGTCGGAAACCTGTAGTGTCAAAACCTGGTTGATTTGTATTTACTGCAGTTCCACAGCACCCAGGATTGTCATCGTCTGACATTTTGTTAAGAAGTTTTGCAGAGCAAGTTTCAAGGAAATAAAGATAAGGTGAAAAATATTTTGGAACACTGTATCCTTCAACGTTGAACAAACCAAAAACTAATAAATAGGATTTTTCGTCCTACTCAGTTATGGCTGATATTTTATCTTTTTAACCCACTCCAGACGTCTATTGGAGTATTTTATGGGAAAAAAGCACGACTAGTTACTCTAGTACAGAGGTCTTCAAACTTTTGGATGCCGAGACCCCCCTGTCAACATTTTCAGTCGTAAGGACCCCCTCCTGACAAACATTTCTAAGCCTGTAGGCAGGGCTAATGGAATTATGAGGCAGGTGAGGATCAAATTATGCGACAGGCTTGACTAAATTGTGTGGGTAGAAAATGTAAATAATGTTCTGTGATGCCACGTATTTTGGGATAGCATTGCCTTATTATTTTGCAATTTTTTAAACGCAGTAACACTGAGGAAAGATTTCACCCCAACCGTACTAGTTTATAACAAAACTAGCAGCCCGTCCCGACGTTGTCCGGGAGCAATCAGGCTTCTGGGCCCCCGCCCGCCCCGACGTTGTCTCAGGCTTCAGGGCCCCCGCCCACCCCGACGTTGTCCGTGGGTCCCCCGGAGCGCACCCGCCACTTTCAAGGCCCCCAATGAGCCGCACACGGGCCGCTTCACCTACCTCAGCCGCCGCTCCTCCCCGCCTGTCCGCCGCTCCTCACCGCCTGTCCGCCGCTCCTCACCGCTCCTCCCCGCCTGTCCGCCGCTCCTCCCCGCTCTCATGTCAGCCGCTCCTCCTCGCGCTCCTGTACGCCGCTCCTCCTCGCGCTCCTGATGTCAGCACGCACGTCGCGGCCGGCGCTAATTCCAAGGGACTACTTTTTTTTTAATCGTAAATATTTTAAAGAACGTATATTTTATTTTTTTATATAGCCTATGTCCATCTGCAGACCCTGACAATTACAACAATGTATCGGGTGTTTGGATTGGTGCTGTGGTTCCTCAGTTTACCTGCCTCAAAGGTTCAAAGTTCTCTCTTTATAATAGTAGTATAGATATATATAAAGTCTAAACAGGAAGCCCCAAATTAAAGCAAAGCCACACAAAGTTCAGATCAGCACGTTTATTTGCATCCATTTCACTGCTCGCTCCTTGACAGCTTTCAGAGCAATCTTTGAACATGTAAAGCCTGACGCGTTTCAGGAAATAATCCTTTCTTCAGAGGCATTGTTCACGAAGGGCTGGAAGAGCAGTTTTTGGGCGCGTCTGCTCATATAATCACTGGCACCTGCCACAGTGGGCGTGGCTAAATCGCAAAGCCTTCTGTGCCTTGTAGTCCGCTGGCCCTCTTCCCACAGTGGGGCCACTCAACAGTCCTTGCAATTTGAACCAAGTATTCACCAAGTGGAGTAAAGTAAAGCGCTGTAAGCCCTCAGATTGCGCTTTGCAGCAGTGAATTCGTGCTCAAGGCAGCACCACCTGCATTGGAGCTGCTCTTGTCTTCGTTCCGTCTTTGCAAGCCCCTTCTCAGAGCCTGCACGAACCCTTCGTAAGGTGGGCCTCGCTTCTCGACTGGACAAACAGCCGATATCCCTAAAGTCTAAACAGGAAGCCCCAAATTAAAGCAAAGCCACACGAAGTTCAGATCAGCACGTTTATTTGTATCCATTTCACTGCTCGCTCCTTGACAGCTTTCAGAGCAATCTTTGAACATGTAAAGCCTGACGCGTTTCAGGAAATAATCCTTTCTTCAGAGGCATTGTTCACGAAGGGCGGGAAGAGCAGTTTTTGGCCGCGTCTGCTCATATAATCACTGGCACCTGCCACAGTGGGCGTGGCTAAATCGCAAAGCCTTCTGTGCCTTGTAGTACGCTGGCCCTCTTCCCACAGTGGGGCCACTCAACAGTCCTTGCAATTTGAACCAAGTATTCACCAAGTGGAGTAAAGTAAAGCGCTGTAAGCCCTCAGATTGCGCTTTGCAGCAGTGAATTCGTGCTCAAGGCAGCACCACCTGCATTGGAGCTGCTCTTGTCTTCGTTCCGTCTTTGCAAGCCCCTTCTCAGAGCCTGCACGAACCCTTCGTAAGGTGGGCCTCGCTTCTCGACTGGGCAAACAGCCGATATCCATATAGTCTAAACAGGAAGCCCCAAATTAAAGCAAAGCCACATGAAGTTCAGATCAGCACGTTTATTTGCATCCATTTCACTGCTCGCTCCTTGACAGCTTTCAGAGCAATCTGCGGCCGGCGCTACTTACTTACTTACTTACTTACTTACCCTGACAATTACAACGATGTATCGGGTGTTTGGATTGGTGCTGTGGTTCCTGAGTTTACCCGCCTCAAAGGTTCAAAGTTCTCTCTTTATAATAGTAGTATAGATACAGCAATTAACATCAGAAAGATGTCTAGTCAACCTTTGTGAAGGTCCTCCCACTCCGCACAAATACGCGCTGCCACATTAGAAGCTCACCTGGCCCTGGCCGGGAGCAGCAAGGGTCCCTTCAAACCCTGCCGGTCTTGTGCAGAGTTAAGCAGTTTACCCCTGCCCCTTTCCTCTCACCCAGTTCCTTCCATCCCTCTCTTCTCTTCTCTCCTCTCCCAACCCCTGATCCCTCTCACACATTGCAGGCCATTTTCTTTCACCCCTTTTTACAATTTCTGAACTCCCCAGATTCAACCTCTCACTTCACCTTTAATCACCTCTTGCTATTCTGTCTTTTCACCTTTAATCACCTCTTGCCATTCTGTCTTTTCACTGCCCTCATCTCTAAACAGTCTTTCGCATTTATCTCATGGCCTCTCTGGCCCTGTCACCTTCCATGCACCTCAGCTCTTCTCATTCACTTCAAGTCTCTCCATTCAAATGTTTGTCTATTTGTATCTTACACATCTCCGGTCCCCCTATTCATCTTTCACATCTCCCCTTTGTCTTCCATACCTTCTTGAACCAACGTCCCTCTCCCCTGTTACCTCAGCACCAGTGCCTAATTTGAGCAGGTGGTTTCCGGTGCTCCGCACTGGCACCTAATTATGCGCACTGGCACTATGACAGACTTCCATATGGTGGCTCTGTCTGTGTAATTTAGAGATGAGCAGAACAGCTGTTTGGTAATTCAATATACACTAAAAAAGATAACCTCCTGACACCCGTGCCATTCTTTATAGCTTTGGGGGCTTGAAATAGTCTGAATAGTCACACTTGTACGAGTGTTATGGTTGGTCGTTGCATAGGTATTGTCATTGGCCGCACAGGCCAGGCAATGGTGGGTGGTTAAAGTTGCAGTGGCCTACTGGTGAGGGCCCTGGCATATGTTGTATTACAAATTAAACACTGCTCAGCACACACCCCAATACTCCCTCTCTTCCCCTATCGCTGCTGTCCCTCACTTATATCGCATCAAATTATCTTTTTAGGTCACAGATCATCTCTAAGCTATCTTATCTCACAGTTTAACAGTAGCCCTCATCTTTTGCTCACACTCACTTCTTGCGTGTCCGCGCTTCGCTTTAGAACTTCACATTTCACCTCATCCCTGACCTCTTCAATCGAATTATCCCACTCCCTTGCTGTTCTCTCATCTCTCCTCATGGAGCATACGGGTCAGACCCGTATGCTCCTCTCGCCCTGTGCCCCTCTGCTTATTGTTCCCTAATTCAGGAAGGCATGAATTGTCTGTCTCGCTGTTTTGGTGCAGGCCGTGCAGTTATGGAACTTGCAGCCTCCTTTGCTTCGCTCCACCAAGAATCTATTATCCTTTAGGAAGATATAAAACCTGGCTCTATGCTCTGTATGTCACCCCATTTGGCTGGTTCTCCTTTCCCTTCTGTTTGTTTCTCATTTGCATTCAGGCAGCAGATGTAAATAATAATATGCAGAAGCAGGGGATCCACTAGACCCGAACTAACCTAACTAACTAACGAACTAGACCGAGCTAACACTCCCAGCCTGGGCTGGCCCTAACACTGGTCGCACACTGTGCAACAGTCTTTCCACCTTCTCCATGAATTCCCTCACTACCATTCACCAACAATACACCTCAGCTCTCTATATCACCTTTTTGACAAACATTTCATTTTTTTATAGCGTTACTCATAGTTTACTCACACTCAGTTCTGTGATGTGCATGGTACATGTTCTTTGTACCAGGCACTTTAACCTTCTGCACTGTGTGGGTGACAAGAGTGCCCATGTGACTGCACGGTGAGCAATGCAACAGTGTGAGAGTAGGGTAAAAGGAGTGACTGCAGGGTGAGTGAGGTGACCATATGAATTTGGGTTCGGCTGTAAGTGCAGAGTGGGACGAATTAATGCATGGTTAGTGATGGCCTTGTTTGAGTGAGCTACAGATTGAGCAGTGAGGGGGGACAGGTGAGTGAAGTTTCATATGAGTGCAGGGTGAGTAGTTGCTCGTGTGACTCCAGGGTGAGGTACAGGGTGAACAATGCAAGCGCATTGTTAGTGCAGAGTGATCACCGTGAGGGCATTGTGATCACTGTGAGTGCAGGGTGAGCGGGTGAATGGTGTGAGTGTATGGTGATCACTGTGAGTGCAGGGTGAGCGGGTGAATAGTGTGAGTGCATGGTGATCAGTGTGAGTGCTTGGTGATCAGTGTGAGTGCAGGGTGATTGCTGTGAGTGCATTGTGATTGCTGTGAGTGTATGGTGATCAGTGTGAGTTGTCTGAATGCAGGGTGCATTCCCAGAAACTTGAAGCGTAGGGTTTCAGATATAAGTTAAGCTATTGCTACAATGGCATTAATCAGGGATCGAGGGTGGAGGAAATAAATAATGTGCTGATCCTGCAACAAACTTCCAGTCTTATGATTAGGGTTACCAGCTCATTATTTTGATGGCCCAGAAATAAGCAGTCACCTAAAGCTGTATTTTTAGCACTTATCTGTGAATACTTAGAACAGCAAATATAAAAATAAAGCACTTTTAATTGTGTCACTTTTAATTGTGTTCTGTGGCTGCCTCAATGATCAATGACTGAAAATTAAAGACAACAAAGACAGAAAAGTCACATAACTAATTAATACATACTTTTTTATTTATAACTCTATTTAGTGTCAAGAGCAGGCATTTTTCTTTTGGCAACCCAACTTTATATTACTTTTCATTAAATGCATTATCACACTACAGCAGTAAGTGTAAAAATACAAATGTAAGGAATAGGCAGAGTGGGGGCCCAGGAAGTACTGGAACCATTAAAAAACTAAGCCTCTGTAATCAGTTAAAGAAGGCATGTAAATATGCAAATGGTCTATAAAGACCTGTGAAAAACTCGGGCATGCTGGAGATAAGACTCTAGACACTGCCCAGCCGAGCACCCAGCAGCGCGAGCTACACTGCAGCATCCTGGGCTGAGACACAGGACGAGGGAGGAGGGAAGCTGAAGCCCTGTAGGCCAGGGCCGAAGTGTGACTGTGAATGCACCCCCTTCACATCACTCCACGGCCCCCCTGGGGGTCGCGCCCCACAGTTTGAAGACCCCTGCTCTAGCGTTAAATTAGTTCCTTACCAAACTTTGGGCACCATGTAGTGTAGTTCCTATATTCCCAATAGGCTCTGCGCATTTGAATAATATATCCAATAGATGTGACGTGGGACTTATGTCTACTAGGTCTCTATCGAGTATATTAGACTTAATTGTGAGTGCCAGCTAGCTCAGAGGTAACTAGAAACTTTCTCGAGTTCACAAGAAGGGATTTAGTTTCTGACAACCACATAAACATGACAACTTTGTTTCCCCAAGATAAAACTGATCTTCAGAGTCGTGGAAACAATAGATAGATATTTTATTCAGTCATTCGTGCATGCTTCGTTTCACCAAAGGTCCAGAGAAATAGATAGAAGTCGTTTTCAATAAAAGTAATTATTGAACAGTCTTCTTTCTCAAGCAGAAGAAATTAAGTGCTACACTCGTAATACTGGTTGCAAAGTATAATGCGTACAGTAAAAAGAGTAGGATAAAATAATACTGTAAAAGCATTCTATGGCTCCTAGACCATAGATAAATACATATATAAATAACAAAGGCTAAAAAGTACTCAACTGGTGCTTCTAAAATACACCTACCCTGATGTACCTAACCTAAGTCTGGTATGAGGAAAGAAGTAAGTGAGGTGTAGCATAAATTTAGTATTCTTTGCCAAGAATCTATCTAAGATTTCTCTAAGGGTCTAATCAGCTCCGTACCTTGGTTTAGAATGAAGAAGGTCAGGCTCAGGACTCAATTTCCCAACCACCCGCAAGGGTAGCTCTTGGAAACACTGGAGCTGGATTTCTCGGCAAGAGAAAAGACAGCGTCTCTCTCAGTGCGTCTGCTGGAGGGTCGGCTTCCTTCGGCAATTGCTGTAGCAGGATGCGTCGGGCAAGTAGAAATTCGAACTGCTCCAAACCACCATGTGTTTGCGATGGCAAGTGTGGGCATATTTATACCTTTAAGGTGCCGGATTTGACGTAAAGGTGGACATAATAACGTCATCAAAGAGTCTCTGTTCTTTGAAAACTCCATGAGTTCTTGGACAAGTCAGTATTCGAGCAAGGGGAAGTCCCTAGCTGCTGAAGCCGAGATTTCCAAGAAATCGTTGTGGATTTTCAGAACTAGTGGAAGTAGCCCTGCCGTATTTGGACTGCCTTAACTATGTCTAAATATGGTTATGATTTCTATGCCTATATAAGTATATGGTGATTTATACCTATATAAGGGCATGCATCGGGAAAATTACAGTAAGGTCCTAAAATGCAATACAACACAGGGAGCACGTCCTCCCCCCTTCACCACTGTGAGTGATACCATTTCGCTAATTAAGCCATGGGGTAACTGTGATGAGAGTGCTTTTGTTAAAAAAGTGCCTGTGCAATAACTAGTGCAGACTTGGGAAAGCCCTTATACAGGTTATTCCTCCACTACTACATAATTATACCAACAGGCCTAATATATCTAGTATCAGCTGATGTAAGTAATTGTGCCCGGTGCATCTTCCCCCTAATGAAGAACAAGGTAGCGATGTCAAAAATAAATGGAATTAGAACTGAAGTCAGCTTGGTGTCTAGAATTTCTAGGATTCCTAGTATATCCTAAGATGCACTAAAGATCGAGCTTTAAATTCCATTACTGTTACTGTACATAACCATCATACCTTGAACACGGAAAAAAGGAGGGGGGACTGCCCCAGAGCTGTACACTAATTGATAGAAACAATGTCGTTCCCCCCACCCAAAGGGGGAAATAAGGTCAAGTGCAATGGTGCAGTAGGGCAAATTTTAGCCATAAACGCATTATAAGGATACAAGATGTACTCCAGTACTCCGAAAATTAGTAAGTACTCCCCTACTTGGAGAAAAAAAGTCTCAAAACAAGCTCTCAACTGAGGTGGTGGAGATCTTTACTTACATGAGAAAAGTTATGAGTTGCAACTTTCTTCTCATAATTTTAGCTCCACCCCATGGTTTCAGTGTTTAAGTCTACAGTTTGGAGGATAATTACCCTCGGAAATGGTGAATAGAAAAAAGTAGTAAATGTACTCCAAAATGTAGGATTTATTCATATGTAAATTTGCCTTTATAAATAGGCTTCTATATATTTAGATGAATTTCTAATTGGAAACAACCATTTGTTCTTTGTCTTGGAAATATTTTATTCCACAGTAGATGCTAGTTCAATTAAGGAAAACAGCCCTCATGCTTCTTGACCTCTCTATATCCTAAAACGTTGTCAACCACTTAATGTTATGCTTTCTTAAGGCATTTTATGGTATGTTATGTTATGTTGTGTTGATTTGTATAGCTCACTAATCACCTTGTGCGGTCCCCAAGGTGCTTATCTAAAGATCCAAGTCTTCAGCTTCTTGCAGAACTCATGAAGTGAGGAAGAGGCTCTGATATGTTAAGGAAAGTTATTCCATGTCTTGGGTGCGTGCGATATAGGAGAATGAACAACCTCCTGCTTTGCTTTCTGGGATTCGGGTAATGTGTGCGAGTGAGAGTGAGGAAGAGCATAGGTGTCTGGTGGGTTTGTGAAAGTGTATGTGGCTGTTGAGGTATTCTGTATATTGCAATACTGCCAGAAAGGTGGGAACATTGAGATGGTATGAACAAGAAGGTTTTGTCCTTAATCCTTTTGTTTGTCTTATGTCTCACTACAACTTCACAACCTACAAATAAGTGCACACAGATGTGATAATCCAGTAGAGGTAGCAGCGCTAAAAGGGACTGCAAAATAGGAAGGGAGGGGGAACCAAGTTTTTTATAGTTGTGCAGGAGCTGAGCAAGGAAGAAAGTATGGTCACTACCCAAGGGCTACCTGCCAAAAAAAGCTCTTATTTATGTTTCTTTTCTGGACTGCTGAATCCGTTCCTTCACAGTTTTATTCTCCTCATTTAGCCGCTTCTGTGGTAAGTGGGGCAGAACTTGCAAACATTCTTAAACTATCAGATAGTTGATCATGAAGCTGTCTCTCTAGAAAGCACTTTTACTGGCAGGCAGTTTATCAAGCACTCGTTTGGCCCCTTATGTTCTCAGTTGGGAAGGGTAAGGGCAATATAATCTATTTTGTCCATTAGCATAAAAGACCTACATGGCACTATCATGCCAAAAGTTTACTTGTGCACTAGGCCATGGGTCTGATTATATATTTTCTTTTTGTGGGGGCGGGAGCCCACCTCCAACTAGATGGGGTGCTACTTTAAAAATGATTGGAGGGACCTAATCACAGTCTGAGACAGTTAGAAACAGATTTACAGCTTTTCCCTCAGCTGTGACCCTGGATATCTTGTATGTGATGGATATGGGTAGAAAGGGTGCTGTATATGGTAACCCTGGGTGGGTAAATCCCCTACCTGGCTGCTCTCCTTCCTGCATGCGCACTCGCAAGATGTACAACATAGTGTTTTTTTTCAATGGACAAGGAGTCAGGAGGACGTGAGGTGGCGAGGAGCAGGGAGGAGAACATGGTCAGGAAGGGGAGGCAGCAGAAACACAGGTAAGCGCCTTCCTTTTTTAAATTTTAAAGCATTTGGGAGGGGGAAGGGAGCGGGGAGGGAGCGGAGCGATGTGTAGCTCCACAGAGTTTTTTCAAACTCCGTGGAGCTACACATAGAGGCACTACGCCAGCTCCACCCACCCTCAGTATATGGCTTCTGCTCTAGAGCCAGACCCACAATAAGTGCTGTAGAAAGCAGTAAATGGGGTTTAGTTTGGAGGGGAAAGGGAACAAATGGTCCCTTCCTAAAACTAGAACTAACCCTGGCAACTGAAACACAAGTGATCAATACAGAAAGGTGGTAAAATTAGAGAGGTGAGATAATCTCCCTTGCACACATCCCTGAAGCTAGGGACATGAATCATGAAGAAACTACATGGTATACACATATACTATGACACACAAATATGCACAGAAACACATGAGCACTGTATCAGAGTAAATGCTGATCTACGATGTTATCACTTTGTTTTACACAGGTTGTAGATCTGACCCTAACAGGCGCAGCAATATGTTATTTCCCAACTACTTCTACCTGCTCCTGCTACCTGCTCCTGCCACCAACAAATGGTCACACATTTCTCACAAGGAACCATAGGTGCTGGAGCACCCTCAAAATAAACATGCTGTTGTTCGGATGGTAAATGAGCAATAAAGATGCCTTTAAAGTTTGTTTTTATGTTGTCACATTTGCTATACGTTTAAAGACAGAGCTCAAATGTCAGGCTATGTCCTCTGACAAATTGCTACTCATACTCTTAAAAAGGAGAGTGATGTTTAATTTTCTTTCTCTGGCTGCAAATTTAGAGAATTTTGTAAAGCAAACTATCTGATAATCTTGCTGGGACACTTTGAGCGTGAAAGGAAAGGCTATAGGATGTTGGTACTTTTCATAATGTTTATAACACAACAATATTTAAATACCTGTAAAAGACATGGGCAAATATTGCAAAACATATTAGCAATCATTTTTATAATTCTGGTGTGAATAAAAAAATGTTTCAAAGGATCAAAGCAAACTAAGACACTTTACTTGGAGATGAACAAATAATTAATATGTGCTGAAACACGATTTACACACATTTTTGTTTGTGCACTGTGTATTTTTATTACTTAAACTGCATGTCAGTGTGAATTTTGTTGACATTTCAATGGAAATAGTGTTTTTTGTAAATGAAAATGCTTATCATGCCATGATTTGGTAATATATTTGTGACAGTGTGCCTTAAAATGCACCACTGGCTACACACCACACTCTTACCACTCTCCTGCTGAACTGGCATGGCTCATTTGCTATTCTTGTTCTTTGCATCAAGTTAGAATTTTTCACAATCCCTATGACTTCACGGATGTAACATTGATGCCAGCACCCCACTCTGAATATTGTTTCAGCACCACTACCAGGAATTTTAATCCACTGAAAGACAAAAGCAAGATGGAGCCCTTTGCGGACCTGTAGAAATTGCTTCTGATCAGTGTAGGGGGCAGAGACCAAAATATGAAAAAGTTCACAAGCAGCAGAACCTGAACATCAAAATGAGGAGGGCGTGGCACCCACAGAAGATGACTGTGTCCAAGTGATTCACCTCGGGATTGTGCAGAGAGTACATAGCTTTATGCCGGATAATCTTCATTGCAGCTGATGATCTTGGCGGCACACTTCCCGCCTACTCTCCCGTTTCATTATAGCAGGGTTGTGGCTGCGGGGAGAGGCAGAAAATGTGTTTTACAATGACGGCATGGGTGTCCTCAGAGCAGGGCCCACCATTTTGTATTGGTGAGCACTTGAAGAAACAGAAGGGAACCTATTCAGGTTTGCACCTTACACTCTACTTATGTTGTTGCACATATTCTTTTATAGCATTTTGCTGGAATGCCAGCTTTAAATCTAACTGTGAGGATTAACCACATTAAAGTTACTTTAATCCTTTAAAAGGGAACTAAGACTTAGGAATGATTGAATTAGGGCCAATTGATTCCTTCCTTGTGGTATTTAGTGACAGTCCATTTCTTTTGATACTCTTCTTCCAAAATGTTTAATTTACACATTTCTGATGGCTCACTGTATATTACAACGCATCTTCACCATGTCTTTATGTGTTTGAAGAGGATTGCGAACACAATCTGTGCGTGAATCTCAGACAATTTTGATTGGAATATCGGCTATTTTATGACATTGGGCAAACCCAATAGGAGGAATACTTGGATTTTGTGCTTGTGCCTGAATTATTCATTTCTTGGTTTCACACTGTTCTTGGAGACAAACATTGAAGCATCACTCTGATCTTAAAAATATTCTAAATCAACTTTCTGCTATGGTGTTATCCTATGTACTGTCTTTGATTAATAAAAGATAAGATATAATACAAAGAGCCTGTCACATCACAGGTTACTTACAATGGAGGTGTGTAGGACTCGCACTGCCCAATAGACCTTCTGTGTAATGGTTGTAATGGTCTGTAACGTTCAGCTGGGGTATCGCTGTCTGTTCCACACAGCGTAAGACGAACCCGGACTATTGCAAAGCTACCCCTTTTGAGGGATAGCACCCCTGTGCACTGCTTATGGAAACTCAATGGTTTTATGTTCAATTTTCCAGTTCAAATAAAGTTTTTTGAATTCAACAGTGTTATTTCGATTCCAAGTTTCTTTAATGCATCAACACATTATTTTTATGGTTGTTGTTTTCATTCACAATAATTCATTATCCTTCTTTATATGGTCAAAATCATCATCACCAGTTAATTGTCTTCCCAATGCATTTCGGGCTCAAATGCATGAGAGAAGCACGCGAGATCACATTACATTCCACCTTATAGACAGCAGTTCACGCAGATGACAGATGCATGAGTAACCCACTGCATGAATAATCTTACATTGTTACTGTATTTAGTAAAAGTATAATTCGACAGTCATTTACATACAAACACTTTCTTTACTTGTAGAGTGATCCTCTGACGAAGGGCACATTTGAGCCCGAAATGCATTGGGAAGACAATTAACTGGTTATGATGATTTTGACCATATAAAGAAGGATAATGAATTATTGTGAATGAAAACAACAACCATGAAAATAATGTGTTGATGCATTAAAGAAACTTGGAATCGAACTAACACTGTTGAATTCAAAAAACTTTATTTGAACTGGAAAATTGAACATAAAACCATTGAGTTTCCATAAGCAGTGCACAGGGGTGCTATCCCTCAAATGGGGTAGCTTTGCTATAGTCCACATCACAGGTTACTACAGCTATTGATGTTGTTGGGGTTTCTTTTTTGCATGTTTACAAATGTATGTATCTTTACAGAAAAAAATTACAATTGAGCCCTTTTACTTTTGGCTTCCGCAGCACTTTCTATTGCTCCTGTCCTTAATATCTTTATGGGAAGACTGCAAAAGATCAAATTACCTTCGATGTACTCATTTCACCAATTTTTTAAGAACTCGTCTATTCTCTCTCACTTTTCTAAGATGGAAGATTCCAGGGCCTCCCTAAATAGAGGTACTCCTTCCTCAAGCTTTGCTGTGGTCACTGTACCTCCAATAAATGGGAAAGCATCCACCAAACATTTAAAAAAAGATCCACCTTCTCCTACAAAATCACTTCTACTTTATCTATGGATCTTTTATTGGAAGAAATTTGCACCATGCGCCGGTACATGAAGGAGACAAACATCAAGTTGCAACATCTCAGTGATAGATGTATGGAAGAAAGACTTTCCACCGTTGAGCAGCATATCACAACTTTTGGATCTACTACTCTTCAAGTAAATAACCTTCAGGCTCAAGTTTCATCTCTTCAGAAACAAATTGAGGACCTTGAAAATCAAAATAGGAGAAGCAATCCACATATTTCTGGACTACCTGAGGGATCAGAATTCACAGAGCCTCTCATTTTTTCAAATAATTTCTTCCTAGATTATTAAACATGCTGGAAAGAACTTTACTTAATATCCAATGTGATTTCATATTAGGTCATCAACCTGCGGTTGCTTCCACTTCTAGATGACCAAGAGGAGTCATCAACAATTTTCTGGGATATACTGACCTTACTTCGTGTTGTTTCAGTGACAAAAACAATTAAACGTATCTCATGATCAGATAATGTTCTATATTTTTTTAAGACTATGCCAAAAGTACTGCTGATAGATACAGACACTTCCTCCACATGCAACCAGCTCTTCGCTCCATTGGTGCTAGGTTTATCTTGTTTCATCCTTGTCTATTTAAAGTAAGTTATAAAAATAAGGCAACCCCTTACGGGGATCCCGCCAAGACTGAAAATCTTCACCGCCACCTGCAAGTTAGGGACTATGGATACATCTGGAGCATCTAAACCTCAATCTGTTTAAGTTCAGATATTCACTTTCAGTTCTTATCTATTTAATAATGAGTTTCTTGTGTCATTATGTTGTTACATAAGGCCTCATTACGATGTCGGGCGGAAAGCCTCCTCCTCACAGTTGGATTCTCCTTGACCGCGTTGGAACGCTTCCGACCGACTCGGTCGGTTTCAAATCCACCCGACTGATTACGATGTTCGCGGTCGGATTGTAAACCGCAGGTCATTCCAAATCGAACGGCATCTTACAGCTCTACGAACATTGTTCCTGACTGAGCTATTACAATGCCGATTTCCAACAGCCTTTCCGGGTCAGCCTGTCCAAGTCAAAAGGCTGCCAGAAAGTGACTTTGAGGGCCCCTGGCAGGCCCTCCCTTTATCCTACGGCCTCTGGTTTGGGCCTGAGGGGGTACCTAAGGGACCCCTGAAAACTCTGCACTCTGTGGCAGGCACAATGGGGTGCCTGTGATAGGGTGCAGGGTTTTCCGCTCACACCCCATTTCCCCATAGGAGCCTGCATTGTCAGGCGGAACACGGGCTTCCATAGAAGTCAATAGGACTCCAACCGAACAGAGTCATAATCGGTCGGGGGGAACCGCAGAATGCAGGTTAGTCGGTTCTAAATTCGAAAATCAGAGATGGAATCGGGCAGAAACTTTCTGCCCAACATCGTAATGAGGCCCTTAGTTGTTTGCTGTATTTTAGAAGCATCGATATAGATTTTTGATTCTCTAACAGCTATTGTTATCTTACTTGTGCCTGTCCAGTTTTATCTAGTGTGGTCCCCCCTGCGTCCTTTCCCTTGGAGTATGGGCATGTCATTTTCCCCATGAGGTCCCCATTTTTGAAAATTGTTAGGTATGTTTGATTCTCTCCTTATGATCTTATCATTGTTCTTGTTCCTATTCTATCCTATATTTTGACAATTTCCTTACCTTCTTTTTCTCTGTCTGTCACTGTCCTTTTTTTATTTAATTACCATTTTATTTTCTTCTTTTTTCTTTCAATGGTTTTCACAGCTTTCTCCAATACATATATTGTTAAATGGTTAACACCCATTTTTTTATATGGCATGTCTGGTCTGGCCTTTTAAATCTCAATTTTTTCATGTTGTTGAAAATTGTCTTGTGGAGTGTAAGAAGTTTAAATTCCCCAATTAAGACGCAATGTGTTTGATACACTTGGGGCCAACATAGCAGTTTTTCAGGAATCACATCTCACAGCAAGCGAGTCTTTGAAATTGAAGAGAGGTTGGGTAGAAAAAGTTTTCTTTTCACTGGGAGATGTTAATAGAAAATGACTGAACCCCTGTAAAACTCTGCACTCTGTGGCAGGCACAATGGGGTGCCTGTGATAGGGTGCAGGGTTTTCCGCTCACACCCCATTCCCCCATAGGAGCCTGCATTGTCAGGCGGAACACGGGCTTCCATAGAAGTCAATGGGACTCCAACCGAACAGAGTCATAATCAGTCGGGGGGAACCGCCGAATGCAGGTTAGTCGGTTCTAAATTGGAAAATCAGAGATGGAATCGGGCAGAAACTTTCTGCCCAACATCGTAATGAGGCCCTTAGTTGTTTGCTGTATTTTAGAGCATCGATATAGATTTTTGATTCTCTAACAGCTATTGTTTTCTTACTTGTGCCTGTCCAGTTTTATCTAGTGTGGTCCCCCCTGTGTCCTTTCCCTTGGAGTATGGGCATGTCATTTGCCCCATGAGGTCCCCATTTTTGAAAATTGTTAGGTATGTTTTATTCTCTCTTTATGATCTTATCATTGTTCTTGTTCCTATTCTATCCTATATTTTGACAATTTCCTTACCTTCTTTTTCTCTGTCTGTCACTGTCCTTTTTTTATTTAATTACCATTTTATTCTCTTCTTTTTTCTTTCAATGGTTTTCACAGCTTTCTCCAATACATATATTGTTAAATGGTTAACACCCATTTTTTTATATGGCATGTCTGGTCTGGCCTTTAAATCTCCATTTTTTCATGTTGTTGAAAATTGTCTTGTGGAGTGTCAGAAGTTTAAATTCCCCAATTAAGACACAATGTGTTTGATACACTTGGGGCCAACATAGCAGTTTTTCAGGAATCACATCTCACAGCAAGCGAGTCTTTGAAATTGAAGAGAGGTTGGGTAGAAAAAGTTTTCTTTTCACTGGGAGATGTTAATAGAAAATGAGTGTTACCCTTTGTCATAAATCACTTCATACCCAATTGAATTCCCAAGAGTCTGATGATAATGGCCGATGGTTGTTTACCAAGTTATTCATTGATAAAGTTCTAGTTTCTCGTTTTAATGTTTATGGTCCTAAACATACTCGGGGCATATTTACAAGGGAATGGCGGAGCATGATGTTAAGCACAAAATTCTAAAGCCACGATCCGCCTTTCCAAAAATACACGGCTGCGCCGTATTTACGAAGATACAGCACGTCCCTGCGTTTTCTCTAGCGCTGGCGCTAAATTAAGCTGCCTAGCGCCAATGCAGGCAACCTTGCACCATAGTGCAAGGGTACCTGCATTGAGAGATTTATTGTTTATGTGCAGGAAGGTGTCTCTTCTTGCACATAAACAATCACAAATGTCAATTTGAAACTTATATGTGTGCTGCATTGTGCAACACACATAGTAGTTGTAAATCGTAATTTTTTTAATGATTGTTTATATGCAGGAAGAGATACCTTCTGCACATAAACAACAATCATTCATGGCATTTTGCTCTTACTTTGTGTGCTGCACAATGAAGCACACATAGAAACGTGTAATTCCAACACATGATGGACGGAATGCTGAATGATTCAAACATTCTCCCCCAGTAAAGCGATCTGGGTTAAATCCATCGTTCTTTTGCCTACTACGCCACCCAGTTTGGACCCAGCCATATGCAAATCCGTCTTGACCGTGTGCCTCATGGGAACAGTCCAGACCGAACTGCCAAGCCAGGTCCTCCCTGGACTGGAAACAAGCATCCTGGGACCGGTTTCAGGGTATGTCACCCTTCATCAGCCAGGCTAGCTTGAATCCAGTGGCAAAGTGAGCAAGGGACCCACGTCTGGGCACACCCATCCCACTAAGGGCGAAAAGTATAACTGCAACAAATGATGGACGGAATGCTGAACGATTCAAATATTCTCCCCTGTCAAGAGATCTGGGCTAAATCCACGGTTCTTTTGGCCACTACGCCCCCTCAATTTGTACCCATCCATATGCAAATCAGTCTTGACCCTGAGCCTCATGGGAACAGTCCAGACTGAACTTCCAAGCCAGGTCTTCCCTGGAACGGAAACAAGCATCCTGGGACCGGTTTCAGGGTATGCCACCCTTCATCAGCCAGGCTAGCTTGAATCCAGTGGCACAGTGAGCAAGCGCCCCACGTCTGGGCATACCCATCCCACTAAGGGCGAAAAGTGTAACTGCAACAAATGATGGACGGAATGGTGAATGATTCAAACATTCTCCCCCAGTCAAGAGATCTGGGTTAAATCCATTGTTCTTTTGCCCACTACGAATATGAATAACAAAAGGGAGTTGCCCAACTATCCAAGGGACAGGATACTAACACAATCAATGTAAAAATCGTAATTCCCTTGGAGCCAATGTAATCGTCAGTCACACTTAATTGTTTACAATTCACACTCCATCCATACTCAGTACCAGAAGGGGGGAATCTCATAGTTATCAATACAAACACAACAATGTCATCAATATAATCAATAGACCCAATTGTTACAAATGCTATACATTTATTATCAATTGATATTAAGGTAAAAACATTACAATTCCATGGATACAAATTATGCATATAATCACTTCATTAAAAACCTAAAACAAAAGATTGCATTAAATAAAACAATATAAACAATACATGAAAGAGACTAAAACAAGTGATATTTTACAAAATCATCAAAAAAACGTTCATTCGTTAGAATCTATTAGAACTACGTCAGAATCGCATTGGTGAATGCTGACAAAATAGTTCCTCAAATTTACCTCAGACTGTGGTGTTGACGCATTTCGGTGTGTTGCCAGATATGCACCACCTTTGTCATGACTAATGTAGATGTTTGTCTTTAACAAACAGAAATTATTTTCATATGTATCTCTAATGGGTTAATCCTAGCCAGGGGCCAATCTTCCACAGTGTGAAGCCTCTATCGCCACAAGAACATTGTTAAAAGTGACATTCCAGTGGTAATAGAGGCTTGTAACTATGCCCCTCACTGTCAATCTTGGTCTCATCTTGCTCAAAAACTCATGCATTACTGTAGAGATGTATAATTAGTATTAGTCCTTCATTTATTACGTCATGCCATTTTTGCATGGGTTATGGAATTGTAATGTTTTGACATTACTGCCATGCTTGCCTTATTTAATATGTGGCCTATGCCTGCTCACTCGCTCTATCAGTTCTGAATGCTTCTGCTGAGACAGTTGCAGACATAAAGCTCAGGATGAGAATGCACTCCCTTGGAATCCTGCTATCTTGAAATAAACTTAAAAGAAAAGGAACCTTCTTGCCTCAATGCATCTTTATAACTCCTCTTCACATCTGACAAGGAGTTGCTGTTGCTTAGCAGGAGTCCACCCATATTTTGTGCACTTTCATCATTTCCACAGTAAGCTCTGGAGAACGCAATGATTTCGTCCTCAAGTTGCCGCTTAATTGTGGGTTTATATCGTGGCATTTGGGCAACTGGTTTCCTTGTATCTCATGCACATCCTAGAGCAAGCATCCGTTGAAACGGACAATAGATTCCATTACGTTTTTATCTACTGCTGCTGAGTGTCATGTGACCGGTGACGTCGCAATGCACGGTGGCCATCTTGGATTGGGGGAACATTTCATTGATAGCTGTAAGGAACTGGCATTCTGGAGGAGTTTTCCACAATTCTGTAATGAACTGTGATAAAGAACAACCTCTCTGGTACTTGCTTTGCCATATTCTCTGCCAAACATTCTCTGGACTACAAATTGTCGCTATTTGGTATGTCCACTGTATTTAAGTTGTTCTGTATTATTTGAACTGCTTTGAGTGTTTAGAAAAAAATAACATAAATATAATAACATCATGACAAGTGCACAACAAGTCGTACAGCGAACACCATTTTTAGCACTCTTGGGAAACCCAAAATAGCCTGGAAATTTTCATTTAGCTCATTTGAGAACTTTGCAATTGCAATTGATGTGGAGAAAATTTGACCAAGACAAAACTAGCACTACTATTCATTTATCTGGGCAATTAGAGGCTGCAAAGATTTGACAATTTAATGTTATTGAATCCTCCCTCTGGTGATGCTGATGACTGGAATGTTTATACTGAGGCAGTTCAGAAGTTGTTTAAAAAATCTTTGGGACCTAGGGCCAGATGTAGGTAATCCAGATTTACCGATTCTAAAATACCAAATTTTACCGATTCGGTATTGTAGAATCGGTAAATGGGATGTAGGTATCCATTCAGTATTTTTTACCGAATCGGTAAGATTCAGTAAATACCGCATCGGTATTTACCGATTCGGTATTTCCCATTCATCCCCAAATCAGTAAATACCGATTTGGTAAAATGGGGAACACATTCAAGGGTGGCAGGGTGTCATATTGACACCCTGTTGCCCCCCTGAATAGTACATGGGTGCACATGTGGCACACATACATGCCCTAAGGGCATGTATGTCTGCCACATGGCACTGTTAAAAAAGCACAAAATTGCTTTTTTAACCATTTTCGTTATTTACCACCAACTTGTAGTTGGTGGTAAATAACGAATCCTTACAAGTGAAAAGCACTCACTTGAGTGCTTCCTACATTAAGGATTCGGTAATTTACCGAATCGGTATTTAAGAATTCGGTAATTTACCGATTCCCTAAATTAGGCCCCTACATCTCAAATGCCTAATACCGGTCGGTAACGGCCGAAATTCGGTAATTTCGGCTGTTACCGACCGGTATTAGGCTTCCTACATCTGGCCCTTAGTGTCATTTTGGAATGCTATAATTTCATGAAGAGAAAACAGAAACTGAACAAAAGTGTGGAAGAATACACATCATCTCTAAGAAATTTGGCATCTAGTCACAATTTTGGAACAGCGCAGGGTACGTATATTAGAGATCAACTTGTTTATATGCTCTTCTAACAAAATACAAGAGCGGATCCTGAGCTGTAGAGACCCTTCACTCACTGAAGTGATAGATACGGCAAAAGGGATTACTATGCTATTCTTTCATCCGATTGTATTTCTAACGACCTACCTAATAGCTCTACAGCTAATTTAGTCCATGGTTCTGAGTCTGTTAATGCAATTTTGTTCAAAGACAGGGCATTCAAACTTTTTCAAAGAAAATCTGGTACTGTATATTTCAGATGTGGTTTGAGTTCACACTTGAGCAACAGATCCACCTTCCCAGCCCTTGGAAATAAATATCTCAAGTGTCATAAAATAGGTCATTTGCAGTCTGTATGCATAGGAAATAATATGGTACAAGTGAGCAATGGACAACTTAAAGATAAAGGCATGCAGGATGAGTTTCACGAAATACTTTTGGCCATTGATAATGATGTTTTCCAAATGAGTCACAAAGCTAAACGCCCATTCTGTCAATTCATGATTGGTGATTTCTCACTGAACATGATGGCAGACTCTGGTGTTCCTGTTACTATAATTTCAGACCATCTCTATACACAGCAATGGTCTGCCAAGGTTCAGTCACAACAAACAGATATTTTACCTAAAGCTTATGGAGATAAGGACATTGACACGTTGGGCTACTTTATAGAGAATCGGTCATGTTTGGTAGACACATCAAGACTAAGATATACGTTGCAGTAAAAGTTAAAAATATTGTAGATTGGCAGGATTTAGCACAGATGAGTTTAAAACTTGCCCCAGGTTCATGGAATTCCGTACAACTAAATGACACACAGGTTGCCCTTGTAACAGGTGTGTGTGATGATGGCGACATAGAACATTTTTGAGAAGATTTTGTGAGGTTTTTGAGTCTAAAATTGGTAATATCACCAGGTTTCAAAATTTATTTAAGCTTAAAAAGAATGCCATTCCTGTTGCTCATCAGATTGATTCCACTCAGCGTGTTGGACAAATGAGTCCAGGAAGGTGTGATAACAACCACAGATTCCTTAAAATGGATCAGTCCCATGTTAATAGTTCCCAAAAAGAGTTGAGATATTTGTTCATGTGCTGACTTACGCACTTTCAACAAGAATATTGTTATTAACTGCTACCCACACCCAAAACTTCAGGACATACTTGCAAACATTGGGGGTGCCAAAGTTTTAGACTCCTGGATTTAAAGTGTGCACACAATAAGATCCCTTTAGCTCCAGAATCATGTGATCTTACCATCTTTGTGACTCCATTTGAGGCATATAAGTTTCTGAGACTGCCCTTTGGCTTAGCTTCTGTGGCAAGCATTTTCCAGAAACTTATGGATCAACAATTGGCAGGGATTGATGGTGTACAGTCTTATCAGTATGATGTCCTGATATTTTCCAACTCAATGTCAGATCAGAAGATAATTTCGAGAAAGGTATTAAACATCTTCAAAGACGTGGGGACCCCTCTTGGGCATCATAAATGCAAATTTTTAACAGCCAACTTGGACTATTTGTGTCACACCAGTGCTACCATGGGGATTAAACCCAAAATTTCCCTTACTTAAGCCATTGCAGAGGTTGTACCTTCAAAAGATAAAGACACATTATGATCATTCCTGAGAATGAGTGAAAATTGCTCCCGGTACGTACCTGGTTACGCTCAAGTTTCAACCGCTACGCTCTTCGCTCAAAAAGGGAGTGCCATTTAGGTGGGAGACTATCTCTGATGAAGCTTTTCTGAAGGTTGAACATTTAGGGGCAGATTTACCAAGAATTTATACTGTGTTTGTATCACAAAAGTGATGCAAATGGGCCAAAATCTTTTCTTCCAGCGCTAAATTGGTTAGTGCTGGAAATAACGTGTAAGTAACGCAAAGCAGCACAAAACACTACTTTCAATTACTTAGCGCCAAGGGGGTGTACCATGGGTGGTGCATGGGCATTTCCATGCAACCGCCCATAGTTTTTGATGCAAAACCCAATTTACTAAATAAAATAGACAGGGTTTAGTGTCAGAAAAAGCACGCCCTTCAACCAGGCACTAAGAAGGAGAAATGCTTTTTTTCTCCATTATTTCCCGACTTCGCATGTGCTGCACTATACAGCACACATGCAAAGAGGGAAAATATTTAAAATTAATTTAAGCATAGTATTTTGTACTGGAAGGGTATCCTTCCAGTACAAAACCTATGCCTGACCCTCTTGCGCTATGGCGCAAAGGTGTTTCCATTGGGCAAGGCAGCTAATTTCAGCACCGGCGCTAGGGAGAAGGGAGGGGAGAGCAATATTTCAGCAAATTTAGAGCTCTACTGCTCTCTCCATCTCAGGCAGTGCAGTGCAGCTTTTGTGGCTGCTGGTCTGTGCTGTGTGGGAAACTGGTGTATCTCGCCCGCAATTGTCAAAGCCCATGTGTTGTCATCCTACATTTCAGGACAAAAATGTTTTGTCACCGTTGACGCTAGCCAGTACAGTGTAGGTGTCTCAATGGTTAGCAGGTAAAGAGCAAACAATTGGTTTTGCATCTATCAGCCTTAAACAGGCGGAGGCTCACTATAGTATATTAGAAAGAGAGTCCCTTGCCTGTTCTTGGGTTGTGGAAAACTTTAAGACATTTTTATAGCGGCCGCAATTCGAGATATTCACTGACATCAAACCACTGTTACACCTTCTTAATGGTAACAGAACAGGCAAGGCCTCTGCAAGGTCGGCGAGACTTTTGTCTCATTTACAGGAATTCAATTTTGTGATTACATTCATTTCTGGGAGGCAAAATGTTGGGGCTGACTGCCCTTACCAGGATGCTGTTGCAAAGTACATTACAAGACGAGACACGAGATGATGTAGAATGTGTTGTGGCAAACATCGAAGATGTGTTGGAGTTTGTAGGTGTGGTACATTATAAAGATTGGTTGGATGCCACCCAAAACATGAAGTTCTATAAGCAGCAATTGATTTGGTAAGAAAAGGGTGGCCCAAGAAATGGTCTCTACCTTCGCCTCTAAAACACTTTTCTCAAATAGCCACCTATAATTATCTATAATAAAGGGTGTTCTAATGCATTCAGATGTTAGCGTTCCACCAGTTTCTCTGCATAATAAACTCATTGAAGCTGCACATGAAGGTCATCTAAGGGTAGGTGGAACCTGCAGGAATCTAAAACAGCACTTTTGATGGACTTCAATGGAGAAACATCTTGCAATGGATTGATAGATGTGAAACATGCTTGTTTACTGACAAACACTGGAAAGCTAGTCACACCCCGTTGCATGCTACACCTATACAAAATATAGCTTGGAACAAAGTGGCCTTAGATTTCACAGGTTCCTTTAACCTTTTGCCTGCTGACAAAAAGTATCTTATGGTATTGCTATACTATTAGTCTAAATGAGTTTACTTTGAATTTACAGCAGCACCCAACACCCTGGCAGTCATAAAGTTTTTTTAGCAAGGTTTTCAATACTGAGGGCACTCTCATAAAAACTGATTACTGACAATGGGTCACACTTCACCTAACACAGATAAAAACCTTCATGTTATCACATAATATCAAGTGTCTTAGAGTGACTCTTTATTCCCCTTCGTCTAACGGTCTTGTGGAATGAATGAACAGGTTCATGAACGAGGAGATACAAAAAGCTCTTGCCATTAGCACACCTTTCGCAGAGTTTGTGAGAAGAAAACGTTGGCCTTATTTAATTTCCCTGCACTCTCCTACTGGGATCGCTCCTTTCCATCTTATGCAAAAAAAGGATCTCAGGTCCATTGTATGTCCTTATTGGATCTAAGACTTGAGCGCTAGATCTGGATGTTGTGCATGTGCTGACAGACAGAAGATCTTACATACTGCGATCCGACGCATTCAATACCCACTTGGATAACGGATCCTGCAACCGGAATGCCTGCAGCCAGCATAGGAATTGTTTCCGCTTTTCTGGGCGTCGGAGGACAGAGTAATGTGCCGAGAAGTTCTTGAGCGCCTGCGACTCAAAATGGAGCCCGCATTATGCCGAGCCTGCACCCGCAGGATGTGAGACGGGAGATGTGGCACCGTTGAACTTGTGCTGGACATCTGTGGCGCCCTCAGCTCTTATCCTGTAACACAGCCAGTGCCGCTGAGGATTCCACCGGATGGAGTGAAACGATCCACCACATTGCAATTGACATCACCGCTGCTCCGGTAGGATAGTGAACCACTCTCTGACCCCCAGAAGCGCGTTCCTGGCGGGGGAAATCCGTAGTCCAGTGCATGCCACAAGGTGAGCTGCTGGGTGGGAGACACAGAAACGGAGGGACAGCGAGCCGTGTGTAATGTCACTGCGGGAGGATTTAAGAAAGACAAGTATCGGCCTGCCCTGCACCGGGAGGGAATGGTGGCGCGGCTGAGCTCCCGGCTCTCAGGACAGTTCCGAGTGCGCAATGGCCTGCCTGAGGCAAGATGGGACCCTTACGAGCCACAGAGATCAGCAGGGCTGAGGTCCATGCGGGCCTGGGAGAGAGACAAAGACATTCCAGCACCCTTGCCCCGATCTGCACTTACTTTTATATCAGCCTCGCTGCACGAGCCGCCATCTTGGGCTCAGAGCGGCGAGGTTGGAGCAGGGCGATGCCCAGCCTGGACCTACCAGCATTGAAGGAGCCCTCCACTGATACCCTGAGGCGGGGTCGGACTCGCACTCCTGTTGTGACTCCACTGAGTGCTCTACGAAGGTCTACTATGCTTTAAATTGGGCAAGGTGCAGTGAAGCCTATTTCTAATGCTAGCTAGGGTCAAGATCTGTAGCCCCGGTTTGATCCCAAATACAACTGCTCAGGTAGACCAGCCAGGGTGTCTGAGAGGACTGCTTGTGAAGATTGACAATATCGGCGAGGGTGCCAGCAGCTGGCCCTTGAAGATGCAGTGCCACTGCGTTGCAAGGACACTGTGGTTCTGCCTTGGTCAACATACTGAAAACTGGTCTCTGAATTGCGGCTTCTGTTCACTATGTGCCCTGCCACTCTAGTGTGTGTAGGAAGTAGGTTAGAATCACCTGCCTGACCCCAAGATGGCTGCCACAGTTTTCCCTTCCACTGGACTCCGACCAGGCCTTGATCTCCTCCCCCATCAGCCTATATGTTAGCCCCAGCTTCCTCTCCGACTTGTTTTTACGCCCTCACCCCCACCTTCTTCTTTTACCTCTATCCTCGTAGTCTATTCAAAACTGTTTTTCCAGATCGTTGAGACCTGAGCAACATGGCTGATGCCCGGTGGAGTTGCTAGACAACTAATGAGGAGATTGGCCCTGGTTTCCCCCTCGACCATCACCTACCCAGCCGGACATTGGACACAGTTCTTCCTCTTTTCCCTGCTATGGCTCCTTTCTCCACTCCTTTCCTACAAATTCTCTCAACCTCGTTGTTTGTTTACTGTACCTTACCTCGCCATTGTATCTGATGTAATTTGTAACGCAATGTTCCTCTGTTATAGCGCTCTGATACCTCCAGGTCTAGCCAGCGCTACATAATCCTTTTGATGTACCTTATAATGCAACGATCCCCTGGTTAAGCGCTCTGATACCTCCGGGTCTAGCCAGCGCTATATAACCTCTGCAAATCAAATAAACTAAAAACTGGATTTCCTGAACGCTGAGACCTGAGCAACATGGCTGATGACCGGTGGAGCTGCTTGACAGGAGATTGGCCCTGGTTTCCCCCTTGACCTTCACCTACCCAGCCGGACATTGGGCATAGTTTCTCCTCGTCTCCCTGCTATTACTACTCCCCCCTCCCTCCTACGAATTATTCAAACATTGTTAATGTGCACTGTACCTTACTGTGCTCTTCTATCTGATGTAACTTTTAACGCAACGATCCAAAATGTAAAGCGCTCTGATACCCTCTTTGGTCAAGTTCGCGCTATATAAAACTTTATGAATAAATAAAACAATAAATAAATACCACTTCTCAATGACAAAATGTGCAAAAGATGTATTTTGATTCTACACATAAGGTAAATGATCAAGATTTTAGGAATGGAGATTAAGCCCAATCAAGGTAAAAAAAAGGGGATTCTATTTTTTCATCACCCGTTCAGATTTTGAAAGTGTCAAAAGGTTCTTTATTTTTTTAATTAAAGCGGTTGGTGGAGTAGGAAATGTTTAGACACACCTTTACCTGATCAAGCAAGAAGGATTTTGACTAATAAACACCATCAGTCCAACTCTGTTTAACATTAATGTTACAAAGTTTGGTCTTCTCATCAAATCCTTTGGCCTTGCGTTAACTTCCTATGCTGACAACACCCAAATTGCCCTGCCCATTTTCAAAAACGGTACTGAGGTCTTGGCCACTTTCCATTATGGTATGCTGGCAATCAGTTCTTGGATGTCCAGACACTGCCTTAAACTTAACTCAGATAAAACTGAGGTGATCCTGTTTGGTAATCTATCGCCTGTATGATCATCTAGCTGGTGGCCCTAAGAATTGGGATCTCCCCATATCCCAGCAACAAAGGCAAGAAATCTGGTGTGATAATAGATGAAAAGTTAAATTTCAAACCTCAAGTCATATCTCTGATCTCCTACGGTTTCTATCTGCTAAGAATGATAAAAATAAATCTCCCCCTTTATCCCAGTGGAGGTGAGAAAGACAGTTACCACAGCACTAATCCTTTCAAAGCTGGATAACTGCAATGGCCTTTTTGTCAATGTGCATGCAAAAAACGTCATAATCTCCAGATGGTGCAGAATGTGGCTGCCAGGCTTCTCACAGGGACCTCTAAATTCAATTTGGTGGCCAAAGAAATTCAGCAGTTGCACTGGCTTCCAGTAAGAATCTGCATCAAATGTAAGGCTCTGCGTATAGCCTAGAAAGTGTTGCATAATATTGGCCCTGGGTTATTGAAACATTTCTTTCAGATATACACTCCTGGAGACAGCTGCAATGCTTCCAGAATCTTCAAAGGCAGTTCCTGAGACAGAAGCTTTGTTGGCAGAACCACTAAGCTAGGGAACAACCTGCCATCCCACATCAGAGCTCTGCCTGCCCTCATCTTCATCAGAAAATAGCAAAAAATGTGGCTCTTTAACAACTAGGCTCCTTCATGCTCACGAGTAGACAGCGCTAAGACACCTCAGTGTATATGTGTGCTTAACAAATTGCTTTAACATAGGATAACATAACTTGCAGTGTGATGATCTATGCAACATTTTACATTGGTTTGTCAATGAGATGTCCTCGAGGTAAGGAACGTTGGAGTTCCTACTTGTGAGGGTTTCTCTCAGCCAGTCCTTCTTGAAGTTTGAGAGCTTGTTAACTCACACTCACACACTGGTATGCAAGCTACCAGTATGGTTGATGTACAAGAAACTCATTTGAGTCAATCTCAAACCTTCAGGCACCTCACATGACACTATGGAAGCAGTAACCAGGTTCTCATGTAATGTGGCTGTACCCATGAAGTTCAAAGACTTTTTTCTCTATTAAAACTTTTTATATAAGATATCTTTGTTTTTATAAGGGGGAAGAAGATGTAGAAACGTACACTTAGGATATGTCCTTCCTTTATTGCATATCAGGCCATTCTTGCACATGTTATGCAATTGTTATGTTTTGACAATACTGTTATGCATACCTTGATCTTGTGGTTATATAATATATGGCCTGTGACAGCTCACTCACTCTGTGAGTTCTGAATGCTTCTGCTGAGGCAGTTGCAGACGGAAAGCACAGGACAAGTACGCCCTCCCGTGGGCTCTTGCTATCATGGAACAAACTCAAAAGGAAAGAATCCTTCTTGACTCAGTGCATAGCTCCTCTTCACAATTCCGAGATTATAACTTTACTTTTGTGGGCACTGTAATCAAATAGTTGACACTGATCGAAACTCTACAGTCATATATTTCCTAAGCAAGGCACAAAAACATTTTGTTTAGGCTCTCAAACTGAGGAATCTTATAGATGCATGGAGGCTCTGTAACCCTACTTTACAAGAATATACACATTTTGCCCCCATTCATCACACACAATCAAGAATAGACCATATTTTTATATTGCATCATCTATGTCAAAACCTATACTCTACAGATATAGGTTCTATCATCATATCTGATCATGCCCCTGTCTCCATGCATCTAGATATTCTTCCTAAATCCAATATACCATGACTTTGGCATTTCAATAATTCATTCTTTTAGGCACTCATTTTACAACATCTTTTACCTCTTTCTTTCATGAATAATTCCATTTCAATCAGACTAATGATTTACCCTTTCAAATAATTTGGGATGCTTTCAAGGCCTTAGCCTGTGATTTTATTTTCAATTATGTTGCAGAAAAAACAAAACAAATCATGCAATCAATCTACAAAACTTTTGGCAAAGAGGAAAAACTAGAACATTCTTATTATTCATCAAAAGAGTGCCTGTTAGAACGTATTATTAACAAACTTCAATTTAAAAAAGTATCTACAGATAATGCTGCAAATTATTTATTAAAAACCTGTGCAAAATGTTATGGTGGTAGAAATAAATCTGGCAAACTATGGGCAAATTATCTCAAAATTAAAAACATCAAACTCAAAATTAAATCAATCCTAGATACACAACAGGTTCCAAAATATAGGGATTCAGAAATTTGAAGGATTCTATAAGTCATTATACATGCTGAAAGAGATACACCCCCTGATTCCGACATTTTTTAACACCTATCTGCCATCAACGAAGCATTCTGATACTCAAGTAGATTTTACAGTATTAGAATTAGGCCTTTGGAGCAAACCCTGGGTGGAACTCGCAGAGCTGAATTTCCTGGCTCGTACACTGCTCACCCTATTTCACAAGTTTAAATGATGCTCCAGACTTTCCCAATACTTACATCATTTTTGTGAAGCCTTCTGGGCTACCTTCAGCGGTGGGGCTTCCATCTTCCAAAGGAGGATCTGCACTCTGTTTGGTTCCGTACACATTTCCCCGGCCCCTATCGAGAGTCCCTAACAATCCAAGGGATCCCAAAAAGGTGCAAATCAGCTGGGATTGTGCCACCCCCACTACAAGAGGCTCCGCCATGCTGCATGATCCTGCTGCCACCTCTACCCAGTCCTCCACCCTCTTGTCCCCTGGGTGCCCGTAGATAACTGCTACCGCCGGCTTCCTGTCCTTGTTGGTTTGTGAGAGCTGACTGTGGGGCTTTGGAGCGACAATGGCTGAGATGCTAGCAGGTGAGATATTAACTCAATCATCACCTTTGCTTTACACCACAAATGCAGTTTTTTTTAGGGTTACAGATTCTATTGTGAGCTGTTCATACAGGGCAGCTGTTTTATAAAGTCCTCTATGTTCGAGCTCCACCCAGGCCTAATTAGAATCTTATTTCACACAAACAAAACTCTATGCTGCATTGCAAATACTCAAAAAAGACAAAGCCGCAGGTCCAGACGGATTCACAGTTGAATTGTTTACACACTTTTCTCAATTACTTCTCCCAAAACTATGTGCTCTCATAACTACCTTTTACCAATCACATAATTCTGCTTGTGCTTTTGTGGATGCTCTTACCTGTCTTATTCCAAAGGAAGGAAAAGATCTGCATCAGTGCAGAAATTATAGGCCTATTTCACATATTGACATTCATTATAAGATTTTCTGTAAAGCTTTAGCCTTACATTGGAATTCTTTCTCCCTACACTGCTTGGCTAAGAGCAATCAGGCTTTGTTAAAGAAAGATATATTTCCGATAGTACTCGCTTATCTTTTGATATTCTGTCAGTTATCCGAACCTTTAGCAGCAATTGCTTTAGATGCACAGAAAGCCTATGATCTCGTCTATTGGCCTTTTATCTTTCACACACTTGAATAGTTTAGTTTTGGCCCAAAAACGTTTTCTCTTATTTTCCTTCTTAAACATCTCCACGAGCAGCCACATTTGCAAGTGGCCTAACCTCTTCATACTTTACTCTGGGTAGAGGTGTTCTCCAGGGATGCCCTCTTTCACCTTTCCTATTTAATTTGGCATTAGAACCTTTTTTATCTAAAATAGGGCAAAATCAAGACATTTATGGTTTTGCATAAAATAGTCAGCAGTTAATTCATACGCTGCAGTGTCCGGTTATAAATTAAATATTACACAAGGTACCCCGAAGGGAGTAGCAGGAGATTGCACCCGCGTTGTGCACCCCCGGGGCATTTTGGTATTACAGAAGGGGTCGCAGTTGCTTGTGCAGACCCTTCTGGAATTCTGATAGCACTGGCACTATCTTTATGGGGCGCTCCCTCATTAGCATGGGGCGTGCCCCAGGCATATGAGGGACTCCTTTTGCCTCTGCACCTGCACCTTATTAAAGATGCAGGCGCAGAGGTCAAAAAGCTCTCAGATGGCACACTGACAGTGTACCACCCTAAAGGTGACATACTGTCAGTGCGTCTCCTGAGAGCAGCCCTCTGGAAGAGGGAAAGGGGGTCCGATGGAGGCTCCAGACATCTCCTTGCAGACGGGTGCAGTCACTCACTGCACCCGCCTGCAAGGGGATCTCTAATCCCCCTTCAAAGTGCAGGCGGGATGCCGACTACACTGTGAAAATTCGGAGCGGTTTTAAAGCAGTAGCTCTGTTTTTCACATGAATGTACAGCCCTAAGGGCAGCGCGAGTTTGCAGCTGCCCTTTGGGCAGCGCATTCGATGTAATAGGTTGCAATTTCCCTATTTGCGCCTGGGGCACTTGTTTTAAGGTGCGCCAGGCGCAAACAGGGAAAGTGCACCCTTTACATAATAGGACCCCATATCTTTTTCTTCAAGGCACTAATTTTAACAGCCTTTAAATTGACTACTTTCAATCACTGATCAAATTTGAAATATATAATGAAATAATTTCCTGATATTCTGTATAACAGCAGCATAACACAAAATGATGGGGGGGGCCTTGAGAATGTCCTGAGGGGCACTTGAGTCCCTTATGATTTTTTAACGTATTTTATTGCATTTTTATTTTCATGAACAGAATATTATTGCACTGATGATTGTCATATATTGTATTGTGGGTTAACAGGGTGGCTACAACCAGACAAACATATCAAAAAATACAAGACATGTATGCACAGGGGTGAGCCATGCGAATTACATGGAATCGTAATGACATACAGCACACAATGAATAAGTACGAAAAGAACAATAGGCGAACAACAAAGCAATAACACCCCCAACTTTGTCCAGCATATGAAGTCCATGCCTGTTTTAAAATCAACACGAATCAGTGAAAGTGGGAGCTCTCTGCCCCATAAGGAATCATGAGAGTCATCATGTAACACAGAAAACGAACAACCAGAGGCAGGGACCTAAGAATACAAGCCCCATTGCGTGGAGTGAGATCAGGCAGCATCCTCATCCTGGGCTCTAAATTGTTCCAGTAGGGCATCCCACACCAAAGCTATGGGTTGTTTATGTAACCTTTGATATTCCTCCCGACATAGTGCGTGACTTTCAATGGAGGCCCAATGCCAAGCCGCCTCATGCCATCCTGCCACGAGGGGTGCAGTAGGTGATTTCCAACAGTGTGTAATCTGCCGTTTAGCTAGGAGAAGCACAACAAAGGGTGTTTAAGTCTTGGAGGGTTTAAGTATAGGGTATATCCCCAATAGGGAGTGTTCAGCTGTGTCCCATTGTGTGGTCCCCATACGTGCCATGACTGATTCTTTCATGTCCGTCCAAAAGGATAATAATGCCACATCATATGTAGCAAGTCCACGTCATCAGCCGAACATCTCGGACTGGAAGGTGAGTCTATATGGAATATCCTATGAAGTTTTGATGGTGTTAAATAAGCCTTGTGTAATAACAAGAACTGGATTAATTTAAAACGTGTATTGCGGGTTATCATGGTGGGGTATTCCATTAGAAAACTACATTCCTTGTCATGAAATGCACGATTACGGTCCCTTTCTCATTGGGTCCTCACCGGGATCAGCAAGGTATGTAAAGGGGTACTCAGCCCCTTGTAGAGCCATTTGACCTGGTGTCTGCCAGCGCTCATTTCATGAACAGCCTGAACCAGTACATGCATGTCAGGTTCCGAGCTCCATGGTGACCAATCCATATGAACACAGCACAGAATATTAGCATGTGTAAGAAAAAGGACACCAGGGAGCTTGTGTAGCTGCATGAAGTCGTGATCGGGCAGCAGCATCCCATCTCTGAACAAGTCTCCCACAGTAGTGATCGCCACTTTCCCTCATGGTAGTAGACTGGTGAGCATAGGTGTGCCCCCCAGGATAGGCAGACCACACAAAGGGTTGTTTGGGGCATAATTTGTGAGAGTGTGAGTGTAAAGGAACCCATTCCTCCAGCAGGTGATAGCATTGTTAAGTAGTAGTGGGAGCCTTGCGGAACATGCCACTAAATGTAGCAGAAATTTATGTAAAACGCTCAAACGCAGCACGCGTTTTGAGTAGCCAATTTCTTGTAAGTGTTTCCCGGCCAACCAGTAAGGCAGCCATTGTAGCTGGGCAGCGAAGCAGTAAGACTTAAAGTCTGGCACTCCCAGCCCACCCCCCTCTAGTAGTAGCTGCAATTTGAGTAGGCTAACTCGCTGTCGCCCAGAGCCCCAAATAAGATAAAGAAGTAGGAAGTTCCCAGGGACAACAATTGGCAAGTTTACAAAAAAAAAATAACAATTTGGGCAGTATCACCATTTTGGAGAGTGCTAAACGGCCTGCCACTGATAGGGTAATTTTACACAGAATTTCACCTGAGCTCTTAATGATGTGATGTCCTTGAGTATATTCCCATCTAATAGATCTATGGGTGATCTGTAGACCTGAATGCCCAGAAATCGAAATGTGTGATGCGCCACTGGTATGGCCAGCCTGTCCAGGGAGATCATGTCAGAAGGCACAGTGTCACGGAATGAAAATGCATGCACCTTAGTATGATTTACTTGGTCATTAAATGAGCAGAGAATAGTGGCGATAGGGGTAAGATCCATACCAATGCTCAAGTGTACAGTATCATGTTGTCCACGTACAATGAAACTGTGTGGTTGTGAGGCCCCCATAGAAATCCCCAGTCGACTGTCTCCTGTCTGAGTTTCTTCTCTAGGGGTTCCAGTGCTAGAACACACAAAAGGGGTGATAGTGGGCTTCCCTGCCCAGTTCCCCAGGAGATTGGGTATTGCGAGGAAATGTGAGTTCTAGTTTTGGCCCTTGCTGTGGGATTAGTATAGAGAAGTTTAACCCAATTAATGAAGGTGGGAGGAATGTTCAATTTGCACAATGCAGAGAGCATATAATCCCAACCCAAGGAATCAAATGCCTGTTGGAGGTCTAATGAGAGACAACCCTCGCTGGGATATGGGTTGTGTGCTATTTCCATCACCTGGTAGTATCTTCATGTATTTAAAGAGGTGCTTATGCGTGGGACAAAACCACATTGGTCAACATGAATCAGGTCAGAATGTAGAGGGAGCAATTGGCGGGCCAACCCCTTGCTCACTATTTTATACTCTAAGTTTAAAAGAGAGAGTGTTCTATATGAGGAAAGGTCTTCTGAAGTCCCTGCCGGGTTTAAGCAGGGAGGTGACTAGGGCTTGACTGGTAGTTTGCGGCAATGATCCTCCTTCCAGAGAGGCCTTGTAAAGTTTCTCTAGGCACTGGACCAATTGGGGGCAAACATAGAATAAAATTCAATGGGCAACCCATCTATTCCTGGTGTTTTGTTATGCACCATGTTTTCAGTTGCCTGGTGTAATTCACCTGGTGACAGTGGGGCTTCCAATTCTATCCAAAATACCGCAGAGACCTATGGGAGTCTCAAGCCACAAAGAAAAGCATCTATCCCTGTAGAAGATTGAGGGGGCCTAGCCCCATACAGCCCAGTGTAGTATGAACTGAAAGCCTCATTTATCTCTGGCTGTATAGTGCATCGTACATTGTAGGGTGCTATTAGTGAAATGATCGGTGTAGGGGATAATGGCAGTTCTATCATGCGAGTGAGTAATGTACCCACTCTATCGCCCTTGGAGTTTAATCTCTGTAGGTATATTTCATGGACTATAACTCTTAGACACTCCAAGAGTTCAGCATACTGTATCCTGGCTTCCTGTAAGTCATCCAAGTATGTAGTATGATGTAATGGCTCCTGGTCAAGGAGCCCAATTTGTGTTTTTGCATGTGGTAAGTCCCAGAGTACCGATTGCCTGGCATCCTAGTTGTGGCTATAGACACTCTCCTAATCGGTATACAACCTTTACCACGCATTTTTTACCACGCAATACCATTACCACGCATCTATTACAACGCGGGATCCATTACAACGAACTACCTTTACAACGCATGGCATTACATCGCAGATGCTATTACAACGCATACCATTACAACGTAAGTATAGGTAAGTTTATCTTTTTTAAGACATTTATTTAATTTGGGTTTTGGGTTACAGGGGTATTTTTAGGTTTCAGGGCAAGGTTTGGGTTTTGGGGTACAGGGGTATTTTTAGGTTTCAGGGCAAGATTTGGGTTTTGGGGTACAGGGGAATTTTTAGGTTTCAGGGCAAGGTTTGGGTTTTGGGGTACAGGGGTATTTTTAGGTTTCAGAGCAAGGTTTGGGTTTTGGGTTACAGGGGTATTTTTAGGTTTCAGGGCAAGGTTTGGGTTTTGGGGTACAGGGGTATTTTTTAGGTTTCAGGGCAAGGTTTGGGTTTTGGGGTACAGGGGTAATTTTAGGTTTCAGGGCTAGGTTTGGGTTTTGGGGTACAGGGGTTGCTTTAGTGATTAGGGATAGATTTGGGGTACAGGGGTAAAGGGGTATTTTAAGGGTTCAGTTTTAAAAAAAATTACTTTAAATAAATTAAATTAATTTAATAATTATTATTTACAATTTTTAAAAAAAATGATATACTTACCTATACTTACGTTGTAATGGTATGCGTTGTAATAGCATCTGCGATGTAAAAAAATGCGTTGTAAAGGTAGTTCGTTGTAATGGATCCTGCGTTGTAAAAATTGTGTGGTAAAAGTCGGCGTTGTAAAAGTTCGCGTTGTAACGTCATACATCCCTCCTAATCACCACCTTAAATACTTCCCATTCTAATTGTAGTGGATGCTGTGCCCTAGTTATCAGCAAAGTAGGTGTGCATGGTGGTGGCCAAGATATCCTTGAAGACTACTGGTCTCATTTTCAAAACAATGATGCAGCGCGGCAAGCCAATTTGCTGCACTGAGCTGCGTCATTTTAAAAGCTGAGGGATTCCTCACATTAACAACAATCCAATGCATCTGTGTGCTTTACCCTGCACTGGTGCACAATTGGCGCCATGAGTCAGCACAGGAACTCTTGCGTCATGTTGTAAGGGTATCTGCTTTGCGGGGATAATTGTTTTGTGCAGGAAGAGGTACCTTCCTGCAAAAAAACAATCATTGATGGCACTTTCCTCTTTCTATGTGTGCTGCAGAATGCAGCGCACATAAAAAGAGGAAAGTACAAGGAGAAATAAAAGTATTTCTCCTCATAGACCACTCCCATGCCTCCCCTGTGGAGGTGTAGGATTCTGACGCATTCCCAGCTTTATAAAACTTTGTAAATCTGGAAATGTGTCAGGTTCCATGGATGTTGCATGGGAACACCCACAGCAACACCCAAGAAATGACCCTTTCACACAAAGTAATGTGTGTAAGGAGCCCATATTTACAAGGCCATGAAAAGTCACGAAGGGTGACTTTATGTGGCTTTGTAAATATGGGCAGACACACTGCGCCGCAAGTGCATTAAAAAAAAGACTCACCTGCAGCATAATAGCTGTGTAAATGTGGCCCTACATCTTTAGGAGTATTGGTTGCATGCACCATGTGGGATTCAATGTTGGGACCCTGCCCCTTGTCATCACTATTTCAAGTGGATTTCTGGTCTGTAAATGTTTTGCCCAAGTAGGTCACCTGCCTGAATATCTCCACCGTGTAAGAGGGGCAAAGAATACATTCCAAACATGCAAGTAGGCCATGTCGAGAAGAATAAAAGGAATATGTGAGCAATCCCATGTTATGGAATCTCCATATATCCACTAAGGATCAATTTGACACGAAATTAGAGAGGGCCTTGGCTTGTTTTACACAGCCAGCCCTCGGTAAGGGGGGATGGGAGAGGTCTACGTTGACATTCAGAACGGCATTCAAATCACCTTCTATCATCCATGGGAGATGTGACCACACTTCCAGCACTGATGATATGTGCTGTAAGAAAGCATCTTGCCCTGTGTTTGGTGCAGACACACTTCCTAGTACTAGCATTTCACCGTCTAATGTACAACAACAATGACAAAATGACCATTGGTGACAATTATAGTGGCTTTTGCTTTAAATAGTACCCCAGCCCTCAACCAGATGGTCCGTCCACGGGCAAATCTGAATACATAGTGGCAACTAATTGACCCCTTCATTTTGTATGCAGTGTAAGGACTTATGGTGTGGAGAAGTGGGTTTCCTGTAAATATACGATTTTTGCTTTTCGGCGATGGAGCTGTGTTAAGATTCTGTGACACTGGTGAATAAACCCCATACCTCTGCCATTCCAGGTCAGTATGGTGTAATGTTGTGTAACAGGTGGAATGTCAAAAACATGCAGACACTCAGAACAGGGGAGTCCCATGCCTTATGCACAGCTATATGGAAGAAATTGGAACTTAGGGGTAAAAAAGAAAAGAACGATTCCCCAATACCAGATCCAGCGAAAAAATAGTTCGACTAAACCAAACTACCAACAACAAACCCATTATATCAAAATAGTACGTAGTGCAATCGCTTTGAGGAGAGGCCAACAGTCGCGGAAGTCGGGATAAGTGCATATACCACACACAGGTGCCTCAAGAACACCAGCCAACTTTAACTATGGGGAAAACATTGGTATTGCAACATGTGATAATCTTACTTTGGACACAAAAGGTGTATACATTCTGCATGGATGGCAACAATAGACACGTATTTTTCAAATCCTGTATATGAGAATTATTTCAATGTGCAATAATAAGGACACTCCCTGGAGGGAAAGAAACAATGAATAACATCACTCCCCGATCAATGGTACTTCCTGCATACATTAAGGGGGGAAGAAAAAGGAAGGGATGAAAGGTGGAAGGGAGGAGGAATGGGGAGGGAAAGAAGTGAGGGCACAGAGGGAGACTTATCTGTTCCAGATATCAGACAAGGCTGTAGAGACAACAAGTTAGTCAATATAGTGGTATGTATTAAATCACAATATCTGCAGCGTGTTGTGTCACAGAGGAAAAAGAGCCATGCTCGTACTGAGCCCCCATGTCAGAGTCTGCACTTGCTGAGGAGCTAGAGGAGGGCTGCCACTGCTGTGACCCAGTAGGGGACATTGTTGCTATTACGGCCTACCTACACTCCATGGCCTGTTGAGGGGAAGGGGCCACTCCGGAAGCAGTTTGTCGGGGGTCCACATCCACACCATCGGGGGCCGCTGTATCTCCCTGGGTGGCAGTTCCAATTAAGTAGGGCTGTGTGCGTTAAGGTAGTGTTGTTCCAGCCAGTCCCACACAGAGTCTGGAAAGTCAAAGGACAAGGTGCACTTGTCATGGATAACTCTCAAGCATGCGGGGAACTTCAACGCCTAAGGGAGCCCCTCTGCCCGCAGCTGTCGCTTGGCTGCCAGAAAGTATATTGTTGAGCTCCCAAAGTGTAATCTGGAAAAAGCAACACTGTGGCATTGTCCAAGGCTATGATCGCTATCACCCTGACCTTCTGCAATAGGACATCACGATCCCTGAAGTTAAGAATATGCGTAACCATGGGGCACGGTGGTGTTCTATGTGGCGGGCGACACATTGACACACTGTGCGCAAATTTCATGGGGAATAAGGCTGAGAGCCCCCATGGAGCTACCACCTTCTGGAAGCATTGCTTGATAAACAACGCTGGGTTGGGCGCCTCCATACCCTCTGGCATCCCTACAATGCACATACTATTGCAGCATGTGCAGCCTTTGGCATCTTCCACTCTATCCTGCAAAACAGTAAGCTGCTTCCAAAGATCGCTAATTGTGGTTGACAGTGATGCCTGTTTGTGGGCCAGCATTGCCAAACTTGTTTCTGCAGCCTTGACCTTGTAGTAAAGTTTACGGCTGTCATTGCGCAGGAGGCCGAGATCAGCCGGCAACATGCCAGTGCGGAACTTGGTGGCGGGTCTGGAGTCAAGGATTTCCTGTAGGATGATGTTCAAATAGTCAGGTGTGGGAGGTAAAATTGTGGGTGGGATACATTCCTCAAGTGTATGAGTGGAGGAGCAATCAGAGTGGCTATGCTGAGATGGCCCATAACTGCTGAGTTGTCAGTCTAGTGTTCTAGGTGCGGCCTGAGGTGATCTTCAGGGTATGATGGGGGAAGCACTGTGCGGTGCATGGTGATATTCAACAGTTATGACAGAGTAAGTAAGCAAGGCCTGGGTTGTATCCGCTCACTCTATAGTTGACTTAAATAATATGGTAAGTAGGCCTCAGGGTCAGCTAACCAGATGTATCTCCCAACTATTGCAGAAAAACAATGAGACGCATGGTTGGTAAGATCATGAGCAAGGATCAAGACACACAGACTCAAGGTATGCAATGATTCTATTTAGAAAACAAAAGATGGTGACGAAAACAAGTGTGGCATCGTTTATGTTGCAGTTCGATCGAGAGCCCAGGGAGGGAGAAGGACACGCAGGATATGGCTCGGCGGTCTTTGCAATGTCTGTGGAGGATGCCTAGATAAGCAAGAAAGATCCAGGAAAATGAAGGACTTGCAAGGCCTGGTTAAAATAGTTGTGATGTCTCCAGTGCCCAGGGATGCTCAGATTCAGCATCACGTGGAGGCAGGTGACCCCAGCACAGTTCGCATTGTGTAGGTGTGAGGGACCCCCAGGCTAGATCGAGGAAGCTTCAAGGATTGCAGCACATGCACAATGTAGATGCGTGAGGCACCATAATAGTCTCGAGTCGAGGTTATTTAATGGGAGCATACTCCCGCAATATCCAGCATGGGCCAGGGGGCTGGGACCGCACCCACACACAGCATCCAGCATAAGGGTGAGGCCTATGAGAAGCGAGGGATAAGGGGCCTCCAGACTCAAAGCAAGATGCAGCTTGATATACGCATCTCCAAGTGCATATAAATGGATAGCTCAGGTTTCCAGTCACCAGTGAAGGCCTGATCCAACACAGCTCCTGGAGAGGGGGAGGTCAAATGCTGCAGCAGCGTCAGAGCGCACCGCTTATCTCAGGATATGTCTCAACACCCGGGCGAACATTGTCCAACATGCACTCACCCCCAGCGCCGGTTCCTCTCACCCTCAGACATTGGAGCCACCAGTACCTTCCGCAGAAGCCATCAGTCATGCTCCCACAGTGTGCAGCCACACCGGGAGGCAACCACTGTGATCAAGGGGTCAGAGACAGCATGAGGGCCCAGAGTTCTGGCTGCTCTGCAGTGTCGTCCAGGACTTGGTGGCAAGGCGAGAAGGCACAGGCTGCCTCGAGGTCTCCTTGGGTGGACCGCCCATTCCCAGCCCTGGTGCAGGCAATAAGGGCCAAAATCACCTTCAAAGTATACCACTGGGCTCTTCTGTCCTGCAGGAAGTGGCCCTGCACTGTAGCCCCAATTATGTCACCAGATGATGCAGGATTCTCGGGCACCTGGTGGGAGCACTAAAGAGACACATCTGTCATCTTCGATGATTAGCTACGCCCCCGCCCTTAAGGCCCCTGGAGCAGATGTACAAACCCTCTGCACCACTTTTGCACCGCTGTTGCAGCGGCGGCGTAAAGCTAGAACCAATAGTTGCAGGGGATTTTTCAACGTGACGCTTCTAGGGAGATGCGTCACGTTGTAAAGCCCTGTGCCACTTGAAACCTGCGTCAGGTTTCATGTGGGCGTTCCGGCGCAGGGGGGGGCGTTCCGGTGCAGGAATGCCTCGGAAAAGTGCCTGAGTGAAATCTACAAGATTTCACTCAGTCACTTTTCCGACCCCGCTGCGTCAAAAACTTGCGCCTGCTTGAAGCAGGCGTAAGGTGTGATGCACCGTGTGCAAGATAGGCTGGGTTGGCACAGTGCTGGAGTTGCGTCGCGCCCGCGACACCACTCCAGCACTGCGCCAATGTTACGGCGGCAGAAGCGTCATGCATCTGCATTTCCTTGCGCCATGGTGCACCGCATTGTAAATGCGGCGCATCCGTGGTGGCGCAAGGATTGTCATGCGTGTCGCAAGTTTCCTGGCGCATCACTGCTGATTTGCAGGGATGCGCCAGGAATTGTAAATCTGCCCCCCTATATTTTAGAAATATTAATTTGCCTTTGGATGGACAGGGGCTCCCTTGAAGGGTTCAGAGCCTCCTGGAAGAAGGTGGGGCACCCCTGATCCGCAGTAGCTGTAGCGACTAGTGTTTTGCCCCTTCTGTGTAATTGTGGGGTTGCTCTCCTGAGCTACTCTGCACAAGCCCTGGCTCAAGTCATTAATGTGGGGACAACACCTAGGGGAACTGCACACACATCTCCAATCGCAGATATGCCCAGAGGCCTGGGCAGATGGGGCATCTCCTGTTTGTTATTTTTATTATGAGAGATATCCACATACATATTGCAATAACCGATTGTAATCTTTGAAACTTGAGCACATTGCAAACATTTTACGAACACTACCTATGCCGCTATCTTTAAAGTTACCCTTAGTGGATCACAAACCTATTTTTTGTAAGAATATCATTTGAAAGATGGAGGACTGATTTCTCGCATAGGGTACCCCTCCCCCCCCCCCATCTTCCTCTCCTGCTGTTTTGAAGGGCCCTTCGGTGCAAATGTGCAGGGTTTCTCACCAGAGCAGCCCACTTGGAAGCTGTTCTGGTCACCCCTGCACTGCATATTGGAGTGAGGTCCTTCCAGGCTCTTCTCTGATGAGAAAGAATGATTCGAACATAAATAGTAAATGGCATGGATGGGCCTTATGGCAAGCTCCATTTTGGTATCTTTCTGGCTTCCATGTGCCAGCTGTCCAATCAGGACAGGAAGCTCTGTTCTCTACTGCATAGGATAATGTTTACCATGACCTACTTTTGTTCACCCTCTCGCTCTCTCTCTATCTTTCTCTCTCTCCTTCTCTGTCGCTCTCCATTGGTCACATGACATTTGTACATCCTTTAACCTGTGGGATCCATTTGCACCCACATTTCCCCCACCCAATCGGTTTTCATGCACCCCTATAATCCCTCTTGAACCATTCCCTGTTCCCATCATCTCCTCCTATCCGTTCCTTCATACTGTAAAAAGACGGTCTGTGAAGAGGACCAGTGCAGCAATTTCACTCTCCGACCTTACACACATCACCACGAGGCCTGCACAACCCGCTGGCCCTTCCTTTACAGTGGGGTTTGTGAAAAAGGCTGTTCGGCGAATTCCCACTTGAACAAAGATGCATTTTCCGCCCTTTCCACACACATTTTCTCGCTAGTTTGCTCTCGGCAGGAAGAACAAATCATATATATCTTGACACTGAAAAATAGTTCATTAACTCCATAGATGCTCTTGGAGCAAATGTGCCAGGGTATGCACTTTCTGAACCGGTGGCGAAGGAGAGGCTGTGCAGAAAGTTTCCCAGGACGAAAGCCTGCTGTGGTCTTAAAGGAAGGAGGATGTTTTCTGTATTTCTTTATACATGTTTGCCTTGCTACTGGAAAATACGTGTTTGTTCACGGTTTCAAAGCAGTAACCTTCGGCGAATCACGGGGCATATTATCAAGGACCGGTGTAAAAATGATCGCCGTTTTATCGGCAGGAAACTGCCGATAAAGCGGCGATAATGGGCTTGATAATACGCCCTTGTTAATTCCCATGAGGCCCATGTTCTTGTGTTAACATGGCTTCCATGGGAACTAACAAGGGCGTATTATCAAGCCCATTATCGCCGTTTTATCGGCAGTTTCCTGCAGATAAAACAGCGATGATTTTAACACCGGTTCTTGATAATATTCCCCCACATTTTGTTATTGTCAAACCCGAAAAATAGAAGTACTGTTCAGTTCTCATTTCAGCAAACAAAGCAGCCAGATCCTACTAATTTCAAAAAGTCTTTACATACTTCACTTTTCCCATGCATGCCTTTTACTTTCGGACCTATGGGAGTTCCCAGCACCTTTAAAAACAACACCTTGATAAAATAGAAAAGAAAACATAAAGCTTTCTAGAGAAATATTTAATGTGAGTGTGAGGTGTTCTGTACGAAATTCACGAACTGTAGCATATAATTCCTCTGTCCAGATCTTAAACTATGGACCCAAATCCTCTCTGATGGGTGTCCTTTGCCCTTTCTGCTCTACAGCGGCACCAGATGGAGGGGCATATTTACAAGCCCCTATCGATACAGGAATGTCACTGTTTGAGACGTTCCCGTGGCGATAGGAGCTGTGCCTTATTTACAAGGCAACACTGCCTTGTAAATAAGGCCCCCTTTCATGTTATGCTTAGCGTGAAAGGGGTGGGCAGTGGGTTTTGCGGTGGGCATTTCATCGCAAAACCCATTGATTTTGACGCTGCCCGCTATTTACAAGGACAGCATAAAGAGGAGGCAGCGCCGAAATTAAGACCAGGAAAAATCTTGTCTTAACTTAGCGAAATTAGCTTTTTCCATGTGTGCTGCCTTGTGTAGCACACATGGAAAGAATAAAATGCATTGTCTTGGCTTGTTTATGTTCAGGAAGGTGACAGGTGCAGCAAAGTGTGTTGCTGCAATGCATTGCATGAAGATTAGATACATCTGACCGAGTTTCTAAAGCTGAACACTAACAAGACCGAAATTGTGATCTTTGGAAAAAGCACTTCACCGTGGGACTCCATTAGTGTTCTACGGACCGAGGACTGATACTCCTCCCCACCACCCACACCGAGCACCTCAGGATTGTCATAAACAGCAAACTCAACATAACGTGGTTACCGCCTCAGGCTTCCATACCCTGAAGATGCTAAGGAATGTTATCAAATGGCTCCCAATCAGCAAAAGGAAAACAAACATGCATGCCCTGGTCACGAATAAGCTGGTCGACTGGAACCGGGATAAAAAAAACTCACTAGAGGCTGCAGCCCATAAGGAACTGGGTGACCAGAATCACTCACAACCTCCTACACCACACCTGAAGGAGCTCCACTGGCTTCCAATACACAAATGAACACAATTAAATACACAAATAAACACAAATCAAACTCCTCATGCACACTTTCAAGGCACTACATAACACTGACCCAGCATACTTCAACAATCGCATCTACTTTCAGAAAGCTTTCACACCTCTCCAATTCTCTGGACTCAAACTTGCCCACATCCCAAGCACACAGAAAACCAGATCCGGTGGTCAATGCTTCTCCTACATTGCTCCTTAAGTGTGGAATGACCTGCTGCTACACATAAGAGCATCCTCCTCACTTCTTGAATTCTGTAAGAAACTGAAGACCTGCCTTTTTGAGTAGTCCCACTAGGCCATAAGTTTGGCTAGGTATGCTCCTGATCAGTGCAAGGATACCCTCACAGGTGATTGTCTGCTCTACAAATCTGCATAATTGTCTGAGGAATGATCTTCTGAGAATGACCAAAGGGAGGTCTAAAACATAGAAGCTTGCAACATGGTCCTAGTTAAAAAGGAAGTAAACAGTGTTGGAGGAGGAGACTGTGACGAACCTCCTATGCATGTCTTTCAAGCATTGGGGAAGGATTTACTTATCAAGGCAGACACTGACAACCCATATACCATTATTACATGAACAAAGTTTGAGTCACTGTAAACCCATAAAGTTTGCAAACGCGACAAGCATGATATAAAAGCAGTATCATTTGATTATCACAAGGTTCTCTTCTTGTTGACTTTTCAGGCAATGTGCAATATGAATGGAAATCTATGTTATGTTTTGTTGTTATGTTATATTCACTTAATATAGCGCCTAACTCACATCCGAAGGTGTATCTCAGCGCTACTCTACCTTAGTGGCCTAACCACAGACTAAAACAGACAGATCTTAAGAATTTTTTTTAGTTCGTCAAAGCAGCGACAGAGATAAAGCAGAAGTTGGTTCCAAGTAGATGGTGCAGTAAAGCAAACATTTTGTAGAACGCACCTAGAGGTATGAATGTGGGGAACAGTCAGGAGCACCTAGTCGCTAGATCTAAGCATTCATGATAGACAGTAGTACTGCAGATAATCTTTTAGATGTGCACAGGTTCCACCCATGAGAACCTTATGGGTGGGACAACAAATCTTAAAATAATCCACTTCTTAAATGGAAGCCAATATAAAGCTCGAAGTGTGAGTGACGATGGGGAGCCTCCTGCAAGATTACTAACAAGGCATGCAGCTGTGTCTGCACCACCTGGAGTTTGATCAAAAGGGAGTCATTCATAGCCATGAGCAATGCATTGACATAGTCCAAGTGGCTTATGACTTTTACCTGGACCAGCATCTGCCTGGAGAGGATGGTACAAAAGGCGGTGGTGATGGACGGAGCATCTGAACCAATCAAACACTCACACCCAGTCAACAGATCTGGGTTTAATCCATCACCGTTCTTTAGCCCACTCTGCCACCCCAGTTCAGACATGGCCATATGCAAATCAGTCTGACCCTGTGCCTTATGGGAACAGTCCGGCCCGAACTGCCAAGCCATGCCTTCCCTGGACCGGAAACAAGCTTCCTAGGACCGGTTTCTGGCATTTCAGCCGTCTTCAGCCAGGTTTGCTTGAATCCAGTGGCAAAGTGAGCAAGGGACTCACGTCTGAGCATATCCTGCCAACTTATGGTGTATTCTTTCTTCCCTTTCCCTTCCCCACCCTCCTCGTACCGTGGTGCCCTCCACACGCTCATGTGCGGTCTCATTAGAGATGCTAAACTGGGCGTTGTTGTTACTGGCGCTGAATTAGCAAAACATGCGATAGCGTGTCTTTTCTGATAAGGCGATAAAATTATTGCCGCTTTTCGCTCAAAAACGGCCGCCAAAAGCGATGATAATTTCATAGAGCGGCCTTGCTGATATGCCCCTAAATTCTTTTCTGCCTGTTTGGTCAACTAGTATTATAGCATATTATCAAGAAAAAATTAAACATAGTCAGATGTTACATATAAAACTTTCATGAATATTCTGAATAAATAAAACTATGTTCGACCAATAACACCTAAAATAAAATATATATTAGACGCCAACTCTATGCACTCAACATTTAACCCAAAGACAGTTTATTAAGGCAAATCAATCGGCTCAAATGCATATAATAAATATGTATGACACCATTAAAGTTCAAAAATATACAGTAATACGTGCTTTTATCTTGACAGTTAAACACTAACGAGCTAAGCCCCTCTCCCTCCAAACCAGTGCTAAACCTATTATGACATTTAATGCTTCGTAACATTTTTCCACAGACTTTTCAAAAAAATGAAACGGTTTTATGAAGAAGTATGTGCTTTTATTAAACCTGTTACGAGCAAAAGGTTTGCTGTGCCAGGATCAGCTTCTTAGCTTTCTGAAACAAGCAGAGAGAAATAAGTGGTTGTGAAATGTTCCTATTTTCGCATTTTCCACCTGCTTACAATTTGTGGGATGACTGAAAAAGAAACTCATTGGTAAATCCAGAAATGTCTACATTTATTAAACCTAGAGTACATTCTGAAACCAACAAGTGGTCCTTTTGGCAGGTTATCTTAGGAACATTCATTATATAATTCACAAAATAGTGATTGTAAATTGGAAGCAAATAGAATTTGGAGACTACGGGGCCTATTTATAGGTTTATTTAACCCCTTCGGGGCTGATGACGAGCTGGGCTCGTCATGGCGTAGCCTCCTCGCACGCTCATGACGAGCCCAGCTCGTCATGAGCCCCACCCTCGGGGGAAGCGCCAGCGCTCCCCCCGAGTCTGCCCGATTTTGTTAGTTTCTTCGGGGATGGCAGGGGAAGACCTTCCCCTGCCTCCCCCCGCCCTCCCCGCCCGCGTCATCAATGACGTCAGCGCGCGAGGCGCGCTGACGTCACCGGAGGCTTTTTTTGTTTACAGACGCGCAGGGAAGCCATTTGCTTCCTGCGCGTCTTCGGCAAAAGAGGTTTGTTTCGTGGCTGGGGCGGGGGGGATTGTTTTCAAACTTGCATCGAGGGAAAGGAAACGCTTTTCCTTTCCCTCGATGGCACTTTAGAGGTTTCCTGCTGCACGATCGTGCGATCGTGCAGCAGGAATGTTAGGGATTTTTTTTTTTTGTGTGTTTCGTGATCAATTTCGTAGTTCGGGGAGCGGCCCCTTGGGGAAGGGTCGCTCCGCTTGTTGGGGGAACATTATCTATGAAGTCTTCTCTTGGCTGCAATGTTGTTGAAAGGCCGTTTTTTCTACAAAAATGCTGATGGGGTCATTTATAAAGTAAAATGATAGTGCTCATTGTAATGAAGGATGCAAGTGCCTCTGTCCTTCATTACTTATACTGATGTGTGTTTCTGAAGTGGCTAAAAAACACACCTGTGCTGCCTAGGCAAAGCTCACTAGTGTTTTTGGCCTGATGAATGTTTTTTTTTGTGTGCTGCTTTTCAAACACATGCTTTGTCTCCAGTGACCATGTGTGTGTTACTATGCCATGTGCGAAGGGGTCCCTTGAGTGAGCTGTCCATCACAGTGGGAAGCTCACAAATGTTTTTGGGCTGTTGATTGTTACCTGAATTTGTGCTGCAACTCTAGCGCCATCTTTGTCTCCATTGACCATGTGTGCGTTACTATGCAACTGCACAAATGTGCGCAGGGGTCCCTTGAGTGAGCTGTCCATCATAGTGGGAAGCTCACAAATGTTTTTGTGTTGATGATTGTTTTCCTGAGTTTGTGCCGCAACTCGAGCGCCATCTTTGTCTCCAGTGTCCATGTGTGCGTTACTATGCAATTGCACAGATGTGCGCAGGGGTCCCTTGTGTGAGCTGTCCATCATAGTGCTTGGGGTATGCACGAAACATGTCGATGATAGGAGTTGATAGGTACATCTGGACACATTACGTTTAGGGCAGCCTATCTTTCCACCCCGTTTATTACCACCTAGAGGCAAGAATAAAGTTTATTGTAAACCTACTGGGCAGGTATTTCACACATCACATAGTCCACTCCTCAAATACACATGCACCACACATAGTCTAATAAAGTGCTCCTACGTAACTTTCGCAAGTCGCAGCACGCCCCAGCCCGTAGAGGACTGGGATGGCCCCAATGATGAAGCATGTCACCGTGGGGCAACCCTGGTGAGTGAGGGGACACCTAAAAGAGGAGCATTTCTCCCCTTTTTTGTACACAATACCATATTTTCACAATCGACCCCAGTGTGTGTTGGTTGTTATCTGAATAAACTAGCAAGGCTCTTAGGTATCTGGAAACAGAGACCATTTGTTCATCATAGTGGGAAGTTCACAAATGTTTTTGGGCTGATGATTGCTTTCCTGAGTTTGTGCTGCAACTCGAGCCCCATCTTTGTCTCCAGTGTCCATGTGTGCGTTACTATGCAATTGCACAGATGTGCGCAGGGGTCCCTTGTGTGAGCTGTGAATCATAGTGGGAAGGTCACAAATGTTTTTGGGCTGATGAATGTTTTCCTGAATTTGTGCTGCAACTCGAGCGCTTGCTTTGTCTCCAGTGTCCGTGTGTGTTACTATGCCATCGCACCAATGTGTGCACAGGTCCCTTGAGTGAGCTGTCCATCATAGTGGGTAAATTTAGGAAAGATGGTGCACTCCGCTAGTTGGTGGGCGTTGCCAAACGGGGATCTTCTGTGTGAGTTCACATGCCTCTTATGTGTATAAATGGTCAGAGACTGTTGAGAGCAGCAGATGGGGAGAAAGAAGCTCCTGGTCATAGGAACTGTTTTAGGATTGCGCTTGTGAAAATCAAGGATGCAAGTGCCTCTGTCCAGCATCGCAGTTAACCACAGTAATTCTGTTGTCCCCCTCCCCATGAGAATCCCTGATGACGTCAGCGCGCACAGCACGCGCCAACATCTTCAGGGATTCCCAGGCGGTCGGGAAGCCATTTGCTTCCTGCGCCTGGAGGTGTTAGGTTGGTTTTGAGATATTTGGGGGGGTTTGCAAAGAGGCATCAGGGGAGAGGTAAGTGATTTTCCTCTCTTCTGATGTCTCTTTGCAGGGCATTTCTGGCTCACGGTCGCACACAGCATTGCGATTGTGCGGTGGAAATGCCCCCACTAGCACCAGGGATTTTATTTTAGATTGTAGGAAGTGACCCATTGGGCAAGGGTCGCTTTCAGGTGGGTCGGATTTTAAATTTAGATTTTCTGGCCTCCCCCCCGGTGGGCAAATCAACCCGTACTTTTGTCCGTTTTGCCCTTTTTGATGGCCCATCTGTGTGGATGTGATTTTGGGGGTAAATTTGTGTATTGTTTATTCATTTGTTATGTTGTTTGTGAAATGTAGTATTAAATTATTTTTTTTCTTCTTTGTTTTTGATCCAGGCTTTTGCTGTTTGTATTGGTGTAGGTTGTGGTTCGGTTAATGCTGGTTTTGCAGCTTGTGTAGTTGCATGTGCTTGGTAAGTAAATGTTTTTTGTACTATGTTTCCTAGATAAATGTGTTGTTATGAAAAGTGAAGTTATTGCTGTTTGTGTGGCTTTGTGTTTCTTGATTGTTAACTTTTTTTTTTGTATTGCTGCTTGATGTGTACTTTGTCTAATCTATACTTTTTTTTTTCTTTCCAGTGGGATTTCCTTTCTTTTTGCTGTGTTTCAGCAGAGTAGGTGCTGGTGAGTCTTCTTATATTTGGTTAGATTTGAATTGTTTTTGAGTGTATTGATTTTTGTGTGAAGACTCTACCTTGTTTACTTCTTCCTTTGCACAGTGTAGGTTGTTGTTCACTTGTGTGTGTAGTCTTCTTGATTTGTAAGGATAATGGCTGCTCGCAGGATTACTGCTAAGCAGGTTGTTAGTTTGCTTTTTGAGTCTTCCTCTGACCATGGTCCAGACACTGACTCCGATTCGGAGCATGAGGAAGGTGCAGAAGATTCAGGCAGTGAGTTTTCTCTTCGCATGGTATCATCGGATGATGATTCTTCTTCTAGTGCTGATGAAGTGCCTGTGGTAGAGAGGGACATTGATGTGCCGGTAGAGAGGCAAGAGCCATGTGAGCGGCAGCCTAGGTCCTCAAGGTTTCCCTTTTTTTCTCGTCAGGAACAGGCAAGTGTGGTAAAGGCTGCCCCCAAAAGGTTTCACATTGCTGTGGTGCGCCAAAGGTTATCTGGTGCTGCTAGACTTCCTGTTGTAGAGCAGCATGAGGCATCTGGTGCTGCTAGTCTTTCTGTTGTTGTTGAGCAGCAAGTGGCATCTGGGGATGCGAGTTCTTCTGTTGATGTTGAGATGCAAGAGGCAGCTGGGGATGTGAGTTCTCCTGTTGGTGAAGAGATGCAAAATGTATCTGGGGATGCTAGTATTCCTGTTGGTGTAGTGAGGCAAGAGGCATCTGGGGATGCTAGTGTTCCCGTTGATGTAGTGCAGCAAGAGGCATCTGGCCTGCAGGCTAGGGTGGCTTCTTCTCCTCATGTTAGTGATGACGTCTGGGTTGCCCCTGGCATGGTGCAGCCGGAATTGCCAGACTTCACTGGTGTTCCAGGGTGTAGAGTGAATACTGACAATTTTTTGCCAATTCAATTTTTTCAGTTGTTTTTTGACGATGAGTTTTTGCATGAGATTGTGGAGCAAACTAATTTGTATGCAGAGCAGTATTTGAGGGACCACAGTGCCAGCCTTAAGCCCCATTCCAGAGCTACCCATTGGTCTCCCACATATGTTGAAGAGATGAAGAAGTTTTTGGGATTAACTTTTTTGATGGGCTTGCTAAGGAAGCCATCAATGTCTTCTTATTGGTCCACTAGTCCCTTGATGGCAACATCTATATTTCCAGCAGTTATGACTCGTGATCGATATATGCTTCTTCTTCGCATGATGCATTTTGTTGATAATGATTTAGCGTTGCCACGCGATCACCCTGATTGTGACCGTCTTTTTAAGATTCGGCCTGTCCTTGATCACTTTGTTGATCGTTTTCCTGAGATGTTTGCACCTGGAAGAGAAATAGCTGTGGACGAGTCTTTGGTATTGTTCAAGGGCCGCTTGGTTTTTAGGCAATACATTCCTAGTAAGAGGGCACGCTATGGCATCAAACTGTATATGCTGTGTGACAGTGAGACTGGATATGTTTATAATTTCAGGGTGTACACCGGTAAGGATTCCAGCATTAACACTTCTGCTTGTCCGTCCACTTTTGGAGTGACTGAGAAAATTGTGTGGGAACTAGGTAGACGATTATTTAACAAAGGCCACCATTTATATGTAGATAACTTCTACACTAGTGTGCGTTTGTTCAAGGAGTTGGCCAAAGTGGGCACTGTTGCATGTGGCACGATGCGCAGTAACCGGAAAGGTTTCCCAATAGAACTTGTTTGCAAAAGGCTTGTGCGGGGACAGTCTACTGCATTGCGATGTGGGAAGCTTCTAGCTGTGAAGTTTTCAGACAGGAGGGATGTTTACATGCTGACTACTATCCATGACGAAAGCACTGAAGCTCTGCCAGTTCGGGGTGAGACTGCTGAAGTGCGTAAACCTGTGTGCATTTTAGACTATAATAGGCACATGGGTGGTGTTGACAGAGTAGATCAGAGGTTGGAACCTTATGCTGCTCTTCGAAAGGCTTACGTTTGGTACAAGAAGTTGGCTATCCATCTTTTCCACTTGGCATCCTTTAATGCTTTTGTTGTTTTCCAGAAATCTTGTCCTGAGTCAAAGATGCCTTTTGTTAAGTTTCAGGAGACTATAATAGGCAGCCTTGTACTAGTAGAACAGGCAAGTGTGCCAAGATTTGGAGTGGTGGAGGAAGTGGGTAGACTGAAAGATCACAACAAAATGAAAAGGGAGGTCTCCTCACAATCCGTTAGGGGACGAGGAGAGAAACAATTGTGACAACTGACAAGTAGTCCCTAGTTGGCCTATAAATCAGGCAGAGAGGGAGGTTCCTCAGTTAGATTGACAATGGGGTAAGGGGTAAGGAATAATTTAAAAACACAAGAACACAACTTGTGTTCTTGTGTTTTTAAATTATTCCTTTGTACCCATGTACATTTACAAGTACATTTTTATGTTTTTTTAAACTGGTATTATATCAACTTTTGTATATCGTGAATTAAAAATTTGTGCAAGTACAGACACTTTGTGTTTTGAATTGTGTTTTTATAATTTTCCCTCATTATTTGTGATTTATTTTTCATGTGGTTATGGCATCTGCTGGCTATTTGGCTTCCCCCTCCCTCCCCCTTACCCCATTGTCCCTCTAGACTGAAAGATCGCCACTTTCCAGAATACATTCCTCCCACAACTGCAAAAGACAATCCCACTAAAAGATGTAGAGTCTGTTGGCGAAGAGAAGTGCGGAGGGAGTCTCGTATGCACTGTCCTGACTGTCCTTCAAATCCTGGATTGTGTGTGCCAGCTTGTTTTAAATCGTACCACACACAAAAGAAGTTTTGGGAGTTTCCTTGAGCTTGTAAGTGTACTGTCTGGTCTGTTTTCTGTAATATTTTTTTGTTTGCTTTTAGGTTTGCATTAGTGCAAAGCATTTAGGTTTTGAATTTGTGTTAGCAGATTTGTAGGTTTCTACATTTGATTTGTGGTATTTCTTTAAAAAATTCTAATTTCGATGGTGGTGTGTGCAGGATTGTGCTTGGATTGTTGGTGTGCGTGGACTGGCGCTTGGCTGGTGGTGTGCGTGGTCTGGTGCTTGGCTGGCATAGTGCATGGATTGGAGTTGTGCTGGGGGGGTGAGTGGATTTTTGCTTGGCTGGCGGAGTGCATGGTTAGGTGCTTGGCTGGTGGTGTGAGTGGATGGCGCTTGGCTGGTGGTGTGCGTGGTCTGGTGCTTGGCTGGCATAGTGCATGGATTGGAGTTGTGCTGGGGGGGTGAGTGGATTTTTGCTTGGCTGGCGGAGTGCATGGTTAGGTGCTTGGCTGGTGGTGTGAGTGGATGGCGCTTGGCTGGTGGTGTGCGTGGTCTGGTGCTTGGCTGGCATAGTGCATGGATTGGAGTTGTGCTGGGGGGGTGCGTGGATTTTTGCTTGGCTGGCGGAGTGTATGGTTAGGTGCTTGGCTGGCGGTGTGAGTGGAGTGGTGCTTGGCTGGCGGTGTGTGTGGAGTGGTGCTTGGCTGGCGGCGTGTGTGGAGTGGTGCTTGTATGGTGTTGTGTTTGTGGAGTGGCTCTTGGCTGGTGGTGTGTGTGGAGTGGTAGTTGGCTGTCGGTGTGCGCTGAGTGGTGTTTGGCTGGCAGTGTGCATGGTCTGGTGCTTGGATGGTGGTGTGGGTGGACTGGCGCTCGGCAGGCGGTGTGTGAGTAGTTACTTTCTGTTGGTCAATACACACACTGCTAGTTGAGTGACACTCCACACAGTCCATCATTTTGTGTAGTTGCAGTGTCAGAAATGTGGGCGTGTGAAAGTGATGGGCCCTTGAATGGCGCTGTTTGCTGGTGTGAGTGTTGAAATGTGATGGGTCCGCAGCTGGCGGTGTGAATGTTTTGTATGTGTCACGCGTACGAAAGGTGTATGAATGGCCTGTAAAGAGGTTGGTGCCTTGACGTGGCTTTACAGCTCACGAGCTGCGAGTCAGTGGTTCAGTTTATCATACTTTCAATTATACGCAGTGTATTTCATTTTTGATGAAATTACTTGCGTATCCAATTGTATGTACTGAATCATCACTCACCCTCGTGCCAAATCCAACCAGTATGTGTGTGTGCTTGCGGATTAGATGGGTGTGCAGTAATAATTGTTTTTTTTCTCTTTCTGCAGTAGGGTGTACCTTGCCCCTTATTGTGATTGTTGTTATATGTTGCTTTTCCATTCGGATGGTGTCAATGGTCTGGTTTGTATCAGGTATGAAAGGTGCGTGAATGGCCTGTAAAACGGTTGGTGCCTTGTCGTGGCTTTACAGCTCACGAGTTGCGAGTCACTGGTTCAGTTTTTATGCATTTATTTATTGACAGAGCATTTCATTTTTTTGAAATATCTTGTTAATAAAATTTTATGTACTGAACCATCACTCGCCCTCGTGCCAAATCCAACCTGTATGTGTGTGTCTTTGAGGAATAGATAGCCGTGCTTGAATGTTTGACTTTTGAGTAACTCTGTTAAGGTGTGGTATCCTTTTACTCGGGAGAACAAGGGGAGCGCAGGGTGGTAGGACTTTTTTGCCGGCACGGCGATCCCACGCCAAAATGTTTGGAAAAGTGCTATTTTTACCTATTTTTAAGGTTTGCAAGGAGTTCTGGGTAGGAAAACATTGGTGGACCCACACATGCCATACCTCCCTGGACTCTCCCGGGTGTCTACTTTTCAGAAATGTGTGGGTTTGGTAGGTTTCCATAGATGGCTGTCTCGCACGGGGCCAGAAACCCAGGTAACCCCTCTTGCAAAAGCTGGTGAATGTAACAATGGTGAAAATCTTAAGTCCACCAGCTTTTGCAAGAGGGGTTACCTGGGTTTTTGGCCCCGTGCGAGACAGCCATCTAGGGAAACCTACCAATCCCACACATTTCTGAAAAGTAGACACCCGGGGGCTTCCAAGGAGGTATGGCTTGCGTGGATCCTCCAACGTTCCTTTACCCAGAATCCCTTGCAAACCTCATTTTTTGCATGGAAAAAAACATTTTTTTCACACTTTTTAGTGTGGGAAAGCGTGGCATCACTGGGCACACACAAATTACCTCCCACCCAGCGTTCCCCAAGGTCTCCCGATAAAAATGGTACCTCACTTGCGTGGGTAGGCATAGCGGCTGCTTTAGGAAAAGGCCCAATTCATACTGTGGAGAGGAAAACATTACCTTTAGCCAAATAATCTTATTTTTTGAGGGGGTCACCTGAGCTTTTGGCCCGGGGCTTGGCAGGCATCTTTGGAAACTACCAAACCCAAACAGTTCTGAGAACTAGACACCCGGGGGAGTCCAGGGTGGTATGGCATGCGTGGGTCCCCCAATGTTTTCCTACCCAGAAACCCCTGCAAACCTGAAATTTTGATCAAAAAACCCACTTTTCCATACTTTTTTGGGTGGGATCTCGCTGCCGGAACAAATGTCCTACCACCCAGTGTTTCCCTTGTTCTCCCGAGTAAAATGATACCTCACTTGTGTGGGTGGGCCAAAGGCATGTGACTTAGGCTGGGGTGCTTAATTTGTAAAACGTAAATATGAGTAAAAACTACTTTTTTCAAAATTCATTTTTGGCATGTTCTGCTTTGGGGCACCCACACAAGTGAGGTATCCTTTTACTCGGGAGAACAAGGGGAACGCAGGGTGGTATGACTTTTTTGCCGGCCCGGTGATCCCACGCCAAAAAGTTTGGAAAAGTGCAATTTTTACCTAATTTTAAGGTTTGCAGAGAGTTCTGGGTAGGAAAACATTGGGGGACCCATGCATGCCATACCTCCCTGGACTCCCCTCGGTGTCTAGTTTTCAGAACTGTTTGGGTTTGCTACTTTGCAAAGAATACCACCGAGCCCCGGGCCACAAACTCAGATGCCCCCCCCCCAAAATCAAGGTAGTTTTGCAATAAGGTAATGTAAATTCACCACCGTACGATTTGAACCGTTTCCTGTTGCAGCCACTATGTCTACCCACGCAAGTGAGGTACCATTTTTTTCGGGAGACCTGGGGGAACGCTGGGTGGGTGGAAATTCGTTGATCCACGCAGATTCCAGAACTTTCCACCACAGAAATGTGAGGAAAATGTGTTTTTTTGGTCAAATTTTTATGTTTTCAAGGGATTCTGGGTAACAAAAACTGGGGGTAGGCAGGCGAGTCACCCCATCCTGAATTGCCCTGGGTGTCTAGTTTTCAAAAATGTATAGGTTTGCTAGGTTTCCCTAGGTGCTGGCAGAGCTACGGCGCAAAAACAAAAGGTAGTCTTTTTGTCCGAATCGTGCTAAATTTCACTGGGAAATTGAGGTGCGACCATGCTGCGTTTTGCGCTGTTTCATGTCGCAGCCACTATGCCTACCCACGCAAGTGAGGTACCATTTTTTTCGGGAGACCTGGGGGCACGCTGGGTGGGTGGAAATTTGTTGATCCACGCAGATTCCAGAACTTTCCACCACAGAAATGTGAGGAAAATGTGTTTATTTTGTGAAAATCTTACCTTTGCAAGGGATTCTGGGTAACAAAACCTCGTGGTAGGCAGTCGAGTCACCCCATCCTGAATTTCCCTGGGTGTCTACTTTTCAAAAATGTATAGGTTTGCTAGGTTTCCCTAGGTGCCGGCAGAGCTAGGGTGCAAAAACTACAGGTAGGCACTTTGCCAAAAAAGGGTCAATTTGTAACTGCTAAATTTAGGTGTGACCGCGTTGCATTTTGCGCCGTTTCCTGTCGCAGGCACAAGGCCGACCCACACAAGTGAGGTACCGTTTTTATCGGGACACTTGGGGTAATTCAGATTTGTAAATCAACTGTTATTACCAATTGAGCTTTCATGCATTTCTCCCTTTGAATGAAAGACATTGTGTAAAAAAAAAATCTTTATGAAAAATGACCAATAATTCTCATGCTAGTATGAGTATTCCCAACTTTGAAAATGTGCAATTATATACTGTTTCTGAACTCTATAATTTGTACCCAATTCAGAAATACATAGGTGTCTTTCATACAGATTATTCCATGTATACATTTTCCAAGACAAATTGCACTATACCCAGTAAATGAAAAAATACCATTGCAAGTTGCTGCTCAGTTTTTGGATCTGGGTTCGTCAGTTCTTGGTGAAACTACAAGTCCTATATATCCCCACAACCAGGAAGGTCTAACGGATGTAACGGTATATTGCTTTCCAAGAGCTGTCAAAATTAGAAAAAGTTATAGGTGAAAACGTTGAGACAAAAGGCTGTTTTTTTCAACAAAATTTCAAATATTCCAATATCTAACTGTTAGTTTCTATAACGAAACCTTCATGGATTTAGACAAATGACCCCTTTCTGAATTCAGAATTTTGTCTACTTTTCGAAAATGTAAAGCTTTCCAGGATCCATTATTGCTTTCAAACTCATTTCTACCATTAACTGGAAGGAGGTGGAAAGCTCTAAAAATAGCAAAAATAGGCTATGTCCCAGAAAAATGCCAAAACTGAGTGAAAAATTTCGGTTCTCTGACAAAGGTCTGTCATTCCCTGAAAGCTGAGAAAATGGAGATTTCAGCCCCACAAACCCTTTTGTGATACCATTTTCAGGGGAAACACCCAGAGGCTTTCATTTGCAGCCCGTTTTTCCCATTTTTCTGAAAAAAACAAAAAAATCACTATATTTTGGTTAATTTCTGGGCCCCCTCCAAGGGAATCCACAAACCCTGGGCGCCTTTAGAATCCACATGATGTTGGAAGAAAAGGACGCAAATTTGGCGTGGATACCTTATGTGGTCAAAAAGTTACAAGGGCCTAAGCGCGCACTACTCCAAAACGCCAAAAAAAGCCTCAGCACAGGAGGGGAAAAGGCCTAGCAGCGAAGGGGTTAAATGAATGTAACTTAGTGCAGCACAGCAAGTCACCTTGCTGTGCCACTGCACTGTATGACAGGTAAGGGGCAGAAAGGCGCCGTGTTTAAGATAATCCAGAACATTCCTGCCTTTTCCCCAGCGCTGGTGAACTTATGGCAGCCTAGCGCCAATGCAGCCACCCTGGAGCAAGGGTGCTGCTTTGCAAGCATGATTGTTTTTGTGCAGAATGGGAAACCTTACTGCTCAAAAGCAGTCCTTAAAGGCATATTCCTCTTTCTATGTCAGGGTCAGTTCTAGGATTTTTGGGGCCCTGGGCATAAGGGGAATGTGCGAGGCCCCTCTAATTTGCATTGACTTGACCCAGTCAGGGCTGTCTGCATCTCAATAGATGCTCCCTGCTCCTGAAGCTGCAGCTCCTCCCTCTCAGCCACCTACAAGCACCTCTTAACAGCTCATAAAGGCCAGACAGTGTGAGGGTTGTTTATCTCCAGAGTGTGTTAAGTTGCCATGGAGCTAAACAGCCGGGCAAATGTCATACCGCTGTGCCTCTGCATGGGTGGGGGAGGAGGCCTAATTTAAGGACAAAACTGAAGAATGGGCTTTCTGGCAAATGGGGCTGCTCCCAGCGTGGGTTTGCCAGTCGCTACACCATAGCAGTGAGGCCAGAGGGAGGGGGCCCCATAGGTGGTGCACTTGCAAGGTGGCAACTTTCATACCATGGCTTGACTGTGTCGCATTGGTGCAAGGCCCTAAGTTGGAGGGCTGACTGTGGGCCCATACTGCCCATGCCCAGTGCTGGCCTATTCTAGGTGTTCTGCAGAGTGCAGCACACATAGAAAGAGGAAGTAACAAGGAGAAATAAAGATGGTTCTCCTCATTATGTCTCACCTGAAAAGGCATATAATTTTGGCACATTCCCAGGTCTACCAGGTCTACCAGGTCTGTCAAATCTGGGAATTCATCAAAAACCATAGGAGTTGCATTGGAACACCCAGGCAACGCCCATGGAATGCCTTTCCATGGCAAAGTAAGGCAACGCATCAATTTGTGCTTCATTACCTTCCTTCAGATTTATGGAGCCACTCAGGGCCACACAAAGTGGCCTTGCATGGCTTTATCAATTATATGTATGGTTTGCTTCACTCTTGCCCTTCGTTGTGTGCTGCAAGAGCGACACAAACCAGCTCATAAATAGGCCCCATGGGGGTGCTAGGTGGCACACTAGCAAGATGGCCGCAGTAGTGTAAGGCTCCTGCAGCCCGGAGCTTTTGTCCTACCATTTATCCTGCTTCACGTCCCATCCGACGTCTGAAACTTGGCTACCTGCCGAAGAAGCCACCCCGACGGAGTCGCTGAAAATTTGGGGTGATTTGGTCTTACCCTACCCTTGTTCTGACGAGCGTAAGATCTGACCAATGTGTGGCGTGACCTTGAAGGTATCGCTGCTGGGGGCACAGGAACTACCAGAGGCGGAGGCTGTACTGCGAACGTCCAGGCCCGAAGAGACCGCGCGGGCGGTGCAGGCGGGAGAAGCGGCCCTGTATACTTCGTGCCACCCGAGTCTAGACGGCGCTCGACGGAGGCAGCCATCGGGAACCACCAGCAGGAGGCGGCTACTGTATGTGCAGGCAGACGGGGGCAAGTGGCGGAATTGTATGAGCTACGGAGGCGCCAATAGGTAGCGGCGGCAAGAGAGACCGTGCCACGCTGCTGAGGATGAGTGAAGCTGACACTGAGACACGCGCGAGGAGACCTGCGCTGAGGGCACATAGACGAGAGTCGGGGGCTCTTTGCCACGCTTGGGTGCGTGGCGGCTACGGGGATCTGCGGGATGGTGCCCACTGCAGCGCCCCCTCCCTCCTGGGGCAGCCTGATTATATGCTGTTGATGCCACTGTGGGGGGCAGTCACTGCCTGAGAACACGATTGAGGTGAGGAGGGGGTACGGGTGCTGGGAATCGGGACCCCCCTCACTGATCACCTGAGGCCGACCAGTCCCAACCCTTGGCGCCATTTCCAAACGGAGGTGGCGCAACCGCCATCTTAAGCAGAGGCGAGTTGGGCAGAGCAATTGGCAGCCCTTAAGGTGCACACTGCTGGAGGGATCACCAGATCATCTCCCCATGAATGCATAACATCACACCGAGACAAGGCACCCCAGAGCTGTAGCCTCCCCTATTTAATGTATGTGGTGCAAGTGATCGACCAGGCAACGTGAGTGTGGTAAGCTGACAACATCATTGCTGTGCTGTTTCGTCCTGGAACTGTTGTGCGTGGGACGACTGAGGGAGACGCGCGGAGGCTGGTAAGCCAGATGCACATTAGTCTTGAGAGCGCCACGTAGTTTAGATTAAGCCCAAGCGACGACGGAGGCAAAGCCCTGTATGACTGAGGGCCCTTACAAATCCACTGACGGGTTAGATGATTGCAGCGAGAGAGACTGACCAAGACCACTAAGAGCTGTGGTGTGGGTGTTCAGGACTCGGCTTGGAGATATCCCCCACCAGTGTGTCAACATGGGGAAACCGGACACAAGGCAGCCGAAATTTAATTTTGAAGAAACATGTAGTGCACACGGCGTCGTAAGAAGATCGCAGCCTGGAAGTATGGGGAGTGGCCCAGGGTTAGACTACAACGCAAGCTAACGACGTGCAGAGCATACTGCAAGAAGTCCAGCAGGGCTTCGCCACCGCACTGGATAAACTTGATCTCATGTCTTCACATATGGACTGGAGGGTCACGAAAATAGAAAAAGGAAACGGAAAGGTGCATTTCTGACTCGGAAGACACGACGCCAAGACACACCACGCAGATTGCCCACATGGACAAACTACTAAAACTCATAGCCGCCAAGAACGAGGACTTGGAAGCGCGCAGTAGGCGCAATAATATACGAGTAATTGGAATCCCGGAATCCACAAACTCAGGAAAAATGGAAGAGTATGTAGAGTAAAATGCTGCTGACGGCGATAGAGGCTAAATCCTTCTCGAACCAGTTCATTGTGGAACGGGCCCACAGATCACTTGGACCGCGACCACCCCCAGGTACCAACCCAAGGCCCATCATAGCAAGACTTTTGAATTATAGGGACCGTGATGTGGCCTTACACGCACCTAGAAGCAAGCAGACCCTGTCATAGACGGGAACACATTCTCCACCTACCCAGACTTTACGCACATAGTACAGGAGGAGAGGCGCAAGTTTCTGGACGTTAAAAATGAATTGAGGAAGGCGCAAATTGATTTAAAAATTACTATACCCGGCGCGGCTCAGGATTACACATCAGGGCAAACAAAGATTCTTTACCAAACCGTAACAAGTGGAGGAGTTCCTCAAACATGTGAAGCGCACACATCGACCTGACGTAGCGATGTCGGCTTCACAACAGCCTGCATCGACGGGCGCCGAAGAAGACTCACAGTGAAACATATCCTCATTGTCACTACTTGAGTATTAACCGGATTTGTACGGGGAGTAGGGGGTGGAGACGAGGCTAGGCGCCAAGGACAGAATGGTGTGACATTTTGTTGGGATCACTGAGCTATACCTATTATACACCGGGCACCCCCACACCCCTTAGAGTCCAGTGGTTCCAACTCCGAAGGGCTCAAGGGGAGATGGGTTTCTGTGATGCCACCTAGAAATGACCCTCAATGGGTATTTCCCTGGGAATGTACACTGGATAATGCTAGCAGGACTTGTAGTGTTGCATTTGTTTTTGTTTTTGTCTTCATTTGGGGTGATGGAGAGGGCGGGGTGGGAGTCTACTACACGCAAGTTGGGGTTGCTTCAGTGGGAGAGGGGTGGCATGGGAGAGTCATGTTTGGTACATTGCATAAGGTTTATGTGTCAGGATTGTGCTGTCAGTGTAACTGTTGGGCTGACTACCACGGTCATATTAGAGCATCAGGAGCTAATTCAGATTTCACTATGTGATAAGGTGCATGGGAGGTGCAGCACTCAATGGGTAGCAGGCGAACAGATATCAGACAGTGCAGAAAATGGCTGAGGCCGAGGTAGAGACACTGAATGTTATAACATGGAATGTCCGGGGATTGGGGGACTCCAGAAAGAGGAGACAAACCTTGGCATGATTGGACAGGCATAGGGCACACATAGCTTTGCTACAGGAGACGCACTTCACTCCCCAGACATCAAACAATTTTCCTAGCAAATGGGCGGATCATAGAGTCTTCTCCTCATACTCCTCCTATGCGAGGGGAACAGTGATACTTATAAAAAAACAAGTACCATTCCACCTATCGGAAGTGGCATTGGACCCACAGGGTAGCTATTGTTTGGCATGGGGGAGACTGGGGACTGTTTCTATAACCTTAGCCTGTTGTTATGGACCTAATGTTGATGCTCCGGATTTCTACACTTTGCTGTGGGCCAAAATATTCAAAGTCGGGTCCAGTCACAACATATGCGGTGGCGATTTTAATGTAACGTACAATCCAGGCTTGGACAATTCGCACCCGGCCCGCACCATTACACCAGAGCGCGTGAGGTAATACAGGACACTATAACCACATATCAGCTGATAGATGCGTGGCGACATATGTACCCGCAGGCACGGGAGGGGACACACTACAAGGCGCAAGCAGCATCGTGGGCAAGATTAGACTACTGGCTCCTGTTCCGGGGGCTGGGCCCTGCAGTAATTTGCATGCAACATTTAACCAGGATGTATTCGGATCACGCCCCGGTAGTACTTGCTCTTTCTTGTGCTGAATTTGAGAAACTACACAGGGTCTGGCAAATGCATGCCCCTAGCTTGTTAGATACGGTCTTTCAGGAAGAATTAAGGGAGGAGGTCCAGGATTTTTTTGTACGCAAGAAGGGAGCGGTGGACACGGTAGAAACCATATGGGAAGCATTCAAGGTCACACTACGCGGGTTTTGCATATCAAAGGGGGCAGGGGTGCTAAAGGATATCACTAACACACTATGCAGACTAGAGGCCAAGCTTAAAGTACTGGAAGCGGAGATGTCTGCGGGCCCGAATAACTCTGCTCAAGCTCAGTTTCGGGAAACACTCATGGAATATATAGACACAGCACAGAGGGAAACTCAATTTAGAGGAAAACACTGAATGGCCAGATGTTATGGAGAGGGGGAGAGGCCAGGCAGGGCCTTAGCACAGGTAGTCCGACAGCCTCGCTATTCGGGCTATGTCATAGAAATTGAAGACCTAGGTGAGATGGTGTGTCTCGAAACGGCTAACATTTTAAGTGCTTTTACGCAACATTATTCACGTCTCTGCTCCTCACAACGCAGAGACGTCTTGGATTTAGACAGTTGCCTGGGGGACGTTTCACTGGGTTGACTGAGCGATGTGCAATGTACCTTTCTGTGTGCACCGTTCGAGTTAGATGAAATCCGCGAACCCATCATGGGGATGCAGTCAGGGAAGGCCACAGGGACGGACGGAATTCCGTTGGAATTCTGCAAAACATACATAGATCTGATGGCCCTCATCCTGCCAGAAATGTATGACGAGTCACTCGAGGTGGGAGTATTTCCCGCATCCATGTGGGCGGCGCTAATAATTTCATTACTCAAGCCAGGAAAGACGCCCCAGCACTCTGACTCATATAGGCCATTGTCTCCCCTCAATTGTGATGCCAAGATTTTAACTAAGGTAATTGCAAACCGATTTAGCCTCCTGATGGAAAATTTAATCCTGCCAGATCAATCGGGTTTTGTCCCTGGGAGGGCCACATCCCCCAACTTGAGAACCCTCTTTGCCATACGAAACAATGTCTCACCCGACCTACCCCTAGCCGCAGTGTTTTTAGATGCCACTAAGGCTTTTGATTCAATCGAATGGGACTAGGGGCCCGATTCACAGAATGAACTTAAGACTAAATCCTAAACTTACTACTATTTGGTATTCACAGAATGCACTTACTACTTTCGGGATTCACAGAGTGAACTTACTACTTTCGGGATTCACAGAATAAACTTACTACTTTCGGTATTCACAGAATAGATTTAAGACTACTAACTCTAAGTCCAAAATTCTGGCCCGGAGGCGGAGCTTCCGGCTTGTGGGCAGAGCTTGCGGCCCGGAGGCGGAGCTTCCGGCCCGGAGGCGGAGCTTCCGGCTTGGAGGCGGAGCTTCCGGCTTGGAGGTGGGGATTTTAGCCATGCTGAAATCTCCACCTCTGGGCCGCAAGCTCCGACTCCGGGCCGGAAGCTCCGCCTCCGGGCCGCAAGCCCGCCCCCAAGCTGGAATTTCCGGCCCCGAGTTCATTCTGTGAATACCAAATAGTAGTAAGTTTAGGATTTAGTCTTAAGTTCATTCTGTGAATCGGGCCCATTATCTTTGGGATGATGTCGTGTATGGGGTTCCCTCCCCTCTTTCTATCGTGGATCAGGCTCCTGTATCAGGCACCGGTTGCCAGGGTGCATATAAATGGGTGCACGTCTCAGACATTTCAAATTACCAGGGGTACCCGGCAGGGGTGCCCGTTTTCTCCCCTGCTGTTCGCCATAGCTGTGGAGCCATTGGCCGCAAAACTGAGACAGCATCACAAGGACAAGGCACTACATTTTAATATGCGACAAATACTTATATCATTGAATGCCGATGATATCACCCTGTACATTTGAGATCCACAGCAGACTTTGAGCCCGGTCATTGGAGAATTCATAGTTTTTGGTAAGTTATCGGGGATCCAGGTCAATTCGGGAAAATCGAGTATATTCCCACTGACGGCTGCTACAACTCGCTTCTCGCTTGATTATCCATTGGAATGGTGCAATGACGAACTGCATTATTTGGGAATCCGGGTAACCAGGGATAGAGAGGAACTTATGAGGATAAACTATGGCACTGCAATAACCTGCATAGCAGAGTTTGTGACTTGCTGGATTGCATTGCCCCTCTCAATGGCGGGAAGAGCATCACTAATTAAAATGGTGGTGCTCCCCCAGCTGCTCTACCTTTTTTTAATTTTCCATATTTCTTCTTTAAGACACTAAGGTCGGAGATGACGCGCCTAGTGTGGGGCGGTAAACATGCAGAGACAGCAATGGAATGTCCTTATACGACGGTATTAACAAGGGGGGTTTGGGATCCCAAACTTTGAACTCTAATATATTTGTGCGCAGGCTCACTATGCATGGTTCTGGATGGCGCAGCCAAGGTACATGCTGCAGATTGCGGCGGAGCACTGGCTGGCGCACACCGTTCCTATTGATGGTGCGCTGTATGAGGTGTCTAGCCCCAGAGAGAGTATGCCTAAAACTGGCACATGTACGATTACAGCATGGCAACGGATTGGACGCATGCTGAAAGCCACCTTGCTATATTCTTCGTTATTACCTCTTCCCTATCACCCAAACATGCCCCTTCTACAAGAAGCAATATTTCATAAATTTAGAGAGGGCACCAACATTCGCACTTGGGGGGATTCGTATCAGGACGGGCGCTTTCGCACGGCAGAGCAAGTAATGCAGGGAATACAGCAAACCTCACTTGACTTGTTTCTTTATGCTTACGCTCTCTCACCCCGGAATTCCCAGCTGAACCGCAGACTTTGGTGCCGCTGCAAATGATGCTGCAGAATGTGACGGCCAAGCGCCTTGTCTCACTGATTTATAGAGTAGTTCACACACAGAGAGAACTGTCAGACACGATTTCCCGTGCTCGATGGAGTGAGGAACTGGGGATCGAGGTGACGGGTGACCACTGGGAATTTTGCTGTTTACAGACTGAAAGGGTGTCGGCTAGCAGCAGGCTCCACATTATACACTATAAATTCCTGCATAGAGTTTACTACACCCCAGTTAGGCTACACAAGTACCGCCTAAGGGACTCAGATAGGTGTGATAGATGTCATGCACCTGGGGCGGGTTTTTTGCATCTAGCATGGGAATGTCCAGGGGTGAATGAATATTGGGTGCAAGTGTTTGACGCTTTGACATTGATGATCAATGAACGGGTAGTGCCCACCCCATTGATGGCTATACTGGGCATTTACAGAACTGGAACCATTCTCATACAAGCCACCGACCCTCACCTCACCACTTTTGACCGCCACTTCCCCACACTTCTCTACTCGCTTACCCAACCAAGCTTTCAAACTCTTACTCCCCTATCCCCCACTATCCTCACTAATATCGGGGACCTGATCCAATCTCCCAGCCCAAACGACCCTCTCCTCAACTCATGGACTTCCACCATCACTCACTACAATCACACTACCCCTATTCTGACTCTCCGGCACCAAACACCCTTCATTCTCACATCTACCGATCCCTCCAGGAGCAACAAACTCACAACTAACAATCCCCCCAAGGCCAATCTTAACAGCATGGTCTCCAACCCCAGACCACCTGCGACTGTTATCCCCACGGACACTCCCCTCTCCACCCCTGAGTATCTGAACCCCCCACTTCCTTCCCCTACCACCTACACAGACCCTGTTCCCTCGATCCATACCTTCCCCTGGTCCAATGGCATTCCCAATCCAGTGGTCTCTATCCTCCCCTCTAAAACTGCACCATCCCCCTCCGCTGTCACTCCCCCACATACACAACCCACCCCTATCCTCTTGGACACGCACCGGAACTCCGATAGCCTTTCTTTAATTTCTCCTCCTTCTCACCTGGACTCTAGTCCCATTTCTCCTCCTCTGAACTCCCTGATTGGGAACATTACGAAGCCGGCACCCTGCGCCCAACGTCTCCCCTCTCCTACTCCTAATCCCATGGACCTCACAGACTCTCCCCCCTCTACCCCTGATAATCGAAACCCTCCCTCAAAATTTTCCCTTACCACCTACCCTGTCCCTGTTTCCCCGACCCTCACTTCCCCCCAGTCAAACATCATTTCCAATCCTGCGGTCTCTCTCCCCCCTCCCGCCATAGCATTTTCCCCCCCTCCAAGGTCGCACTCCCACGTTCACAACCTGCCTCCACTGTCAATCTCGCTGACTTTGCCCAGAACCCTGATGCCCATCCCAGAATCTCTCTACCCCCTCACTTAGACAACAATCCCACCTCTCCTACTCTGAACTCCTCGAATAGGAACATTTCAATACAAACCCCCAGCATACAACCTCCCCCCTCTCCAAATCCCATGGACTCCATACAACTCGCACCCCTGCTCAGCCTCCCTCCTTAGACCCCAGTCATCCTCGACCCCTGCCTAAAACCTTAAACTTCCTCAGCTCTATAGCACAGCAACTGAACGGAATGGAGCAGAAAATTAACTCCCTTGCTGCTGATTTCCTTCACCTACAACAAGACCTTCTCAATAGGGCCAAGCCACTGTGCTCCCTTCCCCCGAGATGTTGTGCTCCCTCTTCATTCAAGACATCTCACAAAGCCCCACAGAGCACCCCTCGACCCTCCAGCCCATCATCAAGCCAGGCCCCCAGTCCCAGCAGTGATAGCCAACTCTTTTTGGTACAGAAACCGATGGAACGCTACAACCCTAACCTCACGTTAGACCAGAAGTCAGCCCCTGTCCACATCCCTGTTATTATCAGTACTAACAGAATCGTGAATTCTATCCACTCGCCTAGACCCCCTGCTCAATACACCTCTATCCTCCTAACTCCCCCCATCATCGAGGCTTCCCGTCCTCTCTCTTGCATGCTCCTAAACTGCAGGTCAGCAGTACAATACGCTACTGACATTGCTGAAGCTCCTCTCGCTGAAGAAATTGACATCGCCTTCCTCACAGAATCCTGGCTCAATGCCCACTCCACCCCCATTCTTGACATTCTCACCCCTCCAGGGTACAACCTCATCAGACAAGACAGGCCGATCAAAATTGGGGGGGGGGGGGACTAGCCATCATTCATAGAGACGGATTACAGATTACTAAACTCAACCCTGCAGAATACCTAACTTTTGAATACCTAGGCGTTGAACTCACCACCAAGGGCACCCCACCCATTAAATTCCACACCATCTACCATCCTCCTGGAGAGCGTACTCTCTTCCCCGAAGAACTAACAGACCTAATACACGATTCTCCTTGTCAGACACCAAAGATGTGTTCTTGGGTGACCTCAATATTCCCTGGAACGACCCAGAAGACTCCAATGTCCTGAACCTCTCTAACCTTATGGAAATACATAACCTCAAGCAACTCTGCAATAAACCAACTCACATCAAAGGTGCAACACTAGACGCAATCATAACAAACAACGATCTGCTCTCCTTGAGAGAGATTACTCCCATTGACTGGTCCGACCACCACCTCATTCTGTTAGAGATTGACACACTGGCCAGCCCCCAACCTAGTTGTGTTGTCAAACCTAAATTCCTAACCAGAAACATCAAAGGAATACCGCTATCCGAACTTGAAGCCAAGATTCATCCCCTTCTCCAACTCCATCCCTCATCATGGACAGCTGACGACCTCACTTCTCACTTCAACTCAAGAATGACAGAGGTCTTAGACCAAGTAACTCCTCTCAAACTCAAACAACTGAGGAGTACCAAATCTAAACCCTGGTTTAACGTGGAGTTAAATGATGAACGGCGCCAACTCAGACAAACGGAAAGGTCTTGGAGACAAAACCCCTCGGCCTTGCACCTAACACATCCTAGATCTGCTCGACGGTCATACAAAAAACACATCTTCATTGAAAAGGCATCTTTTTTCCGCAGCCAACTCGATCAGGCGAAAAACAGACTACGAGAACTCTTCAACATTGTTAAACACCAAACTAACTGCACTCCCTCTCAAGAAATCGAAGCCACCAATGAGCAATGAGAAGAAATTGCCACCTTCTTCACCAATAAAGTCTCTAACATTGATCAATCCTTCTTACAAACTGCCAACCCCCCTTCCTCCTTGACCTACCCCCCTTCAACCTCCCTGGTCCACTCGGAAAAAGCTCTCAACAAGGACAATCAGACCTACCTCCAGCTAAAAAACAATGCGCATTGGTCTGACTTTGAGCTAATGTCGGCAAACAAGGTCTTCATGATAATTTCCAATCTAAAACCTTCCTCTCACACCATGGAACCCTCCCTTCCACAATCATAAAAGAACTAAACCACACCATTTCCCCTTTCTTGATAAAAATCATCAACGGCTCTCTCACTTCAGGCTGTGTCCCAGATTCCCTCCAACTATGACAAATTACAACCATTCTCAAGAAACCTGGAGCTGACCCTAATGATCTTAACAACCTCAGACCTATCTCTAACCTCCCATTCCTTGCAAAAACATTGGAGAAATGTGTCCTCCTCCAACTCAATAATCACATGTTCAACCTCCTTGATGCCTTTCAATCTGGTTTCAGAAAAGGCTGCAGCACGGAAACAGCTATGCTCAACGTCGCTGACAACATTCACAAGGCCCTAGACGTAAGTGATGCCTGCCTTCTCATCCTTATTGACCTATCTGCGGCATTCGACACAGTAAACCATCTAGCCCTTTTGGAGACCCTGTCGAAACGGTCCGGCATTAATGGCACAGTACTAAAATGGTTCACCTCCTTCCTTCAACACAGCTCGCAACAAATTAAAATTAACTCCTGTCTCTCAAAGCCAACTAAAGTCACACTTGGGGTCCCTCAAGGCTCGATCCTCTCCGGCCCTCCCCGGCCCTCTTCAATCTCTTCATGGAACCCCTCACACTCATATTGAAAAAAGCCGGAGTGAATTACCACCTTACGCGGACGATACCCAAATCTATTTCAGGATAAGGTCTCCCAGTGACATTCAACTCCTCAATACCACCCTAACCGAGATACAAACTTGGTTCTACATTAACCACTTAAAGCTCAACCCAGACAAAAAAAAGTAACAATCGTTCAATCCAAGAGTGGCTCAAGAATCTGGTTACCCTAAACTGCCCCCTTACCCAATCCGACTCAGTTAAGTCTCTAGGCATCACTCTTGGCAAGAACTTATCAATGGAGGCTCACATCAAAATCTCTGCAAAAAGTGCTCTCTTCTCCCTTAAACACCGCAAGAAACTGAAACCTTTTCTACCCCACAATGACCTCAAGACAGTAGTCCAATCCCTAGTTCTCTCTAAAATCGACTACGGGAACGCAATCCTTACAGGGACTCCAAAGGCTCACCTAGCCGACACTGCGTCAATTGGCTTCCCATGGAAGGGAGATGTATCTATAAATTGGCCTGCATCACACACAAAACCCTACACTCTCCTGACCCCAATTATTTAAATAACAAACTGAGTAGAGCAGGTCAATCCAGAACACTAAGAAGCTCCAACTCACTCCTTCTTATTCCTCCGAAATTGAAAAAGAAAACCACCCAATACGATCGTTTTCTGGCAATGCTCCCAGGATATGGAACGCTCTCCCTGGAGTCCTCAGATGCAACCCCTCCTTCCCCTGTTTCAAAAGGGACCTGAAATTCTTACTCCTAAACAAATACTATCATGACCAACGTCAACCAACCTAGTCCTTTTTCCGAGTAGTCTCCTCTCTCTCTGGACACCCAAGAATAGTGGGTGACCGGACCATGTCACTCTCGCCTTTTCTTTTATTGCTCTCTCCCACTCTGCTCCACTGCATATTTACGTCCCATGCTGTATTTTTTTCTGTGGTTTGCCTACTATGTAATATATTATCCTTCCGCTGTTAACTATGCGTATGTAAAGCGCTCTGATACTTACGGGTCAAGCTAGCGCTATATAAAACTTTAAATAAATAAATGTAAAACCACTTCAGGCGGTGCATCGCAAATATGTTGCCCTTGCACTGCCGCTGGGGGAGGGGACGGGCACCCAAATTTAAGGATTGGATAGCCGACTTCGTGACTTGCCAGGAGCGCTTTGCTGCATATGCTGAACTGCTGCTGTGTGCCTTTCGACCCAAAGATATATGGGCCCCCTTGACGTGCTACTTGCTGGGACACCCACAAGACTCAGAGCAGGCAAGCATAGCCACCCCTCCGCGCTAACAGGATGGAGGCATAAGTAGTGGAACTGTAACTGAGAAGGAAAGGGACACCGAATAAGAAATGTGTGTATTGATTGTTAATAGATGATATGCCATTAGAACTGTGAGGGGATCCTTGGTATCGATGAGCTATATATGTACATTGGAACTGGGAATCTGTTACTTGTACTGAAAGGAGCTACTCTACCTCTGATACGCTGAAAGATCTATTGGTATGATCTGATGTAATATACATGAAACTGATACACCTAGACAAGACATGAGTGCAGATGTGACCACAATGTACCAATGAATGGACATAATGATGCTATTGATGCAATATGGTTGAACAGAAAATTCAGTAAAAATAAATTAAAAAAATAAATAGGCCCCATGTTTTATATCTGTAATTTTTGTTATTATCGTGTTAAGTTCCTCGGACTCTTCAGGGTGGCAGAGACATAACTTCTGCAGTTGTTTTTTTGTGTACCAACCACGAATCACTTCTCAATGAACAAAAAAAAATGAAAATTGTGTATCAAGATAAACTGATTTTTTTATTTGTATGGAAGAAACTGAGTAATACCACTCGTATAACAGTGAAATACACACAATGAGAGGCCCCCCGCGCCTAGGGGAGGGGGGCCTTTAGTGGCATTCGGGCGTGGAGCTAGAGAGAGGCTGGTACAGTGTACCACTGTTTAAGAGGAATGGGAGGGGTCACAAGGGAATATGAGGAGGCAGGGCAGGCTGGTAGAGCGTCACTTAGGTTACGCAGGCGGCACAACCCCTCCCCTCTCGGGAAAGTGATAAGAGCCCGGGACACGAGGGAGAAGCCCTCTTTGTTCTCTCGCCTCGGGAGCCCAGCGGGTAGCAGCCAGAAGCAAGTTGCCCACCCACCCATCCCTGTGTTTAAAGGTAGAACTGGCGGGGTCCCGGGCAAGGAAAATGGCGGGGACTCCTGTTGGCGGGGACTGGCCTAAACCTGGAACAGGGAGGGCAGTCCATGGGGCTCCGGGCTGGCGGGAGAGGGGGCCGTCCTGCTGGTGGTCCTGGACTCTCCGGCCCTACCCGAGATGCCTGTGTTTGGAGGAAGTAACTTTGTGAGAGCAGGTGCGCAGTAAAAGGCGCAAAGCAGTGCCCTGGTGGCCGCGTCTAGGGGGTAGACGACGGGTAATTACCTCAAATGGAAGCAATGGAGGTGGGTTGTGGCCTGCTGGTACAACCTGCCTCCCGAGGGCTCTGGAGATCCTGAATTGTAAATACTGTAACCTGTGGTTCAAATGAATATCGCTTAACACAATGTTTTTCAATGTGTGTTGTTTTGGTAAAAAAAAGTTGGTCGAATGTTGACAGTGCATCAACAAATAAAGATGGCTTTATGAGAATTAATAAAGACTACGCAGTGAAGACCACCCACTGGTATGGTGCCTTTTTTGGTTGGAGAGGGGGGGCAAAGTTTGTGGGGCGAATCGCACGTGATATGCCTACTATGCCTTATGACTGTGAGAGCATTTTCACTCAAATCTTTTTGTGGGTATTAACTTCCAACTGAGACACAAAAATTATGAAAAAGTAAAAGATAATAGATGATGTCTTAACGTCATTCCCACACTTCTCACACAAAAAAAGGTGTCCTACATTAGCAGTGGGTGAACACTTTCCGTGAGAAAGATACATAATTGTTCGCCAAAATGAGTTTGCTGATTATCTGTGTTAACATTGTACAAAAGGAAAACCTCACATTCAAAAGTCACGTGAGATACCAGTGGGTGGCTAGTTGTAGCAGAAAATGTCTCTCAGCTGTGCCACGCTACAGTTTCACAGATCCTTCAAAACAGTTTCTGCTGTAATCACCTCCACGGGAAAACATTATGGGCCTCATTTATGAGACCTTGCGTGAGTTTTGCGCTTCCGATGCGTCACTTTTTGTGACGCATCGGCGGGGCAAAACATGCCTCCTGATGCGCACTATTTACAAAGTGACGCATCTAAGCAGATGTGTCACTTTGTAAACCCCTGCGCTACATTATACCTGCGTCAGGTATAATGTATGCAGAGGGGGCGTTTTTGGAAAAGGTGATGGACAGAGCTTCTGAATGATGCAGAATACTCTTACCAAGTCAAGAGATCATGGTTTTAATCCATCACCGTTTTTTAGCTCACTGCACCATCCCAGCTCAGAACTTGGCTATATGCAAATTAGTCTGTGCCTGTCCCAGTGCATGATGGGAACAGGGCAAACCAAACTACCAAGCCAATTCTTATACTGGGAAGGAAACAAGCTTCCGGGGACCGGTTTCTGGCATCACAGCCGTCATCGGCCCGGCTTGCTTGAATCCTGATGGTGCAATGAGCAAGGGACTCACGTCTGAGTATACCCTCCCACACATAGTGTGGATAAAACCGATTTTGGAAAAGGTGATGGACAGAGCTTCTGAATGATGCAGAATACTCTTACCAAGTCAAGAGATCATGGTTTTAATCCATCACCGTTTTTTAGCTCACTGCACCATCCCAGCTCAGAACTTGGCTATATGCAAATTAGTCTGTGCCTGTCCCAGTGCATGATGGGAACAGGGCAAACCAAACTACCAAGCCAATTCTTATACTGGGAAGGAAACAAGCTTCCGGGGACCGGTTTCTGGCATCACAGCCATCTTCGGCCCGGCTTGCTTGAATCCTGATGGTGCAATGAGCAAGGGACTCACGTCTGAGTATACCCTCCCACACATAGTGTGGATAAAACCGATTTTGGAAAAGGTGATGGACAGAGCTTCTGAATGATGCAGAATACTCTTACCAAGTCAAGAGATCATGGTTTTAATCCATCACCGTTTTTTAGCTCACTGCACCATCCCAGCTCAGAACTTGGCTATATGCAAATTAGTCTGTGCCTGTCCCAGTGCATGATGGGAACAGGGCAAACCAAACTACCAAGCCAATTCTTATACTGGGAAGGAAACAAGCTTCCGGGGACCGGTTTCTGGCATCACAGCCGTCTTCGGCCCGGCTTGCTTGAATCCTGATGGTGCAATGAGCAAGGGACTCACGTCTGAGTATACCCTCCCACACATAGTGTGGATAAATCCGATTTTGGAAAAGGTGATGGACAGAGCTTCTGAATGATGCAGAATACTCTTACCAAGTCAAGAGATCATGGTTTTAATCCATCACCGTTTTTTAGCTCACTGCACCATCCCAGCTCAGAACTTGGCTATATGCAAATTAGTCTGTGCCTGTCCCAGTGCATGATGGGAACAGGGCAAACCAAACTACCAAGCCAATTCTTATACTGGGAAGGAAACAAGCTTCCGGGGACCGGTTTCTGGCATCACAGCCGTCTTCGGCCCGGCTTGCTTGAATCCTGATGGTGCAATGAGCAAGGGACTCACGTCTGAGTATACCCTCCCACACATAGTGTGGATAAAACCAATTTTGGAAAAGGTGATGGACAGAGCTTCTGAATGATGCAGAATACTCTTACCAAGTCAAGAGATCATGGTTTTAATCCATCACCGTTTTTTAGCTCACTGCACCATCCCAGCTCAGAACTTGGCTATATGCAAATTAGTCTGTGCCTGTCCCAGTGCATGATGGGAACAGGGCAAATCAAACTACCAAGCCAATTCTTATACTGGGAAGGAAACAAGCTTCCGGGGACCGGTTTCTGGCATCATAGCCGTCTTCGGCCCGGCTTGCTTGAATCCTGATGGTGCAATGAGCAAGGGACTCACGTCTGAGTATACCCTCCCACACATAGTGTGGATAAAACCGATTTTGGAAAAGGTGATGGACAGAGCTTCTGAATGATGCAGAATACTCTTACCAAGTCAAGAGATCATGGTTTTAATCCATCACCGTTTTTTAGCTCACTGCACCATCCCAGCTCAGAACTTGGCTATATGCAAATTAGTCTGTGCCTGTCCCAGTGCATGATGGGAACAGGGCAAACCAAACTACCAAGCCAATTCTTATACTGGGAAGGAAACAAGCTTCCGGGGACCGGTTTCTGGCATCACAGCCGTCTTCGGCCCGGCTTGCTTGAATCCTGATGGTGCAATGAGCAAGGGACTCACGTCTGAGTATACCCTCCCACACATAGTGTGGATAAAACCGATTTTGGAAAAGGTGATGGACAGAGCTTCTGAATGATGCAGAATACTCTTACCAAGTCAAGAGATCATGGTTTTAATCCATCACCGTTTTTTAGCTCACTGCACCATCCCAGCTCAGAACTTGGCTATATGCAAATTAGTCTGTGCCTGTCCCAGTGCATGATGGGAACAGGGCAAACCAAACTACCAAGCCAATTCTTATACTGGGAAGGAAACAAGCTTCCGGGGACGGGTTTCTGGCATCACAGCCATCTTCGGCCCGGCTTGCTTGAATCCTAATGGTGCAATGAGCAAGTGACTCACGTCTGAGTATACCCTCCCACACATAGTGTGGATAAAACCGATTTTGGAAAAGGTGATGGACAGAGCTTCTGAATGATGCAGAATACTCTTACCAAGTCAAGAGATCATGGTTTTAATCCATCACCGTTTTTTAGCTCACTGCACCATCCCAGCTCAGAACTTGGCTATATGCAAATTAGTCTGTGCCTGTCCCAGTGCATGATGGGAACAGGGCAAACCAAACTACCAAGCCAATTCTTATACTGGGAAGGAAACAAGCTTCCGGGGACCGGTTTCTGGCATCACAGCCGTCTTCGGCCCGGCTTGCTTGAATCCTGATGGTGCAATGAGCAAGGGACTCACGTCTGAGTATACCCTCCCACACATAGTGTGGATAAAACCGATTTTGGAAAAGGTGATGGACAGAGCTTCTGAATGATGCAGAATACTCTTACCAAGTCAAGAGATCATGGTTTTAATCCATCACCGTTTTTTAGCTCACTGCACCATCCCAGCTCAGAACTTGGCTATATGCAAATTAGTCTGTGCCTGTCCCAGTGCATGATGGGAACAGGGCAAACCCGTTCACCCGCAAAAAGCCTCGTAATAGTGACGCAGTGAAATCTATGAGATTTCACTGCGTCACTTTTAGGACGCTGTTGCGTCAAAATCTTGCGCCTGCCTCACAGCAGGTGTAAGACTGACGCAAGCCCTTTCACATGGGGCTTTCCCCATGTGAAAGGAAGCATTGCTGGAGTTGCGTCAATTTTGTGACACACTCCAGCAATGTGTCACTTTTGCGCCTACAGATACGTCAGAAATACTGACGTATCTGTAACTCCTTGCGACATGATGCGTCATATTATAAATATGACGCATCAATCATGTCGCAGGGAGAGCGCAGTGAAAAGTGACGCATCGCTGTTTTCACGCAGCGATGCGTCACTTTTCATAAATGAGGCCCTAGACAAAAAGTGTAACGTAGAGAGAGAAGAGAACAAATGACGTGAAATAAACGCAGCCCAACAAATGGAAGTTATCAGAGATTACTCTCTCTAACAACAAAAATCACCAGTGTTCTACTCTACACATGCCTTTCCCCAAAACTCGTGCCCATTGGCTTTCCAGGGCGTACCACAATATTTTAATCACAGTGGAAACTTAAATGTTATTTATGCCCACCCACCGCACATATATATATTTATGCACGCCTTCATATTTTGTTTAAAATGTTACAGTGTTCGTGGTTATTTGTGGATTAGTGTGAAAAAGAATATCACACCCCTCTTCTCACACACTGACTACCTTGAATATGGAACATTGGATGTGTGTTGAGATGATGTGTTGAGAGGGAAATGTTCCTTGCATGATTCTATAGAGGGTAAACCACTGCCATCTGCTAGACTGTTAGTAAAGGTCATAGTAGGTCTTGGCCGGCTTTTGATGTTTCCCTTATTCTACTTGGAAATCACACATTTTCACCGAACGCATCCTGGGAAATTGAATGAGATCCCATATGATTGCTCTCAGTTCAGAAGGAGCTCTCAGCGTGCATCATCCTTTGGGGAGGGCCTCCTGTCCTCTTAGCAGGCTGATGGAGCTGAGAAAAGCAGGTAGTGATGACAGCATTATTTGCAATAGAAGACTCATGACTTTTTTTCCTCTATCACTTTCCATTAAGAAATCGCTTCTGGCCTCTGCTATTAAAATTCTGCTTAGACTCTGTCACCCGGGTCCTTCGCTCCATTCTTTTGAACCTGGTGGAGTGTGTGTGTTCACTGTGTATGTTTGAGGTAGGGTGAGCATAAAGTGCATGTTTTTGCTTTTGGTAAGTTTTGTTACGCCAATTTGTACAGCGCATTTACACCAAGCATTTTCTTGGCATTAAACTGGTGGATAAATGCACAAATTGTTATGAAGTTAATTGAGAAGTACCTGTTCAAAAAAATAATAATTAAGGAGCATCTAAATGATGGCAGATTAGATTCTGCATGAATATTGGGGGACGAAGATTCCATAAGTGCAGACACTGGTGGGAGGTTAGGCCCACCACATCTGCTTCTTCAAAATTTAGGGACAACCAATAGTGTGCCAGAAGAGGAGTAAAGGAAGCCTCACGGAGTGTACCAGGCCAAGCAAGGGGAAATGAAAGCCGGAGCAGTTTCACAAATTGCTGTAAAGGAATTGCACAGAGACTTAAATGGTATCTTCTGTTAAATAGGTAACAAGAGTAGTCTTTCAAGTAGAGGGCGGAATTTTGCAAACCTAGGAGCATTTAATGTCAGCCTTGCTGTCGCATTTTGAACTACATGAAGTCTATTACAAGTGTGTGGTGGGTAAACCAAGATAGAGTGAGTTGACATCATTTAATTTGAAGCCAACAATCACTACAACTGGAGCTTTCTTTCCATCTTGTATTAAAAAAGGAAGTAGTTTCCTCCTAGTTTTAAGGAGAAAAAAGTGGAGACTGCTAAAAAGACCTGATGAGAGAGAGAGAGAGAGAAAGAGAGAGTGAGAGAGAGAGAGAGAGAGAGAGAGAGAGAGGGAGAGAGAGAGAGAGAGAGAGAGAGAGAATTGGCAACCTTCTCTTCAAAGAAAGGGCATGAGACAGTGGAATGTTTTGTGAGAGGAAGGAGTGTTAACTAGGTTCAGTAATATTTGCAAATCATCTGTGTACGACTATATTCTAAAGCTGCTTATGGCTTAAGCCTTTGAAAAGGGGGATAAATAGCTTCTGAACAGATGAGGGAAAGGTGCAAAGCCTTGAAGCACTTCAAAAGGTACCAGGATTACAAACATTAGAATAGGAAAATATTACTACTTGGTAGCATTAATTTAAGATGAACTGAAAACATTTAAACAAGTTGCCCTCCAAGTTTTCCTGTTACTATACTTTTGAGTATGATCAACAATATCAGAAACAGCTGATAGGTCTAAAAGTATTAGTGCAATAATATGGCCCAGATCAAGGTCTAATCTTGAATCGTCAACGATTGACCAAACTACAGATTCAATTTAATGGACTCATGGAAAGCCAGCTTGAAAGCAGTCTAGAAAATTTGACGGTTGCAGATAATCACATAATGTTTTGGCCTCTGTTTTTCAATTATGTTTGTGCTTGTACGGCTGGTAAGGAGTAAAGAAAATGGGCAACAATTCAATAGAATCAGTCCCACCCTTTTTCAGCAATGGTATAAATACCACTTTTTTAAATCAGGTCCAAAAGCAAGCCCAATTGAAGTATAGCTATAAATTGAATTATGGACTCCTTTGACATCGGGTTTAGGAACGCCAATTTTTTTTTAAGATTAATTGCAGGATGTGTACTAGCTGGAGGAAATGACCCTTATTAATTTCCCAGTCCAATTTTAAGACATCATGGGGGAGATTTCCTAAGATTTCGTGCCATGTTTGCATCACAAAAGTGATGCATATAGGCGCAAAAAATTCTTTTTTTTCCTTTTTAACTTTCAGTACTAAACTTGTTTAGCGCTGGAAATAATGGAAAAGTAATGTGAAGCAACGCATAGCGATGCTTCGCATTACTTTGCGCCATGGGGGCGTACCAAGGGTGGAGCATGGGTTTTGCCATGAAACCACCCAAGGTTTCTCCCGCTAAACCCAATTTACTAAATAAAGTAGATTGGGTTTAGCGTGCGAAAACCGTGCCCTTTTCAAGCAGGCTTATGGAAGTAGAAATGCTTTCATTTCTCCTTCCCTTTCCGACTTTCCATGCACGCTGCACTGTGCAGCATGCATACAAATCTAAGCGTTGAACCTGGGCATCGTAGTATGTACAGTAAGGGTACCCTTACTATGCAAAACCTATGCTAGACTAATGCACACACACTAGCGCTATGGCGCTTAGGTGTGTGTGTGTGGAGCACGGCAGCTGAAATCAGTGCCGGCGCAAGGGAAAGGGTAGGAGAGAGCCATATCTCTGAAGATATGGGGCTCTCCTGCTCCCTCCCTGTTGTGCAACGCAGTGCAGCCACGCGGGGGTCCGTTGTGCTGCTTGAATTTTTTGTACATCTCCTCCCTTGTCCGCAAACTAACTAGTGATATAATTACAAAAAACTCAAGTGGGAATCATTCCTAGAATGTTTTGACCATATCTATGAGCTCCTTCCCTATAACAAGGACCTTCTTCTTTGTGTTTGAAGAATTGTTGATTCTGATGGAATATGTCTGCCAGGCATTGGGGCGTGGCTACGGCGCCACGCAAGATGGCCATCTGAGGTTGCCTCTCCGACGCACCAGACCTCCTTGCGGCCCTTCTGCTGCCCTTTCATGGTGTCCTGCCTAGTTCTGAGGTGGAATTCGCGGACCGGAATGTGAGCAGGACCAGGTTAGCTCTTTCCGACAGCCGTGACCTAATGCCTCGCTCGTTTCCGACGCTGTTGCATCTGTGAACCTGCTTTTTGTGCGCGCAAATTCTCTTCACGGAGCTGCGCGCATTGCTACATACGGAGCGTTTTTCAAACTAGTTCCTCTGGTGCCATAGTGACATTTTCCAAAAGCTTGTCACATTTTGGTGATGAATGCCTTATTCTCCTTCACCTTACTGTTTTATTCACTGCTTTCCCATGTAATGTCATAACAAGCAGAGCTTTTATTTTTTCAACGTTTCAACCGATGGCACTACCCAGAGCTTTTTACCATGCTTTGATGTTTATTCTACTTCATCTGGCTTCTTATACCTCAACTTGTACATGATGTGGTTTGCTGCTCTTTTTCATCAGGAACCTCTGAATGCTTATTCGCAAACCCTTGTGGCATTCTCATTTATATATATGTTTACTTCCAGCATGGCACAACACCAGTCAATACTATCCTAAACAGCCAGTCATTTTACTAATGTTTTACTAACGTTTCCTAAACCTCGTATGAATATCTTCTAATTACTCACAGACTCAGAAAATGTTGTGCTACATTACAGTCTTCCTTCTTCCATTGCCTTTGTAACTCGTCATTTCTCTTCACATTGGCTCACCAGCGTGTCTCACGGATCCACTTTTGACATAACGTTTTCCTGAGTGGCGCACATCAAGGAATTTCTTATTTTCTATGGGCAAATTGCGTCAACCAAAGTTTGTTTTTTTATTATTTGAGAATCCTCCAGCGACATCTTCCTCCACCTCAAGTGCTTCTTCGGCTGTGGACCAAATGGCTGGAGCTCATTCCAATCGCGCTTCTTCAGCACAACCCATGTCTAACAAGTCCTTTCCTCCTCTTGTTTCGCCCAAATGCTTGAAACAGGACACTTCACCTCCAGATAAACCATCATCTCCTATCTCTATGGAGTTGCTTTTAGAGGAGATTCACGGTTTACGCCCCTTTGTTGAAGAAACCAACTGGGAAATGCAATTCTTGAAAGACAAATGGTCGATCATGGACAATAGGATTACAACTGTGGAACAACAGGTCCCGGAAATATCAACCAATTCTCAACGTATTGCTTCTCTGGAGAAATCGGTCCTAACCCTCCAGCAACATACTGAGGATTTGGAAAACAGGAATAGGAGGAATAATCTATGAATTTACGGTTTACCAGAATCCTTGGAAGGTGATGATCCTGTGACATTTTTCACCTCTTTCATTCTCAAACTCCTGGATATGCCTCCCACTACTTCCCTCAGTATACAAAGAGCTCATAGGCTGGGTCCACGTTCGTCTTCTTCACCGAAGCCAAGAGGAGTTATAATTCTTTTTTTGAAATTCACAGATCTCCTTTCAGTCCTTGGTGCAGATAGAGCTAAGCATCAAGTTTCCTGGCTGGCTCAGAGAGTGTTCCTTTCTCAAGATGTGTCCAACGTCACGGCAGCAAGAAGAAAATAATTTTTCAACCTTAGTGCTCCTTTACAATCTCTTGGAGCTAGATATGGCTTATTCCATCCCTGTATTTTCAAGGTTACTCATCAAAATCAAACATGGACTTTTCAAGATCCTGGAGAGCTTAAGAACTTTATTCATATTCAATTCAATGATGCCATGGATACCTCCACTTCTCCTACTGGCTGACTGAGTTATTGTTTGCATCTGTTTCTCTCCGTTTAGCGTTCATATTGATGTTTTCTATTCAGATCTATCTCTAGTTCAGTTTGTACACTATTTTGCGATTCTCCCCCTTGTTATTTCTTCTATCATTACCATGTTTGTTTCTTAGTATATTATATTGTGCGTCCCTATTGTTATTTCCCTATTGTTACTTACCTTTTTTATCTCCTTTATAGGTTCCCAAGGCTCCTTTCCTTATCCCATATGGCTCCTTTCCATCAATTTTTCTTTGTCCTGGTGCGTTCTGGAGTCCCACACTTCGAACGGTTCGTCTTGTTGAGTGTTGCCATTGCCCCATCTCCCACTCGTATGTCTCCCTCAGGTACGTTGCTCTCAGTCATCCTTTTGCATATGTACTGTCTCTTCATCTCTGTTCTTCTTTTCCCCCTTTCACTTCCCTTCCCTTCCCGTTTTCTTATCCATTGGTTCATATCCTCTATCCTCTGGTTCTATCCATTTTTCTTCCTTTTTTACTTTTTGCCTATTGCTTCCTGTATTTATACAGAGTTCTCTCTCCCTTCTTTATTTCATTCTCGTTTTTTCTTTGATGAATTTCTTTATATTCTTCTACTCTTTTCTTCCTTCGGCTTTATGATGGTTGCATACTTTTTTGCACTTTCTGATGTTGCTAAATTTGTTTCATTTATAAATTCAGAGTTGTTTCTTGGAATGTAATAGGTTTTATTAATCCTATTAAACGGCAGAGAGTACTTTCTCACTTATCTTCCTACTCCCCCGATATTGTCCGTCTACAAGAGACTCACCTTACTGAACTTGAATCCCTTAAACTAAAAAGATCCTGGGTCGGTACAGTTTTATTCTCCCCCCTGATAACAAAAAAAATGGTGTTGCTATTTTAATCCATAAAAAATTGAAATGTAAAGTTCTATTAGAAGAAAAAGATGCTGATGGTAGATGGATTTTGGTTAAATTATTATTTAATTCAAACCCTTTCACTGTTTTATAATATATATGGTCCTATTCAACCTGACTGTTCTTTCTGGCCCTTAATCACGAGCAAATGTATTCAACACAAGGATGATTTTTTCCTTTTAGGAGGAGATTGTAATCAGCTTATGGATCTATTCCTTGACTGCAAATCTACAGTCCGCTTTATCCCACACAAGCCTCACAAACTATTTTTAGACACTATCTCTCAATTACGTCTTACTGACTCTTGGAGACTCACACATCCTGACACTTTGGATTATTCTTTATTCTCTCCTCCTCATGCTTCTTTCGCTTGACTTGACCATATTTTTCTCTCTCAGCCCTTATCTCAAAATATGCTGTCTTCTTCTATCGAACCCATAATTATTTCGGATCATGCTCCCATTGTAACAGATCTTGATTTACTTCCTCCTTACCCTAAATCTTCTTGTTGGCGTTTTAATTGTACTCTTCTCACTGATCCTAACTTCTCTTCCTCTTTTCGCTCTTTTACTAATGACTTCTTTCACTTAAATTCTGATACTACTACTTCTTCTCATATCCTCTGGGATTCCTTTAAAGCTACTGCAAGGAGATTTATTATTGATTTTGTCTTTAAGAAAAAGAAGCAATTTCTCCAAAAACGTAAACTTTCCCTAACACATATTAAAAAATTAGAACATCAATTCTACACCTCTTCTGATAAATGTATGTCACCTGACCTCTTGCGAGCGAAAATTACCTTCAATAAACTCACCACTGATAATGCATCTTCAATACTCCTTCGTAGTAGTGCACGTTATTATGGTGGTCGTAATAAGTCCGGAAAACTCTAAGCTAACTATCTTAAATCGCGTAAAGAACGCACTCTTATCGAATCTGTTTATTCCTCTGACAATACCCTTCTTCATACTGACAAAGATATACTTGATCAATTCCAATTGTTCTATCAACAGTTATATACTCCAGAATCTCCTCCGACTCCCGCTCTTATCCAATTTTATCTTGAGAAAGTACCCAATCCTTCTACCTCTCATCTCAATTTTCCAGACCTTGAACTTGATCTTTCATTGCATGAGCTCACTACAGCTTTATCTTCTCTTACTAAAGGTAAAACACCTGGCTCTGATGGATTTCCAGTTGAATTTTATCTGCATTTCTCTGACCTCTTATTGCCCAAACTTTTGTCACTTTTTCAATCATGTTACTCTTTTGGTAAATCGGAGGGTTCTTTTCAAGATGCCACTATTTGCCTTATTCCAAAAGATGGTCGTGATCCCAAATTTTGTAAAAACTACCGTCCAATTTCATTGGTTAATGTTGATTATAAGCTCTTTGCTAAATTACTTGCTCTACGTCTGGACCCATTTATGCCTCATTTCGTTGGTAAAGAGCAATGTGGTTTTATTAAAGGGAGGCTTACCTTTGACAATTCTCGACTCTTTTTAAATTTCTTGAATAAAGCCTCTTCTCTCTCAACGCTTTGGCTGCTATTTCTGTAGATGCTGAAAAGGCATTTGATAGAGTAGATTGGTCTTTTTTGTTTGCTTCCCTAAAATGGCATGGCTTTGGCCCCAACTTTATTTCTCTCATATCCTTGTTATATTCTTCACCCAAAGCCTCAGTTCTTGTAAACGGCCAACTTTCCTCTTCCTTCACTCTCCAAAGAGGTGTTCGTCAAGGCTGCCCTCTTTTCCCACTTCTTTTTGTTTTAGCTCTTGAACCTTTTCTCTCCTCCATCCGCAACAATACTTCTATCACTGGTTTTCCCTATGGTGATCATCAATTAAAACGTTCTGCATATGCAGACGATATCCTTCTGTTTATCTCAAATCCGGAACTATTTATCCCCCCTTTACTATCTGAATTTACGGCATTTTCCCTTGTCTCAGGTTATAAGATCGATCTGATAAAACAAAAATTCTCCCCTTGACCAAATTCTGTCTTCCTCATCTTTTTTCCTCAACTGGATTTTCCTGGAACAGTACGAAGATCAAATATCTTGGTATTTGATTCTCCAACTCTATTTCCTCCTCCATTAAATTAAATATGTCCACAGTTCTATCTCGAATTGACCAATTGTTTTCCTCCTGGAATCCCCTTTTTCTCTCCTGGTGGGATCGTCTTGACTCTATCAAAATGATGATTGCCCCTATTCTTATTTATATCCTCTCCATGTTACCTGTGCAAGTTCCTGCCCTTTATTTCAAACATATTGATTCCTCTCTTTCAAAGTTCCTTCTCTTGCAGCTCTTCACAAAACTAAATCGAATGATGGGGTTAACTTTCCGGACTTCCGTCTTTATCACAAATCCTTCTCTTTACGTCAAGCATCACGCTGGCTCTCATCAGACTCTTCCCCCTTTTCTCCTCTTTGGCTTAGCATTGAACAGACCTTACTAGAACCCTTCTCCTTTGAGGAGGTCTTACGATTTTCGACCAAATCTCCCTGTACCTCCCTTCCTTTGTTTAAACATACCTCTTCTCTTTTAACACCTTTGATCTTTCCGTTGGACATTTCACGTGACTCATTTCTATGCACCCCCATTTGGTATAATTCTCTTCTTCTCATACATAACATACCTATGTGTTGGACGTCTTGGAGGTTGAAAGTTATCATGGGGTTAACCATCTTTTTGATGGTGTGTCGCCTTGCTCTTTTCCCCAGTTTCAACTTCGATTCCGCTGTCCTCGCTCTTTTCTACAGAAATTTACTGTGCTTATGGGACTAATTCTTGATCGTTACTATTCTCTTCCTTCCTCCACTCCAATATCCCCCCATCTCATCTCCTTGTGGTTCTTTCTACCCTTCCTAAAGCGTCTTTTATTTATAGATTCTTTGCCTCTCCTAACCCGATCGTCTCAAAACCAAATTGGAACTTTATTGGGAAAAAGATCTGGACGGTACCTACTCCATTGCTCTCTGGGATCAGCTATGGTCCAAAATTTCAAAAATCTCTCCCTCTGCATCTCTTACTCAAACTTTATTTTTTCTATATCATAGACTTTACCTTACTCCTTCTTCTCTTTTTCGCTTCTCATCCTCCTCTGACTCTAATTATTGGACTTGTGGTGCCTCTAATGCTAATTTTTTGCATATGTTCTTTCTCTGTCCTACTGTATCTGTTTTCTGGAATAAAGTTTGGTCTTACATTTCTCGCATTTTTACTCTTTCCATTCCATTCTCAATCCACCTTCTCTTTTTGGGCTCTCTCTTTGATTCTTTAGTTTTACCTCCATACTCACAAGGTCTTTTTGATTTAATGCTTGCACTTGCATTTCACCACATTTCTTCTAATTGGAAATCCCTTACGAATATCTCCATACAAGGTTGGTGGAACTCTCTATGTCATTTTCATAGACTCGACATTGCCTTTGCCTCTTCCTGTAAACCAACTCGTAATGTAGATCTTTACTGGTTACCTCTTACCAACTACCTAGATCAATTAGTTCACAAGAAACCTTTCCATGTCAGTTCAGAACATTTTTAAACCTCCTTGAAGGACTATACTCTCTCCTGCTTGTTTATATAATATTGTTTACAGTATTTTCATATTGCATTATTTTTGTATACTGTTTACTTTTCATTATTGCTTGTACCATTTGTTTCTTTGCCGTTATTCTCTATAAAATTATCTTGTTATAGCATTTTTTCACTTCCCTTTCCCTCCCCTCCCTTTGCTATTCCCTTACAAAACCCATAAAATGCTTTTCTTTCTTTGTTACGACATTAGCAATGTTATGCTTTTAGAAATGCTATATTAACCTTATCTCTTTTTGCTGATGCCATATTGTTGTTGCTCATTATTGTTCTTCAATAAAGCTTTCAAACATAAAAAAAAATGTATGCCAGGCATTAAAAATCAACTTTTCATAAGTGGCAATGCCTTTACTAAATCATAGAAAACTATTCTCCTTTAGGAGGTTTAGACAAGACCAACAAATTTACTTGGATCAACTCTTTGGAAGAGAACACACTAATAGGATAAAATTATGGTTGGATCAAGGGCAGGCAAGGATTTGTGGAGTACTTAATGGTAAATTATAGGTCTATACGTGTTCCAAGATAGGGCCTGTAGCATATGTTGGCTGGTGAATAATTCAAACTAAATTAAATGAGGCATTTAAGTCAGAAAATTCCTTATCTTTAATTAGTAATCTGACTAATCCATACAATTGTATTGCAAAAGTAAGACAAGCAAGAAGAATGAAAATAAGTGAGTAGGATTGACCAACAAAAGGGTCCATTCATCAACATAGCTGAGAGCAGTGCTGTGCTGTTAATAGGGCACACTAGTTGAACTGTCAAAGAAAAGCCATTTTGCACGATTATGGCTACCCTTCCCCCTATTTTGTCATCAGATTTACATTGAAAATATAAATGAAAACCATCCTGAATTGCCATTGCATTGATATATCGACTGCTGATTTGTTTGATAGCCAAACTACCAGTCTAAAATACATTGATGTGCCGATGTTCACTGAATATAGCCCGTAGGGTCTATAGGCATGCCAAGACTGGCAGCTCCCGGGATGCAGTGCTCCCCTGAAACCCCGATTCATCCTAAGATAGCCACATGCGACTTGTAAGCATGGGACTCATGCAATTCAAATTTGCAGGTTGAAAAACAAAATGCAGCTACTCCTCAGTAAACCGGGAGGCCACGAGTTAACACAAAACATTGCTTGTTGGTCCACCATATGCCTGACACCTTTGCTGTGCTAGTCACACCTGGGAGCAGGACGTAGGGGTCCTCACAGACAAGGAATGGGCAGAGGTTAGGAAATACCCAAGACATTATTGCAACACGACTCCGCCTCATACAACTGTAATATTTCTATAGAGTATATCTTACGAAATGTAAACTATAGACAATGGCTGCATTGCTTCCCCCTCCTGCCTTTGATGCATGATGAAAGAAGGTACACCATATGGGGCTGATCTAAAATGCATGCTTACTGGAGCAATGTACTCTCCTGTTTGTGTCGAGTACTATGCTGGCCTATTCTACATATTACCACAGACGTTGAGGAAGACCGTTATAAACAGCCACTGCCGAGGCTGGGCTACTCTGTGGCCAAAACTGACATCACCCCCAATAGAAAGCTTAGAACACCTCTCAGCTGAGGAATGGAGAAAAGTCCTAAACTGGTGCTTGAGCATGGAACAACCATTTATGAGGCCAGGTGCTGCCCCCAAAAATTCACAAAAATCTGGCAGAGATTGGTGGGCTACAGAGCGCAACATTATAGAGAGACTCTTGCACCTTTAATTTAGAGACAGAAATCCATACCCATGCGGGTCAGAGCGCTGATGTAGGATGGGCGGGATGCCCTTCAAGTATCAAGTGGGGATGGGATTCGAAGGGGATAGTGTGGGGGAGAACTGGGCTGTACACCAACTTGGTTGTAATGTTTTTATGTTGTATTATGACTTTCAAACTCTAAAACCAATAAAATGTGTTTTCAAAAAAATGAAATATAACTTAAAATAAACCCTCTTACAAGGACAATTTATAGTGAGTTAGCAAAATTAAAGCACTGAGCTTTCCAATCATTGCCCAAAATTAGCAGCCTGAAATAATATAAGAAACCATTCTACATCGGTTTCGCATTTTAATTACTAAGCTGTCAAGCACCATCTGTACCATGGATTAATCTTTGAAAATGTTTCATGATTTCGTTACACATCCATCTTGAGACTCATTTCTCGCTGTACCAAAAAATGAAGGGCTAGATAAGGCTACCCAGATCCTCTTGATTGACCTGCAGAGAGGCCTAGAAGATGTGTTACCGTTTTCCAGGTATGTTTACTGTAGATAAACTTTAGCGGCTTTTGGACAGGCAAGGAATAGTGTTAGACCTGACACGCTTGAGGTACTGTTTCCCTGTACTTTTTGCTTTTTCCTTATAGGTTTGGCTGATTCTTTTTTTGTGGCCTTAGGGCTCTGGACACTTTCACACTGTAAATGCAGTCTGAAAGTGCGGGCACCCTTCCTACACACTTTAGGAAGTGGTACTTACCAGATGTTTTTAAAACATGTCTCAAGCCTGCCATTGCAGGCCTGTGGATGTGGACTTTCATCTATGAGTTATTTAAACATGTGTCAAGCCTGCCATTGCAAGCCTGTGTGTGCACAATTGCACTTATGCTCAGGTTGGCCATTCTAAACCACTGGCCAATCCTGCATCGACCTTTCACTGACACTAGGGCACCCCAGGGGTATGTCTAAAGGGGTGAAGCAAGTGGTAGGGGAAAGTCAGGGCAAGTACACGTGTGTTCCCTGCCCAGAAAGTAAATAATACCCACGTGTGCTTTCACTACATATGAGGTTTGCTCTTCCCATAGGTTTACATGGGGGGAACAGTTTGAAATCACTACAAGCTGTGATAGTGACTTACAGCAGAGCAGCCTCATAACGATTCCTATCATTGTATTCATAATGATAAACCCTCTCCTGTGGTAAAGAGGGGTTTGTCATTAACAGATTCGAAATGCCACTGCTAGAAGTGGTAATTTCTTTGCTCTAAAACACTTTTTGATCCTTTTAGTTTGACTCCAGTCCACACTGGAGGGTGGGAGAGCACATCTGTGCATTCCCCTGGCATGCAGCTGGAATAAGGTTTTGAGACTCAGTCTTTGAGAGCCAGATAATGACCCCACTAAAAAGTAATATCTGCATTGCACAGCCCCAGAGCAGCCTGTTCTGAAATTTAGGGGAGACATCTGTGGTTCAAAGCGAAACCATCTGAATCATCCACAACTTCAAAGGCACACTAAAGTATAACTACTGGTGCCGTACGTCAGCAGGGTAGAGATGCACTTGTGGGGACGCGAGAGTGGAGATCCTGAAACTGAGAGGAGCACACTGCCATAGGAATTTGTTTTGCACAGGGAGGATTACTGCCATTCGAAGGGACCATTCACCCTTCCTGAATAGTGGCTGGCCTGTGCTGCCTACCTGCTGCTGTGTGTGTCAGGACTTGATGCATGGTAGCCCATCCCTAGTTATGTGTGGCTCCGCAGAAACCTTCCTTGTGCGGCAAACAGCATAGGAATGGAACTGGGTATTGGTGGAACTGCAGGAAGCTATTATACCTGTCACCATTCTACGATGGCCACCATGGATGTCATCATTTTGGGAGAATCAAAGGTCTCATGAGATTTAGTCCAAATGATGGCATCAACATCTATTTAAGTTGAAGGATACATTGAGTTGGTGCCTGCTATTCTGCTTCCTGGTTCTGGTGATGCGTGGCCTAAGCTCTCTTAAATTAGCTTTAGGATTCGGACTTTGGTGGTAAGCATGCATTTCTCCATTTCAGTGTAGTCTTGAAGTATGTGCATTATCCATTGTTATTCGGCAGCCATTTACAGTGATTGTTCTGCTGACCCTAAGTCATGCGCTGTGGCGCTGAATTTCTTGGGATCTGTTGTTTTTGCCTTGACTGCAGTTTGGATTGTCCATTTCTGTCAACTCTCGCTGCATTTGGACTGTCATGTTCTGCCAACTCTCACAGCATTTGAACGCACGGCTATATGTTGTTGTTGTGGGGTCTGTGGTCCTGTTTGCCAGCAGTGCAGTTTGCGCTCACATTCCTCCTGGCTGACTGTTTTGTGCACATATTGTTAACTTGACCATTCAGGCTTTCACCGCAAGAACTTCTTACTGATTTGGTATTTGAATTGCACACTTAACATTCCCATCCGGGCTCATTCCAGTCTGGGAGACTTTCTGTATGTATGAAACAATTGGAGTGGCAGCTTAATTTACGAAAGGTTTCTTGAGGTGTCATAAGTCCCAGGCAAAGCCTTTGTGGACTGACAATATAATGAAAGAATATTATGCAAACTTTTGATTATGTACTTCTATGTTGATTATTTTGTTCATGTCTTTAATACAATCTGTGTGTTTTTCTAATACTTTTTTTTTTAATTTCTATTGCACCATTATCGAAAAAAATCTCTCTTCTGTTAATTGACAATTCAAGTTAGATTGAGTGCTATTGTTGGCTGAATCTACTTATGTTCTCTGAATCAAGAAAAGTGAAGGATTGTAGATTTGTTTTTAACAATTACAGGTTGGTTGTTTAACCTTTTTTCTTTACAGATCTCCCTCCTTACTGTCCCAACCCTAATTCCCTTCCCCCCCTTGAGCCACTCTGTTACTCCTCGGGGCAGATTTATGAGTTCTGGCGCATCTCTGCAAATCAGCAGGGATGCGCCAGAACTGATGCGTCACGCAATTCCCTCCTTGCGGCACCACAGATGCGCCGCATTTACAATGCCTCTGCCTAGATGCGTCACGTTGTAAATAGGTCGCAGGGATGCGCCATGTTTCCGCGCCGTTGCGTGACGCAACGGCGGCGTAAACGTGGCGCAAGTCCAACATAAATCTGCCCCTTTATTTCTTATATCAGAGATGGAGCTGCTAGAAGGTGGTCTTCTGGGTAGGCACAGTTCCTGGGTATCCATTCTCCTGACAGTGTGGCATCCTGAAGCGTGCTCTACAAGGCTTGTTGGATAGTCCCCTAATCTCTGGTGAAGGTCTCAGGGATATCAAAGATCTCCGGCGAAGGACTCACACCCAGTAGCGGCTCCTGGTGGGAGTGCAACCTGGTGGAGACGTGGGGCGGGGGAGGGACAGGGTGGGGGGTAGTAAACACCGGAATACGGATGAATGCAGGTGTGTTGATAATTAAATTGATAAAACGAATTCCGTTGCGCGCGCTGCATCACCAAATGTGATGCAGCGCGCGCAACAACATTCATTTTATTCATTTAATTGTCAACTTACCTGCATTCATCCTTATCCCCATGTTTACTACCCTCCTCCCTGCCCCTCCCCCACCCCACATCACCGCCCGGTAGTACTCCTGTGGTATATAAATAAATAATACCGGATCTAGGTTTGACTGGACATAGTAATAACAGATAGCTCAATAAATAAGAGTCAAGATTCGAGGTAGTAGGAGTTTGTAGGTTTAATACAGCATAAGGACAGGAACAGGACAACCTGCACAGGAATAGGATGGCAGCGCTGCCGGGGGCAGGATCAAGGAAAAGGATAACTTTTAATAACAATGCACAAGCATATATACTAAAACAGTTGCATTACAAGACATACGATAGGCGGAGCAGTGGGTGTGGTCAATAGCAGTCGCGAAAGATAAGGGGGAAAGTAGGTGTAACAAGAGGCGTATACATGGACATGTGATGTAAACGTAACAGAATATGTCATAAATGGGGCGGAAACATGGAGGGGGCTACCTAAGGAGCCGGGACCTCTGACCTAGAGGTGCGCGCAAACTGACAATGACGTGTTACTAGGAGAAGCTGGGGGCTATGAACTCTGCGCTAGGAGCAGAGACTGAAGTCTGGATAGTCAGGGCGACATGTACCTAAACCCTATCTAGTATCTAATGTTTAGAGGACATGTTGATATAAACTAAGAGTCAGGAGGGGAGAGGCTAACAGACTCTAAGACTGGAGCATGCATTATTCTACATGTAGTGCGTGATGAAGAATATTAAAGGACCATTAATACAGTATTTCTCCTACATGGAGACGTAAAGGCTAGACAATGACGGAAACTATTGATGCGATTCAGTAGCTTAGGAATGCAGAGAAGGAGGGCTGAACTGATAACTAGAATCATAACATACTCTTGGCAGACTCGTAGGCAGAGCCAGGCCGAGCCGGGCACTGTGAGGCAGGAAGTAAGTGAAGGGTCGAGGATACAGGTGGGGGCTGTATCGCTCCTCAGCGAGGGTTCAGGAGACAGGAGCTGAATCTGATGTCCGGGCCCTTTTGAGGCCTAGAAACGGGGACTTTACAATGAAATAACGTGCACACTGAGAAACGTGGCAACGTAACTTTACATAGGCCTGATATTCGTAGTATTCACGAGAACTGGGAACTGGCATACTAGGGATGGACACAACTGTAAGTGCGTCTTTAATCAAACATGGGGGATACATATGCATATTAATCATGCACACATAACATAAGATGGGGGACACGTAGGGACACAGAACATGGCAAAATTTACTTTTCCACATTCCCTCCTTGTCACTACGTTTCCATCAGGAAACATCAATATTCATGATACCATCTATCATTTCATACAGTATCATTTGTTCGTCTCAAATTGTCTTGGAACTGGATTTAGAACGGGACTTGGGACTAGGAATACAAGAGGTAGCACAAATGCCACAAATCGCAGGGCCACATTGTAAACAGAGGCAGCAACTGAATATGATCGCTACTGCAATACCTAGAAAGGACAATACTTTCCATCCCCAGGCGGAAATTATATTCCAGAACCAACCGGACCATGTCCAGGTGCCTGGATTCTGGTGTAACAGATGGGCAATTTTATGAAGTCTGGTTATAGCTGAATAAACAGACGGCGCGTTATTAGGAATGAAAATGCAGCAACTAGATCCGATGACTCTACATGCCCCGCCCCTATCGGCCAGTATGACGTCAAGGACGAGACGATTCTGGAGCACGACAATTCTCATAAAGGATTGCTCTTCGGTTAAGTTACCTAGAGCAGAAGTAGTCTCAATCACTACTGCTTCGAGGGTTCTCGTTAATCTACGTATCAGCTTACTATTCACGACAGTACCTAAATAGGGGAAGACACCTTTATTGATATCTATGTATTGTTCTAGAGCAGTTTCAGTATAATCGACAATCGGGAGGTCTCTTTTGTGTCTAGTATGTACTAGGTGGGAATTCCTATGATAGTCAGGTGGGGCTAGAAAAACTGGTGGCAGTAGGAAGGCAATGTAACAGGTTCCCTCCCAATCGAGGGGCAGACGAACATATGCGGTCTGACCACAAACAAAATAAGAATGACGTGAAGCTTCGAAAATAGATTTCCTACTGTCACTATACTTGACAATAGTAGTACAATCACTATGGCCTACATGTACGGAACCATTATTTCGGACACATAATTCGCCTTTTACTGGTAATACTGACATAGCAGGTAAGTCTGGAGTAGTATCAGACTGAACATTCAGGACCATAAAATTCGAAGAATAATTACCCAAATTATAAACTTCATTTTCTAGATCTAACCCTGTTCTGTGGGGAAGACCTTGCTTGTCTGGAAAACATGTACTGTTAAGAAAAGACATATCTGTTGAGGATGACGTTAATGTGGACCATGCTCCACACGAACCATTATGTGAAAATGGATAAGGAAAGAGTGGCAGAACTCCCTTCGGTGTCTGGAAAGGGGGGAGTCGACCACACACCCAACAATTAGTGGCATTGCTGGTCTGGTGTGAATAATGTAACATGCGGATAAAGGAATTATTACGCATAGCAAGACGATAAGATAGTTCATGAGGAGGTAGATCACTAAACGTGTGCTCTACTGTAGCATTAGCAGACTCATTTACATTAGAAACTGGAAAACACAAATAAAATGCATAACCTGTGCAGGTAATCATAAGGCTGAGATATAGCAGAAAACATAAAATAATAGTGCAACTTTTAGAGTTCTCACTAACTCTCTCTCTGTGGGGGTCTATTATATACATGTCAGAAACCGGTCTAACCGTTTCACCTAGGGGAGGACTTAGACAATCAAACTGGCTGACTTATTTTACTAGACCTTAATTTTAGCTTGTACTCCTGCTGCGGAGTTTTCTCTAACAGGGAAGGATCTGTATCATTGTCTTTTGCGGGACAGTCCTTAAGAATAGTACTTTGGCAATCCTTAAAATCCTCGGAAATGTTCTTGGAGACAGTCTTTAGTCCATAAATTTTTTTCACATGAGACAGGTGGACCCAGCCCTTCCTGCCTTCCAGCTTGACGGCAGTACGGGTGGCCAGGAGGACCTGCTTGGGCTCCTTCCAGCGGGGCTCCAGCGGACTTGAACGATCAAAATTCCGGACAAGAACCATGCATCCGGGAACGATTTCATGCGGTGCCACCTCGGTATTGTCTGGAAATGCGGCGGCAACCTGTGAACGACAAGAGTGTAGGGCAGACATCAAGGAAGCTAGGTAATCTGTCAGCATATTACTTGAAACATCTGTAATACTTCGAGGTCTAGGTGTACCCCACATGTTAGGGGGGCGGCCGAATACGACCTCGTACGGGGACAGACCTGATCTGGAATGTGCGACCATACGCATATAAAACAAAGCGACTGGCAGAGCTACTAGCCAGTCCACACCTTTCTCTTTACATATTTTGGCGATGCGGATTTTCAGGGTCTGATTATGTCTCTCTACGAGACCGGCTGCTTCAGGATGGCGTACACAATGGAACTTCCACTGGTACCCTAACAAAAGGGAGACGTGTTTCATGAGCTCAGATGAGAATGGCTGGCCGTTGTCAGAATATACGACCCTAGGGAGTCCGTAACGGGGGAAGAATTCACGAACCAACTGCTTGGCAGTGGTCGCGGCTGTGTAATCTGGGACTGGATATGCTTCTGTCCACCTGGACAAAGCGCATACAACTACAAGGACATACTTGAAACCTCGACATCGCTCCATCTGAATATAATCCATTTGGAGGACTTCAAAAGGGTGGTCAGGGGGCTGGAATCCACCTTGTTCCACCGGGACACTTTTACCTGGATTAAACTGGCAACATATCATACAGGTACGGACTTTCTGCTTGGCTGCAGCTCGTAAATGCTTATTGAACCAAATGTTCTGGATACTGTCTAACATAGCTTTTTCTCCTAAATGTGCTGGACTATGTGCGGTATTGATAATGACTTGAACCATAGAGTCGGGGAGAAACCATGTGGCTTTTCCCTTCGTTACCCATCCCTGATCTGTCTGGACCCCTCCTTGTTCGGACCATTTCTTGATTTCATCGGGAGTAGCGTGTAACTGGATATCTATGACATCTTGAGTGGGGTCCTTAACTGTCATACAGGCAGTCGGATCTGGAGTATGTGTCTGTGTCGGATTAACTGGAATGTCTGGAGTCTGTGCTGTAAGCTTGGCTGTGCGATCTGCTAGATCGTTACCTTGAGAAATAGTGTCAGTAACTTTCGTATGTGCTTTGCATTTCATGATAGCAATAGATGTCGGTAAGTGTATGGCATCTAACAGAGCCTGAATAAGGAACCCATGCTGAATCTTGGTTCCATGAGAAGTCATGAAACCTCTCTCCTGCCAGAGCACTCCAAAGTCGTGGACGACTCCAAATGCATAACGTGAATCTGTGTAAACATTAACTTTCAGGTTCTTGGCGTGTATGCAGGCTTGGGTCAGAGCAACTAGCTCTGCTGCTTGAGCAGACAGGGTGTCAATACGGTGTGTTTCTATAACTTCAGTGTCAGTAGTCACTGCATACGCGGCTACTAGTTCTCCTGTACTTGTTCTCATACATGAACCATCCACATAAAGTGTCAGGTCGGGATCTGGTAATGGAATATCTGTCAGATCTTGTCTTGGCTTTGTCATAATATTAACTACTTCCACACAGTCGTGTGTGGCAGGATTCGAATTAACTGACGGTAACAGTGTAGCAGGATTTAGAACGTTGCAGCGTCTGATTTCTATGTGTGGCTGGAACAGTGTCAGTTCATAACCTGTTAAACGTGCAATTGTCAAGTGCTGAGTCTGTGTTCGGTTTAAAAGAACTTCCACAGAGTGTGGAACTTGTACTGTCAAGGAATGTCCTAATACTATAGAATCACTTTGTCTGATAGCTAGTGCTGTGGCTGCAACTGACTTGAGGCACGCAGGCAGAGCCTGGGCTACAGGATCTAGTGTGCTCGAAAAATAAGCACAGGGCTTGTATTGTCCTGCTTGATCTTGTGTGAGAACAGATAATGCTGTACCTTCCCGTTCAGTGACGAAAAGTGTAAAAGGCTTACTGTAGTTCGGTGTAGCTAGAACTGGAGCTTGGCATAAGGCTTTCTTTAACTCATTAAAACTAAGTGTATGTTCAGATGTCCAAGGGAGGACAGTCGATACGGCTGCCTCCTGTGTCGTTAACTGTATCAGTGGCTTAGCTTGAAATGCATACTGAGGAATCCATTGTCTGCAATAAGAAGTAAGGCCGATAAAAGCACGTACCTCCTTCTGGGTCTTGGGCTGAGGAAGACTCGCTATTAACTGGATACGGTCAGGTGTCAACTGCCTACCCCTCTTGGACAGTAAGTGGCCTAAGTAGATCACTTGCTGGACACAGAATTGAAGCTTCGAAGGGGACACCTTGTGCCCCATCTCTGCTAAGAAATACAAGACTGTAAGTGATGCTCGCTCGCAAGCACGTTCAGAACGGGCTGTGATCAGTAGATCATGGACATACTGGAGCAGGGCAGTGTCAGTTGACATGTGAATATTGTCTAGTTGTCTCTTAAGTGCTTGACTGTAAATACTAGGACTTTCTGTGAATCCTTGAGGAGCTCGTGTGAACATATAGCTCCTTCCATTTAAACAAAATCCGAAAAGAAACTGGCTGTCTGGATGAATGGGGACACTGAAAAACGCGTTCTTGAGGTCTATGACTGTAAAAAATGAGGCTTCGGAATCAATGGCTGTCAATAGGGAAGAGATATCTGGGACAACTGGGTACTGGGGAATAATACATTTATTGAGTTCTCGAAGGTCAATCACTAATCGATATACTGGGGGTGCATTTGGATCAGTACGTTTCATGACTGGAATGATCGGAGAATTACATACATTGGAGTCAGTTTCTACAACTACTCCTTGAGCGATGAGCTCGTCAATAATTTTGGATAAGGCTGCTACAGCCTCAGGTGGCAATCTGTACTGTCTGATTCGTGGTAACACTACACCTGGTTTGAGAGTCACACGATGGGGTGTGATTTGCATATAACCTACATCAGTTGGACCTTGCGCCCATAAATGCTGTGGAACATTGGACAATCTCGGATCAAAATCTCGTAATACATAGTGACCCTTGAAGTCACGTAAGAACAAGCGTATTCCCTCTGGGGAACAACATATGACTGCACCTAATTCTTTCAGTGTTTTAATACCTAACAGATTTTCTGGACATGACTTCGTAAGTAACAGATCAGTAGTGCGGGACAATGGACCTACTTCTAGAGTAACTGGCTTAGATATCTCGTTTACAATAGGCTTTCCTGAAAAACCAAGGGAAACATTTCTAGAGCCTGAGAGCGGAGCCCCTGGAACTTCGGCGTGACTAATGGTGGTCCTACTTGCCCCTGTATCAATCAGAAACTTTCTGTCTTTCCCTAATACTTGACTATGAACATAGGGACCCTCTTGATCTACAGGAATCTCGATAAGAGGCAAGCCTACCTCCCTCTCTAGGCTGTTTCATGAATATGGCTGATACTCTGGATACTCTGACTGTGCATACTGGTACATCTGCTGTGTAACATGCTGTGTTGCAGCAATAGGCTGCGGTGCTGAAACTATCTGTTGTGCATTCTGTGGCTGAGAAGTCTGTGAAACTTGTTCTTGTCTAGGCGGACGTGGTCTTTCTTTAGTCTTACCAGTAGCTATATTGTGTTTCAGAACTGCACACTCGTTTATAAAATGACCTGGCTGTTTACAATAATTGCAGGTCCCTTTAACGGGAGCTGCAGGATGACTGGCTTGATTCGTACCCCTCTTCTGACTGTCTTGTGGAACAGATTGTGCAACTAGTACTTTCATTTTCGTGTCTTTCATACGTTTTCTCTCGTGATCTTGCTCTTCTCTGATTCTATTCTGATGATACTGGAGCATCTGTAACATCTGGGACGGGGTACTAGCTTGCCAGGTACTTTCGACTTTCAAAACTCGATTCTTAACTTGTGGACTTGAATTCTCGACTAATTTAGTAACAAAGAGATGAGGGTATGACTCGCTACTCGTCTTGAGGCCACTGTTTATAATAAAGCATTTCTCAAATCTAGAATAAAAATCACTAGTATCTTCGTCTTGTTTCTGTTTACAGGCTGAGATTGCATCCCAGTCTTCCTTTTTAGTGGCTAATAATCTTGGCAAACTTGTATTAACAATTCTGGTAATTCTTTACATTTCTCTCCAAGACCGGTACCTGGTACTCGTATCTTATCTTCAGCTTCTAGAACTGCCCAATCGATCTTTTTCTCTCCCACCTCCCATTCCTTTTCCTTGAGTTTTTCATATACCCCTGCGGGCAACAGGACTTTTAACATTTTAATAATATCTGGATACGTGTATTCTCCCATACGGAGCATGTCCTTTAATTCTCGGTGGAACCCTGCTGGATCTTTGTCATGACAGGGAATTAATTTCTTCATCTCTAAGAGTTCCATCTTTGTAATCGGGGTGTAAACAAATACTCTTCGCATTTCACCATCTGCTGTCCTGACTGGGTGTACTTCTCGTAACGGATTCTGTCTATCTATATAAAACGGTTTACTTTCTGGAGGTGAAACATGAACAAAATGCGGGTTCAGGAACGTTCTATATTTGTGGCGCTGTTCTAGAATGACACTAATTAAATCGGTACCTAGACCTTTCCATCTATACTGGAGTAACTCGTTCAGGACATCATGTAACGGACCTGGATCAGAGTGTTGACCCTCATACAGAGTAATGAGGTGCTGGATCATATACATACCCACCAGTCGTTGCTCGGCTGGGGGCAGTTTCAGAAACATTTGAGCCACTATTTCATCTGGAAAAGTGGTAGAATCAGTAATCCATCGGACTGCTGATCGGGCTAGTTCTTGTTCATGCATAGTACTTAATTCACTGTAACCGATTCGTGATTTCAGAATGTGATCGGTAGCTTGAAATACTTGTTCTAGAGAACCTTGTTCTGGTGCTGGATGAGGGACAGTTTTCTTGTAGTCTAGACGTGAATGTCGGTCGGAAAGTCTAGTTCTACCTACGTACGCTATTCTAGTGGGATTCTCGTCCTCTACCTCTTCTGTAGAAGAGTCATTCTCCTTCTCGCTTACTTGTGCTGCTTTACGTTGTTCGTGTAACTTTATTATTTCCTTACGAATTCTCTTGTACATACTCTCTATACTACTGATAGTTCTGTGTTTACCCTCGGCTATATTATCACTCCACCTTGTCAGGATTCTCATTTCGGCCGGATCTTTGGTCGGATAATCTTGTTCCCTTATTAAACAATTAATCAGAAACTTTAATAACATGAGCTGGATCTCAGCTTTCCTTTGAGACATGGCTTCGCCAATACTTTCTGGATCATCCCCTGTACGGATGAAACGATATATTCTGTCTAGATCTTCTTTCATATTCGGTAGGGTGTCCAAATACCCGGTCACCCGTCTTACACGGATCGAATATATAACTGTGCTATCATCACCTGCAACTGGATCATAGCGGCATTCAGTAAGAGCTCGTCGGATATCTGCAACGGACTTATATTTGGGCGTACGCTGTAACGCACTTTCATGTAACTCGACTAACGTTACTCGTTGGTGTGGTGGCGGGGTACCAGGAGGACCTCCTCCTGCGGCCCCTAAACTAGAATCGTCGACTGATACTCTTCGTGCTGGCGCGGCGGGAAATTGTAATGTGGGCTGGACCGGGGGTACCGTAACAGGTACTCCGGTGACTGGAGGAGCAGGATTTACATTATTTACAGGAGCTGGCGGAACAGGATTTGTATATTCTGGGACTGTGTCGTCCAAATAGGACGAAATAAAAATATCAGCTGCGGTCGGTTTGTGACGTAGCTTGATCGGAACTAATGGTGGCGGAAAATTACTGGATGCCTCCGGGGTCGCTTTTGGCAAGCCCTCGGCAAGAAGAGGATACATACCCTTAATGAGGGCATGCCTCTGTCTGTCTGACTGTTCGGTTTTAACTCGTTCACCTATCTCGATTAGTTCCCTTTCTTGGGCTCGTTCTAAGGATTCTCTACTTAGTTCTGACTTTCTGATTTCTTTTTCGGTTCTTTTATGAGATTCTTTGCGCCATAACTCGATGGCATCTTTCTGTGACTGTCTGGCTTTCTTTTTCCATAATGCTTCTTCTACTCGCATGATGCACTCGGCATCCCATGTGCCTGATACAGGCCATCTATACTTTTCTTCTAACTCTTTGGTGTACTCTACCCATAAATCTAGATATAATATGGCACTTATGCCATGCTTCTGATACATAAAATGACCTGGACTGTCCCTAGGCGGGACAGGAACTGCTGCTTCTAACAGACCTTTTCTGGTTTTTAACTGACGTAATTTAGAAAATAAGGGCATGACTGAACTGTAATCTAGACACAATACAATACACAATGAACACGATAATTACACCACTTTCATACCACGACATTAAAATACATGAAGAATATTTAAAATAACAGTTCGAACAGAATACTACCTGGAATACTGAAAACAGAATACATGAATCTTCTCGAGAACAGAACTGACTAGAACAGAAACTAGATGCACTGCTAAAACAGTACGAAACTTACCGGTCTCATAAAGAGACACGTCAGGACCCGCATCCACCGAAGTGAACACTTCGTTTTGGGTCTGTGTACCACCAAAACCCACGGACCAGAGACAATTAGATTGACCCTGTCTAGATACTACCCCAGCAACGGTACTCACCGGGCAGCAAGAACGGAAGGCCTCGGACTGGACTGGACTGCTTTGACGCCGGACGGACGAACTTCGGACTTCAGTTACGGGTGGGCCTCCGGATACCTCGGACCTTGGACTCTCGGCTTGGGCTCTGGTCGGGACTCGCCGCGTTCCTCCACCGCCTCGTCTGGATGCTGGACCGCCACCTCCGTCTCCTCCGTGGGCCTGAGGGATACTTGAAGCAGAAATATCTGCACGTGCACGGTATGGTTCCGTCACGGCTGCAGAGGGTCAGGGGGCCGGCGTGGCTTCACCGGCGCGTGGGGAAAGGGCAAGTCCCTGTTCGGGCGCCATTATGTGGTATATAAATAAATAATACCGGATCTAGGTTTGACTGGACATAGTAATAACAGATAGCTCAATAAATAAGAGTCAAGATTCGAGGTAGTAGGAGTTTGTAGGTTTAATACAGCATAAGGACAGGAACAGGACAACCTGCACAGGAATAGGATGGCAGCGCTGCCGGGGGCAGGATCAAGGAAAAGGATAACTTTTAATAACAATGCACAAGCATATATACTAAAACAGTTGCATTACAAGACATACGATAGGCGGAGCAGTGGGTGTGGTCAATAGCAGTCGCGAAAGATAAGGGTGAAAGTAGGTGTAACAAGAGGCGTATACATGGACATGTGATGTAAACGTAACAGAATATGTCATAAATGGGGCGGAAACATGGAGGGGGCTACCTAAGGAGCCGGGACCTCTGACCTAGAGGTGCGCGCAAACTGACAATGACGTGTTACTAGGAGAAGCTGGGGGCTATGAACTCTGCGCTAGGAGCAGAGACTGAAGTCTGGATAGTCAGGGCGACATGTACCTAAACCCTATCTAGTATCTAATGTTTAGAGGACATGTTGATATAAACTAAGAGTCAGGAGGGGAGAGGCTAACAGACTCTAAGACTGGAGCATGCATTATTCTACATGTAGTGCGTGATGAAGAATATTAAAGGACCATTAATACAGTATTTCTCCTACATGGAGACGTAAAGGCTAGACAATGACGGAAACTATTGATGCGATTCAGTAGCTTAGGAATGCAGAGAAGGAGGGCTGAACTGATAACTAGAATCATAACATACTCTTGGCAGACTCGTAGGCAGAGCCAGGCCGAGCCGGGCACTGTGAGGCAGGAAGTAAGTGAAGGGTCGAGGATACAGGTGGGGGCTGTATCGCTCCTCAGCGAGGGTTCAGGAGACAGGAGCTGAATCTGATGTCCGGGCCCTTTTGAGGCCTAGAAACGGGGACTTTACAATGAAATAACATGCACACTGAGAAACGTGGCAACGTAACTTTACATAGGCCTGATATTCGTAGTATTCACGAGAACTGGGAACTGGCATACTAGGGATGGACACAACTGTAAGTGCGTCTTTAATCAAACATGGGGGATACATATGCATATTAATCATGCACACATAACATAAGATGGGGGACACGTAGGGACACAGAACATGGCAAAATTTACTTTTCCACACTCCCACCAGGAGCCTCTACTGCTCACACCCTCCAACTGTGACACCTGGAGAGCAGGACCCTCTTAAGTGCCCAAATCATCTGCTATATCCCAACTGGTTGTGCGGTATAAACTTGGGAATAAGAATTGTACCTGGAGACTGGATTGCCTTGTATGGAGCTCCAAAAAGTACTGCCGACATCTAAGGAGTATGGCCTGCATCATTGGGCCTCAAAATGCATAAGCCTCTTCTTTGTGGTGAGCACATTCACCAGTTGCAGGACCCAGCATGGCCCACTCCATTAATTGTGCCGCATCTCTCTCCGATGACACGGGAGCTGCATGCTCATTGCATGCTGTGTCGGATTCGTGATTGTAACCCTCAGAGAAGGGGGTGTAACCAGAGTAGTGTATCATTCTTCCTCGTTGCTGCACTGCTAAACTTGCGCCAGTGTGTGCATGTGACCAAAATTGTCTGATGCAACTCAGAACAATACGCACCAAATGTTGTGCCTCATTTCCAGGGAGGTACAGAATTTGTAACTCTTTGTTGTGTGTGACCGGAATTGTCTGGTGCGACTCATACCAATGTGCACCAGACATTGTGCCTCATTTCCAGGGAGGTGCAGAGGAGTGGATTCTTGTTCCATGGTGCCCGGATTGCCTGGTGCTCCTTTGATCGACGTGTGTCCGATGAGGTGCCTCTTTTTTCTGAAAGGCTCCCCCGCTTCATCCCCACATTCATCAATTGTTCCTTACATGACATCAGTGCAGTGGATCAACTGTCCTCTACTCACCTGGCCCGACGTCTTGTGTTACCAGGTAGTACTGCCTGGACTGGGTCTGGCCAGGCCGGGGTGGTGAGAGTTATTGACTGGACCATGGAACCCTTCAGAGAGTGATCGGAAGTGGGTCAAGAGACTGCTTGACCCCCGTGTTTCCCAGAACTAGCCTAGTGCAGGAAGACACCGTGCGGAATCCCTTGAGTGAACAGCTATCGCCCTCAGTCCACTTCTGCTCCACATACCGTGGGTGAACTTCCCGAGTGGTGGCCAAACCCCCCATTTGTTGACTGGCACCTAATTAATCCTGCTACCTACCCCCACCTTCTTCTCTGGGACCATGATTAAGTGTGTCTCCGGCCGTGATTGGCCTAGTATCAGGGGAAGGTTTTCTTTAACTCTAGCCATGGGTGAAGGGTGGTTGGGGTTAGCTGACTGGTGGAGGAGGGCTTGGGCCATGGGGTCTGAATGTGCATTATCAACTGACCTGCAGATATCAGTGCACCACATTAGGGAATACAATAGAATGAAAGGTGGCAGAGCCATATTTTGCCAAGTTTCTACAAAGTTACACAGTACAGGATTTCCAAAATGCTCAAAGGATAAATAGAAGACAGCCACCCAGTGTTTCAAGTTTGGAGACTACGTCTCCAAATATAAATGCAAACAAAGTCTTTTCCTGAGCAAACTTCCAATAGCACAGCCAGTCTGAACTACATATGTAACGAACATGTGTTTCGTCTTGTGGACAATAACCCACTGACTGTGAAACGAGGAGCACTCTCCCAAGCAGCAGAAGAAAATTGAGCAATAAATTGGCTGACCATACTGACTATATCATGATTACGGAAATATAGGTGCCATGAAAACTTACGGTCATAATTGATGACATAGAAGATTTAATTTTACCATTACTTATTAGCCCTGATGAAGTTGGTGGGATATTGTCTATAAGATGTAACACGTGTTGGCTACATTTGTTGTTCAGACTGGCTGTACTATTGCTGATTTGGAACTGAACATTGGAAATAAAGCAAAGAAGTCTCTACAACATGAATTGGTGGACTTACTCTTGAATTGAACGTTTGCTCAAGATAAGACTTTGTTTGCACCACATTAGGGTGCTGTGTGCATGTCAAATCAAATCAAATCTTGTTTATTTGCATAGTTAATTAAAACCATTGCATAAGATAAAAACCAAATCAAGTACTTCAAAAATGTAAAAATGTAAAAACATCTCAAAACAGCTCTAAAAACCATTAACATTTTTAACATTAATCAGTGCATTCTAAGTTTGTGCAAAGTGTCCTGCAGTTAAAAAAGCCCTTATACAAAAGATTCTGTACAGTAAAACTCAAGATTATTATATGTTCTTAAAGGTAGCCCTCAGTGGCTTAGTTTAGAGCAGATCGACCACAGCCGAGTTCTTAATCGGCGTATTGTTCAAGATGCATTTGCATGCTGCAGGCATTGTTCCAGTGCGGTTAGGAGTTGAGTCTGTAAAAGTGGTCATTGTTGGAACGTGTTCCCATCGGGTAGGTGGCATGCGTTGGCAGATCCTTGTTTGTCTTAAGCGTTTTTGAGCCATTTTTGTTCGACTATCATTAGGAATTTTACTAGTCAGCACTTTCACTGGTTGTTTTCTGGATTTAGACAGGCTAGCACAGCTTGCCTCCTAGTGCAAATGCCCTTCAGATTAAACGTTTTGTTAGGAGTTTCCAAGGTGCTTGGAGCATTTCTTTGCATAAGCAGATTAGATGTAGTATATCGCCTTGCTTTGTGTTGCACAGTCTGTAAGTGTCTTGTTCTGATGGCCTTTGCCATGATGGAAGGTGCTGAGCACAAGGCAGGATTCCCAATCTGTGACTCATAAAACTCATTTTTGTTGCCTTGGGGTACCCCTGGTTGAAGTATGTTTGGGGAGCAAATGCGTTATATGTGTTAAGGGTCATCCATGCGTGAGCTCTGTTTGAAAAGGTTGCCTTGTCTTCCACCAATGAGATTTGTTTAATAGCCTTCCAGACCAGTTTTTTGAAGTTATGATAGCCAGTTTGGGCATCCCATAGCCCCTTGAGTTTGGTGTATTCCAAGGCTGACTGGAGATAATCTCTGGCTTGGGAGTTCTCCCTGTGCTGTAAATCATGCCACAGCAGATGATTAAGCGTGTGAGTGGGGGCGCTTCTAATCTTAAACCAGCATATGATGTATACCCCATGCCTTGCAAGGTCTTGTCATAGCAGCCCAAACTCCAGCCTTATTTGTGCTGGAGAAGTGTAGTTTGGAAGGCTGAATATTTGTCTGTAGGCTTTGACCTGTATGTTGTCCAGTTCCTTTGCGTCTCTGCCCCGCATAGCTTCGCTGCCATATGCAATTGAGGGAAGTAATTTGGCCTGGGCTACCTTTAGTAGTGGGGTCAAGATCGGCCCCGTCAGTTTGTTAGCGAGGTTTTTCATTGTTAGAGCCATTAGCAGACCCTTTCTTCTCACTTCCTCCATCTGGGACTTAAACGACCCTCCATTGTCAAATATGACTACTAGGTACTTGTATTCGTCTGCTGACTCAATTTTTGTATCACAGAGAAACCAGTTTCTCTGGAGTTTCTTTTTTTATATATATTGACATCGTCCGTGTCTTTTGCAGGTTTATTATTAAATTGTTTTCTGTGGCGTAGTTCTGCATTGCCGTCAGTAGATGCTGTAGGCCGACATAAGTATGACTAAGCAGAAATACGTCATCAGCGTACATAAGGTTGGTCAGTGTTTTCCCGCCTATCCTCAGTGAGTGTGAATTGCAAGCGTCAAGTGCTTTTGGCAAATCGGCCATGTACAGGTTAAACAGGGTTGGTGCAAGCACGCAACCCTGTTTCAAGCCTTTTGTTGTAGGAATTTTCATGGAAACATGGGTGCCACCTCCTAGTTTCACCTGCACCCAAGTATTTGTGTGTAGGAGCTTCAGCATGTTTAGGGTGGGCTGTGGTATGCCCCATTGTGCCAGTTTCCCCCACAATCTGCCTCTCTCCACATTATCGAAAGCAGCACTAAAGTCAATATAGCATAGATGTAGAGGTAGCCTAGAGACTTTGGCTGCATTGATTATTAAGGACATTGTGAGGATGTTACCAGTTGTCCTGGTCGATTTGCGAAACCCAGTCTGATTGTCTGATGGTATAATAGAACTCGCCTCAGCCCAGGTTGTAAGATGATCAAGTCTAGTGCCTGCAAAGTATTTTGCCTCGTTATCTATCAGTGCTATTAGGTGGTAGTTGTTGGGATCAGCTTTGTCCCCTTTTTTGTGGATTGGTGCTATTATTGATCCTTTTCAGGATTCTGGTATTATGTTCAACCACCTAACATCCATGAATAGGGAGGGCAATATTTCCGCCCAGTCTTCACTCTTTGCCTTATATGGCGCAGGAGGTATTCCATTTGGTCCCGGGGCCCCTTCATTCCTCCCTTTTGCGATATGTTTTTTGATTATCGTAGGCAAGAGTTGACTGGTGATGCCCAGTGATCTGTTTTTGTTGGATGGGAATTCCTGATCACTCTTCTCAATTGGGCATTGTCTAGCTTGTACTTGCGGCGTTTGACTACTGGCCTGTTGTTGTCCATGGCATTCGGTATAGTTGTTAAAAGGACTTGAGAGTTATTTCACTCAGGTTGATTCCAGAATATATGACCCAATTCCCATGTGATATGGGCGGATGATCCCGCTGACTGTTTTCCAAAACCGTCTGCTGTTATTTCTTTATTACATCGCTTAGTAATTTTGCCCAGTGATCATTCGCCGATTCTCTGATGATGTGCCATTTCAGTCTTTTTAATTTCACCCTTTGCTCTTTCAAGGTCGTTTGCACAATGACATTCCCAGGGGATCTTCTTAGATTGTGGAGAGCTATGTTTATTGTTTTTTTGAGAATCTTAATATGTACTCGGTGTCCTTTCGAGATGTTGTTCTTTTTCCATATTTTCTGTGCCTTCTGTTTTTTGCCAGTGGTGTCTGCATATTGTTCTATTAGTCTATCAGTACATTTTTCCCAGGTTTCAATGTTGTTTTCTAGGTTGTCAGCTGACTGGTTAAAAAGTTGAATTGCGGCTTCGGCTTTGGTGATTGTATTGTTTATTGTGCATTTGATTCTCCTGGGAGTTAAGGTATGAATAGTCCCCAGAGTTACGTCAGGCCTGATCGTTCTTGCTGCCTTGGCTGTTATATGGAATTCTTGGGGACGGTGATCGCTGTCTCCTTTGTTCCCCATTCTATATCCGCCAATATGTTGAAAGAGGCCATAACTTGCAAAGGTATAATCCAAAATTGAGCTAGTTGTTGCAGAGTAGTACGAATCAACTGGTGGAATCTCGTCCTGGAATCTTCCATTTAGTGCTCGGAGATTTAGATGTTCCAGATCTTCTAGTAGTTGCTTTGTGCTGTGGGGAATGATGTGTGGGAATGTTACAGATTCCTGATTGTACCGCTGCCTCTTCTCCCTGGGCCGAGCCTACGAGTATTGATTTAAGTACCCTATCAAAATTAGCAGTGGGTTTTCCAACTCCATAGCAGTATTTGACACTTGGTTGACAAGCTCTGTTGCGTCTTTTATTTTTCGTTTGGGATGATTATATGAGTTACACAGGGACACCTCCGTTTCTTCATCCACAATAAAGATAGAAATTTTAACTGCTATTGTTACATTTGATTTTTGGCCCATCAAAGTTTCTGCCGATATGCTTGTAGTTGAGACATAGTTAGCCAACCCCCCAGAACTATGGCCAAATCTGCCGGTCCTTGTAGCCTATGTGGTGAAGCACATGTATCCCTCAATATGTATCGGAGCCGTGAGCCAGGTTTCCTGAAGAAGGATTATGTCATAGGCCGTGACGTAGTTTAGGAAGTCTGGGTCATCTATTTTAGCTGCTAGACCATTTATGTTCCATGAACAGACTCTAAGGAGGGGCTTTTTTGGTCTACCTTCGGTTCTGTCTTCAGTTCATGCTGTGTGCATGTGTGTATGTGCGAGTGCGCACCATGCAGGTCTACCTAATGTCCGTTGCACCGTGAGTCGGTGCTGAGTGCGTGTGTGTGGGAGTGACTGGCTGTTATTACTTATACCACATGGCTGTGTTGCTATACATGTTGATTCCATGCCAAAAGAATATTACATTTGACATTGGATTTTACCGGTGCTGCCTTGGCCCAAGGTGCTGCTGAAAAGTGTTGTAATTGTCTGTGTGTACACATTTATGATATTGTTGTGATCTGGGCTTCACCCTATAGCTGTGTGGTAATGAATTATAATAATTTCCAAGGTGGGATTAGTTCTGACAACATACTGGTGGGAATTAAGTAGGATCTTTCCTGAGTGTGCATATTACTGATGTCATTTCAACATGGTTGAACCTAGTACTGCTAGTGATATTTCCTAATGTGATTGATGCCCAGAAATATCTAAATGTTCATGTTGTGTTAATCAGTGTGTGTGTTGAATAAAAACTTTTTTTACGTACACCACACGTGAAGTCTCTTTTGTGATGCTCAGTGTATTGATCGTGTGAGAGTGCTGTGCTAATGCTTTACACATTGCCTCTGTGATAAGACTGACTGATCAGTGCCAAGCTACCCAAGGGTGACCACAGGTTATACAGTGAGTATAATCACCTATCCCTGATGGGAGTGGAGGTCTTACCTGGCTAGGGCCTCACCTCAGTCAACCAGAACATCCCAGTTCCAACAAATAGCCTTTCTTTTTTCACTTGCTGGTGATCTTTGGAACAGCCCCACCCCTTTCGGCCAGGAAAATCACTGTAGTCTTGTTGCAGTAGCCAAGGATTAGAATGCCTTTTACTTCCCATTGAGGTTTAGCCTACTGCCCCCTGCCAGGACACTACCATCTACACCCACTTTTCCAGCAGAATTTGGGTGATAAAGGATGTGGCTGTCTGAGCCAATGCATAAAGAACAGGTGATGCTTAGTACAAGATTGGTAAGAGGTCCTGTGAAAAACACTCCTAGCATGTTCCAATCCTGCAATGGTCAAGCGGGGAACATGCAGAATCTGATTAGAGGAGTCTCCCAAAGTTTGAAAATAGCAGAGAATAAATTGGTCAGCAGATGAATAAATACTGTTGAGCTGCTTTGGTCTAGGTGCCACAGAGTCCTTTTGACCAGTGCATGGGCCCACAAAACAGTGAGAATGGGAAGACCTCTATGTGCAAGGGATGGGATCTTTGATCACAGGATGGGCACAATCCTGAGCCAAGTACCTGCAACAGGTCTGTGGGACTGCCTGAAGAAGGTGGTGTGGAAATGCTTGCAGAATACCTGGTAATGCTGGACTGTAATCCCCAAGGAGTGTCCGGTATGTGGAATCAGTGTGGAGAAGTGTGGCTCACTGGTTAGAGGAGGCAGACCTGGAAGCAGAGGTCAGCCCGGGACCAGGGTTCAATTCCCGGCTCGGCCGGGTCTTGAGTCCTAAAATGTCCATGGACTCGACAATTCTCGCTCCGGTGCCTACTCGATTCACGGGTTCACACTCTGCGACTCTGGGCAATAGCTTGCTTAATCTCCACAACGGCCCCTCGCGGCAGGATGCCTGGCTTTCACCTTGCGGATACCCTGCTGGGGTTATCTCACAGGGGAATACTAGGACGGGTTCCCTAAGCAAGCGCTTAGAAACCGCTCGGTGATTTGCGCTATATAAATTCCTGTACATTTACATTTACATCATCATCAAAGCTGCCTGTTCACTGGAATAAGCATGGGACCTATGTCTAAAACCTGTTGTATCCGCTGTATCTGCTTTGAGGGATGAAGTTCACCCACTATGAACTAGGTGTATGGAAGTGCGTTTTTCTTATTGAGGGCTCTCAGAAAATTCTTACCATTTTTGCCTTCTTTTTTTTTTTATTTCATCATTCAAGCATGGTCTGTAAACGTTTTCACATCTGGATTATTGAGATGTTAAGGACCTCATTAGGAGTTAGATTATTTCACCTGGAGGGATATTTACTTACTTATGCCTACTACCCCTCCAGGGGTATAGCCATCAACCACGACTCTCCAGTCACCTGTGTTGGGCTTTTCTTTCAATCTGACTCCAGGTATAACCCATTTCCTTGCAGTCAGCGTTGAGTCCTTGGCACCAGGTGCTTCTTGGCCTTCCTCTATTCCTTTACCCTTAAGGGTTTCCAGGTCAAGGCTTGCCTGCTGGTGTTTGATGCATTCTTGCGGAGGGTGTGACCTATCCAGCCCCAGCATCTTTTCATGATTTCTTCATGATCAGGGAGTTAGAATGTCTGCCGCCAAAGGTTTTTATTCAGAGGTGGCTCCTCCGCTATGGCAGAGGAGCATCACCCCACGGCTTTCTCGCAGTGCGAGAAGCAAAAACATAAAATGGTAATAACTTTTAGTTTGTGTTGCAGGCGGGGGTGGGTGGGGGATGCTGCTCTGCTTTCCAACGTGGGAAGGGGAGGGTTGGCGTGCCCACTCCTGAGTGCGCAAAGACTGTTTGGTCGGTCCTCTCGGGCCACCCAAACCAGTCATGCACACGTTTCCCTTCTCCATGCAGGCTACAATGCAGTCTGCATGGAGAACATGCCCACCCCATAAGCTCCTCTCTAAGCGCCGAGTTAGGGCGCTCCAGACGAATCACAACGCTGCTTGCATCGTTGTGATTGGCTTAGGGGAGGGAGCCTTGCTCCCTGCATCCTGTTCCTGTCGGTGGCAGGAGAGCAGGAGAGCAGGAGAGCAGGAACCAAGAAGAAGTGGGACACGTCCTCAAGGTAAGTTTAAATTGTATTTTCTTTTATTATGACACCCTGCCTGTGCGACCTTCCCTGCGACCCCCATGACCCCTCAACCGCCCCCCAAACGCGAGGCATGCCAGCCTCGACTGTTGTTGTTGCTTATAGTGTTTGGCCAGCGGATTTGGAGGATTTTCCTCAGGCAGGTGCTGACGAAGGTCTGGACTTTATTGGTGGTGGTCACTATTTTCCTCCAAGTTCCTGCTCCATACAGAAGGACTGATTTTATGTTGGCATTAAAAAGCATTATCTTGGTTTGCAGCGTTAGATACTAGCTACTCTGAGTGAAATAGCCCAAGTGCCCTCAGAAGTGTGCATTGGCCTGTAATTATCAGGTCCGAAACCTTTGGTTCTGATAAGTCTAGGTCTGGAGACATCGAGCCTATAAGACTTGCAGTTGGGCACGTTCTGTGGCTATCAGCATTTGCTTTGCCACTGGGTGCCCCTGCAGCAACCCGTTGGGGGCAGACAATGCTCCCACTGGAGAGGCATATGTGTGCTCTTCACTCCTGCCCACTCCCCCACTGGCAGTTTCGCAGACACTTTTAATTTGCTCAGGACAAATGAAAAATGTGTGCTTTACCCGAATATTGTGAAAACCTACTCAGTAAAGCATCCAGTACATCTGGGTCTGAGTAGTTTTTCTCTATTTGGTGGGAAAAAAATGTTTTAAGGGAAGATTTTGTGCAGAGATACAGGCCTTTAATTCAAATGTTGGCCCTCATTTCTCCCCGCAGAAAGACTCGACCTGGGGCTGTATTACGCATGACTGCACAGGTGCTAGTTGTCGATGTGCGCCAGAGTATGCGCACGATCACATTACAGAGGATCGGTTTGTATAGCGCTGTGATGTTGGCGCAAACTTTGAGCTCTGGGTTTATGCGCATTTGCGTCTGTGCGCATATTGGGGCATATTTACAATAACTGTCGCATCCCTGTAAATCAGCAGGGATGCGCCAGTTATTGTGCGCCACAGCTCCGCCATCATGGATGCGCCTCATTTACAATGCGGCGCACCATGGTGCAAAACGGCACAGATGCGTGACAAATCTGTGCCGTAAAAGTGACGCATTGCTGGAGTTGCGTCGCAAGCACGATGCAGCTCCAGGAATGCTCTGGGGGGCCTATCTAGTTAATGCTGCGTCAATCCTTACGCCTGCTTCAAGCAGGCGCAGAGTTTTGACGCAGCATGGGCCTAAAAGTGACTGAGTGAAATCTTGTAGATTTCACTCAGCCACTTTTAGGAGGCGTTCCTGCACCGGAACGCGCCCCCCCCCCCCCCCTGCACAGGAACGCCTACATGTGGCGCAGGGCATTACAACGTGACGCATCTCCCAGATGCGTCACGTTGTAAGTACCCCCCGCACCATGGAGCAGGATTTGCGCCGCCGCTGCGTCACAAAAGTTACGCAATGGCGGCGTAAATGAGGCGCATGGGGCTTGTAAATCTGCCCCATTGTATTAGTGCACAGTCTCAAATGCACATAAACACAAACATACTCTGTCGCACATCGACAACTAGCACCGGCGCAGTCATGAGTAATACGGTCACAGCTCGTAATGAGGACTTTAATGCTCTAATTCACCAAAGTACTCGTTTTCTAGACTGTAGACAATCCAAAATGCTGCAAGCAGAAGTGTCCTTGGAATAATCACACGCATCTCTATATTCTCGCATCTGACGTCCCTTCATTAGCGGCCAGTTGCAAAATGTGTCACTTTTAAAAGTCTATGCCTCTACAATAAAGGTATATATAATTGCGGTTCACCCTTTGTACAAGTGCGACACAACTCCTCTCATAAATATGGCCCATTGTGCTTTCTTCTGCCGCTTGCGCCAGTACGTCATGTACCAGGGCAGTAGTTGTGCTTTGATAAATTTAAATGACTTATTTTGTGTCGCTCAGGTGCTATGCTTTCTTCCCTGACTTGTATGTCACAGCATTCCATTATGAAATTAAATCTTGATGGCAAAATATGACCTTGGCAAAGCCCACGTGAAGAATGAAAGAGTAAAGATAGAGGCTTTTCACGTTTATTTAATGTGTTTTGAGGCGTCGTTTTTTCCCAGCAGACATTTGGCTCTTTGTTCACTTTCGTGATAATAAGGCTTATCCTTGCCGATTGCAAACATAAATGGCTCATCTGTGGGCCAGGCTCAGTGAGGAGAATTCCCAAGCAGCTGATAGGGTGCGTTTTATTGAACTGCCCGGACTAGGTGTCAGCGGTTCGATTTGTGCTTGCTCGCCTTTCAAGAGCCGGATTGATTCTTGAGGAAATGGGCGACGTTGCGCGAACGTGCCGTGTCAGGATGTCCGGGCTCACAGGTGTTGCGGCTAGGCGTTTAATGGCGACGCTGGCATGAAAACCTGACTTTAAAAGGGTGTAGGCGCCCTATTTCAAGCTTGGTGAGGATGCAGGAGAGTATGGAAAAACAGCAATGACGTAGACAATAGATGTGCCTTTGTAGGGTGCGTGCACCCAGCAACGCACAACAAATAAACGCACAATTACAGATAGACCGCACTACCATGTCAATTTTTCCCATATTAAAAGTGACGCATCAGTGGCGCAAGGGTCTTGTAAATAAGCCTCTTAATGTTTACATGCAAACTAACCGGGATCCATTCATAAATGTCAGCAAGTAAACAGGCACTCACCCGTGCACACAGAGCAACAGACAAAGTGACTTGCGCACACTGACCAACAGATATGCAATCAATTGTGTAGCTAGGTTACAAAGATGCTAGCATCCTTACACGCGGGTCAACTAGCATGTTGGCACCCCTGCAACATGGATACTGGTACTTTTGCATGGAGAATAAACCCATCCCGTAGACTAAAAGACAAAAGAGAAACCAATACACACCTGGCAACAAAAATAACCTGGTGACTTGTGAGATCTAAGTGGCTGCATCCAGCTGCAGTGAAGAGATTGTGAGGTCTCTCCTTATGCTTCTTGTGTTTACATCCAGCAGATCAAGGTGGACGTTTCAGCCACATCACATCAACAGTACACATTAGACATAATGCCGGACCCATCAAATTAAGCTCAATGCTATATAGCTGGCTAAGACTTTAACAAGCTCATTAGCATATCAAGATAGAGTTATTCTCCTATCTCACTCTGTACTAGCATTACATATTGAACACAGCTTCTCACACCATTCATGCGCATAAAATTGTGGGTTCTGGAGTAGTGTGTTATTCACCGAAAAAGCGCTTTAACACCCAATCAGAGGTAGCAAGTGCTATATAAATGCAATACTTTTTCCCTCTTCTATCCCTCCACTTTCCTTCTGAATCCAAATAACTGACTGACATATCCACCACTCAAATTACTTTCATATTTCACTAAACTAATTCATCACTAATCCTTCATGGGTTCCGGAGGAGTGTGCTACTCGCTGAAAAAGTGCTTTGACGCCTCATCGGGGCGGTAAGCGCTGTATGAATGCAATTACAATACAATACAATAACGCAGGTCAAAGCCATATAGTGGGCTATGGTCCTCATAATACTTAGGGTGGAGTGGTGTTCCTATGTGGACATCGCACTGCAATGCAACAAGTGGCCCAGTTCTTCCAGGCTCAAAATCTCCAGTTCCAAATACACCAGATACGGTTTTACCAGTGGCAGATATGCACCTGGCAAAGCTAGGGCTTGAGGGGGACAGGGCTGCAGCCTGACGCACAGTCTGCTCCCTATACACCCTCTCCAGCATTATTTGGCAATGCTACCCCTCTCCAGATCACAGCCTATCCATACTCAGATACCCTATCTGCCCCCTCCTGCCAGCCCTCGCCGTGACGTGCACCAGATCTTCCACTGATATTTGTCATCATTAAAGAGCAAGAGGTAAATGGCAGCGGAATGGTTCCAGGAATCAGGCAAACATGCAGATTTTCATTTGGCATAACCAGGTCTGTAAAGTTATTCCCCATTCTGATCACCATAAATTGGAACGACTGGTTTTAGATATGGTATAGACTGAAATTGGAGATTCTGGATCTCCATCATCCTAGAACCTAAATCCAGACAACTAGCCATGAGGCCTAGGTGCTTGCCTGTTCAACAGTGCATTACACTACATCAACAGTGCCCTTTGGCTACAACTCTGGCAGCCATGTTGTGCCGAGCACAGTTCCAGGTGCTATAGATTTTCATGTCCCTTCCTATCCTCTCATAAATCTACATATCAAACATCCTGAAGAAATTAACTGATCACCCCTGTATGCGCATAGTGCAATATGAAATCCAAGATGCCACAAAATAAACCGCACCCTTAAAGCTGAGCAGCTGACAACTGTAAGTCTCATCAGAAGGTAAACAAACAACAGTGTCTTTCCAGCTCATGCATGCATTCACACAATGCTCCACAAAGAACCAAGCCAACTGTTAATATAATACATAAGTGTCTTCCAACCATGCCAGCCACTAATCAATATCGCTCACATCTAAATGATGCCGAATATAAATAAAATGTCAACAGATCGCTATGACTCAATAAACAATTTGCCGAAAAACATATTACACATCGATCCCGAAACCACTAAGAGACCGTAAGAAGAGCAGGAAAATGCTACACAAATGCGCATAGGATTCCAAAACACTCCATATAGACTGATTTGTACAGACACCAATAAAGGCAACCATGTACACATATCAACGCATGAGGGCAACAAAGCACGCACACGCATCCACAGATATTCAAGTCCACATACAAAGACAAAAGGATGTGCAGGAACACATGTACATAGGTCAAGAAATATACAGGAAACTGAACATATGCCAACAGGCATGCAGGCACCTAAGCAGCACACAAACAGCCACCCACATACATAGAGCCACAGAGACACAGGCAACACATACAAATAGGCATGTGTTTAGTAACAAACAACTTTTGCTGGCACACATTTATGGTGGAATGAATAAAAAAATGATTGATAGATGGTTAAGGATCAAAGAGTGGCGAACCTTTGGAGTTTTATATAACTGGGGGTGGGGCCAAGCAGCCTTCTTGGCTCCTTTACTAAAAGAAACGCATTTCAGGAGACGAAATCAGCAGGTTTGGTCTCAATTTAGAGAAATCACTTGTGTGCTGTTCATACAAATAGACCAACAGCCACACAAGCATTCACACATGCCCTCAGTGTAAGGGCGAACTGGTCTGTATACCAACGGACCCACTACATAACACAACTCATGAGCTCTAATGAACAAATATTCTGGCCCCCACATCTACAGATGACTCTTATTGACAAAAACACAGACACAAGGATGGAAAGATAAGCAGGGGAATTGACAGTCAGAGGTTCAAAAAGATAATACATCCTTCGGGTAAGGCCCAGATTTACAAAGATTTTGGACGGGTTTGTGTCACTTTTTTGAGAAAATCTGACACAAAATCCATTTTGGCATTTACAAAGCATGCACACATTGATTAACGTTGCTTAGTTAAAAAAAATAACTCAGCAAAGCGCATTGTGCTGTCTTGCATTACTTTGTATCAGGGAGGTATTCCATGGGTAGTGCAGGGGCCTTCCCGTGCATCCACCAAAGAATTTTGAGACAAACCCATATTTGCAAAGTGCTGTAGACATTAGTTTGCCCCAAAGTAGGGCACCTGATTCAGTAATGTGAAGAGCTGTAGGCATTGGTTTGTCCCAAAGTAGTGCACCTGATTCAGTCATGTGAAGAGCTGTAGGCATTGGTTTGCCCCAAAGTAGGGCACCTGATTCAGTCATGTGTAACAAGGAGAAATATTTTCATTTCTCTTGTTATTTCTGGTTTGCATGTGTCCTGCAGACACATACAGAGATGAAAAAAGCCTCAAAGGATAGTTTTGCTTTGTGTAGAAAGGTACCCCTTCCTGCACAAAAACGACCCTGGCCACAACACAGACAACCTTTGCACTATGGCGCAGGGGTGCCTTCAATGCCATAGGTAGTGCATGGAAGCAGTGCATGGAAAGAACAGAACTGTGTCATTCCTTTGGAGATATGGCACTTTCCTGCCAGGTGACGCAATACAGTACAGCAACTTTTCCTGCTGCACTGCGTTGCGCCACTTCTTTATAAGTACGACCCTTCGGCTCTACAAAGTTTAAATGGACCTGTGAGGTTTAAAGTTCGCCTGCTTAGTCAGGTGGAGGCAGCAAACTTCATCCAAATTTCAGACGGCACGCAAACCACCAAATGCATGTGGTTCTGCATGACTCTAGCTTCATGCCACCCCCAAGAAGAATGTATCACCAAGCTTCTGGGATTTGGCTGCCCATTAGGGAGTTGACCCCAACAAACACTCATGGCTGCATTTAACTGTGAGTGGCAGAGGTAAAACATAGCACTAACAACCTCATTTCAGAACATATAAAAGTCATATCTTGATAACTGTATGTTGGATTTTAGTCATTTTGGTCAGGTCTGGTTTAGATAAAGAGTACTTATTTTTCTAAACTGGTGTGGTGTCCATTTGTCGTGTTTTCACTGTATTAACCCCTTGCATGCTCGTGCCGGAACCATTCCGTCACGAGCCATGGTGGGGCTGTGCTGGTGACGGAATGGTTCCGTCACGGCCCGGCCGCCGCGCGTGCGCAGCGCTGATTTTGCGCCTGCGCGGCACTTTCTATTGAGCGGGCAGGGCCGTGACGGAACCATTCCATCACAAGCACAGCTCCACCGCGGCTCGTGACGGAGTGGTTCCGTCACGAGCATGGTGGCGCCGCACGGCCCCCCTCCCCCTAGTGCTGCGGCGGAATTACCGCCGCAGCCAAGGGGTTAATATATGTGTGCACAAATGCTTTACACACTGCCTCTGAGATAAGCCTACCTGCTCGTGCCAAGCTACCAAGAGGGTGAGCAGGGGTTGTATAAGCGCGTAACTCTCTTACCCTGACTAGAAGCAAGGGCCCCTACTTGGAGAAAGGTGCACACCACTGCCAAGTAGAGACTCCCATTTCTAACAACCAGTCAGAAGTTTTGGATTCACCTCCCTCTCAAGGTCTAGCAGAGGCTGGCCCTACTGGGAAGTAAAAACCTGTACATGACTAATCCAAGAAAGTGAGTAAAATATATCCTAGCGAGAGCCATACAGTGAAGGCAGGTGTCAAGCTGTTTTAACCTAATGTCTCACCTGTAGAAAAACTATAAACAGGCCTGATAAATTTAGCAGTCTCTCAGAGCTGTTGATCAGAAACCCCAGAGGAAGGGACCTCATGCCTCGGCTTTTAAAAGCTGTTCCTTCAGCTGGAACAAATGCTTCCCTGCTTGTCGACAGCTTCCGGTTCTGTTCAGCCTGTAGCTAAAGCCACTTTTGTGTCGGAAGCTGAAATGTAACAAGGGCACATCGCGCGGGAACGCCAGGCAGGGGCTCCCCTGATCTGCTCTCCCTAAGTGGATGCATAGTGTGCAGACTACCACGTGAATCACAACAGGGCCCGCGCGCCCGGTCCTCTGCAGAGGGATAATAAGCTCATTAAATCGCCTCATGAAGGATATTTTATGTTGGAAATGACAGATCTAAAGATTTAGCATCCTTCTCTGCCGTCCTCTCATCCCTCGGCTTATCTCTTTGCATTTCTTAATGGCCCCATTCACAGGTTACATAATTCTGTCACGGCTGTAAAAATATCCCTCCAGGCCGCTCCTGTGGCCTAAATCATGCAGCTTTTAGCGGGGACAAGTGCTGCGTGTGAGATGGCCGGGGTGGAGGACTGAGAGCTCTCTGCTCTATTGGAGAACCGGCAGAAAAGCCTCAGAATTTATTGTGTTGAAAACGAGAAGGTACATTTTGGGCCTTTGGGGCGTTTGGACTTCAGCGATTAGGATTCTCACACCCTAGTTGTTGTTGTTGCAGTTGACGCCCTGGGTGCGACAGATGTGCACAGACGTAGGCTTTGGGCTCATTATGCTACAGGACTCAAGTTGCACCAGTGGCGGCAGGTGCTGATAAAGAGGGGTAGGGAGAGCGGAGGGGTTGTGGAGGAGCACGTAAGAGGGAGTTTATTAATGAAAAATATAATAATAAAAGACTTACCTGGTGCTGGCAGCTGCCTTGCGCTCCTCCCTGTTTACGGCATCACGCACTCCCCATTATTAAAGAAAAATCCCTAGGCAACTATCTGTGTATATAATATGAAAGACCTAGTTATACAAACGCTTGATATTATAGACTCAGTGTACAATCATATTCAATAGAAAAATAATGGGCATATTACCAAGGAATAGCGATATTTATCGCTAAATGCGCTTAGAGCTTTTTTTTTGTATCACTGCCTATCGCTGGATATGTTAGCGGAGAAAACATGCTATTAGCAGCGTTTTTCTCCATTGTGCTAAAATATCCAGCGATAGTGGCGAAATGTGTGAATATCGCGGAGAATGCAGCGATATTCACACATTAGCAACTAAATGCTCTTAGCCACGTTATCCACCTCCCATTGGATAACATGGCTAAGAACTGGTCTGGGCAGGTGTTAGTATTTGGAGATATTCGCGCTTAGCTTGAATATTTCCATCGCTACGCCTGCCTTGCTAATAGGCGATAGCGATGTTAGCGACTGCTTTCAGTCGCTAACTGGTAGGGTACGCCCACTTTGCATGTCATTAGCGATAAACATCGCTGACATGCAAAGCGGGCCCCAAACCACTCGCTATCGCCTAAAAGCTGTCGCTAAAGCTTGCTAATAGGGCGATAGAATTATCGCCGCTTAGCGGCAAACGGCGATAATTGCCTATCGCCCTGCTTCATAATATGCCCCAATGTTATTCCTACAAAATCATTTAAAATGACCATTGTAGGTTTTGCGATATTTCTGTGAAAAACATATATGACAGTAACGTCACAATATGACCAACAGAATTGACAAAAGTGAATACATACAGCAATCATTTACACATGTCCTACACACATAATCATATAAATCAAAATATATGATCGATAATAAACAAACTGATTATAATAATACAAACAATACAATAAACAAAGGAGAACGATCAAAAACACAATAAATCAAAAACTATAAAATAAAGTGGTTAATAGTTTTATGATACATTTTATTAATATCTACATGTGTTTTGGCGTACAGGGTGCCTTAATTAGGACAGCCATAATAAATCCTATGCCAGGACCAGATGGTATGTTGGTCAGGCCAGAATATATATGGGATATAGGAATATGAAGATGAAAATACGATAAATAGCTTGTGGTTGGGTATATAGGGCACAAGGGGTCAGTCAGCCTATGGTCCAGATTAAGACCCAAGGTAGCAGTGATACTAGGATCAACAAGAACTTTAATAGTGGTGTATCTTTAAGAGAAGGGAGAAGCAAGAAACTTCTCTAGATAGTGAATGGCCTTCGGAATGAGGTTACGTTTCACAAAACCAATCCAGACAATACTCACTTAGTCAAGGCTGCATAGGTCATTGCGCTGAGAAAATCGGCACATTGATTCAAGCGGAAAAAATTACACACTTTCCATCCAATCTCTCCGCTGCTCCCAAGCATGAGAGGAGAGTGGGGATTGGTCTGACCTGGATGGATTAATACTCGCTCAAGCACAGGGAGTCTGTGCTGTTTCTCCAACCTGTCTGTGCAATACAGCCGGGTTGGAGAAACCTAAGTGCGCATGTCAGTTTGGCCGGCATAAGAAAGCTGGCCAAACTGACATGGGCACTTACTAGTGCACATACCACTCCTCCTTCCCCCTCCCATGGCCCAGGCCCTTCCCGCCCTGCACATGCTGGATCAGCCAGCAGCTGAAAAAAGAAACCAATAATAAAATATAATTGTATTATTCAGCTGCTGGTTTTGAGCCAGTGGGGTGATGCTCCTCCACCATTGCGGCGGAGCTGCTGCTGAGTTACACCCTACTAATGAGCCCCAAGTAGGGCAAAACTGGTCTGCGGTTGCTTGCAGTCCCTTCTGGGGCGGCAGTGTCTGGCTGTTTAGGACAGACTGCTCCCATAAGGAGCAGGGTAGGTAGTGATTCGCAAAAGGTGGGCCTTTGTCCAGAATGGCATGGTAGTCAAAGTGCATGGAATGGAATGTGGCCTTAGTGATTCCCAGTTGCTTCAAGTATTCCATCCATCACCGTGTTGTTGTCCCACACCCCAGTGGGTTGTGCTTTAAGTAGGATGAAGAAAGTAGGGTGTCTGTAAAAGAGGCATAGTCAAAGACTCATAATTAGTAATCCCAAGCTTAACACGGCATGCCACCTGACCAGTATTTGACTACCTACTTATGAATTTTCTGTTAGTGTGTCCAGACATATTACACAACAACAAACACAAACACATAAAACATCCAGACCAACCTGCTTTACTAATACTTTTTAGTAATGCTATTTTATTTATTGTCAGATAATTGAGCATCAAGTCCCAATCTTTCCTCCTATCACTTTCCACTCCAATTTTTCTGTTTGAGTTAGTCGTGTATGCCTTTTTTCTCCACACATCTCTTTCTGAAATTCTCCTCATGTCTCACGCTTCATTTCCTTTCTCTCCAACACTCTTTTTCTACATGTACTTCCCTTTTTCTCTACCACTTCACCATCCTCTTTCACTCAGGTACATGCACACAAATGCTGCATTCCCTTCTCCTTTGGCTCCATCCATCATCTCCTTGTGTTTGCTATGTTCGCCCTAAGTTGGCAGGGTATGTCCTTATATGGGTCCCTTGCTCACTTTGCCACTGGATTCAAGGTAGCCTAGCTGATGAGGGGTGTTACTCTGAATATATGCTAGTTTCTGGTCCAGGTAAGACCTGGCTTGGCGGTGAGGGCTGGACGGTTCCCATGAGGAACCAGTTCAAGACTGATTTGCATATAGCTGGGTCTGAACTAGGGTGGCAAAGTGAGCTAAAGAATGATGATGGATTCAACCCAGATCAGTGACTGGAGGTGGAGGTGAGTCTATGAAAAGTTTCAACGCTCTGTCCATCGTCTCCTTGTGTTTACTTTGTTTGTCCTAAATTGGCAGGGTATGCCAAGACGTGGGTCTGTGGCTCACTTTGCCACTGGATTCAAGCTAGCCTGGTTGATGAGGGATGTTACCCTCAAACTCTTCCCAGGATGCTTGTTACTGGTCCAGTGAAGACCTGACTTGGCAGTTCGGGCTGGCCTGTTCCTATGAGGAGCAGGGTCAAGACTGATTTGCATATGGCTGGCTCTGAACTGAGGTGGCCAAGTGAGCTAAAGAATGATGATGGATTCAACCCAGATCTGTGACTGGGGTAAGTGTCTGAAAAGCTTCAAAGCTCCATCCATTATTTTCTTGCTTGCGCTGTCATCGTTTTGACAGCTGTGTGCACTATCCAAACATTTTCCCACAGAATCATAATTACAATTGACATGTATGTGATTATCGTTCTGCAGAGAGGCCAAGGACTGGATCAGCATGCAGTCTGAGCATAATAATAACACAGTGGTGGCACAGTGAGAAAAGCACATTGTCTTCAACAGAAGGTGAGAGAATTGCAGAACCCTGACTTGCGTACTGCCATCTGCCTTCAGCGGAAGCAGCACTTCACAAGAATGATCTTTTAATACATTTTAACATTTTTTAACCTGTACTGGAATATATTTATTTTTTGGTGTGCTTTTAAATTGAAACGGCACTTACCTGGTCTTGCACGGTGAACTAGTTTCACTGCTTTCCCGGTCTGCCCCGGCATTGCCGATTGTGCGGAGGGTAGCAGCCCCTCCCCCTTTGCCTGACTTGCCTGACTTCCAGATGGGGGTTTGCAGGTCACAGGTCAGACCAGCACCTGGCCAGCTACAAAACCACATGCTGGGCCAGACGAGCAGCAGGCGCGCCGCTGGCATGCCAAAGGTGTGTCAACTGCAAGACCGTCTGCACCCGTATCGCGAAGAGCGCCGGCAATGCTGCCTGTTTCTTTCAAGATAAAGAGACCAGGGTTATCTGGTCCAGTAAAACCCTTCAATATTTTTATAAAAGTGACTACTACTGCCCTCGTGTTGATCTTAGTCAAGATCACTCTAGTTTTCAGGGTCACAATTGTGTTTTCCAGGTTACCAACTTCGAGCTTTTGCCTAATGACAAACAGGCACGCTCTAACTACACTCAGCACTTCACTACTCACAAATTCCACCTGGCCATGATTAGCGTGTGCTCCTTAGTAAAGCACGCCTTTGAGGTCGCTGAGTTAATTGACAACCAATAACTTGATGTCCTTTTTGTTACAGACACATGGGCTAATAACCATTCTAGCCGTTACCTGCTAATAGTAACCCCACTAAGCTATTTGATAGCTAGAGCAGATAGAGTGTAGCAACATCAGTCAATCTTTCTGCGAGGAAATAGCTTCTCACTTTCTCAACAAAGTTGAACAAATCTATAACCAGTTCTCTGCCTCCAGCAACATCGACCATAGCGTTACTTCTACAACAGTCCAACTTAGGACCAGTCTAAGTCTCCCATCTAACCTCTACCAATTTTCATCTACCACTACTGCAGAAGCTCTTAATTTAGTTAACTCTACAAAGTCAGGATCACCTTATGACCCATGTCCCCCTTCTACACCTTAACAGATTCCGGTTCCAATAGCCTCATTTTTAGCCAAAATCTTTAATGGGATGTTCAGCGCCGATATGATTCCTGATCTGTGGAAGATAGCCTCTATCTTACCTCTTCTTAAGAAACACAACCTACACCCAGATAATCCAGCAAATTACCATCTAATTTCTAGGTTACTATTACCAGCCAAAATAGTGGAAAAACTGATTAACACACAATTAACACAGTTTTTCAGGGAAAGCATCTGTTGGATACTTCCTAACTCGGCTTCAGGTCCGAACATAGCACTGAGACAGCATTAATAAAAACCCCAGATGAATTAAGAACTATTTTGGACAAAGGAGGCTCCACAGCACTAATTCTCCTTGATTTGCCAGCAGCTTTCTATACGGGTGATCATGCCACCCTCGTCGGCCGCCTCAAAAAAACTGGGTATCGCTGATAAAGCCCTTGCCCTACTCCAATCATTCCTAAAAGACAGAAGTCATTGAGTTATGCTGGAGAAATTATCTTCCAACTCATTTTCTCTTCAGTGTGTGGTCCCTCAGGGATCCTCCTTAAGCCCTCTGCTCTTCAATGTTTATGTTTCAGAATTGGCCTCCCTGATTAGATCGTTTGGAGTTTCCCCTACATCCTATACAGAGGATACTCAAATCGTGGTGTCGGCCTCTCATAATACAGAAGTCACTATCTCTCAGTTTTACAACTGTATGGGAGCTGTTAGTGACTGGATGGGAAAGTATTGCTTTAAAATAAACTCCGAGAAAATGGAGGTGTTATTTTTTAGTGATAACCCTCAGTTTAGGAGCCCAGAATGCTGGTCAGCCGAGTTGGGAACTCTCCTAACTACAATCCAAAAAGCCAAAAACTTAGGCATAACCATAGATGACAAACTGAACTTTAATAAGCATATCAGTTCATCCTGCTTTAAGACTTTGAGATTCATCAGAGAGATTCTGCCATATATCCCTCCCTCTTCCAGAAAAACAGTAATTTCCTTGTTAAAACTGACAAAGCTGGATTACTGTAACTGACTTTTTCTTAAGTTCCAAAAACAATACATGAAGAAACTCCAAAGTATGCAGAATGCTGCAGCTAGGCCCATTTTTATCTCCCCGAATTCCATCCGGTTTCAGCCTTCATTAACAAACTTCACTGGCTCTCAGTGAACAATCGCATGAAATTTAAGGCACTATGCCTTACCTACAAAGCCTTGCATGATAGTGGTCCTAGCTACCTTAAACAATCCCTCCTCTGGTACATACCTAATAGAGACCTACGATCAAAAAACTCCTTGACGGTCTCTCTTCCCAGTTTTAAGAGACTCAAATGGGGAGGCAGCTGCTTTTCCTCTGAAGCCAACAATCTGCCTATACATACACTGCAGCTCCCACACCTTGAAGCCACTCAGTTTGCATTTTCACTATAAAAACTTGTATGATGCATGAAAAACAAAACTATGAAAAAGAATCTGGGGAAATTAAACAAAAAATATGAAATGTAACAGGGTCTGACTTGGAATATTAGGAGTCCTTCCACATATCATCGAGAACCAAATGATTGGTTTTCCTGGTAAAGTTAATGACATGTAGTAAGTGACTAGGTAGGGAGCTGTTTCAAGGTAAATTTTTATTTACAGCCAGCAATAACCCCCCACAGGCAGGACCCACCCACTTAAAGCCTCCTCAGAGCTGCTAGATTGAAGTAACTCATGGAATGTCAGTAGTAGTAAACAAACCAAATCCTTCTTTATTTCTGACAGATAAACTGTGATCCTTTTAGAAAAACAGCATCACCATACAGAGAGCAGTACTTACAAATGATCTAAACCTCTATCTTCCTAGCCGTGCCTGTTTCAAAATTTTAGCTGCCTGACTCAAAAATGCTATAGGAAACGTTATGATATTTTGGATTTTCTGAAAGAAAGTGTTAATCATCTTTCGAGTGAGCATCTCATGATTGATAGTGCAAAATAACTACTGTCTTTTGAAAACTCTGAGACTAATTTCAACATTGGTGGACTGGGTAAAGCCATCAGGGTTGTGGAGGAGATTCCACATTCCAGAACGCAGGAAATGAGCAGACATATTGGGTTGGGGATCGGGGTAGCTGCAATTACAATACACCACCACTTGTTTATTTTTTTTTGCCTACACATTATTGCCCGCCTCCCAAGTTAGTAGACTAATGCTCAGATGCCAGGCCTGGTGCCTAGCTGGGACAATATGGAGGATCAGATCTCCGCACAGGGCAGCAGAAGTGAATATGGGAAACGTGCAGAATTCTAAACAGTACCAGTAAATAACATGTCCATAAAGTTGATATACTCAGATAGATACCACGCAACTGTGTACTCTGTAATTTTCACCCAGGAGAGGAAAATTTAACTCGGTGGCGAAACACAGGCCGCCGCAGCCCCCGCTGTGTGTGGGGCCCCCTCTTCATAGTAATCAGGCCTGAGAGCTCCGGATAAAATCCTGAGAGGGGCCTGTCCTTGTAATTTGCAGGGGGGGGGCTCAACTTTCGTTCCATCACTGATTTAACTGCATGCAATAAAAAACTGTGAATTTCTACATTATTAATGACTACTTCAATGAAACAGATTTAAACAAAAAAATCAGGGTCCGCAAAAGACATTACCTCAGCCCCCTGATGGACTACTGTCCTCCAGATTGAGAGATGACCACTGGCCCAGGAATCGTCTGTGCACATTTAAAAGAGCCTCCATCACAGGGGTTCCCTTCAAGGTACAGAATGGGCTTCATAACCATCAACCAAACATTTTTGTTTTTAAAAAACAAACTTCTAACGGGGAAGTTTTCTACTGAAAAATAAAAAAAGAATCACCCCCACACACTGGGAGCTTTTTGCTAGGGAATGGAGGTCATCATTGTTTTTCTGTCCCTCACCACCAGTTTTCTTCTGTTGACTATGGACAGGAAAAAAAGGACATCACACCATTCACCTATATAGAGTTGGCAGTGTAATGCCCTTCCTCTGATAGCCACCACTCTGTTGGGCCATGGGAGCAAACTTTCTGTCCATGGAGCAAATATCTGCTCCAATCGTTGGAAAGCTTAGTTTGAGCCGTCTGCAAATGAGATGGGCTGACTGAGAGTTTGGCAGACAGGGTACTCTGCTGCAAAATAAAAAGAGAGCCCGCCGGTCAGTTTTTACATTTATTGGATTTTCAAAACCGGCGTAACTATTCACAAAAAATGCTAGGAATTTAGGCAATATTCAAGAATTACATAGCAGGATAACTCATCTATGCATCACGTTTAAAAAACATTGGTCGCAAAAATGTTCTTCTCAGATTTTTCAGAAGACAGTTAAATATATACCACAGATACCAGAGATACTGTACATTAGGGAAATTCTAATCAAAATCCAAACAGGATCCATCTTTTCTAAAATCAGAAAATAGATTTTAATTCTGGATCAGGAAGCTTATGCTCATAGTTTGGCATTACTTTCAGCTGTACAGAATGATAAATGACTTTCATTTTTGACTTTGTTTAAAGTATTCTCGAAAACAATTGAAAATAGCATTTCCGAATCGAATTTTCATTTTGTATTTGCTACTACCAGTTCAATGTTTATTGAGTGCAGTTCAGGAAGAAGCATATAATTGTGGGAAGTTGCTGCTATTGTTTCATTATATAATGTTGCCTTCAGAGTGTTTTGAGAGAGGACTATTGTGCATATGCGGATTTGAGGCGAGAAGCCTACATCAAATGCCCACCATTGTCAGCTCTAATTCTAGTTTGTGTTGAGATGGTTAGTTGAATCTGAAGGTCACATTTCCACATTTTACTGTCTTTGACCTCTTACTTTGCGAATAGGCGAATACTATTCGCATTACGAAGGGCAAAGGTGCATAGCTTTTTTTCAGACATTTCAGCACCCTCTTAATTTTTTGATCTAGGTATCATTACCACCCCCAACCAAAATAATCCCCATGCCTTTGTGAAAGATGGGAAGCTGGGATCAAACAGGTTTCATACCATGAGGCAAGGCAGTGGTCTGGGTTAAAAAATACACTCTTCCTTAGCACAAGTTGGAGGGGAGATACACAATGCTCCCACAATTGGAGATTGGAGTCAATAAATACCCCTACACCCTTAGGAAAGTGTGATGACCTAACATATACCCCCATTCCACCCTTGGGCAAGGAGGGCAGGTTAAGAAATGCAGTCTACCCTTCGGCAAGATGAGGTGAAACTGAGGGATGGGTTCAAAACAATAAGCCAACCTCCAGTAAGGTAGGGGGTTTGCAAATACACGCTTTGACCTTGGCAGTGCATGGTCAGAAACTAAGACCACTCCTGGGCAAGAAGAGTGCTTGTAACCATTACTAGGGTGTACTAAAATGTCCCTTGTTCTCTGAAAATACAGATGGGACCCAAAATACCCACTAGATCTTGATACAAATCAGGGGATGGGCTATGGAATATACACTATCCCTACCATATGTTATTAGTGGCTGAATCACATATGCACATTAAGACTTGTAGCTATTGATGTTTATTAAGGCATAAGGCAAGAAATACACATCTCTACCAAGAGATATTTATACTCATTATGGCCATGATCGATTGGAGCCACCAAACTGGGAATTCCTTGGGGAACACATTAATTACATGTTATGTTTGATTAACAAGTGGTGAGTAGTTCTTACAGCACAGAAAAAGTCAGAAATGCACCGGTAAACATAGTCCATCACTACTTTTAAAAACCATGAGCACAAGCCTCACCCAATAGCGTTACTCTGATCCAATAGCACCATATGTGTAGCACCTCCACTATCACCTGTACCACCACCTAAACACTACACCACACCAGCAACACAGTATACCTCCACACTATACTCCTAAAAGCTTCTTATTCAGAGACCATCTACTCCATACACCACCACTTACCTCCTCACAACACCACCTAAATACACACCACTGCATACACACTACACCGCTCACAGGCTCACCTGTACTGATAGTTACACCCTCATGTAAGCTTTGCAATACATATCATGCAATCTAAAATAGGCCTTGAGGCCACCTCTGTCATACATAATTGGCATCATAAACACCAACATTGCACAACTATCTATGCACTGAACCACAAACTATGCTCCAGCTACAGGTTGTAGTCCCACTTACACTCTAAAGTATGACCTTTACTATACAACACCATGGTCATTTCATTTACCTGACCTACACCACTCTGAAGATGTATTTTCCCAGCTTAGTGATTTCTCCTCACATTCACAAATTGTGTCCACTGCTCCCAGAAGTACTCTCATATATTAGAATTTTGACAGGGTTTGACGGATCCCAAATCCAAGTGTCTCCCTAAACTGCAATTCTGGCACTCCTCTGGAGAGCCCTTAGTGAGCTCTGATACAGGGAGAACATAAAGATGTCCACCATTTCAACATTTTATATATTAGTTCATGGCTTGTGCAACATATTAGCATATCAAAGGGAGAGTCCTACTGACCCCAGGTAATTTAAGTCCAGTGACCTCTAATATCAGTAACCCCTTAGTACTTTAGGTATGTTATTTTGGAGAACTCTTTAGTGACTAATTAAGTTACTTTGACTTTTTTTAAATGTCATTTTGGAGTTTTCTTTACTTTGGACTAGATGATTTTGTTCCTCCTCCTCTTTGTCTTCATTACACAATCAGTCAGTCATAATCCCTTTAAAACCATAAAGGCATGCTACAAAAATTAATTTTTGGAATAATGATGAAATGTAAACGTACATTGTTTTTACAATATGATAACAAAATTGATAAAAAAGTTACATAATTAGAATTTTCCTGGACATACTAATCAACCAGAACAACATACAAATCATTATGATTTAAAAAAAGGTAAAAATATATCAAATCATGGAGTCCCTCTTTTTTCCCTTTTTCTAACCACCGCAGCCAAGAAACCAGCAATATTAAAAGTTTCCCAAACATTATTCAACATCTGCAAATATGCTAGCGCGGGCCTCATCTGCATAAAGCCTTTGCCCTTTAAAAAGGGTAATATAGAGCCTTTACGAATGTGCAGATAATGCTTGCAGAACATAACAAAGTGCAAAGTGTCCTGGGTAGAAAAATTACCGCAAGGAGCAGGGACCCAGATCCTCCACCTTTCTCCATCCCCAGGGTTCAGCCAATAAAAGGTGCAAATAGTTAAATCTAAATCTTATTAAAAGGAAATGATGATGCGGCTTAGTTACTACATCTAGATAGAGCTCTATTGCAAAGTTTGTTTTCAGTAGTTGGTGGGCTCGTACTGTAGTTTTCATCAGCTCTTTAGCCTCTCTTTCAGTGTGTATCATATATCGATAGGATTTATTGGATGTATGACAGTACAACGCGTGCTTTTAAAACACGTACCGTTACGATGCAGGTTTTTCAACGCAAGTCGTTACAACAACTTGCGTTGGGGGGCGCTGGATAGTAAATAGTTTAATTTACTATTCCAACTCCAGTCCCCGTGGATAGTAGGGAAGGTGTTGGATAGTAAATTAAACTATTACCTATCCTAGAGCGCCCTCCAGTGAAAGTTGTTGTAATGACTTTCGTTGTTAAACCTGCGTCGTAACGGTACTTCGCTGTAAAAGTTCCGTTGTAAAGGACGTTCCCCGGATTTCTTGGCCCAAGATAAATCTTCCTTTAATAACTTATCTTGTGAGTTAAACAGCTCAGGACATCCTGAATGACACAAAGCACAGAGAGGCACTAGACAGCTGGCATATAATACGCCGAGCTGAAGAGTAGTCCGTTCCTTCCAAAGTCGTGTACTCTTCAGTTCAGCATATTTCAATCTTGGAACAACAGCGTGAACTCGGTTTACTACGATTGTGCCTTTCCGAGCTCTTTTCATAATCAATCATTTGTTCACCAATGAGATGACTCATGTGCTGTAAAATTTGGATGATTGTTCTTGGAGATAAGAAAAATTTTGAGGATAGAAGAATGGAAACCAGTCCATGAACTATTGTGCGTTCTTGTTTGACTCTAGCCCTGAGTAAGCCTATTCTTGTGAAGCACGTTGGCTGTGGCTGTTGCTGTGTGTATCCCTCATCTTGCTGAAAAATAAAGAAGAAGTCTCTGAACTGAAGATTGTGAAGATCTATTAATATTTAGTGGCATATTATATGCCAGCAGGTTAGTGCCTCTCTGTGCTTTGTGTCATTCATGTTCCTATATTAGGGCCTGTGGCAGCGGACCTCAGAGGTGGGCACGCATTGTGATATAAGACTGATTTAAGTTACATCTAGTGATTAAAGGGTTAGTGCGGCTTTAATGATCCCATGCTGCCATTCTCTCCTGTTGAAAGCTCAGGACATCCTAATGGTGTTGCTAACCTTTTAATGTAACTCAACCAGCGTATTCTGCTTGCTCTATCCAAGGCTAGACAATCACGCACGATCTCACGATTCATTTCAAATTCAGGATTGATCCAAGTAGGTATCCATTTAAGTAAGTGGGCCATTCCAACCATATCTGACACAAAACGAATGCCAATTTCCCGGTGAATAATATAGGAAGGTATTGATTGTGGAACTGATAGCAGATTTCTCAAAAATTTCTTTTCCACGATTTGAAGATCCTTCGCTTCCTTATTTACCTAGATTACAGAGGCGTAGTTTGAAATAGCAATACATTAGCATGGCTTGTACAGGCTTTGCCCCTAGTCTATGTCAGAAATTGAGAATCCCGATTGTTGATCTTGCCATAGCATTTCTTTAGGCTTTCTTTTGTGGTGCCCATGTACCCCTATCATCAAATAGAACACCTAAGTACAAACAGAGTTAACCTAGATATTTTGTTTCCTTCACAGTGATGCATTTTTGATTTTGTAGATCTAGAGCCCATAGTCATTCTGTGTGATTTAGAAAAATTTACATTTATATCCAACAATCTCATAAAATCTGCAAAGGAGCTTAGGAAACACTGTAGCCCAACCACTGTTCTTGCTAACAAGGCAGCATCATCTGCATATAAAAGCTTTGGTATTAGCCACTCCCCCACACGTGGAATATCTTTGCTGGCTGCACCCAGAACTCAGTTAAATTGTTAATATGTAGGGTGAACAATAGGGGAGCTAAAATGCATCCATGTCTAACTCCTCTGATGATGCTTATTCCCTGCGTGTGGTTACCCCTTTGAACAAATCTTACTGTGGCGGTAAGGTCCCAATGCAGATCAGACAAAAAATGTATGACGTTCTTATCCAAGCCTAGGTCAAGAAATAAAACCCATAGTTTGGATCTGTTTACTCTGCCAAAGGGCCGAGGGCGGATCCATGAAGGCCAGGTGTGGTGTCCCTTTCTTGGCAATGGTATATTTCCCTGCTAACAGATGCAGGTTGAGGCACTGGTCCGTGGTGCCCCTACCTTTCCTGAAGTCGTATTGCAGGTTTGAAAGTACATTGCACTAATTAAGCCAGTCTGTCATTTTACTGAGGATCACTCTTCCTAACACTTTAACTGCTGAATCAATCAGCGATATTGGCCTGTAACATCGTGGGTCTCCTCTTTGCCCTTTTTTCAAAACTGGAACAAGAATTGACCGGGACCAGTATCTCAGCAGACCGTATCGACAGGCCATGTTAAATACGAAGATAGCATGTTACTACGCATGCTATTACATCGTGTTCTATTACAACGCGGTCGTTACAACAACCACGTTGTTAGAACACAATACCTTTACATCGCAAGTCATTAGATTGACTTGATGTAGGGGGCACGCTGGACTTAGGAATAGTATAATTTACTATCCAACTCCAGCATGTGCAACAGTAGGGAAGGTGTTGGAATAATAAATTATACTATTCGTTAGCTTAGAGCGCCCCCTACAAAAAGTCGATTTAATGACTTGCGATGTAAAGTTATCGGGTACTAACAATGCGGTCGCTGAAACAACCGCATTGTAAAAGCACAGTGACGTAACGGCAGCATTGTAAACGATGTTTCCTGTTAAATACATGTGATGATATTTTAGACCATAATGTCACGTTAAGCTTGAAAAGGTCAGCCTGAACTCTGTCCGGTCCAGGAACTTTGTAACTTGTCATTTGTGTAATAGCCTCAGCTACTTCCTTTTCAGTGAAAGCCAAACTATAAGCCTCAACCATGAGAATTGTGCTTAAGACTCTAATAGATCATTTATAAAATGGTCCGGGAATACCTTACACCATTTAAGTCTGCAGCCTTGATCCTTTGCCTTTAAATGTAGTACAGAAACAATCCTCCCTATCTTGGGGTGACCCTAATGCCCCCTGCTAGTATGAGATGTATAGGATTGTGATCACTGACGTGTGACCATTGAACAGCGTAGACTATTACCAGGGGTAGCAGGGCTGTATTAACAAAGATATAATCGATTTTAGAGTCCACACTTCTTCCCTTAAACAAGGGGATACGAACCTCGTCACTCTTGAGGTTAGGGTATGATAGACCAAATTACGCTTAGGTGTTCTCTGAAAACCCACCTTGTTGTGCGTGTTCGAAATGTGTCTCTGAATGGTGCCGCTCGAGTGTCAAACATTGTTCTAACTCTGTCCCTGGTGTCTGTAGCTCGCTACTGGAGTAGCTGGGAGCCAACGTATCATCTGGGGGCTGTTTGCTGCTGAATCCGGCCGCAGTGGAGGTGAGAGGCGCGGCGAGCGGGACTGCGAGGTCCAGCACTCCTTGCAACACCGCCAGCTGGTTCCTCTTCCCGCCGCGCCGCGCCGCGCCCCCTCCCAGTGCCACGCCCCTCTGTTTGGAGAGCATATCACCTCTCGCGGCCCCCGCTCCGCGGGAGCCGCTCGAGTGTCAAACATTGTTCTAACTCTGTCCCTGGTGTCTGTAGCTCGCTACTGGAGTAGCTGGGAGCCAACGTATCATCTGGGGGCTGTTTGCTGCTGAATCCGGCCGCAGTGGAGGTGAGAGGCGCGGCGAGCGGGACTGCGAGGTCCAGCACTCCTTGCAACACCGCCAGCTGGTTCCTCTTCCCGCCGCGCCGCGCCCCCTCCCAGTGCCACGCCCCTCTGTTTGGAGAGCATATCACCTCTCGCGGCCCCCGCTCCGCGGGAGCCGCTCGAGTGTCAAACATTGTTCTAACTCTGTCCCTGGTGTCTGTAGCTCGCTACTGGAGTAGCTGGGAGCCAACGTATCATCTGGGGGCTGTTTGCTGCTGAATCCGGCCGCAGTGGAGGTGAGAGGCGCGGCGAGCGGGACTGCGAGGTCCAGCACTCCTTGCAACACCGCCAGCTGGTTCCTCTTCCCGCCGCGCCGCGCCCCCTCCCAGTGCCACGCCCCTCTGTTTGGAGAGCATATCACCTCTCACGGCCCCCGCTCCGCGGGAGCCGCTCGAGTGTCAAACATTGTTCTAACTCTGTCCCTGGTGTCTGTAGCTCGCTACTGGAGTAGCTGGGAGCCAACGTATCATCTGGGGGCTGTTTGCTGCTGAATCCGGCCGCAGTGGAGGTGAGAGGCGCGGCGAGCGGGACTGCGAGGTCCAGCACTCCTTGCAACACCGCCAGCTGGTTCCTCTTCCCGCCGCGCCGCGCCCCCTCCCAGTGCCACGCCCCCCAGCTATACCTAGGAGCACCTGGGCACGCGCATCGCGGGACGCGCGCGGGGCGATCCCCGGGGCGAAGACCGGGCAAAGAGCGGGCCGTTCTAGGCCGTTAGAGGCCGGAAGAGACCGGACCGGCCCACCCCGCTCCTTTGCCCTCTTTTACTTACCCCACAATGGCGACTAGATCTTTACGGAGCAAGTCTGCCCAACAAGGCTTAAGTACTCTGGAATTTTTTTTCCCAAAAGCGAGTTCTCAAATTAGCATTTGTCACTCATCTACAGACTCTCACCTCCTGATGGGTCCCGAAAGCGTGTTTCTGGACCATGGGGAAACTCTCTCAACAGATGTTAGTACACCCATTCACCCGGACGTTACCCATATGTTACTACTGGACAGTATTGATCAGACTATTGAGTCGGTCCTCCAGCAGCTAAGAACTCCCCTAACACAGAGGGATAGGAATTCCCCCCGCCCACCTGGGATTTCCGACCATTCTCCCATGTCGGATAATATGGGAATAGACATGCTCGAAGCGGGTCAGGCCGTGCTGCCTCTAGAGCCTGCAGACAGTGGGGTGGAACAACCTACAAAAAGGAAAAGGTCCAGGGAATTAAAGGGGGCAAAAAGGGCAAAAGTTGACATAGTTGAATCAACCCATGATGATAGCACAGACATTTCGCTTTCCCCTGACCTTATCGTAGCAGGGTCTAGGTCAGATCTCGGGGGCTCTTCAGCTCCTGTGTCACTACCATTGCCGTCGGGCCCATTTATCTTTGGTGGGGCAATTTCTAACAGCGCAGATACAATAATTAATTCACTTACAGCCATCATTAAAAATCTGCTAACCCCCATCTCAGCTAGATTGGACGCCATAGAGAATCGACTCCAGTCCCTGGGAAACAACCACATTGGGAAAAGTCCTGGGTCAGCTACAAATGTTTCTATAGCCACCGGGGATCCACCTGGGAATAGACCACTGTCTCCTGTAATGCCCAAGGCCCCTAATAGGGTATCGCTGAGCACAATCGGTGCGTCTGCTTCTCAGACGCGCCCTTTGTCACCTTCAGCGCCTAGGCCCCCTGTCCCGGCTCCTAGGAGATCCAAGCCGCCTCCTGCGCCGCAATCGGGGGGGTAGCGGGTGCCACCAATGGTATTGCTCCCCCGCCTGATAGGCGCAGGGTGGTTAACCTGCCCCCTGAAGCGGTTCCTTATACGGCAATTATGGTAGGAGTTCCTGAGTTAACTGGTGGTATAAGGGAGACCCAAGATTCTCTACGTAACAAGGTTATCAGTTGGCTTAGTATCAATAGGCCGCTGCCCCCGAACCTGAAAGGTGAGGTCTTGATGGTAAGGAGGATTCCATGGATTGGCCCCACTCTAAAGAATAGGGTAGGGGACTGTATCATTCTAAGCTTCAAAAGCCCACACGTCGCAAACTACATCTGCAACTGGCTTGTAAGGCCTGACAAGTCCAATATTGAGTTAGTACCCCTTTCATATTTTTACCCAAGTGACAGTAATACGGTGGTAGGGAGTAAGAAGGGGTGGACTAGAGTGGGCTTTGCTGTAGATGGCTCGCGCTATAGACCTAGGCATTATTTACCACCTGCCCAGACCAATTTTATACACCCTAATAGATTTTCCTGCTTGGATCAGGTCGATTGACCACAAGCCAGGGAAACTCCTTCTGGTCCTGAGAAGATGGTGTATGAGGTGGTGCAAAGTCTCGTGGGTCCGGGTACAGCCCCTGTGACTGATCTCACCCGGCATGATATCGCCAAAGAGCGAATGGCTGACACGGCTGATACGGCTGATAGTCTGGGACAACTGGGACCCTCACCTAATACCAGGTCTGCCCACATTCTGCAACCTGGGGTGGCGGATCTGGTCGGGCCTTCCGCCATCGCGGTTTGTAGCACTGGCCCCCTAGACACTAATTCACCCATGGCCTCCGTGCAACCATCTTCTGGAGGCCAAGGTAGCCTGCCACTTGACCAGGGGTTGAGAATTCTCTCCTGGAATGTGGCAGGAATTGCAAATAAGGTGGGTACACCGGAGTGGGATCAGCTAGTAGCTGACAGTGATATCCTCCTCTTTCAGGAAACATGGGCGAGGGATACCCAGTCTAGGAGAGGGTTCGAAATATTTGAAATCCCTGCCAAATGGAGTGGGAGGGGGAGGCCATCGGGTGGCTTGGCAATCTGGATTGCGAGTCACACTGGGTGCCAGGCGGAGCAGGTTCATACGTTTTCGCAGGACATTCAGTGTGTTCGGCTCACATGGCCCGGCAAACCATCGTGGGCCATTGTTAACGTCTACTCGCGACCAGTAGCCACGCCAAATGAATCACCAACCATAAACGATCTGTCCTCCTTTCTGGGCCAACTTCCGGGAGACCTCAAGGTGGTGCTTGGAGGAGACTTCAATTGCCACTTTGAACCTCTGGAGGGGTTACTGGATGGTGCCCTTACGGCCGAGGATGATTACTGGGGGGTGCCACCCTCGTCTTCTCCCCACCCCAAAGCCTGGTCCCCCCTAGCACTACAACTCATGTCTCTTACCCTGAATTGCGCACTGAGGGCTTGTAATGGTCGTACCTCTTCCGATACCCCCTCAGTGTGCACTTTCAACAGAAGGGGCCATGAGTCGAGGCTAGATTACATCATGGTGGACATTACACTCTGGCCAAAAGTCCTCGACTTTAGGGTGATAAATAGGGCAGATAGTGATCATAATGCCCTTTGTTTAAACATCCAGTGCCCTCTGCCCTCGGCGGCCGTATCCCCAGTAGATCGAGGGGAAGACATGGGGGAATTGCTCCTCACAACAAATAGGCGCCGGGTCAAGTGGGGGAAGCTGGTGAGCTCAGAAGAGGCCATTAACAAGCTGTATGAGCTGGCACTCCCAAGGTTCATGGAGGTGGACGCACTTCTGGATGAGCCAAGGATCCCAGAATATAATGAGAAACTGGGTAATATACACCAGGATCTAGTGAGGGATTTGGCTGAGGTATTTTACCCAGTGGTGCCAACTCGAAAGAAAAAGACCCATGTTCCCACCTGGTATACCTCCTCTTGCAGGGCAGCAAAATCTGAGCTTATTGCTGCAATAAAAGAGGGGTCCAATAAGGCCAAGGTACGTGACCTCAGGAAATGCTATAAATCAGTGATGGTGACTGCCAGGTCCGAGTGGGACTGGAACCACTGGCAGGATCTCCATGATGCCCTAAAAGCTAGGGATTCCCGGAAATTTTGGGCCCTTGTAAACAATGGGACAGGGGAGCTCAATAAAGCAATCGAACCTAATATTGCCCCCGCGGTCTGGGAGGCCTATTTTGGGGTACTGTACCAAGACACTGACTCCTGCCCTGACATAGTTCTGCAACCGCCCCTGGGCTCCCAGGTTTCTGGCATGGAATTTTCCTTGGGGGAAGTGGAAGTTGCCCTGGAGCATTTACCATTGGGGAAGGCGCCAGGCCTGGATAGGTTACCCGGGGATCTTTTTAGGCATCACCCGGACATCTGGGGTCCATACCTTCTCATTCTTTTTAATGCCATCCTAGGAGGTATGGCGATCCCCGGGTCATGGCTGGGGGCAGAGATTGTACCAATCCACAAGAAGGGATCTACTCTCCTCCCCGCCAACTACAGGCCCATTAGCCTAATTGATGTGCCCCAAAAGCTTTTTGCGCGCCTCATTCTAAACCATCTCATAGACTGGGTGGAGGACAATGACATCATGAGCCCCCTTCAGGCTGGCTTCAGGAAGAACACGTCGACCATGGACCAAATTTTCCGCCTCCTTCTCCTATATTGGAAGACGGTTACGCTAGAGGGAGGACGGTTGTACATGGTCGACGTGGACCTGAGGTCAGCCTTTGACCTCGTCCCCAGAGGCAAGCTATGGGAGGTTTTGCACAAGCTAGGAGTACCCCCCCACCTTCTTAGTATCATCATCAGGTTGCATGAGAACAACTTTGCACAAGTAAGGTGTGGGAGGGATGGAAAGCTCTCGGGCAAATTCCCGGTCCGCCGAGGCGTCAGACAGGGCTGTGTCCTGGCCCGACCCTGTTCTGTCTGTACATCAACAGCGTCATTCAACATCTTGACGCTGTTAAAGACAATGACGCCCCGCTTCTGGCAGGCAGGAGGGTCCCGGCAATAATGTTTGCCGACGATACCCTCCTGCTTTCCAAATCCCCCATGGGGATCCAGAGGATTGTGGACGGTTTTGGCATTTTCTGTCGCCAGCATGGGTTGGAGGTGAACACGGGAAAAACTAAGTTCATGATCTTCAACCCCCCACCAAAACTAGACCCAATCCTACACTGGGGGATACCACTCTTGAGAGGGTCTCGACCTTTATATATCTGGGGGTATCACTGCAAGAAAATTTATCATGGGACTCCCAGGTAGCAAGATCTAGGTTGAAACTTTCTCAGCTATCGGGCGCACTCTTGAAGGTGGCCAATAAGTCCACCTTTAAGCCTGTAAGCCCGGCCCTGGAAACTTACAGGTCCCAAGCGAAGGCAGCAGCCTCCTATGGCAGTGAGCTGTGGGGACACAAAGCAGGGAAGGTCATGGCAGGGGTGGAAAATTGTTTTCTGAGACACTTACTTGCTCTTCCGCAAGGCACGCCACTCCTCCCCTTAAGATTCGACCTGGGCCTTCCCTCTATTGCTGAGGATCTTCTGTCGAAGCCTGTGAAGTTCTGGCATCGGATTTGGACCACCGAGGAACTGCATCACTATAGACAGGACCTTATTCATGTCATGAGGTTGAATGCCAACTACAAAATTCCCTGGCTGGCATTTATCAAGTCGGAACTGTTTAGCTTGAATCTGCCAGACTTATGGGATGACCCAGCTCAGGGCTGCCAAAGGATCTCGCGAAAAACCCTTGCCCAGCTGTATAAGAATAAATACCTTGCTGACATGCTTAATGCTCATGACAGTGGCACCTTGACGGGACGTTTTTTAGAATCCAAAAATTCCTACGTGTTTGAACCTTTTATGGATTTTATTTTTCCTCTCTTGGCGAGGAAATTGTTCCTGCAATGGAGGTTTGGTACACTCCCTACTAAAGTATTCACTTACAAATGGTCTGCAGGGGCCGACAAACTCTGTCCATGCTGTAAAGCCCACGACGAAGATGATCTGCACATAATGTTTTGCTGTCATGCTTACCGGAGCCCGAGGAGGCGCTGGATAGCACCCCTGTGTCGGAACTTGGGCTTTAGGAAGTACCCACAGGCTTACAGGGTCATGAAGACCAACACTCTGGGCCATATTGTGTTTGCGGTTTCTAAATTTTTAATGGCAGCATGGACAATAAGGAAGAAATTGTCCCCCTGACTTACATTACCTCGCATCGCGTACCCTATGCAGGCCCAGCAGGACCTTTTATTGTAAATACTGTGTTTTAAAATTATGTACTGCTTTTTATTGCATCTTTTATGGCCCTTGTGGCCGAAATAAAGAATTTTTGGAATTGGAATTGGATTACCGAGGCCAAGATTATCAATGACATGGCAAATCCTTGTACACAGGTGTATGTTAAAATCTCCTAATATAATAACGGAATATGGTGTAGTTTGCTTGTCCCTGTATGAGTCTAGAAATCGATTCAGGCTGCATAAATGTTCATTCACAGAGGATCTTTCAAATGAGTTATAACAATTAACAACAAGTTCTTTTGGCATATTAGTAGGTGTAATCTGAACCACAAGACAATTACCAAACCCAGATTCCAGTTTACAATGGTTACCTAGGACATTTAAGGAAATTAGGACTATGATCTAACAGCTGCAGAAGGGCATGCAGGCTCAAAGTAAGTTGTATAGCCATCCATCCAAAGGGAATTCTCATTTTCCCAATTCTCTTGGAGCCGAACCACGCCATACTCCCTTAAAAAAATCCAGCCACCTAGCGTCATCTATATTATTTCTTACGCCCGCTATGTTCCAGCAGAGTACCTTGGAGTATTAATTTGTTCAAACTTCCTCCCCCTTTCTAGGGCAAATAGTGCAAATTCTAGAGTTGACCATGTGCTGTCTTTGCTTAGGGGAGCAATTTATTAGTCAGTCGTTAATATCTAGCTGACTCAATGAGGATAATCTATTTGTTAGTTCAATTCTATTTTCTACTGTCCTCTTTCTGGCTACTTCCGCTGAGTTTGGGTAACATATAGGCGGGTTGGAAGGACCCAACAAGAGGGAAAAACCATCACTGTTCTTAAATCTAATGCCTGACCCATTACTGACTAACCCTGAAGATTGTCTCAACAGAGCTTTGGGGTCTTTGGCCTGACTCTCCAATGCTGGGGGGTAGAAGTAACCAAGAGGGAGTGCTGTAATACCACCCGGGCCGAGATTACAACCTTATTGGAATAGCCAACCAGCTACATTAATATGGTCAAAATTGATAAAGATACAATCACCCTCTTCTGATTTAGAACGCCCACTGACCCATCTCACCCGTCTAGCCATTATGATGTGCGAAGATGATCTGAACTCCAGTCCGACAGTTTTTACACCAGAATTTTGCTTTACGGATGAGCTCTTCAGTGGTTTGGTTGTGTGAACTTTGAGAGGGGGTACCTCTATCAGTACTGCTACCAGAGGGGTGGCCTCAGATGGGAAATGAAGCCTACATCTCTTACTAGACCAATGTAGAGGTGATTGACTGCGCTTTATCTGAGATGGGGTTTCTTACAGTGGGTGGAACCCCAGGTGATTTGGATTGGTAACCATCTGTCTAGTTTCTGTGATTTTCACTAAAGTATCCGTTTCAGGCTTTTATGGCCCAGGGTGTAGGGTATTATATCGTTCCCACCTTGCGGACACCACCTTTTGTCTGTGTATGGAATTTTGGGTGCTATTAGGCACGTTGTACATAACATATTTGTCCGTGGTCCTGGTGCTAGAGTCCACCAATTGAGATTCTATTTGTGACAGTTTCTCTATCATTCCTTCTAATACAGTCTTAACGTGTGTCACTAACTCCTCCCGGAATGTCCCAATAAAAAGTCTCCAAGCGTGACTGAATTAGGTCTCCCACAGTTGCATTAAGGTGAGAAAACAGCGGATCTTCCTGGGCCAAAGTTCTTTCACCCCCCTCCTGAGTTGGGAATTCGGCTGGTATAGTACCCTGCTTCATGCCTTTTTTCCTCCTTTTTGATTGTGGGCCATGATCGAAAGAGGGGTTGCATTCCTGGCGAATCCACCCCCTTCTTTGATCAGCAGAACCTGTGGTAGAGTCGAGAAGCTTTGCGTGACTTGTGTGGGAGCACTCTCCTCCGCAACTATAACAGTGTCTGCTCCTGGGATTACTTGCTGTGGCGCTACTATGGGGGGCATTTGTGGACACTGCCTTGGCCCCCAGGCCTAGCTGCTCCTCAACATTTGGATTCTCGTCTGTTAATGCCCCTACTGCTGTTGTTAGATGAGATATAATGGAGGCACAATTGCATGGTACTTTTGCCTTGGCTTTGTCCAAATCAGTACTACATGGAAGTTTGTGCTTACCCATGGCGACTCCTGGACGAAAGAGGGGTGGCCCAGCTTAGCCTCTGTCAGACGCTTACTGGTGCATACAGGCCTGCACTTGGCCTGGGATTGCGTGTGTCCTGTGCTGCGGGAGCCCTCGAGCCCTCTAATGTGCCTCTGGGCAGAAATATGAAGTTGTGGTGCCGTGGGCGGCGCTCTGCCACAGGTGGTGCCTAGTTTTGGAGTCCCCCGGTGTTCGGCTGCGCTCTCCCGCGCTGCAGGAGCCCTTGAGCCCTCTTATGCACCTCCGGGCGCAAGCAGGAAGTTGCGGTGGTGGGGCACGGCCGCAGGTGGTGGCGGGATTAGAAGTCCCCCTTGTCCGGTTGCGCCCTCCCATGCTGTGGGAGCCCTCGAGCTCTCCTATGCGCCTCTGGCCGCAAACAGGAAATTGCAGTGACGTTGGCGGCGCACTGCAGCAGGGGGTACGGGATTTGGAGTCTGCCGGCGTCCGGTTGCGCTGTCCCACACTGCGGGAGCCCTCGAGCCCTCTTATGCACCTCCGGGCACAAACAGGAAATTGCGGTGGCGTTGGAAGTGCACTGCCGCAGGTGGTGCCGGGACTTGGAGTCCCCCGGTGTCCAGTTGCACGCTACACAATAATTTTCAAGACCTTTCATCTTGGATTTCTTCTCCCTGTCAACAGTTATCTTTGGCAGTCTTAACACTACTGAAAGAATTACCCACGAATGGCTTGTTTTGGTTAATGATGTCAACAATTGCAACCTGCATGCCAGCGAGGGCACCATTAGAAACATAGGTAACTCAACTAACCTGTGAATAACGCTTGAGAACAGTGGCTTTGCTTCAAGAAGAAAGGAAAGCCTCTCTTTCACTCTGCTTCAATAGACATTCTGATGAGTTCAAAGCACATAGTGAACAGTAATCTTTGCCCTCATTAGTATGGTTGTAAACCTTGCAACATCATCTACACTGTTACCTAAACCCTCTACGAACAGATAGCCTACAGCCCCAGCCTCAATTTCTACCACAATGCCTAGTCTCTAACTTTGTCTCCACCATACCTAACCACTAATACCTGACACTGACACTACACCCTGCACCCATACATACCCTTACATGCTACAGCTTCTACTACCTCTATGTGCTCATAAGATAATACACCTAAACTACCTTCAGATTATACTGTACACCAGCCCCTAGGCCTTCTTTCACTAACTATATCCATCAGCAACCCTTAATCGCTATACCTCCACACTGCACACAGAGTACTGCCCACATCTGCACAGCCACATGTCCCCGACAACTACCTGCTGCCCATACTTTCTATTTACACCAACTCTCCATTCACTATTAATACATAGCCAACTTCTTGTACCATCAACTATACTTCTTATAACACTAACTATACCCTACTCACTCAATTCTGGTACGGCGTCTGGATGAATCAGGAAATAGAGGTCAACCGTGCCATGTGGGAAACAATACATAACAGTCCGAACTCCCAGTACGCCAAATTCTTACATCACTCACTTGAAACCACCGAACTGGTAGCATTGTGGGAAACTAAGCTACCAGTACCAACGTTCAAACAGGCTGTAAAGAAGGCGGCCAACAGGCATTCATTGATCAATGACAAAAAAGTCCTGAGCCATCGCTCACATGCCTGGAATTCAATACAATCATATAAAAAGTCCACGCCGGCTGCCTATCTAGGACTTGCATTTTCATCACATGTTAAACTCAAGTACCTCAGCCTAAGGATGGGCAACCTGCCATCAAATGCCGATCAACCCAAATGGAGGACTCAAGACTCCAAGGAGTGTGACTTATGTGGTGCTGTGAAACAAGACTTCATTCATCTGATTTGCATCTGTCCGGCACTGGATCAGGAACGCCAGAAAAGGTTAAAAGCAAAGTTTAAGGAATACGGAATTCGCACTTGTCGTTCCGCGATCATACAAGTCCTGTGCTCGGTGGACCCCCAACTCATATACAGGGCAGTTAACTTTATCATCAACTTCGAGAAAAACAGAGGAACTATTGCAAAGATCTAACCCACACCCAGAATTTGTGTGACTGTTTTCCCTGTAACTGACCCTGCTTTTTGAGCTCGAAGGATATTTTCATCCACGGTTTTAATTCTTTATTATGTACATATCTCTTGATTGACTTTTTAAACATTACTGCATTTAATTTTTTGTAATGGTTTTTATTAACTATACAATAAAGAATTCTACTCTTCTACTCACTCCTTTACATCTTAAACTCCTATCCTGCAGCAACACCTACACCACAACCAACATGGCATGCGCACTACACAAATATGTCCAAGACCAACCCCTGGACCTGCGCCTTTCATAATGCTTAATCTTTATATTGTTTACTAGGGTTGTGCACAGTGTACATAATTTGCTTTCACATAATTACACAAAATGTCATCAAAATGATATTTCTTTATCCCCTTCACTCCTACTCCCTACATCACCTCCTATACACGAGGCCAGCGCTACCACCTACATTCACGTCCACAATAACACCAACACCAAAGCTGTCAGCTACAGCTATGCTACAATCCACACCCTACAATATATATACCTTATACCACAACCTATATACTGCACCATACATATATCATGAAGTACATGAACTCTCAAACCCTACAGCACCTATTCTGTACACCATCACTTTACAATTATTCAAAAACCTACTTCAAAAGCACCAACAACATAAACCCTACATCAGCACCTTCTGCACCCTGCAATATCCACACAAAATCCAACGTGCATCAACATCTATACAATGCAAAAGAATCTACACCATACATCATTAACTACATCACTAGTTAAACCATAACCACCAGCTCCCAAACTCTCACATACATTCTCATCTGCACCTTACACTTCAGCTCTCCCTCATTCCCTAAACCATTCTCTATATCATAGGTCTTCAAACTGTGGGGCTCACCGCCTGGGGGGGTGCAGCATCCCTTCAGGGGACTGCGCACTTCACCCCACCACTTCACCTTCTATTGTTGCTTCCAGGCGCGAGTCGTGTGTCTCAGCCTGGGCTGCTGCAGCTCCAGCTACTGCGGGCTCGCCTGAGAGTGTCTGGAGTCACAAGTCAGAGGCCAGAGGCGCAACAGTTGGGGAGTGCTAATTCTTCCAGCAATAGGAAGAGTGGACCAGCAGGGGCTCTAAAAAGGGGTGAAAAAACAACAAAGCCTGGTTAATGAGTAAATGGTCTTTTAAAGACCTGTAAAGTACTCGGGTGCGGCTAGCAGCTCCAAAAATGTCTGTGTGTGTGTCCAGGAAGCTGTCTCAGCCTTGGCTGACACACATGACGAAGCCCTTTTAGCCCTATGGGTGTTGCACATGTGATGTGAAGGCATTTGTACCCCCCAGGTCTTAGTCAGAAGCCCCTTTATGGGCGGCACCCTTATCTCGTCAAAATACAACACTGGGCCGAGCAGCTACCTCATCCCTCTGTTCTTCGCAACTGAAACTTGTCAAAAGAGTATGCCTTTGTTCCGTATTTCTCTTATCTCTGATCCACACTTTGGGGGCCCTCCTGCACCCACAGGGTGTGTCCGAACTGCGACCCTTTGCAAGTCGAAACTGGTCAGACAGGAGATCCCGTATGTTTTTTAAGGCCTTTGACATGGCTGCCACCACCGATTCAGATACTGTCAATTCTCACATGATGATAAAATCCATGTCCATTACATATCTCACTGTTTTGTCCTGCCTCACGTACCCATGCTCTTCAGCCATGTCTGCGTGGAGGTGAGGGACAAAGAGGGACTACAGATTATCAGTGTTTAGCAATGCAATCAGACCCCATGGCCCTAGCTGCTGTTGAAACTTGCAGGGAAGGCAGAGATGGAAATGGAACAGCTCACAGGGGAGACTGCCCACTGGAGCTCCCCTCGAGCCATGTGACGTCTAAAACCGGAAGTATGGCAACACCTAGCCATACTCCACATAATCATGGCATTTTCAATTGTGTCAGTAAGCATGTTTTGTGGAACTTAATTTTCTGATATCTTGTTTGGGGCAAGGATGTGGCACAACAGCCAGAGCTGATGACTGTAGAGCTGGGAAACCAGGTTCAAATCTTGATGTCTGCTCAACATCCTGTGATTCTGGGAAAATCACCTGTGCTTACAAAAAATGAATGTGTGCTTGTGTAATGTAAAAGATGCTCCTGTAAAGCTCTCCAATATCTTTGGGTCATGTTCGCACTATATAAAACTGCAAAAAAGATATTACAAAATCTTGTGAGCACTCCAGTTTCCAGGCACTGCTCAAGACTGGAAGTGGAGCTCAACTTAGGGATGGCAGAAGCAAGAATCCATCCACACATTGTCTCTGTGGAGAAAAACATGCACCCCACACCTGTGTTTTGGCAGTATTTTTGCTAATTTATCCTAAATGTTGTGTTTTGTGCGAAAAATAAAGCACCAATGTAATTTTTTGTGCTATTTTTTTTCTTGGAGACTTTTCATTTGAACTTTAGAATAAACACATGCACTACCAAAACTTTAGTTTACTAAACACTCTACCTTTATATAATATTATTTTCCCTATGCGACCTGGGCTCTGTAGGAGGGAATGGCCATCAATGATGCAGAGTACCAGCTTCCAGAATTTTTTTGTCAGGTGGTGGTGGCGGTGGTGGCAGTGGTGGCGGTGGGGGGGCTCAACAGGTAAAAAGGTTTAGATGGGGGGTCTCGCCCGACAAATGTTTGAAGACCTCTGCTCTATATGCTACATTACTACATTTCTTTTAACATGACCTACACTCTGCAATCAGACTAGGGATGCTTAACATTAATTCTGTTCTATTCTCATGGTCTCTTATAGCACATGGCTACCCGGAGGCATCCCAGCGCTGCCATTGACACTTTAGATGGTCAAAATGGAGCTGATTGTGAGTTCAAACGCCAAAAAGCCAGGTCTTTAAAAAGCTTCCTCGACCACTGTCAACAGCCCATCTGAGGTGGGTGAAGGAGATCATTTGATTCGAGGAATGAGAAGAGATTTTTGTTGACATGTTTTTCTAGCAACTTAGAAGCTCCAGGTAACAAGGAGATTCACCTGAAATACTCAGATTAGGCTGGTGAAGATTGGGTTTCTTTAAGAGTGGTTTAACAATCTCATGCTTCTACTGATGAGAGACCTGCCCGCTGGATAGGGAGAGATTTAATAGTGCTGTCAGTACAGGAACAATGCGGTCTGACCCTTGATGGAGGATGTGGAGAGGAACAGGATACAGGGGAGAGTCTGATTTAACAGGATTTAAGAGATTCTATCTTGCACACGGTGAGATTTGAAAAAACCGAGAGAAGGCACTCTTGTGGGTCCCGAAGAGGTTCACTGGGACAAGAATCTGCCGGGGTGTCCAGGAAGGAGGAGTAAATGTCCATGATTTGTTTCAGAAAGAAATAGGCCAATTTATCACAGTGCTCGACCGATGCTACCGAATAGGGCTAATTGCCATGGGCTCAGTGATATCTAAAATAATAAAAAAAAAATATTTGGGGGAGTTGGAGGAGTTGGTGATTTTGGCAGAGTAGAAGGCTGCTTGAAAAATGTTGGTCTCCACATGGTAAAGTCTGATGGAGCTCCTATATTCCACTTTACAGATCACATCATAGGTCTTCCTTCTTCTTCTTTCTAAGTGTTTACATTCTATCTTCAGAAAATAATTGCTGCTGTATACTAATTTGTAGGAATGTCATTGACTGTATCATTTTTGTCAATTTAAAAATGTTTGCACCTACACAATTTTCACTTTGTGCACTTACCCCCAGATGCATCAAGAACCCATTTTGCTAATCCTTATTAGCGAAAAATAATGATTAGCTAATTAGGAATAGCAAAATGCTATGCATGAAGAAATCACTAAAATAATAGCGATTTCTTAAAATGCCTTAATTGCGACTCGCAAATTGCGAGTCGCAATTAAGAAATACCTCCCCATTCATTCCTATGGGCCTAGAGGCCCATAGGAATGAATGGGAGGACAATCTCAATTTGCGATTCTCAATTAGAGAATCGCAAATTGAGATTGCAATTTCAAGGGTGCCAGGGTGTCAAAAGCACACCCTGTTGCACCCCTGAAATCTGCATATGGGTACATCTTGCACACACACATGCCCTAAGGGCATGTTTGTGTGTAAAATGGAACTTTGAAAAATGCACTTTAATGCATTTTTTCAAAGTTTTTGCAAATTACCATGAAGTTCAACTTCATGGTAAGTTGCGACCCCTATTAGCGAAATCGCTATTTTTTTAAACTTTAATGCATTGCATTTAAGGAATCTCAATTTGAGATTCCTTAAAAGCAAGTAATCGCAATTTTGCGATTTCTAAAATTGCGATTTTTGCATTTGAGCTGATGCATCCCAAATGAAAAAATACCGGTCGCAAAGGGGCAGATTCTGAGAATCTGCCCCTTTGCGAGCGGATTTTACCTTGATGCATCTATGCCTATGTCACTTTGTGATCTCCCATGAGCATAGCACTTTAAGCCACTGAAAGACTGTGCTCTATCGGAAATAGCGTAAATAAAATGTCAACAATCTATTACAACAGTCAGGGCTTTATTGCTTGGATTATCGGTCCTCCTGGCAATTTAATTGCCTGGATATTATATAAATGTATCCTAAAGGAGCTCATAGTGAATCTCTGTTTGCATACATATCTTTTTTTATGGGTCTGATTACAAGGCGGGGTTACATTCTGATCCTGGTACAATCAAGAGATTATGCAGGGATTATATCTCCGGGCTGTACAATAAAATTCGTACCTCTGAGGTTTAAATTCCGAATCTGCAAGTAATGCCTTATTTGCAAGTGGAAAACCCTGAAGTAGAAGGTATTCACCACACCTGGTAAATACCTCAACCAGGAGTAAGGATATTTACTTTGTGCAGTAAATACCTCAACCCCAACCGGGCAAGTTGCAATTGGATTTATGATTGCCTGCAGACATGAGAAATCCCTTTCACTTTACAAGAGACAACACTATTCGTTTTTCAGAGCATATTTCAGGCAGTTTCAGGTTTGATGCAGAATTGATGGGCACGCCTCCTCTGCACAAGGCTCCTTTTCAGCAGATGGCAATAATTAGCTTCTGACTTCATGAAGTTAATATGCTGAAAGATGCTCAATCTGACGCACCTGAAGCCTTTCTGCTCTCATTAATCAGAGACGCTGCAGCAGATGGGCCTCCATGCAGAGCCGGCTCCGGCTTTCAACATTCTTTGCTGATGGTAGTTTTCTCACGCAGCTCTCTTGCAAGGACTTGGGATGTAAAGATGCCAAACAGGCAGTTCTACCTTGGTGACAAAGGCAACATGCAAGGTAGTTTGATGGGCAGTCTCTGTTCTGTGTCACCCTTACCCTGAGTAGGACTACTGGCAATGTTGGATAAATGCCACAAAATGTGTCATCGTGTATATTTTGTCTGCTACATCAGATTACATGACCATAGGCTTTGAACCTACATGGAAGCAGCAGAAAAAATCAATATATTTAAGAGGAACATCATTGCTAATTCAGTAATCAGGCACATTATGATGGGCCAACCACCCCACTGGGATTTATATTTGACCTAAACCTGCAGGGATAAGTAGAAGTCCTTGGGTGGGATGGTTGGTTTCAGAGCACCTACAGTCACCTTGAAGCACTCAGGACCAGGTCGTAGCTGAGCAGCAGCACGCGTATCAGCAGTGTAACCAGACATCAGGCGGGATTTACTATTGCAGATAATCTATGAGCCTCAAACTGATGCTTGCAGTGGACAACTAGCATCAGGAGGTCTTTTGGCAGAGGCTGCGCCCAGCAGGGTCCATAAAATGTGGCACAGCCTGGATTGTGTATGGTGCTCTGACAACCACCACTCTGCTTCTTTTGAGCAACAAACATCCTTCCACTGACTAAGGTCGGACATCACGCAACACCAGCGGTAAACTTGCATACTGTCTCATGAGGTCCAGAAGGATGGTCTGAAGAGACAATCACTGTCTGTAGAAGGGGGGGTGTGGTCTGCAATGCCTGTGCAGTATCGATTCACCTCTGCAGATCTCCTGAGGTGAGCAATTGGCTTCATTTGTATTGGACAAGCGACTATATAAGACCAGCATGGATAACTCAAAAAGATAATAGCTCGGCTCTCTATAGGGGCTAACAAAACAGAGACCGTCTGTAGTTAACTTTAGAGCAAATAACACTACACCTCTGTTTTGTCAGGAATATTGTAAACGTGTGATGAAGTTTGAAATTCTTAACATAATATGATCATGCATGGTGTGATGGGATCCACATCTGACAGGATGTATGACGTTTCAACGCATGCTATTACAACGCATGCCTTTACGACGCAAGTTTTACAACGCAAGTCGTTACAACGACTTGCGTTGGGGGGCGCTGGATAGTGAATAGTTTAATTTACTATTCCAACTCCAGTCCCCGTGGATGGTAGGGAAGGTGTTGGATAGTAAATTAAAACTATTCCCTATCCTAGAGCGCCCCCCAGCGCAAGTCGTTGTAAAAGTTGCGTTGTAATGGTTGCGTCTTAAAGGTACTTCGTTGTAAAAGTTGCGTTGAAAAGGATGTTCCCCCATCTGGCATATTGCTGGAACTGCCTGATGGAAGTAAAACTTTTAGTAAAGTGTTATATGAACTTTTAATGAGTGAAGAGCAAAAACATCTTTGTTATTCTCTTGATAACAAACTACACATCAAGCTAAGTAACCATTTCTAATAGGTCCATTAATCCTTTGATTCATGCACTTACTTGTCAACTTTTCAACCAACTAAACCTTTTACACACTCAATCATTCCTAGCTCATTCATCCATTCATTCTCTCAGTCATATTTTCATACCCCGTCACTCATTCCCACACACTCCTCCATCCATTCACTAAGTGGTTCATATATATATTCATCCATGCACTCGTTCATCAAGCCGTTCAGCAAACTCCCTTACACATTACCACATTCACCTGTTCAAAAGCAACACAAACAAATATACAAACGTAAAGCAGTTGATTTAATTAAAATGGCAATTTTACCACTTTTTATAGTTGTATTTCTTAATGTTTGCTGTTAATTGCACACAAATACCAGATGGTTTTAACATTTTATATGGCAAAAAATAGACAGCAAACATAATTAGCCACACTAAAAATAAATAAAGAAAATGGTAGATGAGCTGTGCCAAAATTAAGACTATCTTATTTGGCAGCCTGTGTAAATGTGACAATTCTATTGATCAATATGAAATAGCTTGTCACTTACTCAATTAGGCTGCAAATAATAGCAGAACAGGCATTAGACATGCAGCATACAAAAACCCAGAACGAATAAGATATAAAACAATGCAAATGCTGATTTCAAGAAAAACGTTTTTTGAACACTTCAATATCCCCAGTATACAGTGCTGCATTACAATAGGAGATGGTAAATACTTAGAACTTGATTTAGAACTCACGGCAGTCAAAAAATGGGAAAATTGGACTTTAATGTAACTTTTGATTTTTTGTGAGTGCCTGCTGGGTCACATGTAAACAAAATCAGTCTGGATGCATGGACAAGAAACTTTGGGTCTGGCTCTCCTTCAACAAATGAAACATTTTATTAGCCAATTGATACAAATCCCAAGAGGTTATTCACACCATATGTCTAAAGCTTTATTTAATGATACATTTTGCGGTTTAGTGAAATGATACACGATATCAAAAGCATAAGACAGGTGAAATTGCTTGGAGAAGTATTTAATGAGTGAGATAACACAGCAAGCATTAGAACTAAGATGTGAACAGAAGTCTCTGGATTTTCTTCTGAATCTTTTAAGGGCATTACCTTTAGGTGAATGAGTTCATTTGCGAGATGGATGGTTTAGTGTACATCATAAATTGTTAATCATTTTAATCTAGGTCTACCTTCTATTTATTTTCGGTGTCAAATTAACACAGCTGGTTATTGATGGCAATGGTGGGGTCTTGTTCAAAACTTAAATGTTATTGGTATTAAATTTGCAATTTTATTAGTGTTGAGCTTAAATGTGAGATTCATCTTGATTGAGAAATCATGTTATTTGGCAACGTCACGCATCTGCAGCAAATTGATCAATCAAAAAGACGTTTTCTTTTCTTTACCATGCCCATTGTCAATGTATTAATCATGCAATTTTGGAAAAACAAGTATGTGCTGACTCTTTGTGGTGGTATACAACGGTAACCACGCATTTTTTACAACGCGGTACCGTTACCACGCTACTTTTACTTAAGGACTTGCGCTGGGGGGCGCTCCAGGATAGTAAATAGATTAATTTACTATCCAACTCCTTTCCCTAGAGTCCACGGGGACTGGAGTTGGAATAGTAAATTAAAAAATTTACTATCCAGCGCCCCTCCACGCAAGTCGTTGTAACGACTTGCGTGGTAAAAGTAGCGTTGTAACGGTACGCGTTGTAAAAGTACGCGTGGTACCGTCATATATCCCTTTGTGGTATCCTCTATAGTGGTTCCTCTCATTGTCTGTTCCTTGGGACAATAGAACGTTCCGTCATGACATTCCAACAATGGAGAGTGTTCCCCTCATTGAAGAACTGTACTTGTGCTGTGGCTGGGGTGTTACCAATAAATCTCTTTTCAATCACATCGTCCTCCTGGTCATTCATTCTATGTTTCTACACGGGCGACAGAGGATGGGATTCTACTTAAGAACACCTCAACACACCAGTACTGGCTCAGGTTTGACTGAACCTGAAAGGTGATCAGGGGAAAAAGTGAGAGATCATTCATGGCAACATTCCCTGTGAAGCCGTACACGTCTTAATCTAAACTGTGCATGTAGTGACTTCAAGCACTAGACAGAAGATGGCTGGTGAGCAGAGTGCACAGTTTTCAAGAGGGAAAGTCTGAGTAATATATATAAAAAGCATGCCCAGACCGCCTCACAGCAAGCACTCTGTGTAACTCTCAGCGCTTCCTATCAGTAATTCCACTCTGAAGTGCCCAGAAATTTTTGACAGTGACTATAAGTATCATCTGTGCTTATTTATCTGTGTCTGCAATTGCTGTAGGAATTGCAGTGTAGGCCACCTGCGGGTGATTGACTTTCTTTGGCAGACAGCTACTTCAACGCACACTCATATCTGAGAGAGTTGACTTTCCCAAGCCACTCCCCAGAGTCAGCACTCCCCTCACTATTGGCTCCAAGGCAGAATGGATCATTTAGAATGTGTGTGTACCTTGAGTATTCCTGTCAGCCCTGACTGACTTTGTATACAGAAAGCGAGCTGACGAACTTGACGCTAGCAATGGTACCACTTTGTGGGCTGCTTAGCAGTTATTGCTGCTGCCTTTACATGCACTTTTCGGCTGTTCTCCTTCCTCCTAGCTGCATTGCCTCATGATGTCCTCTGCCTACCTCTTCAGGAAGGCTGGAAAAAGAAAATAACAATTACAAGGGGAAGGAAGGGAGTGTTATTGCAGAACCTGTTGGAACCAAGTGCATTTTGGCATTATTCTAGAAATCAATACAAATATGCCAGTAATCTATGTATTGATTTGTGTCAGTTATCCAGGTTTTAGCTTTTCTAAACACAGTGTATCAAATGACAAGGAATACTGTTTCACACACTATTGCTCCAGAGATTCAGGGTGTACAGTTCACAATTTCTTACTATTTCTCTAGAGACTTTGAGTGTACAGCTCATCAAAATTATATAGCAGATGGTATTGTATTTGCTATCCTGTAACAACTCACTTAATGAATGGCATTGTGGAACATTACTGTTTGTAACCTCTTTTGTGTTTATCTTTTGCAATGCAAAACAACACAGCACCTCCATTCTTCATGAACATGCAGGGTGAAGTCCCAATATTATGGAGTAAATGGAAAAAGAGTTTTAATGATTACCTTATTGTGTGTGGTCTGGCAGAAAAGTAGCGTTGGTACCACATTGCCCAGGTGCAGAAGGGCAGGGGGCTCTAGAACGTTATGTTATGTTATGTTACAATGTTTTTGTATAGCGCAAATCACCACTGGTCTCTAAGCGCTTCCAAGAAAAGGTACATAACCTGATGCAACCCAGAAAGCGCCCTGCGCCATCAAACCACATTAGGGTATAGATGTTATCTTTTTAAACAGATAGGTCTTTAAGTTCTTTCTATAAGACAGTAGTTGCGAGTCTTCCTGCAGGAAATCAGGTAGCTCATTCCAGAGTTGCGGAACGAGTACGGACAGAGCCCTGCCACCTTTAGATTTAAGCTTAAATCTAGGTTCAATCAGTTTGCAGGCTTTGCTAGACGGTAGGGCTCTCACCGGAGTGTACTTCCTCAAGCGCTCTTTGATATACTTAGGAGCCTTAGCAAAAATGGCTTTGTGGGCCACACAAAGACATTTAAACTGCACTATATATTTAAAAGGCAGCCAGTGCAGCTTCAAAAGAAAGGGAGTCGCATGAGAGCTCCTCGGCAGAGAGTAGATCAGCCTGGCCGCGTCATTCTGCACAACCTGCAGTTTCCGCAGGAGTTTCTGAGGGAGGCCTAAATGCAAAGGCCATAGTCCAACCGAGAGATGATAGTGGCGGACACTATGGATTGCAATGTAGGGATAGACAGAATGGGAACCAGCTTCCGAAGTTGCCTGAGCATACTAACGCAAGAGCCTACCACTGCAGAGACTTGGGGGGCCATAGAAAGGTCTGCGCCAATCTTCAGGCCTAAACTTTTAACCACTCTTCCTGGAGTTGGTGTTTTCCCTAATTCTGGGGGCCAAAACAAATCACACCAGGGGTTTTCTAGATTGGTGATAACCAACACCAACACCTACCTGATCTATCTGAGGATGAGGTAGAAGATTCTAATGCTTATGAAATAGGTGTAAAGAAATTGGATAAACACTTTTACCTAGAATAAGCACCATCTTAGAAAGATATCACTTTCTAGGGCAAAGATATCACTTTGGTGAGAGGAGCCAGAGTGAGGGCGAGAGAAAAGCAGAATTTGTGTTGGTGCTAAGAAAACTATCACCAACGTATACGTTTGGTGCTTCCTTGGATGAACGTATCAGTTTTTATTCAATTGTAACATAGATAGAATACATGAAGTATTGTGGCTCATGGGGGCGCTAGAGGGCGCACGAGCAGCATGGCTGCACCTCTGTGAGGCTCCTGCCGCCTGTGCCAACATCCGATAATTATCCTCAGATAACCACCTCCAATGTCGCTAAATTTTTGAACGCTTGTGGGAGACCTCAATCCGGGGACTCGCTGAAACTTTGGAGCGAATCTGTCATCGAAGTCCAGAGATATCCTGATGTGCACGGAGCACCGACTGCGGAGGCGGTGACTGGCTGATCGCGAGCTGGGACTCGGAAGCTACGCGACCCGGGGGCTTCCACGTGGCGTGAGGGCCGTGACCGTGGGGCGCCTGAACTACCGCGATCCCCTCTGCGGAGACACAGGGACAGCGTGAGCGAGCCATAACTACATGCGGTAAGAGCTGTGGAAGGAAGCGACGGAGGGGCCGCCGAGCAGGGCGCTGGCGGAGGTGGAGCATACCCGATTTGGCGCTGGGACGAAGTGACTGCGCGGTCCCTGAGATCCCGCGTGGTGAGTAGGCAGCGGCTGCTGAACACCTCACTGGCTTGAATCACATATGCGCTAGAATCAGGGCGCACCGACACATAATCTGCGAACAGATGAGAGACGCCGGATATTTGGATGGACATAACGCTGGCGAACGGCTCTTGAGATATTGCCGATGAACTGCAGACCCTCCCCTCCCCCCATCATACCCGGTCATATGCGCGGCTGAACGTTGTGGAGGGGATACATATACTGTGGCCTGAACACTTAAATGCGCAGGGGGGAGTGGTGGGGATTAAAGACTGCACTCAAACTACAGCTGGAGCTCGAGGGTTGCTAAGAGAGGGATTTGCTTGATGAGAGGCTACCTGCAAGCGCATTCAATATCACATGACCATCTGTGACATGTGTGGACAATGGATATACAGATGGTGTATTCATCGCGCTAGGGCTTCGCCTGTGCATCGGACCCAGAGTGGACATTCGTGACTTGACAGGCTGAAGTTTGTTGGCCGGGAACATTGTATGCCCGCTGCCCCTATTTGATTGTGTATCTTGGCACGTGGTGACATCCCCGTTACTGCTGAGAGACCCTGATGAGCTGGAGAGCTGCATGCTCGGGGTTGCACTGAATGGTAACCACTGGTGAGAGGCGCGGAGTTAGTGCACCACTGTAGTACGGTGATATCTCAACACTTCCAGTTGGGGGCGGACGCTTCTGGAATCGCGACGCTCAAGGATTGCTAAGACTGTGCGCTGGGATTGAGGTCATCCCACTACACTCTGTACCCGAAGACTTGGCTGCTACACATCGTGGCTGGTAGGGGCACGTTGACTGTGCATGTTGTGGATGGTGGCTGGACGGAACTACTGAGGCCCTACAGCGTAGGTAGTACATACCCAGGATTGTGGGCTCTGAAGGAATACTGCCTGGTAGACAGAGGAACTGGTTGTCACGACCGTGACGGTGCATGTCAGGGATCTCTGTGACATCAAGCAGTAGGAACAAACGAACGCAATCACTGACTGCGGAACGGCCGGCAAAAAATACCGCCATGGGCCGACAGGATACTCGACAACCGAAACTGTCTTTTGAATCAACTCAGGCGTCGAAGAAGCCTATGAAAACGGGAACGGACTCAGCAGGGGCTCAGAGCCCCCCAGCAGCAGGGCCTAGCAGCGGAGCACCTGCGCCGGACATGCATATACTACTGCAGGAAATGAAGCAGGGATTTGCGACGGTGGTGGATAAGGTGGATCGGCTAAGCTCCAGGATGGACGCCATTGCACAAAAGATGGACGTTCATGAGGAACGCCTCACGGAGGCGGAAAGAAGGATTTCAGATAATGATGATACCACGGCATCCCATGCTACTAGACTGACACGAATGGATAACATCCTTAAAGTAATAGCGGCAAAGAACGAGGAGTTGGAAGCGCGAAGCCGCCGCAATAATATCTGCATGGTGGGCGTGCCGGAATCTACGAACACTGGGAGAATGGAAGACTATATTGAACGGCGATTGGAGCGGATGCCTTCTCCAAGCAGTTCATTGTTGAACGTGCACATCGCTCCCTTGGCCCGCAGCCTCAACCGGGTGCCCCCTCCTCGACCGATAATACCTCGCCTACTGAATTATCGGGATAGAGACACTGCACTTCGGGCTGCCCGATCTGCTAAACAACTGTCATGCGATGGCGTTACGTTCACACTGTACCCGGATTTCACACCGATTGTACAGGACCAGAGAAAAAAAATTCTAGGTGTGAAGAAAAAACTGAGGGAACTGCAAATAGACTATGCGTTACTGTACCCGGCCAAGTTACGGATCACATACCAGGCGAAGCAGCACTTCTTTGTGAACCCGCAGCAGGTGGAGGATTTTATAAAATCACTACGACGTGCACGTGGAAACCGTCCTATGGAGGAAGAGGCAGAGAATGAAGGCGACTGATACACATGTATGAACTATCGAGGAGCCTCATAGACTGTTGAGCGCTAAGTTCGGAAATGGGAAGCATGCTGCTTCTGTGTTATGGAGTTCACGACTTTGCTGAGATGCTTCAACTATGAACAATCGGGAGAACTGAAAGCGACATTGGACTATAGGTGGTAAAGTATGCCAGGCGACACCCCCCATCCCTCGAGATGCCCCTCCAAGGGCGGTATCGAATATGGGGACAGGGAGCGGGGGGTGTAATAGTGCGTACCTTGGATGACCCTACTAGGGTGTACCCCTTTGACTTTGTTTATTACACTGCAGTTCGTTGGGGGTTTGCTAGCGGTGTCGGGAGGGGGGAGGGCTGTGTATGCTGGAGGATTGGGGTTACTTCAGTGGGCGGAGGGAGGGGCGGGAGCGGTGTTTGGATTGTTGTGCGGACTGGGTCTGCCATGGGAGGGGGGGGCAAATGGGATAGTGTCTGACTTGAGTCCCTCAGGGATGCTACAGTTGCAGAATGCTGACGACTGGGTCCACCGGTATATGTGGGCTGAATGGGTAGGGGTGGATCAGTTGGATGGGGAGGATGAATGGGAGGCGATAACCTATATGCCTGTACTAGTTGAAGGGAGGCAAGGGGATGGGTGGGGAAGGGGACTGTTTGGTTGTACTGCACAGAGGATTCACAAGATACTACGAAGTGATTGGACTATGATAGATGGCACGCATGGGCAGAGGAGAGTGTGGATAGGAGTGACTGTAGCTTGGACTGATGTCTTCGATGTTGGCTGATATGGCAGGGAGTAGATTGAAGGTTATGACATGGAACGTGCGGGGCATTAATGATGCTAGAAAAGGGAGAAATGTCCTGGCCTACCTAGATAGGCATAATGTACATGTTACTTTGTTACAAGAGACACATTTCTGCCCTAGATCGAACTCTAAATATGCTAGTAGGCGGGCCTCAATCAGGAAATTTTCCTCATATTCTTCATACTCTAGAGGCACGGCAATACTGATCAAGAACTCAATTGCCTTTCAGGTGTTGGGGGAGATTATAGACCCTAGTGGGCGATTTGTGATATTGTGGGGTAGATTTGGCAAAGAATCTATTGCTATTGTGAACTGCTATGCTCCGAATGTTGACACACCAGACTTTTTTACCACACTTTGGGGACATGTATTAGGGGCGGGTGCTACACACATTATTTGGGGAGGAGATTTTAATGTCACACTGGTGCCTGGATTGGACCGTTCAGATGGTTGTGGACAATATAATAGACAAGCAAGGGACGTCCTGTTAGGAATAATAGAGGAAGCGGAGATGGTGGATAGCTGGAGATATACCCATCCGGCACATACAGAGGGCACGCACTTTACATCATACACCAACACTTGGGCTAGGTTGGATTATTGCTTTGTGTCCAGGGGGTTATGTGCAGGTATAGATAAGGTAACTCACTTGCCTAGGACTTACTCGGATCACTGCCCGGTGCTACTGTCCCTTGAGATCCCGGGACACGAGAGGATACGCCCCCCGTGGAGACTGCTCCCTTCTATGCTGCTAGATTTCATTTTTAGGACGGAGCTGGGGGATGAAATTGAGGAATTCTTCCCCAGAAATAAGAATTCGGTTAATAGTGTAGAGATGGTGTGGGAGGCATTCAAGGTCACGGTCAGAGGTATTTGTATATCCAAGGTAGGGGGGATACTGAGAGACATTCAGAGGACGTTAGGTAAGCTGGAACGTGACCTAAAGGGGCTTGAACTTGAGATGACAGGACAGACAGATTCGGAGTTACATAACACATTCAGGGAAAAACTGTCTGAGTTTGGCGAGGAAGCAGAGAGAGAGGTTAAGTTTAGGGGGAAGTATTGGACAGCAAGGCGGTACTGTGAGGGTGAAAGACCTGGAAAGGTACTACCCGCGATTACGAGGAAACCTCGCTTTAGTGCCAATATATTAGAAATAATCAAATCAGATGGCGTGCGGTGTCAGGATACCAGAGAGATTCAGGAGGAATTTCTTTCGCACTATACACGGCTGTATACCTCTCAACAAACTGGCGAGGTAGAGATGGGAAGTTTTCTCGATGATATAGCGCTATGTTGGCTCAGTGATGTGCAAAGACAATTTCTTAGTGCTCCATTGGAGACCGATGAGATCCGAGACGCTATTATGTCGCTTGCCAATGGAAAAGCGACGGGATCGGATGGACTCCCTGCTGAGTTTTATAAATGTTACATCGATATAATGGCACCGGTTCTTAAGGAAGTTTTTGAGGAGTCGTTAGAAGTTGGGGAGCTGCCGGGGTCAATGAGAGAGGTGATAATTACTTCATTATTGAAACCGGGTAAGGAACCGACGGACACGGACTCATATAGACCATTATCTCTCATTAACTGCGCCACCACTCACAATCTTAGGACACTGTTCTCCTTGATCCAGACAATTGCCCCGGAATTGCCTGTAGCTGCTGTATTTTTGGACGCCACAAAAGCGTTTGACTCGGTCGAATGGCCGTATTTATTTAATATACTGCATAGGATGGGGTTCCCCAAACTATTTATTAACTGGGTTGAGCTGCTCTATACCAGACCTACTGCCAAAGTGGTAATTAACTGATTGTTATCGGCTCCTATGATGATAACGAGAGGCACCAGGCGAGGATGTCCTCTGTCACCTCTGCTCTTTGCTATGGCGGTCGAGCCGTTGGCGTGTCGCATTCGGCAATTGCACAGAGCTAGTGCTTTTCGCTGCTTTCAGCGCCAAATTGGGATATCACTGTATGCAGATGATATCACGCTATATGTAAAACATCCTCAAATCACCCTTAATCCCATATTGCGAGAATTCATTGTATTTGGTGGGCTATCGGGAGTGCATGTGAATTGGAAAAAATCCCAATTATTCCCGCTAACATCTGCAGTTACGAAATTCCAGCTGGACTACCCACTCGAGTGGTGTGACTCGGATCTTAGGTACCTGGGTGTCGTTGTATCTCTAGACAAGGATGTGACACTCAGATCGAATTATGGTGTGGCGATCACGAATTTAGCCGACAATGTGACGCGATGGAAGGCCTTACCGCTGTCGATGGCAGGGAGAGCGGCGCTTATAAAGATGGTGGTGTTGCCAAAATTCCTATACCTATTCCAGAACGTGCCGTACTTTCCTGGTGCTTTTTTCTTTAAACAGCTACGATCAGAGCTGTTACGACTCTTCTGGGGAGGCAAACAACCTCGTATGCGCTGGAATATTATTACTCAGCCCTATGAGAAGGGAGGGTTTGATGTGCCGGATTTCGAACTGTATTATGTTGCAGCCCAAGCGCAATATGCGTATCACTGGTTGAAACCCTCACCATTTATGCCCCAAATAGCTGCAGAGGATTGGATAGCGCGACCTCTTCCTCTTACTGGTCTCATATTGGGTAGGGTCAAAGATATAGAGACACCATACACCACGGTTACATGCACCATTGACGCCTGGAATAGGCTGAGGCGTATAATCGGGGTGACAAACTTATATTCCCCGCTGCTTCCTCTAACGTACCATCCTAACATATCGCTCCTGCAGGAAACGGGATTCCAAAAGATGTGCAGATGCGCGAAAATTTCGGTCTGGGGGGATTTGTTCAGTGAGGGACGATTCCGTACCAGGGAACAACTGTTCCGTGACATTGCTCCTACGCCTCTAGAAGTGTTCTATTACATACGCCTTAGACAGGGACTGAGGGAAGTGTTACCCAACTTTCCGGAGGAACCGGAGTTGGTCTTGCCGCTGCATAACATGCTAATTTCGGACGGCCGACATCTTGTGTCTCGATTATATACTGCCATACGGACACAACGAGAAGGGCCTGAGAGCTCAGCGCGGCGGCACTGGGTAGTCGATTTAGGCAGGGATATTACTGATGATCAGTGGCAATACTGCTGCGCGATAACGGCAAACATTGCGTCTAGCAGCAGACTGAAGATAATTCATTTTAAATTTTTACAACGTTATTATTATACACCTGAGAGGAAACTACGGTTTCACTTAGCGGATACTGACAGATGTGATCGATGTCATGCAACAGGCGCGGGATTCCTCCATCTAGCTTGGGAATGCCCGGGAGTTTTTGAATTCTGGACGCAGGTGCAAACAGCGCTGCAGGTCATGACATCTGTGGCGGTTGCCAAAGACCCGCTGATTATGATAATGGGATACACACGGGATGTGCCCAAGCCGACTCGAAAATTTATGGACATTGCACTATTACTGGCCAAAAGACAGGTTGCTTGTCGATGGGGACGGGGTAGAGCTCCTAAATTTAAGACCTGGATCGAAGACCTGGTTTATTGTCAGGACCAGAAAAATATTTATGCAGTACTAACACCAGTGCATAGCAGGCCGACTGACATATGGGGACCATTGCAAGCTTACCTGTTGCGAAACACAACAGCCGACACAGACTCGGAGGGCAACAGTTGAGTATATTGGCTGTACCTCTCACTCTGACAGGACTATTGTACGATACACCTTAGCAGACACGACGATGTACACTGATGTGGGATGCAATACTGCGAGAATTGAGGGGAGGGAAAGCCCATTCTCAAACGGTGGTCAGGAATGGAGGCTACAAAAGGCTATGTATATGATACACTTTACACGTAATCAAGATATGAAGAGGATTAGTTTATTGACATGTAACCGGAAGGTTGTTCATACCTAGCTGATTTCTGATTGCTACTATCCGCACTCACTGTAGATATTACTGCACGTTCTTGCATCTTACCATCTCTGCCCTGCTCCATGGTACTACATATATTCTCTGATGTAATGCTTGTCGAACTTTACTTTCTACTAGCCCAAGCATAGATGCCTATATGATGTCCAAAAGATGCGATATGTGCTGATGTGTCCTCTGTGGTTTGATGTTTCTTGGTACTATGTAACGGTAACACTTTGGAAAAAAATGAAAAATAAAGTTTAAAAAAAATAAAAATAAAAATATTGTGGCTCATGGATTATCCCCCCCTCATGGATTATACCCCCCTTAAATTAGTGTTAATAGTTTCAACTATAGTGTTTCATGTGTGGGATTACAGGCAATATGGTCAACTGGAGGGAATGCCCAGCGTGGAAGGCTGGGAAGTTGCAAGAAGGGGAATATTTTTGCACGCTGTAGATTCAAGAAAAGTGAGAAAAATATAAAAGCTCCAAAGTATCTGAAATATGTAAGGAAATTGTCATGCAAATGAATGATACAGCTGAACGTAATCCCAAGGATATTATAAAAATAGATGATGAAAAAGTAGATGTGATGTTTGATCCGTTATTCCGACAAACCATAATTTCTGACTAGGTATTCAAAGACAAGTTATGAATAGGATCTAATTGATAAACATGCACATTCAACTCAATAGATATGGGTCCCAACCCATCAACATGAAAGGCTACTTTGTGGGGAACATCCAATATGGTTGGAAGTAAACCTTAACTAAAGTGTACGTCTCTGAGAACGGTGATAACAGCTTAGGTTAGTTCTGGACCCTAATCCTTCAACACAAATCCAATTCTGGCGATCAAAGAGAACTGTTTGTACACAAGTTCCCAGAAGTTTTTAGTGGAGAACTAGGATACCTAAAATCCTACATCCACAAAATAAAGTTAAAACCTAACACAGCCCCTGTGGTATCCAAAGTCCTCAGACTACTAGTGAACAAGTAATATGTGGTGAAAATGGAAATGGAGAAATGATGTGACCAGAATGTTATCAAACCAGTCAAAGCCATGGAATGTTTAGCTCTTATTGTGGTAGCATGCAAAGTAGACAAATAGGTGTGATGTTGTGATGATCTAAACAAAGAAGTAGTGGAGGGCAGATTTCCTATTGCCACCATTACAGAAATGTCCATTGCCTTAAAGCAAGCCAAGGTTTTCTCAGTCCTTGACTTTGATTCAGCTTATTACCAGATAAGGTTACACCCTGAGTCACAAGATATCACCACCTACATCACACCCCAGGGAACTTACAGGTTCAAATGTATGCCCTTCTGGTTAATTAATGGAGCCTCAGTGTTCCGAAGGGTTATGTCATCAATGCTCAAAAGCATTCCGGGAGAGTTTTACAACCAGAATGAGGTATTAGTTTGTGGAGAAACCAGCGCAGAATACATTTAAAGGGTTGAGAAAGTACTGAAGAAGTTTGAAAGTTTTGGTCTCACTGTGAAGGCTGACAAATGCAAATTTGCATGTGAAGAAATAAACTACCTGGGGCACAAGATCTCCAGCAAAGGAATTGAACCAAAAGGGGAGCTCAGGAACTCCATCATAAATTTAGCCTCTCCAACCAACAAAGATGAACTTTGATCATTCTTTGTCACAGTGGAGTTTTACAAGTGCATAAGAAATTTCGCAAGCAGAACATTCCTCATGAGGTCGATAATCAAATCAAAAACTGAGTTAATCTGGGACAGCACGTTCGAAAGGGATTTTCAAGATGTCACACAGTATCTGGAAAATGCATCACAACTCAGATCATTTGTAATAGGCAGAGCAGTTATTATAACTGCAGATGCCAGCCCAAAAGGATTGGGAACAGTACTCTCCCAAGCAGAAGGAAATATTGTGGTAGCAGTTGCCTTTGCATCAAGGTCTTTACGGGGCAGCAGCTAAATACGCTGTAATAAAAAAAGGAACCCTTAGCAGTATGCCGGGCCATAAAAAAAGTTCAAAAATGTGGTTTGAGGTGGACATTTCAAGATCAGACTAACCGCAAATCACTGAAAGAAACCTCTGGGAGAAAAGACATACAGCCTGATTCATGTAGGCAATAGCGCTCGCAAAAGGGCCAGATTCTGAGAATCTGGCCCTTTGCGAGTGCGATTTTTGCATTTGGTATTCATGATCCCAAATGCAAAAATCGCTATTTAAGAATTAGCAAATATGCGAGGAATAGCATTTAAGGAATCTCTATTAGAGATTCCTCAAATGCTATTCATGACACATTAAAAAATTGCGATTTTGCACTTTTGGGGCCGCTATTTACCGAGAGGTCAGACCTGTCGGTAAATAGCAAAAACTCAGAAAAATGCTTTTAAAAGCATTTTTCTAAGTTGCATGTTGCACACACACATGTCCTTTGGACATGTGTGTGCGCAACACCTGTTCAAATGTGCATTTTAGGGGTGCTACAGGGCGTCCTTTGGACACCCCTGGCACCCTTCAAATCGCTATCTTATTTGCGAGTAGCAAATTGCTAATCGCAAATAAGGAATACTCCCCATTCATTCCTATGGGCCTTTTGGCCCATAGGAATGAATGGGGCGTTTTTGCGAGTAGCAAATTGCTACTCGCAAATAAAGAACATGTAGGAATCGCTATTTAATTAGCAATTCCTACATGAATGCCGTTTTGCGTGTCCTCAATAGCGAGTCGCTATGATTCGCTATTAGGGCCACGCAAAACGGCCTGTACATGAATCAGGCTGTTAGACTTAGCATCTAGCCATGTCAAGAAATGGATTGTCAACCTACAGGAATACACATTTGCAGTTAATTACATCCAAGGAGTAAAGTATAAGATGGCATACAGTCAGGCTACCTCCTAAAATGAACAGTAGTATAGATGATGAAACACAGAATGGTGAGGAAGAGATAGCCTTAATGAAAACAAGCCTCAGAGAGGATGAAACCATGTAGGCAGTCAGACAGTATGCAAACAGTAGTTGGCCAAACAAGAATACTGTCAAGGAGGAATTAAAAGCATATTGGTGCATCAAAGATTAACTTGTAGAACTGGATGAATGTCAATTTAGGAGCACCAAACTAATTCCCCCGGGAGTATGCGGGAGAAGCTCATAAATAAAGCACATGAAGGCCACTTTGGTGTTGTTCAAGACCAAAGAGAAACTCTGAGTGGATTATTGGTGGCCTGGCATGGACATCCAAGTTGAGAGATATGTAAGGGACTGTGTACCACGCAATGAGAGCGACAAGATCTTAATTACAAGGAAATATCCCATGCACGTATATAAATGTCCAAACAGCCCATGAGATGAATAGGTCTTGGTCATAATTGGTCCCATAGCTGGGGAAAACATGACACCCTACAGTATAGTCCTGTTAGATCCATTCTGCAGGTGGCCTGAAATCAGAACTACTTCCAACATTAGTTCAAAGAGTACCATAAAGTTTTTGACAGACCATTTGCCAGTTAAGGGCTACCATTGACTATCGGGCTACCATTGACTATCCTACCAGATAACAGATTACAATTTTGCTCTAAAGAAGTGCAAACATTTACGAGAATTAGAGAACTTCATCTGACTCCACACCAAAGCACTCTGAAAACCCCATTTGAGTTATTAAGGGGAAGAAAATCCAATTCTCAACTAGTTCCTTCATGGATTAAAGGGGTAATGAATGGATAGATGTGAACATCAGACAACCATGGAGACAGCAAGAACTAATGCACCAGAAGGTCAGAAAAGAAAGATATGACCAAGACAAATACACCAAAATTGTCAATGTTGAGGTAGAAGATTGGGTAATGATTAAGGGCTTGATTTAGATCTTGACAGACGGGGTACATTGTCGCAACAGTGACGGATATCCCATCTGCCGAAATATAAATCCCCTATATCCAATTGGATTTATATTTCGCGAACTGGATATCCATCACCATTGTGATGGAATGACCCATCCACCAAGATCTGAATCAGGCCCTTAGTCTCCGAGTGGGGTGTCAAAGACTCCAAATTTTCAAAAGCAATGAAAGTAAACAAATTGTTTTCCAATGCTACAAAGACTGATGATGGTAGAATATGGAATTTGGGAAGGGTGGTGAAAGTCAGTCACCCTATCTTTAGGACTACCAATTCTCTCGTTCCTTCTTGTAGTCAGTGTGGGCTATCCCCTCCCTTCTTCCTCCTTCCCTCACCCTTCAACCCCTGCATCTTGTTCATGATGAAAGGGAATGTGTGGTATCCTCCATAGTGGTTCCTCTCATTGCCTATGCCCCCCCTCTGTTTCTTGGAACAATAGAAAGTTCCGTCCTGACATTCCAAATGCGGAGAGTGTTCCCCTCAGTGAAGAGCCGTACCTGTGCTGTGGCTGGGGTGTTAATAATACACCTATTGTCAAGCACAGCATCCTCCTTGTCATTCTCTCCATGTTTTTACACTGTACAAGACTGGATTATTTCAATGGGCTCTGTTAAACTACAATAACTTTTAGTTCCCACTTGAATGAATAGTTATGGGAAATTAGAAAAGGCTTAAAAAATGTATACCCAAAAAATGGGATATTTACGATTTATTGTGATTATTTATTATAATCATTGTTTCACTCTGATAAAAAAAAATGCAAGGTTGTCCATTAACGAAAAAAACAGTGCCACTTATAAAAGAAGCGAGACCTCTTGGTTTTGTCATTGCTTGTTTTCTTAAAATGTAGGCATATATGTTTTTTCCTTCATCATTGACTTTGCAGAATACGACACAGTGGCCCATGATGTTATACTGAAATTATTTGAAGAGTTTCCTGGAATGCCGAGAAGCTCTTTAGAGAGGGTCTTCTCACCCTGCAAGACTGCAGCTAGAAAGAACATATTAGGACTACATCTGTGGTATGCTACGCATTCTCCTCTCTCTCCCATAGCGGTGCATGAAGCTGAACAGCTTCACTTCTGCCCACAGGAACAAACATTCATTAAGTTGGAGACGTTTTTTTAAAACATTTTCAGGAGAAAATGTCACAATAAATAGGTATTATGAAAGACAAAAACTAAATAAAAGCCTGGGTATAGACGGAGACTTCTCCAACAAAAAATTTAGGGCCATATTATCAAGAAAGGGCGATACATTATCGCCACTTTTATCGGAAGGAAACTGCCGCTAAAGCGGCGATAATGGCCTTGATAATATGCCCTTGTGAATTCCCATAGAAGCCCAGCTTCTCGTGTTAACCTGGGCTTCTATGGGAATTCACAAGGCATATTATCAAGGCCATTATCGCCAATTTAGCGGCAGTTTCCTGCCGATAAAAGTGGCGATAATGTATTGCCCTTTCTTGAAAATATGGTCCTTAAACATCATAATTCTCAGCAAAAAAAGGACAGCTTTTATGCAGGAAGGGGTACCTTGAACAAAAACTATCCATTGAGGCGTATTCCTCTTTGTATAGCGCACATGCAAAGATGAAGTAGCAAGGAAGTAACAAATGAAAATACAAATATTTTTCCTCCTTTCACCAGCCTCATGGAGGCCCATAGTTTTAGCCCAAACCATGTTTAGAAATGTTTGTAACTATGGTTTTACATCAAAATCCATGGATGGATGCACAAGAATGCCAATGCTCCATCCATTTAACCCCACCCTGACGCAAGGTAATGAAGCGTTACCTTTCTTTTTAAGAAGCCATTCTAAGCCTCACAAATTGGGCTTTGCGTGGCATTGTGAATTACCCAAAAAGATTTTACGTCAGGGTTGCGCCAAAAAAGTGACACAACCCTATTGTAAAATCTTAGTATAGCTTGATCTTCATGTTGATGTCCACCAAAGGTGTCATATATTCAGAAATATGGGATGTAGAATTCTTCTGATGAGGCAAGACTAGGCTACAGCAGACTGTGCCTTGGTAGAATCTGTGCCTCAAATGATTTTAAGTGACATTTCTGGTATTTTACATCCCCTAACCTTTCAACCTGGTGGAATTTGTATGTTTGTGGCAATGTACCAGAAGTTTCATTAATGGAGCAATCTAGAGTCAGTCGGTGAAGGCTATAGCATATGAAGCTATAAAATGATGTTTGAAAGAAAGATTGTCTTCGAATGACAATTTACACTGAGAAGGGAAGATGCAAGGAAATGTTCTAACAGCAATTATTCCTTATTGCTCAGGTCACTTAGGCTTGCAAGAGAGCAAAACCTCTCTCTTGTTTTAACTGCACAGTGTCATCAAACTATGGGGCAGATTTACGTTTCCTGGCGTATCCCTGCAAATCAGCAGGGATGTGTCAGGAAAGATGCGTGATGCAAGTTTACCCTTGCGCCACCACAGATGCGCCGCATTTACAATGCAGTGCATCATGGCGCAAGGATAAACATCTGCCAGTGTAAACTTGGCGCAGTGCTGGAGTTGTGTCGCGGGCGCCAAGCAACTCCAGCACTGTTCCAACCCTGCCTATGTACAACATGGTGCGTCACACCTTACGCCTGCTTCACGCAGGCACAAGGTTTTGATGCAGCGGTGTCGGAAAAGTGACTGAGTGAAATCTTGTAGATTTCACTCAGGCACTTTTCTGAGGTGTTCCTGCGCAGGAACGCCCACCCTGCGCCGGAACGCCCACATGAAACCTGACGCAGGTTTCATGTGGCGCAGGGCTTCACAACGTGACGCATCTCCCTAGATGCGTCACGTTGTAAATCCGTCGCAGCATGGCACTAGCTTTACGCCGCCGCTACATCACAGAAGTGATGCAACGGCCGGGCAAATGAGGCGCAAGGGGCTTGTAAATCTGCTCCTCTATAGGTAGCATATTGAAAGGAAAAAAGCATTCATCCATACATCCTGCAGAGGTGTCCAACAAAGAATAGAAATAAATGTCAAGAAGTTCTTTCATTTCACCCACCGTTTTGAAGGAGGAATTCAGCATTGCTTACCATACATAATTAAAGAAAAAATGGTCTTGATTGGCACCAAAGGCCCCTTAGGTTTGATCAGCTATGAAGAGAAACTCTAGACCTGAGAAAATTGGGGAAATTCTTGCTCCAGCTACCACATTTTGAGCAAATGGTAGTTCTCCAAGAGGACTGTGTATACATCCAAGTTGAACTACAATTCCTCAAAATGGTGATGGGATATGTGACCACACTTTAAAAAGCATGCTTATCCCACCTCATCACAACTGACCAATGCTGGGAGGATTTCATCAAAGCTAACAAGAAAGCCATTAGGAAAGTTAACACATGTAGCTATGAAATAGACTCTACCACTCAACATGCCCTCGACCCATAGATCCCAATCAAATCAAGAGGCATATAAATCAGTATTCATAAGGAATATATGCAACGCAACCCTGATTATTGGCATGAGAACGGGAAAATGGTCAAATGTTTTCTATGGATCGAAGTTTCTGAGCTGCACGCACAGCAGCAACCATTCCTCTAAATCGAGCATGGTATGAATTATCACTTGATGAATACCCATGAACAAAAGCCCTTCACATAGCCAGGCCTCTTCGGCTAAGTGTAAATGCAATAAAAGGTCAATTGATAATGCAATTGATATTTTCTTTGAGTGTGAGTGATATTCCATTAGCAAAATTATTTTCCTGAAGATAGTCCTGATGCGAGTTCTTTCTGATGCCCATTCTAATAACCTACTCTTGGAGACCCTTCCACTGAAATAATGCAGAATGTCACAGATTTCCTCAAGGACGTGCATACATTTCTCATACCCTAGCCTTGGTCAGACCACTTTTTTATTCCTTTGTCCTGGGATATTCCGAGACTACCCACCTCTATTAGCACCGTCAATAGTTGGGAACACATGTGGGCCAAACTCCCTCTAGAACAGTGGATTTCAGTTCTTGAAGACACAAGGCCTACAATAGACTTCAACCCCATTTCTTCTAACGAAAAATTTAACAATTGGATTGAGTCCACCTTGAACCTTGTTCTCCCTAGGAAATGTGTTCACAAAAAAGTTAGAGACAACCGTGGTACTCTCTTAAGCTTCGTGAGTATAAACAAGTGTGTAAAAGACTAGAGAGGCAATGGAGAAGGGATTACGATGAGTTAAGCAAACAGAAATATAGGAATGCTATAAAATTTTACCAAACAGAAGTTGAATCTGCACAAGCAGCTTATTACGAGGAAAGAATTAGCCTAGCTTCTAACTCCCCTAGGGAAATCTTCAGTATAGCGAAGAATCTTCTTAAGGTGTCCTCCCCTGTCCTCCCCAGAGAGTCCTCAGGATCAATCAATCAATCAATCAATCATAGCATTTGTATAGCGCACTACTCACCCGGAGGGTCTCAAGGCGCTTCGGGGAAGGGGGGGTCTGCTATTGCTCGAACAGCCAGGTCTTGAGTTGTCTCCTGAAGGTGAGATGGTCCTGGGTCAGCCGGAGGTGGGTGGGGAGGGAGTTCCATGTCTTGGCCGCCAGGTAGGAGAAGGATCTTCCTCCGGCGGTGGCTCTTCGGATGCGTGGTACGGTTAGGGTGACCAGATTCTCAAAACAAAAAACGGGGACAGGTCATAGACATAGAAGTAGGACTGTGGTTTGCAGTAACCATCAACATAAAAGTATGATTATTTGACAGCTGTCATAGACATAGAAAAGGGACTAAAATGACAGCTCCCTCCACAGATCGAGGTGAAGCATTACAGACAACAAATCCGAGGTCTTTTATTGGCACCCCTCTCCTTTACACAGCAGGATTAGTACTTCTTATTACATTTACAGTTTTGAGGACTATAGCATATATTTGCCAAAAATCAATAAAACATCACAGGCTAGCAAACACCAGTGCAAAGCGCGCATGCGCGTGCATGCTCAACTGGAACAATGAAAAACAGGGACATTTCCGTGATTAACCGGGACACTGTTTAAAAACGGGGACATTTGAGTCACTTGGAGAAAAGTGTTGGGACACGGGGACACTTCTCCAAAAACGGGGACCGTCCTGGGAAAACGGGGACGTCTGGTCACCCTAGGTACGGTGGCGCGGGGGAGGCTTGTCGAACGTAGCTGGCAGGTGGGCGTGTAGAAGGTCAAGCGGTCGTTGAGGTACTTGGGGCCCAGGTCGTGGAGGGACTTGTGTGCGTGGGTGAGGAGTCTGAACGTGATTCTCTTGCTGACGGGGAGCCAGTGCAGGTCCCTCAGGTGTCCGGAGATGTGGCTGCGTCGGGGGATGTCCAGGATGAGTCGGGCTGAGGCGTTCTGGATGCGTTGGAGTATTTTCTGTAGCTTGGCTGTGGTTCCGGCGTAGAGGGTGTTTCCGTAGTCCAGTCGGCTTGTGACGAGTGCCTGGGTGACCGTCTTCCTGGTTTCGGTCGGGATCCACCGGAAGATCTTATAGAGCGTGCATAGGGTGTTGAAGCATGATGAGGAGACGGCGTTGACTTGTCTGGTCATCGAGAGGGAGGAGTCCAGGATGAAGCCCAGGTTGCGCGCGTGGTCTGTTGGTTTGGGTGCTTTGCCTAGGGCCGGGGGCCACCAGGTGTCGTCCCAGGCGGAGGGCGATGGTCCCAGGATGAGGACTTCCGTCTTGTCTGAGTTCAGTTTCAGGCGGCTGTTCTTCATCCATTCGGCGACGTCTTTCATCCCTTCGTGTAGGCTAGTTCTAGTGTTGGCGGGATCACTGGTGAGGGAGAGGATCAGTTGGGTGTCGTCGGCGTAGGAGATGATGTTGAGGTTGTGTTGGCGTGCGATGGCTGCCAGGGGTCTCATGTAGACGTTGAAGAGGGTGGGGCTGAGTGATGATCCTTGCGGGATGTCGCAGATGACTTCGGTGGCCTCGGATCGAAACGGGGGGAGGCGGACTCTCTGTGTTCTTCCGGCGAGGAACGAGATGATCCATTCCAGAGCCTTCTCTTGGACACCTGTGTTGCTCAGGCGTTGGACTAGGGTGCGGTGGCAGACCGTGTTGAACGCTGCGGAGAGATCCAGGAGGATGAGGGCCGCTGTTTCCCCGTTGTCGAGCAGGGTTCTGATGTCGTCGGTGGCAGCGATGAGGGCGGTCTCGGTGCTGTGGTTGGCTCAGAAACCGGACTGCGAGGGGTCAAGGGATCCGTTCGTCTCGAAGAAGGCGGCAAGCTGTCTGTTGACGGTCTTCTCGATGACTTTGGCAGGAAAAGGGAGGAGCGAGATGGGGCGAAAGTTCTTGAGGTCGGTGGGGTCTGCTGTTGGTTTCTTCAGTAGGGCGCTGAGCTCGGCGTGCTTCCAGCTCTCTGGGAAGGTGGCGGTGTCGAAGGAGATGTTGATGATGTCCCGCAGTTGGGGTGCGATGATGGAGTCGGCCTTGTTGAAGACGTGGTGGGGGCAGGGGTCGGTCGGAGATCCGGAGTGGATGGTGTTCATCGTGCGGGCTGTGCCTTCGGTGGTCACCGTGGTCCAGGTGCGGAGGGTGGCGGTGGGGGGCGTAGGTTCGACGGTAGGGTGCGTGGATGGTGCGCCGAAGCTGTTGTGGATGTCGGCGATCTTGCGGTGGAAGAATGAGGCGAGAGAGTCGCAGAGGTCTTGAGAAGGAGTGATGTCGTTGTTGCCTGTGCTGGGGTTGGAGAACTCCTTGACGATGCTGAAGAGTTCCTTGCTGTCGTGGGCGTTGTTGTCTAGTCGTTCCTTCAGTGTTTTCTTCTTGGTAGTGCGGATGAGCTGGTGGTGCTTGCGGGTGGCTTGTTTGAGGGTGGTCATGTTGTCTGTGGTTTGGTTGAGGAGCCAGGCTTTCTCGAGGGTGCGGCAGTTCTTCTTGGAGTCCTTGAGTTCGTCGGTGAACCAGGTGGCTTTCTTACTTCTGGGTCTGCTGGGGGGGTTCTTCAGTGGCGCGAGGTTGTCTGCGCAGTCGGTCAGCCACTGTGTGAAGTTGCGGGCTGCTTCGTTGGGGTCCGTTGTGCTTGTGGGCGGGTTCTGGCTGAGGGAGGTGGTGAGCTGGTCGGCGGTGATCTTGCTCCAGCTCCTGTGAGGAACCTGTTGCGGGTGATGGTGGGTCGTTGTTCTTCGGAAGCTGAAGTGGACGCAGCTGTGGTCAGTCCAGTGAAGTCCGGTAGAGTGGCTGAAGGTGATGTGCTTGCTGGATGAGAAGACGGGATCAAGCGTGTGGCCTGCGTAGTGAGTGGGGGTGTTGACCAGTTGCTTGAGTCCGAGGTTTGCGAGGTTGTCCAGCAGGGTGGCGGTGTTGCGGTCCTTGTTGTTCTCCAGGTGAAAGTTGAGGTCCCCTAAGAGGTTGTAGTCCGCGGAGGGGAGGGCGTGCGGGCTGATGAAGTCCGTGATGTCTTCCCTGAATTGTGTGCGTGGTCCCGGGGGTCTGTAGACGAGGGTGCCTCTGAGGGTTGTCTTTGGGTCGGTGTGTATCTGGAAGTGGAGGTGCTCGGCGGCGGGGAAGGTGTCGCTGGAGTCGGTCGTGATGCGGATGGTGTTCTTGTGTATGATGGCGATGCCTCCTCCAGTCTGGTTCACGCGGTCCCTCCGGATGATCTTGTATCCGTCCGGGATGGCGATGGCGATGTCGGGCGCTGAGGAGACGTTCATCCAGGTTTCCGTGAGGAAGGCGACGTCAGGAGATGAGGTGTCGAGCAGGTTCCAGAGTTCGATGGCGTGTCTGTGGACGGAGCGGGTGTTGAGCAGGATGCACTTCAGGTTGTTGCCGCGGGTGCTCGGCTTGGCGGGTGCGGTGCAGGTCCGGATGCAGGTGAACTTGCAGGCCTGGCAGGTTAAGGGTCCGTGGGTGCATTTCGGGGTGGCTCGGCAGCAGGCGGGAGTTCGGCCGGCGTTGAGTGCGTGGAGGGTGGCGGTGTTGTAGGTCCGTCGCGTGGGCAGGGGTCCTCGAGGGCCAGGGGTTCTGACGCTGGGCGCGGTCCGGCGCGCCCGCTGCGCGTGACCGCTGCGCGTCCGTGCGGTCGCCATTTATGGCTAAGTGGGAGGGAGGAGCAGCTGGGAGGTGGGAGCGGGGAGGACACGAAAAAGGGGGCATGGCTGCGAGGACGGCGGCGGGAACGGAGAGCGGGGCAGGCGGCACAACGGGCACAAGCACACACTACAACAATAGTTTTACAGAAAAAAAGCACAAAATACTGCAAGTTAACAGAGAGTTAAATAGACACAGCTGGGGGACAGTACAGTGAGGCGGCAGCTAGGGAGGCAGGCAGAGCGGCAAAACCAGGCTGCGAGTAGCAGCTAGGGCACACGAGGGGGCACACACACAGCTGGGGGCCGTGCGGTGCGGGGATGTCCTGAGAACAGGTCACACTCACCTGCACCGCGCAGTCGCCATTTATGGACAAGTGGGAGGGAGGAGCAGCTGGGAGGCGGGGAGGACACAAAAAAGGGGGCGTGGCCGCGAGGATGGCGGCGGGAACGGAGAGCGGGGCAGGCGGTACAACGGGCACAAGCACACACTACAACAATAGTTTTACAGAAAAAAGCACAAAATACTGCAAGTTAACAGAGAGTTAAATAGACACAGCTGGGGGACAGTACAGTGAGGCGGCAGCTAGGGAGGCAGGCAGATCGGCAAAACGAGGCTGCAAGCAGCAGCTAGGGCACACGAGGGGGCACACACACAGCTGGGGGCCGTGCGGCACGGGGGTGTCCTGAGAACAGGTTGGTGCCCCTGCCTGCTGTAACAAACTGGCAGAGGTCTTTTAAAAAAAAAAATCCAGGCTATATGTATCATTTTTCCTCATTCCTCCAGCTTCAGTAACCTTCCTCTCATATGGAGCGTTTCCTTGAAGAAATTCCCATGATGGACATTGTAACTTTAGTAAACATTTCTGCCCCAGTAAGTTTTGGCTCTCCCACTAACCCAGCATCCCCCCATCTTCTCAGTCAGGCTGCTGAAGTAGTCCTTCCAGTGATACTCATGTTTATTAACTCTTCTATCACCGCTCGCCTAGTGCCACCACCCTGGAAACGTGCTATGGTGAAAGCACTGCTGAAGAAGCCTAATTTAAACCCGGATCTTTTGGGAAACCATTGCCCTATTTCACTTCTTCCTAGGATAAGCAAGATCCTAGAAAAATATGTTAATATGGTTTTCTCCATGTTCCTTGAGTCCCACAAATTATTGCACTCCTCTCAAACTGGATTCCAGCCCCAACATGGGACAGGAACTGCTCTTCTTGCGGTGGTCGAATAGTCCAAGACAATTCTTGACCAAGGTGGTACTGCGACTATCATCCTCCTTGACCTCAGCTCTGCATTCAACACTGTTAACTATGACATCCTGATTAGCAGATTGAGGAATGTTGGAGTGTCTGGGGGTGTTATCACCTGGCTGCAGTCCTTCTAGGAAGATAGGACCTTTCAGGTGTTTGAAGGAGATAATATCTCCAAGTGTATGTCACTCAGCTGCGGTGTTCCTCAGGGTTCGTCCCTGAGTCCTACATTGTTTAATGTAATTGTGAGTCCTCTAGGAAAGATTGTTCTTCCATATGGTATTAAGCTAGTCACGTTTGCTGATGACACTCAACTAGTTGTGGCTTTAAATCATCCTGAGAATTCTTTATCTTGTTTAGGACCTTGCTTGGAAAAAGTTGCTAAGTGGATGGAACTCTCCTGCCTTAAATTTAATGGAGAAAAGTTGGAGCTTATGCTTCTAGGTAACACCCCATCTTTGACCTTGGATTAATATGACTAAATTGTCTTGGCCCTGCCCCTTCCCCTTCCCCTAAAACCCAGATCAAAAGCTTGGGCATGTGGCTGGACCGGTCCTTTAAATCTGACCATCAGGCGATGAAAGTGGCTGCCACCTGTTATGGCATTCTCAGAATGCTCCATAAAGTTCTTCCTCTCCTCACCTCTTTGGCCTGGAGACTGTGCATGTGTGTGTGTGCGTGCGGGTGCGGGTGTGTGCGTGTGTGTGTGTGTGTGTGTGTGTGTGGGCCTGAGTGCATGCATGTGTGCTTGTGTAGTGTGCATGTGTTTGCATCTCTGTGTGTTCATGCATGTGTGTTTCTTTACGATTTTGTGTGTATATCTGCGTGTGTGCATGTGAGCTTATATGTATATGCATGTGTGCGTGTGGCTTCAATCATAAGCCAATAGCAAGTACTCCTTGAACTGTTCCAGGTTATTTACTGCTTTGATGTCACTGTTATGTGAAAGTATACAAGGGTATTCATTGGCTTCTTCCTTTCTTCATGCCTCTACTCCTGGGTTTCCACAGGACCCCGGGAAACAATGAAGTGACAAAGCTGATTGACCTCGTCGCTGCATCTCTACAGAATGGAGGAAAGTGGTGGAAGGGCCAGGATAATCCACTGCCACCATTATCCATCTGTGCATCCCATGGGATTTTATAGATAGAAGGAAGGAGGGGTGTGATAGGCTGCCACCACTATTCTCTTGTGCTTCCAGTGAGTCTCCATAAATGTGAGGGAAGTGGTGAAAGGACCATGGTGGTCCTCTGCCACCACTATTCGCCTGTGCACCCCCTAAGTCTCCGTTGAAAGGAGGGAAGTGGTGAAAGGTTGGGGTGATCTGCTCCCACCGCTATTCTCCTGGGCCTTGCCTCGGCCTAAAAGATAGAAGGAGTGTTGTGAAAGGACTGTGGTAATCGACTGCCACCGGTATCCTCCCATATGCACCCTCAGTCTCCATAGATTGGAGGAAATGGTGGAAGTGACATGGTGATCTACTGCCACCTCCATCCTCCTGTGCATCTCCAGAGATAGGAGGGCAGTGGTGGAAGGGCAGTGGTCGGTGTTTAAATGGTAAAATTGTAAAGTGCCAGGGCCCTCATCAGGAGTCCACTGTAACGTGCACCTTCCATTGCCCCTACCAGCGCTGCCAAAGACACCACAAACACAACTACTGACCATCACATTCCTACGAGTGTGACAATTTAGACTATTCCTGCCTCCAAAGCTAATAGAATGCTTTGGAAGGCAGGTGTTAACTATTTATAATCCATATTGAACTAATATACAACTGTTGCTATGCTCATCTGTAAATTAGACAAGCAGTGCCTCCATGTGGCAGACTGTTATAAGTGCCAATGTTGGCAATTAAGTTCTGGTGCTGAGCCCCAGAAACCACTGGCTCGATCTATGCACTGGATGGAGATCCTCTGACAGGACTACCCTCCAGTGCATCCTCTGGGTATTCAAAGATAGGGAGAAGTGGTGGGGGACCATGGTGATTCAGTGCCACCCCTACCCTCCAATGCACCCAAACGATCTTGATAGGTAGGAGGGAAGTTGCAAAGGGCTAGATGAACAAAGCATCTTTCCGGTTGTAAATTCTACGAGTCGGGCTGTTTGTGGCCGTAAATTTTCTTTTCAAATGTACAAAATGGAAAATGCAATTCAGAAACTCGTTACTGAATTGCATTTTGTATTTGGTATTCGGTATTTGGAAGGGGCGTGTTTAGGGCATCCCTTCCAGATACCCATTTGGTATGATATGCATTATTTCAAGACCCAATTCTGGCTGCAAAGCAGTAATTATTTACCATCAGTTTACAACTGGTGATAACCCAATTACAAAAGGAAATGTTTTCTATGAGCAGGCAGTTGTCCCAAGAAACACTGCCTATTCTTGAAAAATGAAACTTCAAGGTTTCATTTTTTTTCCTTTATATATGCATCCTATTTTCCTTTAAGGAAAACAATCTGCATTAAAAAATGCTTTATTAAAAAGCTATCACAGACATGGCAGTCTGCTAACCTCATCAGGTGACTATCCCTGTGATGGCTGTGATTTCTAATGGTATTCTGTGACCTACCTCATTAACAAATAAAGATGAGTTAGGTCATTTTGCAACCCACAATGAAACCCTAAGTGAAACTCAATGAGTTTCATACATTCGGAATACCAATTTCCTAATTGCGATTCGGATCTGGCCCATAAAGGTGAGTCACGTGGTGGTGTTCCTACCTACCAGCTACCCTTCCTCACCTGGCCTGTACTGACCCACTGGAAACAGTTCTGTCTCACAGACTAGCACACTTGAGGTGTGAGGGGCAAGAAAAGCCCAAGGGAGTTGGGTGTAGTAGAGAGCATTCCATGTGATAGTTATATATTATATTGGAAAATTAAGTGGCAAGAGATACAAATATCTATGGTCAGTGGAGGAGCATAGCGAGAAACCAAGTAATTTTAAAAGATTGAATTGAAAGGGAAGCCCTTAGAAGAAAGCGGAGAGCAGTTGACACCATGCATACTTTTAAATATTTAGCTGAGGAGGAAGCACTGTGGATGGAAAGGCATGTATAATCAATGATAACTCTCTCAATCAATGCTGGTCCTATGGGTCAGCTCAAGTAGTGGGGACTAAAATAAGACAAACATAGCACACAGCTGTAGAGGATGAGGCATTAACAAAGGACTGGAGCTTGGCCCACAGTGATGATGATGTCACTAGGAACCTGCTGGTGGTAAACAATACTGCTGTTGAAACCTGGCAAACTAAAAATGTATATATTTTGTAGATATTGGATGCTCATCTTCAGCCAAATGTATCCAGTTGCTGGTAGATTGGCTAAGTCAGTCATGTCAATCTTATTCATTATTGGTATAATTTTTCATTTTGGGGGTATTTTGAATTCAGCCAACAAAGCATTTTCTGGCTGATTTAGATAGAAGTAAAGGGACATAAACTTACAGACACATTAGAAACAGTAGCGTAATTCAGTCGCAACTATCTTATTATAAAGTATGTTTTAAGGTATAAATTAGGATATTAAGTAATGGTCAGCACCATGGTGTGTTCAAATTGCCTCATGATTTACAACATGGAAAAAAGATGATAGTGACGAACAACCCCAAACCTATCAAGTCTGTCTGTATGCCATGTCTTTAGTGGGACCTAGATTCTCCTCAAAGTTTCCAGCTTCACTCAGTGTGTCCCGTATGTGTACACCTTCAGAATGATGGAATTTCAAACTTCCTATTAACTTTTTTGCAGTGTGCACGATGTTGACTAAACAATGGCATAACTTAATTTGAGTAAAGGTTGGAAAATTCGTACAATCTGTCTACTATAACAAACAACAAAGTGAGGTAGAAAATACTTGAATTAACCTAAGTCACTCTTAATGGCTCAGGCTGCATTTCAGTCCATTATTATTCTCACACGTCTATCGTCTATTCTAGACAGAGACCAGATATATCCAAATCCGCCTTTGTCCTACTCCAATAAAAACACTGCAGCCTGAACTGCCTAGCTAGGTCCCCTCTAGCTGGGAACACAAGCAACCTGGACCTGGACATGAGGTATTGATTGAGTCCTGTGGCACATTGAGCATGGGACTCACGTTTGGCATACCCATCGCACTGAGGGTGTCCACTCCAACAAACAGCAGAGTTATGGAGGAACTATTTGTATTAATCTAATCAACTGGCAAATACTGAGACAGCATTCCTGTCCATCATTTTTCAACCACTGTGCCACTCTAGACAGAGACTAGACAATTGAAATTAGCGTTGTTCCTTCACTAGCAGGAACAGTCCAGGTGAATTGTCACAACAACAACAGAGTGACAGAGAAACTGTTTGAATTAGTTTCCTCCACTGGTGATTGTTCAGGATCCATTCTAGTCCATTCTTTTTCAACCATCATACAACTCTATATAGAGATAAGCCATCTGGAATCAATCTTCTTCCTTCTCCGGCATAACAGTCCAGTGGAACTGACAATCCAGGTTGTCTCTAGATATGAACAGAATCTATTTCTGTTCAATTTCGGCCTAGTTAGGCCTCCCCAGTGAGGTATAGTTTGCCTCCTTTGGCGCGGTGAGTAGGGGGTCCAAGTCTAGGTAACCTGTGACAATTATGGCTCTTACTACAACAAACAGTAAAATGATAGAGGAAATGCTTGAATTAATGTCAGCCAAATCAGTGATACTCCACACCAGTCACTATTTTTCGGTAAACATCCTTTACAACGCAACTTTTACCACGCAGTGCCTTTACGACGCAACTTTTACAACGGAAAATATTACAACGCATTGTACTGGGGGTCGCTCTAGGATAGGGAATAGGTTTAATGTACTATCCAACACCTTCCCTACTATCCAAGGCGACTGGAGTTGGAATAGTAAATTAAACTATTCTCTATCCAGCGCCCTAAAGCACTATGCGTTGTAATGGTATGCGTTGTAAAACTTGCGATGTAAAGGCAGGCGTTGTAAATGTATGCGTTGTAACGTCATACATCTCTATTTTTCACCAACTATGCAGAGGCCAGTCATATTAAAATCAGCCTTAAACCAACTCTAGTAGGAACAGTCCAGTCAGAGATACTAAGCCCGGTCCTTACCAACAACAAGGAGCCCAAGATGGTTTTCACCCATATTAGGCCGCATCAGTGAAGTATAGTTTGAGTCCTGTTGTACAGTGAGCACGGGACCCTATCTGAATTCCTAGTCTATTAATTGTGAGCCACGACATGAAAAACATGAAATAAAAGTGACTTTTTTACTTGAAATTGAGAAGTGGTTTCGAATACTAAGGACTCATTCAGAGTGTGGCAGAATAGAATCCCCACAGTAGATCAGCAGTGCTCTCGTCCCACCAAACTAGCAGTACCCACACCTTTTTTAGAGTGAGGCAAAGTACCAATTTTCCAGTGGGAGAGCCTCAACTGTCACTGCTTTCAGAATCCTCTGGTCGGCAGTCTGACCTTAACAGGGCCATCATAGGGGCTTCCATATTTAGAGAGGTTCATTTGTCATGTATATTTCTTGAATGGGACATTCAGAAACAGCATAGTAGTCGAAAAAACTAAAACAGTACAAATGATCTCGAGCACTGGGAAAAACGTCCATGCATGCCAGTTGTTTTTGTTTTTAAGAATAAACTTCAGCTTCGGGTTTGTTTCTGAAGAAAATCACCATTTCGCGACTAGGACCTAAGCAGCATGATGCCCACTCTTCTTGTTCCTCTGGCACCTGTGCAGCCCCTGAACGGGCAAATGCACAGAAGGCAGGGTGATGCCATTTCATAACATGACGGGTGGTCCTCCATCATGAGCAGTGGAGTGGCGAAACTTGAGGGGCCCCCCTGAAAAGTACATGGTCCGGCCCACCCACGCGGCCACGCCCGGTCCAAGTCAGGAGCTCCCAGGACTGGGGCCCGCTGCCCATGCACAGTGCCAGAGAGGGCCCCCTGTAACCCCCCACACACACCGCGGAGGCTAATGTAACACCACGGATAATGTACCCAAGCCATGGCCTCCGCAGACCTGGAAAACTGTTGTGCCACCAGATTGATGTCTAAATAACTCCCTATGAGTAGTCTAACATAAATATATATTTTAAATATCTATACATTTGTAAGAGATCCATATGCTTTAGCCTGAATCTATGGATTTTCTTATTTCAAACCAAGTACTTTGACCTCAGCTTGATTCTTGCTGCTTGCAAATGATACCACATTCATACATTGTTGTGGCATAGAAGAATAACGCGTCTTTCTATCTATATAGCCAAGTTAGTGTGCCGGCTAGCTAGACTGTGTAAAAGAATGAATTGTGCACTAGCCTTGCGTTCCAAAAACCAAAGGATCTCCGGAATGATGCAACATGGAACTTGCCATAGGGAATCTGAGATGTTGCCGTAGCAACAGATAGGCCCCAGAACTAAACCAAAGTGACTTTTGAAGAGGTTATTATAAAGACAATACAAAATAAAATAATATATTTTTAACCCATACCTGTCACAACAAAGAAGTCTGACTGCAATACATGTAGAAAACAAATAGATATCAGAGGTTTACTGACATGTTAATGAATAATTGTGCAGCAAAGCACCAACATTTTAAGTTTCAGAACAGTTAGCAGATGAAAGTTTATAAAAGAAAGAACCTTAAGAAATGAAAAGCTGGGTCCTTCATTGATTCTCTTTTGTCAGATAGCAATTTGGAGTTGGTCTTTTGCTGCTACGCCACGCTACGCTGCGTGGGAGGAATATGTCAGGAGGCACTGAGACGAGGAGCGGAGGGCTCCTGAGTGGACCAGTATAAAGTTGGGATTGGGAAAATGCCTTCAGCAATCTGCCCATAATCAACCTGTAAACATGCCTGCAGTTGGCCTGAAATCGGCCTGCGCAACCTCAAGGTCCAGGCAGGGGAGGGATAGAGGCCAGTAAGTGAGTGATCATGATGGCCGAGCTGGCCTGCCGCAGCGTATTGTGCTGTGGCCACCCCTGTTGCCCCCCCTACCAGCTGCCTCAAGACCCTAGAAAGCGTTGGATTGGTAACCTGGCACTCGGGCAATGCCCAAGGGGCCGGTATTCTAATTCCAGCTGTGGGCTGCTTTTTTGAGCATCCTGAGTGGCTGATTTGGGCAGTTACTGCGTTGTTCGATGTCGCCAGCGGCCAAGTTGGTGCCCGAGTGGCCTTTCTGGAGGCAGATGGGTGTCCATTGCCTACCTTTTATCAACGGGCAGAGGTGTCACTCCCTTTCTCTAGCTGGGCCGGCCCATTAATATATGCATATTGTGCGTTGGCAAGGGGCCTGAGCAAAAGTGGCCTCACTTGTTTTCACGTGTGTTTCATCAGTGTAAACTAATCCATGCATTTTCTTAACACCCCCCCTTTTCTATATAAAATTTCACAGAAGCAGTGTTTTGCGAAAAGGCAATATGCAAATGTGGGCCACTGTTGCAAATGGTCCATTTTGCTGGGTTATCCCCAAACCTTTTGCTTCATCCTCCTATTTTGTCCTGACCTGGGGTTGTTTCCTATAGGACTCTGGGCACTTTACCACTGCTGATCAGTGCTAAAGTGCATATGCTCTCTGTGTAAATTGATATTGTGATTGGTTCTCCCTGATTGGCATATTTGTTTACCAGTAGGTCCCTCGTAAAGTGCACTACATGTGCCAGGGCTGGTAAGTTAAATGCTGCTAGTGGGCCTGCAGCACTGATTGTGCCACCCACATGAGTAGCCCCAAAGAGCTGTCTCAGGTCTGACACCGCAGTGCCTGCGCGCAGTTTGCTACCTGCCATTTTCACCTGCCCAGTGTACTCAGTTGCCAGGCCTTGTCCGTACCTCTTCTTACACATAGGACACCACTATGGTATGCCCAAGCTACCTCCCTGGGCAGGGTGCAGTGTATGTAATAGGTAGGGATATACTGGTGTGTGTACCATGTCCTGATTGTGAAATACTGCCAACTTCGTTTTTCACTATTGAAAGGCTATCTTGCACATAGGACAGACTGGGAAATGCTGAGTAACATTTTTACAAGCATAGCTTCCCATAGGAGTGTGATGAAAAATAGAGTCTGGGATCCCTGAACTCAGAATTTAATAACACATCTTTTAGGAAGGATGGTTTTTAAATTCTATTTTTGAAAAAAGCACTTTTAGAAAGTGGCTGTTTAAATTCTATTTTTTAAAATAGCACTTTTTGATAGTGGCTGTTTTCTTGTCCAACCTTCCTGTGTGCCTCTGCCTGGTTGTGGGTTGACTGTCTGGCTTTTGAGTGACAGAGGCTGGGGTGGCTCCAGGAGTCTGGGTGAGTCAGCCTGTGCTGAATAGGCTGATCTGCATTTTGAGTGGTGGGAGGAGTAGTACCTGTCCTGACTTGGGCTGTGCCTGCCTTCTACAAAAGACTGACTCCACCTCCTATGCTGGGCTGGGGATGCTCAGACGTGAGTCCCAGGCTCTCCACACCACTGGAGTCAAGCTATCCAGGCTGATGAAGGCTGATAGCCAGAAACCGGTCCTTGGATGCTTGATTCCGGTCTGGGAAAGACATGGCTTGGTAGTTCGGACTGGACTGTTCCCATGAGGCACAGGGTCAGAGCTGATTTGCATATAGCCATTGTCTAACCCAGGGTGGTGTGGAGTGCAAAAAAATGATGGATTTAGGCCCAGATCCTTGTACTGGGGTGAATGTATGACATTGTTCTACATTCTGTCCATCAACTGTGTTTTTTGCAATTTCACCCCGAGTGGGCTGGGGATGCTCAGACGTGAGTCCCAGGCTCTCCACACCACTGGAGTCAAGCTATCCAGGCTGATGAAGGCTGATAGCCAGAAACCGGTCCTTGGATGCTTGATTCCGGTCTGGGAAAGACATGGCTTGGTAGTTCGGACTGGACTGTTCCCATGAGGCACAGGGTCAGAGCTGATTTGCATATAGCCAGTGTCTAACCCAGGGTGGTGTGGAGTGCAAAAAAAACGATGGATTTAGGCCCAGATCCTTGTACTGGGGTGAATGTATGACATTTTGTTCTACATTCTCTCCATCAACTGTGTTTTTTGCTCTTGTATATAGGGGCAGCGTCAAAATCAATGGGTGGTGCGGTGGAACACCCAACGCAACACCCACTGCCCACCCCTTTCATGCTAAGCATAGCGTGAAAGGGGGCCTTATTTCCAAGGCAGCAATAAGTGGCTTAACGCTGACTTGAAAATAAGGCAAAGCCCCTATTGCCACCACAAAGTTGTTATAAGTGTTGTTGTAGTGGCGATAGGGGTTTGTACATATGCCCCTTAGTGCCTTGTGTGGCATGCTGCGGTGTAGGTCTAGAGAAGCAACCACATCCCTTTCTTCAGATTCACTGAACTCCTTCTGGATTCCATTACATAATTTGTAAAAAAATAAAATAAAAAAAAAGTAAGTGCCAGGTCGAAGGCCTTTTTCAGGAGGCCACTGCAGCTTGCACCACCGATTTCTCCTGCCAGCACTGCCAAATGCTAATACCAACATAACTTCTAATCATCATACCCCTACAAGTGTAAACATTTGCATTAATCCATGCCAACGAAAGCTGTAAGAATGGCCTGAACACCCTGGTATCATTGATTATTAACATGTAGTGAAATGGTAAATAATCTGTGCTCTCCTCAAAAATAGATAAATAGTGCCAATTTGTGGTGGACTTTCATAAGTGCTGGTGTTTAGAATTAGTTGCCTGTGCTGAGCAATGGCACACACCAGCTCAAATTAATCACTGCACGATTTCCTATCCCAAATGTCTTCCCGTTGCTGGGATGTAGGGGACAGGATACTTTATGATCTTTAATGTAATGGCTTAATTATGACATCTGAGCAATCTGCATGACTTGAATTCGAATCCTGGCAAGGCTATCCACAAGAAGTCAATAGGTTGAGTATTATTAACTTAAGTAACTTCAACAACTGTTTTTGAAGTAACAACTGTGCTATAAAGTGCCATGAAAATCCAGTATTTATCTTTAAAAGTATAGGGATGGCTGTAGGTGTTATACGTATCATGGGCTATTGGAACAATAAGCCCCTACTCATCAGAGAACAGAAACCCATCAACGTGTTGCTCTACCACAGACAACTAGTTACTGTAACATGTGTAAGACTACTTTCCTATTTGTGACTAGTATGGGCAAGTCTCCAGTATCTATTGATTGCTAGTACTGTCCCCTCGTTCCTGAAATCTATGGGAGAACAAGCTATTTTTATTTTTCAGACAAGCACATTCTGCCTGGAGCTTGTTTTTTGGCCCAATGCCCGGGCGATTGTATTAAATAGTACAGGCTGTTGACGGGCACAACATGTATTTTAGCCGGTTCTGCATTTAGCTGGTGTAGCACATTTTCCTCTCTTTCTACGCTTGAATACCTTGAGCAATCAATGGAAATTATTAGCAGAGTGAAAGGAAGTATTCAAGAACTACAGAATGCAAAACTATTGCATGAATGTGTGTGTGTGTGTGTGTGTGTGTGTGTGTGTGTGCATGCGGGTGTGACTGCATGTGTGTGTGTGTGTGTGTGTGTGTGTGTGTGTGCGGGTGCAGGTGTGTGCGAGTGTGTGTGCGCGTGCGGGTGTGTGCGTGTGTGTGTGTGTGTGTGCGGGTGTATGTGTGTGCGTGTCTGTGTGTGTGTGTGTGTAGGCCTGAGTACATGCATGTGTGCTTGTGTAGTGTGCCTGTGTTTGCATCTCTGTGTGTTCATGCATGTGTGTACCTTTACGTTTTTGTGTGTATATCTGCGTGTGTGCATGTGAGCTTATATATATATGCATGTGTGCGTGTGGCTTCCATCATAAGCCAATAGCAAGTACTCATTGAACTGTTCCAGGTTATTTACTGCTTTGATGTCACTGTTATGTGAAAGTATACAAGGGTATTCATTGGCTTCTTCCTTTCTTCATGCCTCTACTCCTGGGTTTCCACAGGAGCCCGGGAAACAATGAAGTGACAAAGCTGATTGAGCTCCTCGCTGCATCTCTACAGAATGGAGGAAAGTGGTGGAAGGGCCAGGATAATCTACTGCCACCATTATCCATCTGTGCATCCCCTGGGATTTTATATATAGAAGGAAGGAAGGAAGGAGGGGGTGTGATAGGCTGCCACCACTATCCTCTTGTGCTTCCAGTGAGTGTCCATAAATGTGAGGGAAGTGGTGGAAGGACCATGGTGGTCCTCTGCCACCACTATTCGCATGTGCTCCCCCTAAGTCTCCGTTGAAAGGAGGGAAGTGGTGAAGGGGTGGGGTGATCTGCTCCCACCGCTATTCTCCTGGGCCTTGCCTCGGCCTAAAAGATAGAAGGAGTGTTTTGAAAGGACTGCGGTGATCGACTGCCACCGGTATCCTCCCACAGGCACCCTCAGTCTCCATAGATTGAGGAAATGGTGGAAGGGACGTGGTGATCTGCTGCCACCTCCATCCTCGTGTGCATCTCCAGAGATAGGAGGGAAGTGGTGGAAGGGCAGTGGTCGGTGTTTAAATGGTAAATTTGTAAAGTGCCAGGGCCCTCATCAGGAGCCCACTGTAGCGTGCACCTTCCATTGCCCCTACCAGCGCTGCCAAGGACACCACAAACACAACTACTGACCATCGCATTCCTACGAGTGTGACAATTTAGACTATTAAGCAATTAGAATGCTTTGGAAGGCAGGTGTTAACCATTTATAATGCATATTGAACTAATACACAACTGTTGCTATGCTCATCTGTAAATTAGACAAGCAGTGCCTCCATGTGGCAGACTGTTATAAGTGCCAATGTTGGCCATTAAGTTCTGGTGCTGAGCCCCAAAAATCACTGGCTCAATCTAAGCACTGGATGGAGTTCCACTGACAGGACTACCCTCCAATGCATCCTCTGGGTATTCAAAGATAGGGAGAAGTGGTGGAGGACCATGGTGATTCAGTGCCACCCCTACCCTCCAATGAGCCCAAACGATCTTGATAGGTAGGAGGGAAGTTGCAAAGGGCTAGATGAACAAAGCATTTTTCCGGTCGTAAATTCTACGAGTCGGGCTGTTTGTAACCGGATTTTTTTTTTCAAATGCACAAAATGCAAAGTGCAGTTCAGAAACGTGTTACTGAATTGCATTTTGTATTTGGGATTCGGTATTTGAAAGGGGCGTGTTTAGGGCATCCCTTCCAAATACCCATTTGGTATGATATGCATTATTTCAATACCCAATTCTGGCTGCAAAGCATTAATTATTTACCATCAGTTTACAACTGGTGATAACCCAATTGCAAAAGAAATGTTTCCTATGAGCAGGCAGTTGTCCCAAGAAACACTGCCTAATCTTGAAAAATGAAAATTCAAGGTTTCATTTTTTTCCCATTTATAAATGTATCCTATTTTCCTTTAAGGAAAACAATCTGCATAAAAAAATGCTTTATTAAAAAGCAATCACAGACATGGCAGTCTGCTAACCTCATCAGGTGACTATTCCTGTGATGGCTGTGATTTCTAATGGTATTCTGTGACCTACCTCATTTACAAATAAAAATGAGGTAGGTCATTTTGCAACCCACAATGAAACCCTAAGTGAAACTCAATGAGTTTCATACATTAGGAATACCAATTTCCTAATTGTGATTCGGATCTGGCCCATAAAGGTGAGTCACGTGGTGGTGTTCCTACCTACCAGCTACCCTTCCTCACCTGGCCTGTACTGACCCACTGGAAACAGTTCTGACTCACAGACTAGCACACTTGAGGTGTGAGGGGCAAGAAAAGCCCAAGGGAGTTGGGTGTAGTAGAGAGCAGTCCAGGCGATAGTTATATATTATATTGGAAAATTAAGTGGCAAGAGATACAAATACCTATGGTCAGTGGAGGAGCATAGCGAGAAACCAAGTAATTTTAAAAGATTGAATTGAAAGGAATGCCCTTAGAAGATAGGGGAGAGCAGTTGACACCATGCATACTTTTAAATATTTACCTGAGGAGGAAGCACTGTGGATGGAAAGGCATGTATAATCAATGATAAATCTCTCAATCAATGCTGGTCCTATGGGTCAGCTCAAGTGGTGGGGACTGAAATAAGACAAACATAGCACACAGCTGTAGAGGATGAGGCATTAACAAAGGACTGGAGCTTGGCCCACATTGCTGATGATGTCACTAGGAACCTGCTGGTGGTAAACAATACCGCTGTTGAAACCTGGCAAACTAAAATGTATATATTTTGTAGATATTGGATGTTCATCTTCAGCCAAATGTATCCAGTTGCTGGTAGATTGGCTAAGTCAGTCATGTCAATCTTATTCATTATTGGTATAATTTTTCATTTTGGGGGTATTTTGAATTCAGCCAACAAAGCATTTTCTGACTAATTTAGATAGAAGTAAAGGGACATAAACTTACAGACACATTAGAAACAGTAGCGTAATTCAGTCGCAACTATCTTATTATAAAGTATGTTTTAAGGTATAAATTAGGATATTAAGTAATGGTCAGCACCATGGTGTGTTCAAATTGCCTCATGATTTACAACATGGAAAAAAGATGATAGTGACGAACAACCCCAAACCTATCAAGTCTGTCTGTATGCCATGTCTTTAGTGGGACCTAGATTCTCCTCAAAGTTTCCAGCTTCACTCAGTGTGTCCCGTATGTGTACACCTTCAGAATGATGGAATTTCAAACTTCCTATTAACTTTTTTGCAGTGTGCACGATGTTGACTAAACAATGGCATAACTTAATTTGAGTAAAGGTTGGAAAATTCGTACAATCTGTCTACTATAACAAACAACAAAGTGAGGTAGAAAATACTTGAATTAACCTAAGTCACTCTTAATGGCTCAGGCTGCATTTCAGTCCATTATTATTCTCACACGTCTATCGTCTATTCTAGACAGAGACCAGATATATCCAAATCCGCCTTTGTCCTACTCCAATAAAAACACTGCAGCCTGAACTGCCTAGCTAGGTCCCCTCTAGCTGGGAACACAAGCAACCTGGACCTGGACATGAGGTATTGATTGAGTCCTGTGGCACATTGAGCATGGGACTCACGTTTGGCATACCCATCGCACTGAGGGTGTCCACTCCAACAAACAGCAGAGTTATGGAGGAACTATTTGTATTAATCTAATCAACTGGCAAATACTGAGACAGCATTCCTGTCCATCATTTTTCAACCACTGTGCCTACCAGCTACCCTTCCTCACCTGGCCTGTACTGACCCACTGGAAACAGTTCTGACTCACAGACTAGCACACTTGAGGTGTGAGGGGCAAGAAAAGCCCAAGGGAGTTGGGTGTAGTAGAGAGCAGTCCAGGCGATAGTTATATATTATATTGGAAAATTAAGTGGCAAGAGATACAAATACCTATGGTCAGTGGAGGAGCATAGCGAGAAACCAAGTAATTTTAAAAGATTGAATTGAAAGGAATGCCCTTAGAAGATAGGGGAGAGCAGTTGACACCATGCATACTTTTAAATATTTACCTGAGGAGGAAGCACTGTGGATGGAAAGGCATGTATAATCAATGATAAATCTCTCAATCAATGCTGGTCCTATGGGTCAGCTCAAGTAGTGGGGACTAAAATAAGACAAACATAGCACACAGCTGTAGAGGATGAGGCATTAACAAAGGACTGGAGCTTGGCCCACATTGCTGATGATGTCACTAGGAACCTGCTGGTGGTAAACAATACCGCTGTTGAAACCTGGCAAACTAAAATGTATATATTTTGTAGATATTGGATGTTCATCTTCAGCCAAATGTATCCAGTTGCTGGTAGATTGGCTAAGTCAGTCATGTCAATCTTATTCATTATTGGTATAATTTTTCATTTTGGGGGTATTTTGAATTCAGCCAACAAAGCATTTTCTGACTAATTTAGATAGAAGTAAAGGGACATAAACTTACAGACACGTAGCGTAATTCAGTCGCAACTATCTGATTATAAATTATGTTTTAGGGTATAAATTATGAAATTAAGTAATGGACAGCACCATGGTGTGTTCAAATTGCCTCATGATTTACAACATGGAAAAAAGATGATAGTGACGAACAACCCCAAAACTATCAAGTGTGTCTGTATGCCACGTCTTTAGTGGGACCTAGATTCTCCTCAAAGTTTCCAGCTTCACCCTGGATGTCCCTAATTTGTGCACCTTCTGAATCTTGGAATTGTAAACTTCCTATTGCTTTTTCTTGCCGTCTACTATAACAAACAACAAAGTGAGGTAGGAAATACTTGAATTAACCTTCGCCACTCTTAATGGCTCAGGCTGCATTTCAGTTCATAATTATTCTCACTCTACGTCTATTCTAGACAGAGATCAGATATATGCAAATCCGCCTTGGTCCTGCTCCAATAGAAACATAGCAGCCTGAAATGCCTGGCCAGGTCCCACGTAGCTGGGAACACAAGCAAACCTGGACATGTTTTAACCTATCTACAACTCATCAGTGAGGTATTGCCCGAGTCCTGTGACACATTGAGCATAGGACCCACATTTGGCATACCCATTGCACTGAGGGTGTCAACTCCAACAAACAGCAGAGTTATGGAGGAACTATTTGTATTAATCTCATCAACTGGCAAATACTGAGGCAGCATTCCTGTCCATCATTTTTCAACCGATATTCCATTCCAGACAGAGACTAGCCAAATGAAATCAGCTTTATTCCTTCGCTTGCAGGAACAGTCCATGTGAATTATCACAACAACAGATCGACAGAGAAACTGTTTGAATTCGTTTCCTCCACTGGTGATTGTTCAGGCTCCATTCCAGTCCATTCTTTTTCAACCATCATACCACTCTATATAGAGATAAGCCATCTGGAATCAATCTTCTTCCTTCTCCAGCAGTCCAGTGGAACTGACAATCCATGTCTCTAGATATGAACAGAAGCTATTTCTCTCCAATTTCGACCTAGTTAGGCTTCTCCAGGGAGGTATAGTTTGCCTCCTTTGGTGTGGTGAGTATGGGGCCCATATCTGGGTAGCCTGTGACAATTATGGCTTTTACTACAACCAACAGTAAAATGATAGAGGAAATGCTTGAATTAATGTCAGCCAAATCAGTGAGACTCCACACCAGTCATCATTTTTCACCATCTATGCAGAGGCCATTCATATTAAAATCAGGCTTGAACCAACTCTAGTAGGATTGGTCCAGTCAGAGGTACTAAGCCAGGTCCTATTCTGATGAGATAACAAGGAGCCCAAGACTGTTTTCAGACTTTTGAGTGAAGTATAGTCTGAGTCCTGTTGCACAGTAAGCACAGGACCATATCTGAATTCATACTCTATTAATTGTGAGCCACTACATGAAAAACATGAAATAAAAGTGAATGCAGAAGTGGTTTGGAATACTAAGGACTCATTCCGAGTGTGGGAGACTAGGATCTTCACAGTAGGTCAGCAGTGCTCCTGTCCCACCAAACTCGCTTTTCGCACAGCGTGACAAAGTACCAATTTTCCAGTGGGAGAGCCTCAACTGTCACTGCTTTCAGAAACATCTGGCCGGCAGTCTGACCGTAACAGGGCCATCGCAGGGGCTTCCATATTTAGAGAGGTTAATTTCTCATGTATATTTCTTGAATGGGACATTCAGAAACAGCATAGTAGTCCCAAAACAAAAACAGTACAAATGATCTCGAGTATTGGGAAAAACTTCCATGCATGCCAGGTCCAGTTGTTTTTGTTTTTCCGAATAAACTCCAGCTTCGGGGTTTGTTTCTGAAGAAAATAACCATTTCGCGACTAGGACCTATGCAGCATTATGCCAGCTCTTCTTGTTCCTCTGGCATATGTGCAGCCCCTGAATGGGCAAATGCACAGAAGGCAGGGTGATGCCATTTCATAACTTGACGGGTGGTCCTTCATCATGAGCAGTGGAGTGGCGAAACTTGAGGGGCCCCCCTGCAAAATTCATGGTCCGGCCCACCCACGCGGCCACGCCCGGTCCAAGTCAGGAGCTCTCAGGATTGGGGCCCGCTGCCCGTGCACAGTGCCAGAGAGGGCCCCCTGTAACCCCCCCTCCCACCACAGAGGCTAATGAAACACCACTGATAATGTACCCAAGCCATGGCCTCCGCAGACCTGGAAAACTGTTGTGCCACCAGATTGATGTCTAAATAACTCCCTATGAGTAGTCTAACATAAATATATATTTTAAATATCTATACATTTGTAAGAGATCCATATGCTTTAGCCTGAATCTATGGATTTTCTTATTTCAAACCAAGTACTTTGACCTCAGCTTGATTCTTGCTGCTTGCAAATGATACCACATTCATACATTGTTGTGGCATAGAAGAATAACGCGTCTTTCTATCTATATAGCCAAGTTAGTGTGCCGGCTAGCTAGACTGTGTAAAAGAATGAATTGTGCACTAGCCTTGCGTTCCAAAAACCAAAGGATCTCCGGAATGATGCAACATGGAACTTGCCATAGGGAATCTGAGATGTTGCCGTAGCAACAGATAGGCCCCAGAACTAAACCAAAGTGACTTTTGAAGAGGTTATTATAAAGACAATACAAAATAAAATAATATATTTTTAACCCATACCTGTCACAACAAAGAAGTCTGACTGCAATACATGTAGAAAACAAATAGATATCAGAGGTTTACTGACATGTTAATGAATAATTGTGCAGCAAAGCACCAACATTTTAAGTTTCAGAACAGTTAGCAGATGAAAGTTTATAAAAGAAAGAACCTTAAGAAATGAAAAGCTGGGTCCTTCATTGATTCTCTTTTGTCAGATAGCAATTTGGAGTTGGTCTTTTGCTGCTACGCCACGCTACGCTGCGTGGGAGGAATATGTCAGGAGGCACTGAGACGAGGAGCGGAGGGCTCCTGAGTGGACCAGTATAAAGTTGGGATTGGGAAAATGCCTTCAGCAATCTGCCCATAATCAACCTGTAAACATGCCTGCAGTTGGCCTGAAATCGGCCTGCGCAACCTCAAGGTCCAGGCAGGGGAGGGATAGAGGCCAGTAAGTGAGTGATCATGATGGCCGAGCTGGCCTGCCGCAGCGTATTGTGCTGTGGCCACCCCTGTTGCCCCCCCTACCAGCTGCCTCAAGACCCTAGAAAGCGTTGGATTGGTAACCTGGCACTCGGGCAATGCCCAAGGGGCCGGTATTCTAATTCCAGCTGTGGGCTGCTTTTTTGAGCATCCTGAGTGGCTGATTTGGGCAGTTACTGCGTTGTTCGATGTCGCCAGCGGCCAAGTTGGTGCCCGAGTGGCCTTTCTGGAGGCAGATGGGTGTCCATTGCCTACCTTTTATCAACGGGCAGAGGTGTCACTCCCTTTCTCTAGCTGGGCCGGCCCATTAATATATGCATATTGTGCGTTGGCAAGGGGCCTGAGCAAAAGTGGCCTCACTTGTTTTCACGTGTGTTTCATCAGTGTAAACTAATCCATGCATTTTCTTAACACCCCCCCTTTTCTATATAAAATTTCACAGAAGCAGTGTTTTGCGAAAAGGCAATATGCAAATGTGGGCCACTGTTGCAAATGGTCCATTTTGCTGGGTTATCCCCAAACCTTTTGCTTCATCCTCCTATTTTGTCCTGACCTGGGGTTGTTTCCTATAGGACTCTGGGCACTTTACCACTGCTGATCAGTGCTAAAGTGCATATGCTCTCTGTGTAAATTGATATTGTGATTGGTTCTCCCTGATTGGCATATTTGTTTACCAGTAGGTCCCTCGTAAAGTGCACTACATGTGCCAGGGCTGGTAAGTTAAATGCTGCTAGTGGGCCTGCAGCACTGATTGTGCCACCCACATGAGTAGCCCCAAAGAGCTGTCTCAGGTCTGACACCGCAGTGCCTGCGCGCAGTTTGCTACCTGCCATTTTCACCTGCCCAGTGTACTCAGTTGCCAGGCCTTGTCCGTACCTCTTCTTACACATAGGACACCACTATGGTATGCCCAAGCTACCTCCCTGGGCAGGGTGCAGTGTATGTAATAGGTAGGGATATACTGGTGTGTGTACCATGTCCTGATTGTGAAATACTGCCAACTTCGTTTTTCACTATTGAAAGGCTATCTTGCACATAGGACAGACTGGGAAATGCTGAGTAACATTTTTACAAGCATAGCTTCCCATAGGAGTGTGATGAAAAATAGAGTCTGGGATCCCTGAACTCAGAATTTAATAACACATCTTTTAGGAAGGATGGTTTTTAAATTCTATTTTTGAAAAAAGCACTTTTAGAAAGTGGCTGTTTAAATTCTATTTTTTAAAATAGCACTTTTTGATAGTGGCTGTTTTCTTGTCCAACCTTCCTGTGTGCCTCTGCCTGGTTGTGGGTTGACTGTCTGGCTTTTGAGTGACAGAGGCTGGGGTGGCTCCAGGAGTCTGGGTGAGTCAGCCTGTGCTGAATAGGCTGATCTGCATTTTGAGTGGTGGGAGGAGTAGTACCTGTCCTGACTTGGGCTGTGCCTGCCTTCTACAAAAGACTGACTCCACCTCCTATGCTGGGCTGGGGATGCTCAGACGTGAGTCCCAGGCTCTCCACACCACTGGAGTCAAGCTATCCAGGCTGATGAAGGCTGATAGCCAGAAACCGGTCCTTGGATGCTTGATTCCGGTCTGGGAAAGACATGGCTTGGTAGTTCGGACTGGACTGTTCCCATGAGGCACAGGGTCAGAGCTGATTTGCATATAGCCATTGTCTAACCCAGGGTGGTGTGGAGTGCAAAAAAATGATGGATTTAGGCCCAGATCCTTGTACTGGGGTGAATGTATGACATTGTTCTACATTCTGTCCATCAACTGTGTTTTTTGCAATTTCACCCCGAGTGGGCTGGGGATGCTCAGACGTGAGTCCCAGGCTCTCCACACCACTGGAGTCAAGCTATCCAGGCTGATGAAGGCTGATAGCCAGAAACCGGTCCTTGGATGCTTGATTCCGGTCTGGGAAAGACATGGCTTGGTAGTTCGGACTGGGCTGTTCCCATGAGGCACAGGGTCAGAGCTGATTTGCATATAGCCAGTGTCTAACCCAGGGTGGTGTGGAGTGCAAAAAAAACGATGGATTTAGGCCCAGATCCTTGTACTGGGGTGAATGTATGACATTTTGTTCTACATTCTCTCCATCAACTGTGTTTTTTGCTCTTGTATATAGGGGCAGCGTCAAAATCAATGGGTGGTGCGGTGGAACACCCAACGCAACACCCACTGCCCACCCCTTTCATGCTAAGCATAGCGTGAAAGGGGGCCTTATTTCCAAGGCAGCAATAAGTGGCTTAACGCTGACTTGAAAATAAGGCAAAGCCCCTATTGCCACCACAAAGTTGTTATAAGTGTTGTTGTAGTGGCGATAGGGGTTTGTACATATGCCCCTTAGTGCCTTGTGTGGCATGCTGCGGTGTAGGTCTAGAGAAGCAACCACATCCCTTTCTTCAGATTCACTGAACTCCTTCTGGATTCCATTACATAATTTGTAAAAAAATAAAATAAAAAAAAAGTAAGTGCCAGGTCGAAGGCCTTTTTCAGGAGGCCACTGCAGCTTGCACCACCGATTTCTCCTGCCAGCACTGCCAAATGCTAATACCAACATAACTTCTAATCATCATACCCCTACAAGTGTAAACATTTGCATTAATCCATGCCAACGAAAGCTGTAAGAATGGCCTGAACACCCTGGTATCATTGATTATTAACATGTAGTGAAATGGTAAATAATCTGTGCTCTCCTCAAAAATAGATAAATAGTGCCAATTTGTGGTGGACTTTCATAAGTGCTGGTGTTTAGAATTAGTTGCCTGTGCTGAGCAATGGCACACACCAGCTCAAATTAATCACTGCACGATTTCCTATCCCAAATGTCTTCCCGTTGCTGGGATGTAGGGGACAGGATACTTTATGATCTTTAATGTAATGGCTTAATTATGACATCTGAGCAATCTGCATGACTTGAATTCGAATCCTGGCAAGGCTATCCACAAGAAGTCAATAGGTTGAGTATTATTAACTTAAGTAACTTCAACAACTGTTTTTGAAGTAACAACTGTGCTATAAAGTGCCATGAAAATCCAGTATTTATCTTTAAAAGTATAGGGATGGCTGTAGGTGTTATACGTATCATGGGCTATTGGAACAATAAGCCCCTACTCATCAGAGAACAGAAACCCATCAACGTGTTGCTCTACCACAGACAACTAGTTACTGTAACATGTGTAAGACTACTTTCCTATTTGTGACTAGTATGGGCAAGTCTCCAGTATCTATTGATTGCTAGTACTGTCCCCTCGTTCCTGAAATCTATGGGAGAACAAGCTATTTTTATTTTTCAGACAAGCACATTCTGCCTGGAGCTTGTTTTTTGGCCCAATGCCCGGGCGATTGTATTAAATAGTACAGGCTGTTGACGGGCACAACATGTATTTTAGCCGGTTCTGCATTTAGCTGGTGTAGCACATTTTCCTCTCTTTCTACGCTTGAATACCTTGAGCAATCAATGGAAATTATTAGCAGAGTGAAAGGAAGTATTCAAGAACTACAGAATGCAAAACTATTGCATGAATGTGTGTGTGTGTGTGTGTGTGTGTGTGTGTGTGTGTGCATGCGGGTGTGACTGCATGTGTGTGTGTGTGTGTGTGTGTGTGTGTGTGTGTGTGTGTGCGGGTGCAGGTGTGTGCGAGTGTGTGTGCGCGTGCGGGTGTGTGCGTGTGTGTGTGTGTGTGTGCGGGTGTATGTGTGTGCGTGTCTGTGTGTGTGTGTGTGTGTAGGCCTGAGTACATGCATGTGTGCTTGTGTAGTGTGCCTGTGTTTGCATCTCTGTGTGTTCATGCATGTGTGTACCTTTACGTTTTTGTGTGTATATCTGCGTGTGTGCATGTGAGCTTATATATATATGCATGTGTGCGTGTGGCTTCCATCATAAGCCAATAGCAAGTACTCATTGAACTGTTCCAGGTTATTTACTGCTTTGATGTCACTGTTATGTGAAAGTATACAAGGGTATTCATTGGCTTCTTCCTTTCTTCATGCCTCTACTCCTGGGTTTCCACAGGAGCCCGGGAAACAATGAAGTGACAAAGCTGATTGAGCTCCTCGCTGCATCTCTACAGAATGGAGGAAAGTGGTGGAAGGGCCAGGATAATCTACTGCCACCATTATCCATCTGTGCATCCCCTGGGATTTTATATATAGAAGGAAGGAAGGAAGGAGGGGGTGTGATAGGCTGCCACCACTATCCTCTTGTGCTTCCAGTGAGTCTCCATAAATGTGAGGGAAGTGGTGGAAGGACCATGGTGGTCCTCTGCCACCACTATTCGCATGTGCTCCCCCTAAGTCTCCGTTGAAAGGAGGGAAGTGGTGAAGGGGTGGGGTGATCTGCTCCCACCGCTATTCTCCTGGGCCTTGCCTCGGCCTAAAAGATAGAAGGAGTGTTTTGAAAGGACTGCGGTGATCGACTGCCACCGGTATCCTCCCACAGGCACCCTCAGTCTCCATAGATTGAGGAAATGGTGGAAGGGACGTGGTGATCTGCTGCCACCTCCATCCTCGTGTGCATCTCCAGAGATAGGAGGGAAGTGGTGGAAGGGCAGTGGTCGGTGTTTAAATGGTAAATTTGTAAAGTGCCAGGGCCCTCATCAGGAGCCCACTGTAGCGTGCACCTTCCATTGCCCCTACCAGCGCTGCCAAGGACACCACAAACACAACTACTGACCATCGCATTCCTACGAGTGTGACAATTTAGACTATTAAGCAATTAGAATGCTTTGGAAGGCAGGTGTTAACCATTTATAATGCATATTGAACTAATACACAACTGTTGCTATGCTCATCTGTAAATTAGACAAGCAGTGCCTCCATGTGGCAGACTGTTATAAGTGCCAATGTTGGCCATTAAGTTCTGGTGCTGAGCCCCAAAAATCACTGGCTCAATCTAAGCACTGGATGGAGTTCCACTGACAGGACTACCCTCCAATGCATCCTCTGGGTATTCAAAGATAGGGAGAAGTGGTGGAGGACCATGGTGATTCAGTGCCACCCCTACCCTCCAATGAGCCCAAACGATCTTGATAGGTAGGAGGGAAGTTGCAAAGGGCTAGATGAACAAAGCATTTTTCCGGTCGTAAATTCTACGAGTCGGGCTGTTTGTAACCGGATTTTTTTTTTCAAATGCACAAAATGCAAAGTGCAGTTCAGAAACGTGTTACTGAATTGCATTTTGTATTTGGGATTCGGTATTTGAAAGGGGCGTGTTTAGGGCATCCCTTCCAAATACCCATTTGGTATGATATGCATTATTTCAATACCCAATTCTGGCTGCAAAGCATTAATTATTTACCATCAGTTTACAACTGGTGATAACCCAATTGCAAAAGAAATGTTTCCTATGAGCAGGCAGTTGTCCCAAGAAACACTGCCTAATCTTGAAAAATGAAAATTCAAGGTTTCATTTTTTTCCCATTTATAAATGTATCCTATTTTCCTTTAAGGAAAACAATCTGCATAAAAAAATGCTTTATTAAAAAGCAATCACAGACATGGCAGTCTGCTAACCTCATCAGGTGACTATTCCTGTGATGGCTGTGATTTCTAATGGTATTCTGTGACCTACCTCATTTACAAATAAAAATGAGGTAGGTCATTTTGCAACCCACAATGAAACCCTAAGTGAAACTCAATGAGTTTCATACATTAGGAATACCAATTTCCTAATTGTGATTCGGATCTGGCCCATAAAGGTGAGTCACGTGGTGGTGTTCCTACCTACCAGCTACCCTTCCTCACCTGGCCTGTACTGACCCACTGGAAACAGTTCTGACTCACAGACTAGCACACTTGAGGTGTGAGGGGCAAGAAAAGCCCAAGGGAGTTGGGTGTAGTAGAGAGCAGTCCAGGCGATAGTTATATATTATATTGGAAAATTAAGTGGCAAGAGATACAAATACCTATGGTCAGTGGAGGAGCATAGCGAGAAACCAAGTAATTTTAAAAGATTGAATTGAAAGGAATGCCCTTAGAAGATAGGGGAGAGCAGTTGACACCATGCATACTTTTAAATATTTACCTGAGGAGGAAGCACTGTGGATGGAAAGGCATGTATAATCAATGATAAATCTCTCAATCAATGCTGGTCCTATGGGTCAGCTCAAGTGGTGGGGACTGAAATAAGACAAACATAGCACACAGCTGTAGAGGATGAGGCATTAACAAAGGACTGGAGCTTGGCCCACATTGCTGATGATGTCACTAGGAACCTGCTGGTGGTAAACAATACCGCTGTTGAAACCTGGCAAACTAAAATGTATATATTTTGTAGATATTGGATGTTCATCTTCAGCCAAATGTATCCAGTTGCTGGTAGATTGGCTAAGTCAGTCATGTCAATCTTATTCATTATTGGTATAATTTTTCATTTTGGGGGTATTTTGAATTCAGCCAACAAAGCATTTTCTGACTAATTTAGATAGAAGTAAAGGGACATAAACTTACAGACACGTAGCGTAATTCAGTCGCAACTATCTGATTATAAATTATGTTTTAGGGTATAAATTATGAAATTAAGTAATGGACAGCACCATGGTGTGTTCAAATTGCCTCATGATTTACAACATGGAAAAAAGATGATAGTGACGAACAACCCCAAAACTATCAAGTGTGTCTGTATGCCACGTCTTTAGTGGGACCTAGATTCTCCTCAAAGTTTCCAGCTTCACCCTGGATGTCCCTAATTTGTGCACCTTCTGAATCTTGGAATTGTAAACTTCCTATTGCTTTTTCTTGCCGTGCGCACGATGTTGACTAAAATTTGCCTAACTTAATTTGAGTTAAGGTTGGAATATTCGTACAATCTGTCTACTATAACAAACAACAAAGTGAGGTAGGAAATACTTGAATTAACCTTCGCCACTCTTAATGGCTCAGGCTGCATTTCAGTTCATAATTATTCTCACTCTACGTCTATTCTAGACAGAGATCAGATATATGCAAATCCGCCTTGGTCCTGCTCCAATAGAAACATAGCAGCCTGAAATGCCTGGCCAGGTCCCACGTAGCTGGGAACACAAGCAAACCTGGACATGTTTTAACCTATCTACAACTCATCAGTGAGGTATTGCCCGAGTCCTGTGACACATTGAGCATAGGACCCACATTTGGCATACCCATTGCACTGAGGGTGTCAACTCCAACAAACAGCAGAGTTATGGAGGAACTATTTGTATTAATCTCATCAACTGGCAAATACTGAGGCAGCATTCCTGTCCATCATTTTTCAACCGATATTCCATTCCAGACAGAGACTAGCCAAATGAAATCAGCTTTATTCCTTCGCTTGCAGGAACAGTCCATGTGAATTATCACAACAACAGATCGACAGAGAAACTGTTTGAATTCGTTTCCTCCACTGGTGATTGTTCAGGCTCCATTCCAGTCCATTCTTTTTCAACCATCATACCACTCTATATAGAGATAAGCCATCTGGAATCAATCTTCTTCCTTCTCCAGCAGTCCAGTGGAACTGACAATCCATGATGTCTCTAGATATGAACAGAAGCTATTTCTCTCCAATTTCGACCTAGTTAGGCTTCTCCAGGGAGGTATAGTTTGCCTCCTTTGGTGTGGTGAGTATGGGGCCCATATCTGGGTAGCCTGTGACAATTATGGCTTTTACTACAACCAACAGTAAAATGATAGAGGAAATGCTTGAATTAATGTCAGCCAAATCAGTGAGACTCCACACCAGTCATCATTTTTCACCATCTATGCAGAGGCCATTCATATTAAAATCAGGCTTGAACCAACTCTAGTAGGATTGGTCCAGTCAGAGGTACTAAGCCAGGTCCTATTCTGATGAGATAACAAGGAGCCCAAGACTGTTTTCAGACTTTTGAGTGAAGTATAGTCTGAGTCCTGTTGCACAGTAAGCACAGGACCATATCTGAATTCATACTCTATTAATTGTGAGCCACTACATGAAAAACATGAAATAAAAGTGAATGCAGAAGTGGTTTGGAATACTAAGGACTCATTCCGAGTGTGGGAGACTAGGATCTTCACAGTAGGTCAGCAGTGCTCCTGTCCCACCAAACTCGCTTTTCGCACAGCGTGACAAAGTACCAAATTTTCCAGTGGGAGAGCCTCAACTGTCACTGCTTTCAGAAACATCTGGCCGGCAGTCTGACCGTAACAGGGCCATCGCAGGGGCTTCCATATTTAGAGAGGTTAATTTCTCATGTATATTTCTTGAATGGGACATTCAGAAACAGCATAGTAGTCCCAAAACAAAAACAGTACAAATGATCTCGAGTATTGGGAAAAACTTCCATGCATGCCAGGTCCAGTTGTTTTTGTTTTTCCGAATAAACTCCAGCTTCGGGGTTTGTTTCTGAAGAAAATAACCATTTCGCGACTAGGACCTATGCAGCATTATGCCAGCTCTTCTTGTTCCTCTGGCATATGTGCAGCCCCTGAATGGACAAATGCACAGAAGGCAGGGTGATGCCATTTCATAACTTGACGGGTGGTCCTTCATCATGAGCAGTGGAGTGGCGAAACTTGAGGGGCCCCCCTGCAAAATTCATGGTCCGGCCCACCCACGCGGCCACGCCCGGTCCAAGTCAGGAGCTCTCAGGATTGGGGCCCGCTGCCCGTGCACAGTGCCAGAGAGGGCCCCCTGTAACCCCCCTCCCACCACAGAGGCTAATGAAACACCACTGATAATGTACCCAAGCCATGGCCTCCGCAGACCTGGAAAGCTGTTGTGCCACCAGATTGATATCTAAATAACTCCCTATGAGTAGTCTAACATAAATATATATTTTAAATATCTATACATTTGTAAGAGATCCATATGCTTTAGCCTGAATCTATGGATTTTCTTATTTCAAACCACGTACTTTGACCTCAGCTTGATTCTGGCTGCTTGCAAATGATACCACATTCATACATTGTTGTGGCATAGAAGAATAACGCGTCTTTCTATCTATATAGCCAAGTTAGTGTGCCGGCTAGCTAGACTGTGTAAAAGAATGAATTGTGCACTAGCCTTGCGTTCCAAAAACCAAAGGATCTCCGGAATGATGCAACATGGAACTTGCCATAGGGAATCTGAGATGTTGCCGTAGCAACAGATAGGCCCCAGAACTGAACCAAAGTGACTTTTGAAGAGGTTATTATAAAGACAATACAAAATAAAATATTATATTTTTAACCCATACCTGTCACAACAAAGAAGTCTGACTGCAATACATGTAGAAAACAATTAGATATCAGAGGTTTACTGACATGTTAATGAATAATTGTGCAGCAAAGCACCAACATTTTAAGTTTCAGAACAGTCAGCAAATTAAAGTTTATAAAAGAAAGAACCCTAAGAAATGAAAACCTGGGTCCTTCATTGATTCTCTTTTGTCAGATAGCAATTTGGAGTTGGTCTTTTGCTGCTACGCCACGCTACGCTGCGTGGGAGGAATATGTCAGGAGGCACTGAGACGAGGAGCGGAGGGCTCCTGAGTGGACCAGTATAAAGTTGGGATTGGGAAAATGCCTTCAGCAATCTGCCCATAATCAACCTGTAAACATGCCTGCAGTTGGCCTGAAATCGGCCTGCGCAACCCCAAGGTCCAGGCAGGGGAGGGATAGAGGCCAGTAAGTGAGTGATCATGATGGCCGAGCTGGCCTGCCGCAGCGTATTGTGCTGTGGCCACCCCTGTTGCCCCTGCTACCAGCTGCCTCAAGACCCTAGAAAGCGTTGGATTGGTAACCTGGCACTCGGGCAATTCCCAAGGGGCCGGTATTCTAATTCCAGCTGTGGGCTGCTTTTTTGAGCAGCCTGAGTGGCTGATTTGGGCAGTTACTGCGTTGTTCGATGTCGCCAGCGGCCAAGTTGGTGCCCGAGTGGCCTTTCTGGAGGCAGATGGGTGTCCATTGCCTACCTTTTATCAACGGGCAGAGGTGTCACTCCCTTTCTCTAGCTGGGCCGGCCCATTAATATATGCATAATGTGCGTTGGCCAGGGGCCTGAGCAAAAGTGGCCTCACTTGTTTTCACGTGTGTTTCATCAGTGTAAACTAATCCATGCATTTTCTTTACACCCCCCCTTTTCTATATAAAATTTCACAGAAGCAGTGTTTTGCGAAAAGGCAATATGCAAATGTGGGCCACTGTTGCAAATGGTCCATTTTGCTGGGTTATCCCCAAACCTTTTGCTTCATCCTCCTATTTTGTCCTGACCTCATAATGCCATGAGCCTCACAAAGTGATGAGCATTGAATTATTCACCCACAACAGGACTCACCCCTCCGGGCCTTGGAAAGCCCCTCTTCCAATCTTGCCCCAACTCGGACTGAGAATGAGCTACTGATGCGGAATGAAGGGGAGCCTATCAGATGGTGGTGGTAGGTTTTCTTAATCTTTTAGTCTTTTGAGAATGCCGAATTTTAACTTGTTTTTCTTCCTGCTCTTCATAACAGCTTTTAAACACTCTAAAAGCCCTATTTCAGTATGTATTGTCTCCGAGGCTTTTGGGGTCTTCTTTTGTGATGATGTTAATTAATCATGCATTAACCTCTTCACTGCTGTGCGAATTCCGCTGCAGAACTGGACATTCCAATCGCGGGTGTGGTCTTAATGGCTCCCGGCCAACATGAGCAGACGCCCACCGTGACTCATGACGGCCAGGAGCCGTCATGACCATGGAAGAGGATAAAGTCTTATCTATCTGTTGTAAGAAAAGAACTGGCCTCAAGCAGCTACGACCATGATCTGAAAACCTTTAGCCTTTGTCAACCATAGCTGATTAGTAGTGTGGCCCCACCAATAAGTATATAAAATCAATGAATGGAACTAGACTTCGGCTGCAGTCAAGGGTCATTGGGCTGCCTTCTCCTGCTTTTCTCACTCTATTCTACATCTCAGCTATCATATTGCTTTGTTTATACATCAAAGCCGAGATTTACTATAATTTTGCATCGGGATTGCATCTCTTTTACACAACCCCGAGATAAAATAATTGTTGGCATATACTAAGCCATGCAAAGCCACTTTGCGTGGTTTAGTAAATACAAAGTAATGTGATGCAGATCATGGTGCTACATTGCGTTATTTTGCATCAGGTAGGCGTTACGTGGGTGGAGCATGTAACGGGCCAATGTCCTACTTTACTGGGCAACCTCTGAGTGAGCTTCAGTATTACAATAATTGGCTCAGCTATGAAACTGAGGGATAATGTGATGCCAGCACCCTCATTCCTGCTGTATTATGTGCAGAAATAAATCCTCCAATAGCGCCCCTGGCCAGTGCTTATCAAAGCCTTTCAATGAAGATATGTGACTTTGTCATACTAAAAAATATATGGAGACATTAAATCACACAAACCGCTGCAGTTGGGGGAGATACTATTCCACCTTTGCTAAGTTAATTGGAAATGTATACTGTTTTGTAGCTGACCAAAGTTTGCCATAGTACTTTATGGATGCAATACATATTTTCACCTAGATTAAATTGCTGAAGATGTAAAATTATGAAACAAAGGGTAGCGACCAAGCAAGGGGCCTGGGGCCCAAATGTAAGCAATCAAATTGGTCCCCCATAACCAGGTTTGATAGTGAAAAACCCCACAAAAAACAGTAATTGTGGAAAGAGGGCCACTTACACTTCTAGGACACTGTTGCTGCACTACGTACAGATTGCCCTTGAATGTGGGCTGTATTTGAGAACAGATATTACATGGGTGGAGCATGAGTATTCCCGTGCATCCACCCATATATTTTGATAGAAAGCCAGATTTATTAAAGTCAGCAAACCTGGGTAAACCCGAGTTTGCACCAAAATGATGCACCTACATGATCTTGGCATAACGAGGGGAAATATCTTTGTGCCTCCTCCTTGATTCCCTTTGCCTGTGCGCTGCATTCTGCAACAGACATACAAAGAAGAAAAAGCCGCTAAGGATTGATTTTTTGCAGGAAAGTATCCCTGCTGAACAAAAACAATCCTGACCACAACACAGGCACCCTGGCACATGGTGCAAGGGTGCCTGCATTGGTGCTAGGCAGCCACAAGTGCACCTGCTCAGGAAGAGAGCTGAACAGCGCCATATCTTTGTAAAAATGCCATATTTCATCTCTCTCCCCTTCATGCAACGCAGTGCAGCAACTTGCCTTGCTGTATTCTGTTGCGTGAAATGTTAGTAAACCTGGGCTGCAGAGTTATTGAAAGATCTTGGGGCTTATTTACAAGCCCCTTGCGTCGCCTGTGCGTCACTTTTTCCCATATTAAAAGTGACACAGTGCAAGGGGGCTTTTAAATAAGCCCCCTTGTTTATACCTTGGCTTACTATCGTCCGTGGATTGTTAGGAAGTGTGTTGTGTATCAATTGTTGGCATTATTTTAGACACCAAAGGGGGCTCAGGATTCACTTAGGTTTCTAAAAATGAATGTTTGGCTTCTGCTGAGCTAAGGTTTTGGTGCATGCATTTTGTAACTAAATCATTTTGAATGAATACAACAATATAGAGTATTAACAGACGTAGTTAATTACATATCACGTCGTTCTAGCTCCTTGGATTGCGGGCTTTGCACAATCTTTATAGCTGAGTTTTTTTGGTTCACTATTTATACTCTTCAGAAGGATAAAAGACCGCGTGAACTCAGAAGGATTTGTTCTGTTGTCAGTTATAAACACATTGCCCAATGATCTTGTAGGCGAGTAGTTGTGGACAATCCAAAGAAATTGTGAATTTATTCAAATAGCGTTCAGTTTATTAGTATTTGGCTTTGCATAGAGCATTTCTTTCAAAGGTACAATTGCATATGTTGCATGCAATTTAATCTGTAAACTAGATAAGTTTTTAAAACACCTTTTTGGGAGGGTAATATTTGTACTCATTCAGATGGAAATAAGTGGCCAGACGATCATTAGTACAACATAAACCCATGGTTTGAGGTACACATGTTTCTGTGTTGTAAACATGGAGAAATGTATGCAACTGGTCGTGACAATGTATATGTATGAAATTATATAAAACACATATCCATAAATCTACAGAAACGGCGCCAGAATTTGGGTGATACCTTGAAATTGTTTGTTTAAAAAGGTTTGTGTACAAGTATTTCAGTACAAACTTCTGTTCTCTCACTTCCAAGAAAGAAATAATCTACAAAGAGTTGTTAATTAACAATAAATTAATAGCTCTCCCTAGTAGTAAAACAGACAAAACTCTTCGCACATGCCATCGGACGTGCACAAATGTATGTGCCCTTCTGATTTTTTTAGGGCAGTTGGAATTTATGGAAAGACTTTCCAGGTGCGTATAATGATGCCCATTTTGGTAAAATTTGTGTGGCTGATTAGTAATATTGGAAAACAATGGTTGCTTTCTGGGGCAAGGTTTCAGAATATCATTGGAATAGTTCAGTAAATTTAGACGTTATTTTTACCCCACGGAATTGCACCTCGAATTGGCAATATAAAAACTTTACCCTATTGGTAAGAAATTGGTTAAAGTGAGTTTGACACATTCAGGTGATAGCTGGGCTCATAGCTGAATAGTTGTGGTATTATTTAAATTATGTGTTTGATTTCATGTTTGGGATTGCAGATCGTCACATCCTCTGCATAACGAGTTTTTTTAATTGATTTTCAATGCTTGCACATTATCCATCAAATTATGTTAGAGTACCTTGTGTCTGTGGCAAAAATCAATAACGTGGGAAGTATTCAAGTAAACTTCTTTTAAAGTTAAATTTTAAAAAAGTTTTAGCCATGCACACAACCATGGTTCTAGGTAGCTTATATAAAAATAATCAATAAAATATGTTTATTATTTTAATGTTTTTTTATCACATTTTCCTTTAGTGCATCGCACATTTAGGTGTCAATGTATCTCTCAAAAGCTGTATAGAAAGATTATTTTTGAAATTAAACACTAACACAAACTTTGAATAAAGAAACGAAGGAGTAGTTTAAATGCAGGCTTTGGACTCCTATTAAAAATGAAAGCATATTTCTGAAGGCCAAGTGGAGGGAGTGGCTGGAGAGAGACAGGGGAAAAGGAGGAACACACAACACATAAATAGTAGGTGTGGGTGCTTGAAACTGGGGGGAAGGTACATGCAAATATAGGAGACTAGAGAAATGGAGAGTACAAATAAAAATGGAACTCTCAAGGGCAGTAATGATGAGGATGCAATGTTAAAAGTTGTTTTCTTGACAGCCTCTGCCATGGGCAGAGTTTCTCCCTCACCAGATTAGTTTCATCTATTGTTTTTTGCTCACATTTGTGTTCCTACTTTGATAACTAAGACCCTCTTTGCAAGTGGCCCATTACCCCCAGGTCCCTCCGTCCTCGACGCCTTCATACTGAACAAGTGGAGATAACTATCTCCCGACAGAAAAAAAGAGCAGAGGCATGCTGGGACCCTAATTACTGCCCCTCCCACCGGGAGTACATAAGCAGTACTTACCCAGCATCCCGTCTGTTCTTTTTTTCTGTCTGTCGACAGAAGTTTGCTGTGGGTGCTGGTGCTGCTCCTGCTGGGCTTGAGTGGCTTCCCTCTCCTGGATCTCCCCGTCCGGCTGCCTGGCTGTGCGGTCGGGGTGTCTGCTGTCCTGCCTCCTGGCCTGCCGGGCTTGCTGGGGGCTGGTTTTCTTCCTTTCCATGGCTTTGTGGTAGCGGGCCGGCCCTTTGCGGCTGGTGCGCCGGCCTCCGGCGGTCGCTTCCGGGTCATGGGGGCACGTCTTCCTGGGTCCTGGCTGCTTGGGAGACGTGTTGTTTTTGCCTCTGGATGTGTCCTCTGCGTGTGCTGGAGTGCCTGCTTGGTGGCGCTGGGTCTTCCTTCACGCGGACGTTGGATTTCTTTGGACGGATCCTCTCGGCGGCCTGCCCGGCCCTGGCGTGGTGCCTGGTGTGCGCCTGCGGCTGGTGTGAAGGGGGGCCCTGGTTCGTGGGTCGGGCCTTCCTTCGGGTGAGTTCCGCATAGCGGTCTCTTTTTTCCCCTTCTGTTTTCTTCAGTGCTGCCTTCTCTGCATGCACGCCCGGCGCTTGGGCTGGGAGCCTGGGTTCGTGCCTCTGTGCCTCGACCTCGTCCTTTGTGTTGCTGAGGCGTGTGGGTGCCCTGCGCCTTGAGCTGGTTGGGGGAGGGGGGGCTCTTGTCGGTGTTCCGGCATTCCTCCCGGGGTGCTGGGGGCTGGATTGTGTGGCTCCTCTGCTCTTGCCATGTGTGTGCTTCGGGGATGTGTTGTCTCCCTGGCTGCTACCTTGTTTCATCTTGTCCTTTCATGTTTGGGACATATGATTTCTTGCAGGGTCTTGTGCATACGCTCTATCCCTCTGTGCTGTCTCCCTCTGTTTTCATTCCAGGTTGGTCGGGTGTTCCTGTCGTTTTTCCTGCAGGGAGGGTGTGTGACATAATGGCCAGGGCTGCTGTCCTCCATGCTAGGGTACCCAGTTCGTGCCTCTGCGTTGGTTCAACACCCTGTGATTCGGGGCACTTCACTCATTTGACCGTGCCATGATTGTATGTGTCCTTAATCAGTGCTTATATACAGCAACTGTGTTGTTCATTATGTGCCGGTGCTCCGCTCGGTGTCCACTGGCTCGAATTATGCACTCATTTGTCCTGCTCATGTCACACGGAGTTGTGGGTGGCTGCAGGGTTTTAAAGTGTGCTTCTATGGCTTTTCGGTTGACGCGCTGTGCTTCTTCGGCTGGGCTTCTGCGGCAGTCCTTGGCCTGTGCTGTTGGCTATTTCGGCCGGGAGCTGGGGCCCGATGTTGAGTCTTGTCCCTGTGGTGGCTGTGGATCTCGCTGGACATGGGTTCGGATCCTGCTGACGCTGTTGTTGTGTCCTGCGGTGGTCGTTTTCGGTTCCTGCTTGTGCCTCTTGGGGCTGCGGGTATGCTCCCTGCTGCCTGCTGTAACTGACAAGTCCCCGCTTCTGTCAGTGCCTGCGTGTCCTCTCCTTGCCCTGGTCGTGGGCTTTGGGTTGCGACTGCGCTTCCTGTGGGTGCCCGTTCTGTTGGGTTGCCTGCTGCGGCCTTGGTGCTCTCCGTCCTGGTGTTCTCTGGGGTCCTTTGCCCCCGCCTCCCTCCTTCTGCCCTTGGGTGTCTGTCCCGGGGTCTGTTTTGGTGGGGGCGCTTTGTCTGCCTGTGTGGTGCCCATGACCTAGCGTCTGGAGGGCTGTGTTTCCTCTGGTGGTTCCTGTCCGGGCTGCTTTCCTCCTCCTCCGGGCTGGCCAGCTGTGTCGCTCTCCCGGGGCTGGGGTGCGTTGGTGGTTGTGCCTACTGCTGATTCGCTTCATCTCTCGGCGTGGTTCGGGGGCTCTTTTTAGCCCCGTTCCTCTGTCTTGAGGGGCTGCTCGTTGTTGGTGGTGCTGTGTCGGGTGGCTTGCGTGGGGTTTGCCTACGCTGCCTCTTCCCCTTCTCCGGCCCTCTGTGTTCTGGGGGGTGTTGCCACTCTGCTGATGTTGCTCGCCCCTTCTCCTTGTTTGGCGCGGCTGGCCTGTCTTTAGGGTTACTGGCCTGTTTCCGGGTTCGGTGCTCTTTGGTTTGCGCTGCCCCTCGGTTGCCTTTGGCTTTGGCTTCCTTGGGCTGGGTTGGAGGTTTTTTGTTCCCTTCTGCGGTGCCTCCTTTTTGTGCTCCTCTCCCTTGGTCTGCGTGGTGGGTGGTTTCTGCCGATTGGCTTCTCCCTTTGGTTTGCTGCCTTGGTCCGCCTCTCCCTCCCGGGGGGTGAAGGCTGGGTCTGCCGGTGCCCATGGGGTTGCGCCCTCTCCGCGCCCCTCCGGTGTGCCCTTCCGCCCTGGTGGGCCGGCTCCTTCCCCTGTCGGGCCCCCGAGTTCCGGGGGGCGCGATGGTGGCCGGTCGGGGAGTCGGACTCACGGCTCCCGCCCCGTCGTCGGGTGCGGCTCTCTCCCCTGCCTGGCGTTCGTTGGCTGCTTCTGTGTTGTTGGCCTTCGCTCTTGCCGTTTGGTGGCCTGCCTCTGTTTGGCGTGGGTTGCTGTTGCCTCTGTGGTGGCTGTTTCCCTTTTAATTTGCTGGCCCTATCTGTGCTTGCTCCTGGGGTTCCCGGTGTTGTTGGGGGTCTCACCTGCCTGCTTCCGCCTTGCCCTTTGTCGGGTTCCTGCTCTGGTGTCAGGTTTGCCTTTTGCTTCCTCGGCGGCAGTGTCTGTTGGGGTTTGCGTTTCTGTTTCCCCTTCTTCTGACCTGGTGCTGCCTGGGTTCCTGACTGGTTTGTTCCCAGTTGGGGACCTCCTGTGGGTTTGGCTTCTCTGTCGGGGGTTGTGGGGAGCCTACTCTTCTTGCCCTGGTGCTTCCTCGCCCCGGGTTGTCTTTCCGGTGATGTTTTCTCTGGGCATTGGTGTTCTTGCCGCTGCTGTGTGTGCCTGGCTGTCTTTTGCTGGTGCCGCGTCCTTGCCTTTCCCCTCTCCGGGTCTCCTGTTCTCCCGGTTGGTGGCCTGGGGCTGTGCTGCCTTTCTGTGCTGGGTGTCTGCTGGGGCTTTCTGCTCTTGCGTGTTGGTCTTCTTTTGGGGCTCTACGCTCTGCTGTTGGGACCGCATCCTGCTGGGTCCTTCGGGGCCTTTTTCCTGCTGGCGGTTCTTGGCGTTTTCTTTCGCCTGTGTTGGGGCGTTTGTTGGGCCCTTTGCCTCCGGTGGTCTGCGGGTTTCCTGCTCGTTCTGGTTGTCCTCGGGCAGTGCCTCCTGGGCTTCCTGGCTGTTTTGCCTGCTCTGGGGGTGTTCTGCTGTGCGTTTCCTGGTCTTTGTGTCCTGGTTCGCTACTGCCTCCCTTGTTTTCTCCGGCCTTGGTTCCCGTTGTGGGGCTGTTGGGTGCCCTCCCCCCTCCTCTCTCTCGGTGGGGTTTGGTTCTGTGGTGCTCTTGCCTCGGTGGGGTTCTCCCTCCTGGCTGCGGGTTGTCTGGGGTCTTCTGCTTATGGCCCTCTGCTTCCTCTGGCCTCCGCTTTGGCGGTTTTCTCTGTTCTTTTCCGCCCTTCTGTGTGGTTCTGGCGGTGGTGTGCTGGGGTCTCCGGTTTCTTCCTGCCCTTTTTGCTGTGCGGTGGGCTCTGCTTGGGCTCGTTCCCGCGTTTTGTTTGGGCCTGCGGGTCCTCCTGCGTGGTCGGGTTGCTTGGCTCTGGTCCTTGCTTCCTGGTTGTGCTGGCGTTTGTTGTCCTCTTTTTTGAGGTTTGCTTGGCACCTCTCCGTCGTTGCTGGGTTGGGGCCTTGTGGTGTTGGTCTGGGTGCTGTGCTCCCTGGGCTTTCTTTTTGCTGCTGCTCCTGCCCTTGCTGCCGGCCTGGCTTGGGTGTGGGGTTCCTGGGCGTTCCTGTGTTTTCTGGGCGCCTTCTTTTGCTGCCTTCTGTCCTTCGTTGGGCGGCTGCTGGGGTTTCCCGGTTGCTCGGTGCTCCCCTTCTGCCTTGTGTTCCCTCCCTTTGGGGTTGGGGTTTTCTGGGCTTCTGGTCGGTTTCTCTGTTTCCGACCTGGTTTTCTTTTCTTTATTGAGGTTTCCGGTCTTGTTGCCCTTTCCTTGTTTGGTGGGCTTTTGACTTGGTTGTGGGGTTCTTCCCCGTCCCTGTCTTTTGGGCCGGCTTCTCGGTCCTGTTCGGCTCCTGGGTGCTTGTTGCTTCCTGGGCCTTCTCCGACGGTTTTCCTCCTCGGATCTATTGGGCTGGAGTCCTTTCTTTTTGGGAGTTTGGCCGTATTTTCGGCTCTGTGCTTCTCCTTCTTTTTGGGCTGGGTGCTTGTGCCTGCGCTCTGTTGGCCTTGTCTTTCTTTGGCTTCTTCAGGTTGTCTCGTCTTCCTGGTGGGTCTGCCTGGTCCTGTGTCCCTTCCTGCTGGTTCTGGCCTTGGCGGTCTTCTCCGGTGGGTTGTTTTGGCTGGTGTTGGTGTCCTGGTCTGGGTCCCGGTTGTTGGTTTCTCGGGTTGGCGGCCTCCTTTTCTTGCCGTCCTGGGCTTTTCCTTTGTCTCCGGTCCTTGTCCCTGTTGTCCTGTTCTGGGTTGCGGGCCGGGTGTTTCCTGCGGTCTTCCTTTCCTCCTTCTCGGTGCTCCCTTGGGTGGATGCTTTTGTTGTGGTTTCCTGGGTGTGCTTGTGCGTGCGGAAGGCCGGGTTTTATGCTTTGGTATTCTCCACTTGTTCAGTATGAAGGTGTCGAGGACGGAGGGACCCGGGGGTAATGTCCTATTACTTTCCGGTAATCTTCATTACTCCGGGTCCCGTAGTCCTCGACACCTTCATACGCCCCGCCCTCCCTCCCGGACGGCCGGCCTTCCTGTCTGGGCTTGGTTGTACAGACGGGATGCTGGGTAAGTACTGCTTATGTACTCCTGGTGGGAGGGGCAGTAATTAGGGTCCCAGCATGCCTCTGCTCTTTTTTTCTGTCGGGGGATAGTTATCTCCACTTGTTCAATATGAAGGTGTCGAGGACTACGGGACCCGGAGTAATGAAGATTACCGGAAAGTAATAGGACATTAATTCTGATGGGCAAGATAATGACAGGCACCGGGTTCACTGCAATGGTGAGTTTAGTGGGAATTCTGCTGCCTAATGGTAACGGAATTTGTATGAGCCACTCGTAATTAGGTGCTAACAGTTTTCCGAGAATATTTCTCTGATTTGTATGATGCACTTGTTGCATTCTCATAGCTTTGGCATTTTGGTATAGGGTTGGAATTTTCTTAAATAGTAATATTAAATGTTTGTCAAGAACTAACAGGGGAATCACAGTGTTGTGCTTTACACTAGTCATAAATTTCGTCTTGAAATGACTTGATTGATCAATTAAGTGCAGCTGTCAGCGCCCCATTACTTTCGCTCAAATCAAAATCAAGTATTGAGTGGTGTTGGTCAGTTGAGTTGCAGATTCTGGACAGATGTGGAACTCTGTGGTATAGGTTTTTAAACATGGGCCCCATTCCCATCCACCTTCTTGAACAGGCCTTTCAAAATGCTGTTATCCACTACAATTAACAGTATAGTGGTGAGATGTAAAGCTTGGTTTCCTGTTTGCAACAAAGCTCCTTCGTGAAGCTGAAATTGCTTTCCTCAGTCCATGCTTGTTTCAATATTCAAAATACCGCAATTTGAAATATAGATCCTAAAATGGTAAATGGGTTTCTGTGAATGTAAAGCTAATTTTTCACCTTGGGGTTTCTGATTGACATTATAGCTAATAACCGGAGGCTTGCTCCTATTGTCTCTTTGATGTCACTCAGTGGCAAACATCCCAGATATTCACAGTTTTTAGGTGATACTTCTGCATGTTCATCTAATCACTGTCAGGAGCAATTACAAGATTGTGCATGCTCTATAGTCGAAGCAACTCTATAGGAGAAGCACCTGTTGCATATGTTTGAATATGATTCCAGGTTGGTCTTTGCTGCTGCAGAGTTTTTTAATAGTTAATTGTAAGGAGATTCTCCTTGTTCTTTTCTCTGTGAAGAACGCTGGCCCTTGTTATTTTGATTCAGAAAAGGGGGTGGTGATGAACAGAGTGCCTGAATTAAGCAGACCACTCTTACCCAGTCCAAAGATCAGGGCTTGATCCATCACCGTTTTTTAGCTCACTGCACCATCCCAGCTCAGAACTTGGCTATATGCAAATTAGTCTGTTCCTGTCCCAGTGCATGATGGGAACAGGGCAAACCAAAGTACCAAGCCAATTCTTATACTGGGAAGGAAACAAGCTACCGGGGACCGGTTTCTGGCATTTCAGCCTCGTCGGCCCGGCTTGCTTGAATCCTGATGGTGCAATGAGCAAGGGACTCACATCTGAGTATACCCTTCCACGCTTATGGTGGACAAAATGATTCAGAAAAGGGGGTGGTGATGAACAGAGTGCCTGAATTAAGCAGACCACTCTTACCCAGTCCAAAGATCAGGGCTTGATCCATCACCGTTTTTTAGCTCACTGCACCATCCCAGCTCAGAACTTGGCTATATGCAAATTAGTCTGTTCCTGTCCCAGTGCATGATGGGAACAGGGCAAACCAAAGTACCAAGCCAATTCTTATACTGGGAAGGAAACAAGCTACCGGGGACCGGTTTCTGGCATTTCAGCCTCGTCGGCCCGGCTTGCTTGAATCCTGATGGTGCAATGAGCAAGGGACTCACATCTGAGTATACCCTTCCACGCTTATGGTGGACAAAATGATTCAGAAAAGGGGGTGGTGATGAACAGAGTGCCTGAATTAAGCAGACCACTCTTACCCAGTCCAAAGATCAGGGCTTGATCCATCACCGTTTTTCGATGGTGCAATGAGCTAAAAAACGGTGTTGGATCTAGCCCTGATCTTTTGACTGGGTGAGAGTATTCTGCTTAATTCAGAGACTCTGTCCCTCACCACCCCTTGTTGTAAATATCCTTGTTATTTTAGCATGGATGTGCTACTTACAAACACAACAATGAATAAATAAATTGTGCATTCTGTATAAGAGAAGAGACTTATTCATGTTTGAACATACCTGGTTACAACAAGGAGAAATGCTTGCATTTTCTCTGGTTCAGTAATGTGTGTTATGTTTCCAGCTTTCGTGTAGTAGAATATATGGAACATATAGTAGAACCCTATAGTACATATAGTAGAACATATAGTAGAACCCTATAGAGTTTATAGTTTGTAGTCTCATCCGCTGCCTTTGAGGATGGATTTAAGAGTGGAGATGGAGTCTCAGGCTCAACACACAATGTGACATTGTGAATGTTTTGCGGGCACACAGAGCCTAGCACATCTTTCTTAAGCAGACATGGTGACTCTTGTGCTGTAGTTGTCTAATATACTCTAGCCTCAGAGTTCAGTCTTTTTCTATTCTTAGAATTTTGCATATGCCAGAAGTCTTAATGGTAATGTGTTAATGGTACAATGAGACTCAAGATGGGACCTAAGAAGAGCTTTCTCAGACCACAATTAGCAGAGATTCTCCTGTGGCTAGAGCTGTACCTCTTGTCTGACCCCCATACTTTGCCCAGACTTCAGTCCACCGATAAGGGCAGATGACATCCAGATCAGTGCCTTTAATGATACACTTTAAGTTTCATTCTTTGCAAGTGCTTCAGTCCATTACAATTACCCTTCAACTGATGTAGTTTCAGTTTGCAGAAGTTTAAAGATTTTTTATTAAACATATCATTATTAGGTCTAAACACCTTTTAAAAATACAGTTGAAGCACATTAGCCATATTTTGGAACATCTTTTGCCGGCTGGTCAGGGAGCGGCCGCAAAGTAGGTTATAAATGGTTCTTGACATTTTGCTTGCCAATCAAATCACTTTGAAGTTTTTTTCTGATTGGCTGCTGAAAAACCTCCAATCAAAATTATCCAAGTTTTCATGGCGAAAGGGACAGCAACTTCCTGTTTTGATTTTGTTATTTTGTGGAAAACTGTCAAACCTTTTCTTTGTCTTTGTCAGTTAGTGGGAGACCATGAAATAAGTCCAAGAAAAAAGTGACAACCAGAGAGCGTATGAGTCACTAAGGGACAGAATTTGAATTTGAATTTAAAAACATTTGTAAAGCGCTCATGTACTAAACAGTTTCTTGGCGCTGGGAGCTACAGTGGTAAAAACAGGCAAACAGAGGAACGCGGCTAACCAGTAAACGCTTGCTGGAACAAAAGGGTTTTTAAGGCCCTGCGGTATTCCATATAAGACGATAGGAGTCTTATTGAAGGGGGAAGGGCATTCCAAAAGGTGGGGGCCAGAACTGAGAATTTCTGACCACCAGCTCTTTTCTTCTTAAAGCGTGGTACTGCTAGCAAGCCCAAAGAAGAGGAACGAAGAGCTCTCGGCGGGCAGTAATTTGTAACGGCAGAGTTGATAAATGCCGGGGCAGTGCCCGCTCGGGCTTGAAATGTGAGGCATCCCAATTTAAACAGTGCCCGCTGCTTAATAGGGAGCCAGTGGAGGGCTTTTAAAAGGAGGGTGGAGTGATGTGACTTAGCCAGGCCATAAACCAGGCGGGCTGCCTGGTTCTGGACCAGCTGGAGACGATGAAGGCCATATGCGGGAGCACCATTGAAAACGATGTTCCCGTAGTCGATTTTTGACAATACCATGGCCATTACGATCAATTTGAGGGCGGAAACAGAAAAAAAACGGGAGATTTTCCTGATAGTCCGTAGGGAAAAAAAGCAAGAGGAAACAACTGAACTGATATGTGAGTGGAGAGTGAGTTGATGATTAAGAATAATGCCCAGCGTTTTAACTGAAGGGGAGGGAGTAGGGGGGGTGCCTAAAGATGAGGGCCAAAAAAGAGGTGACCATGGATTTGCGACCCCGCCCGTCAGAACCAGCTCCGTTTTGTCCGGATTTAATTTAAGATGGTTTGTATTCATCCAATCACGGATAAATAACATCACGGACTGGAAGCTGGTTTGACCTGGCGAGGCCGGGGACAGGTCAAAAATAAGTTGGAGGTCATCGGCATAATTGTACACCACGACCTCCATGTGCTGCAAAGCAAAAATGAGAGGGAAAATGTATAAATTAAAAAGTAGAGGGGAGAGGGAAGAGCCCTGAGGGACCCCGCACGTGATTTCACGAGAAGGAGCAGCAAATTCTGCCAGATGGACAGCCTGGGAGCGATCAGACAGGAAGGACTCCAACCAAGCCAAGAGGGGGCCCTCGATGCCCGCCAGCCTGACACGGCGTAAGAGAATGGAATGGTCCACCGTGTCAAAGGCGGCGGACAGGTCTAATAATACGAGGGCCTGGGGTACGTTGGAGTCCAATCCCTCCCTGAGGGAGAAGTATGTAGCTGTCAGGCGCATGGTGGATAAGGCGGTAACAATTGGGCAAAAAAGATGTAAAGGATGTAACTGTAATGAGTTAAGAGCTGTAATGGGAAAGGGAGTGACAGAGTAATGGAAGCAGGTGTGGCTTGCAAATAATGAGGAAAAGTAGTGAAGGCAGAAACAAGAACTTGAGTGACCTGAGATGAAAACTCGGGAAAGTAGCAATAAAAGGAGAGATAATTAAGTACCAGCTTCAGAAGAGGAAAATGGAGGCTTGAAGATGGATGTTAGAGAGTATCTGAGGTAGAGGTGAGGTAGAGGTGAGGTAGGTGGGGAACTGGGAAGAAACAGAGGTGAGAGTATTTGAGAAGTAGATATGAATGTAAAATTGACATTGTGAAAGATGTTTAGAGGATAAAAGGCTTAAAACTGAAGCAAAGTTAGGAAGAACAATGAAATGGAAAAATGAATGGGATTGAGCTTAATAGTTTAAGGAGAAAGCGGGAAAAGAGAAATTGCATTTAGGTGAGAATGAAGAGGAAGTTCCTCTCGCAATTGGTATTAAGTATCCCTATGGTTGACGCTAACCCAGAGCCCTTTTTTATGCATTATTATGTAATATATATTATGTTTTTTCTGCGTTTATTCCTGCTCTAATAAAAATATTTTTAAAAGAAAAGAGAATGAAGAGGAAGTGGAGGTGAAAGGAAAACAGGGAGAGATATAGGTGATTACGGTAGAGCTAAAGACGGCAATGTGATAGTTGGGGATAAGAGGCTACAGAGTAAACAGGTAGGGAACATATTAAAGAGGCTAAGGTGTTAAGAACCCTCAGAGAAATAGAGCCAAGACTAAAACTGTCAGATAAAGAGAAAGAGATTAACAAGTAGGTGCTTTGAGAAAGATATGAGTGCTGGGAGTGGGTGATTGAGTGGCTCAGAGAATGGGGTGAAAGTAAACAACGGACAGAGGTTTAAGCATTTGATATTTGGGGCCTGATTCACAAAGGTAAATTTACACTTTTTTAAGGTTACTATATTTTTTGGTATTAACAAACTTTGAGATTAATTTTACTAATCATAATTTTAGGACTGTGAAGACTGTACATAAAAAGGTAAAGAGAGGCTTATCTTTTTATGTGTGGAGTCTCCGTAGTCGTACAATTACTACTAGTAAACTCGCAGTTTATGAATACCAAAAGTATTATACACAAATTTGTAAGCTTACTTTTGTGAAACAGGCCCGTAAATTTTAAATTGAGTGAAAAACTGAAATAGTTGGATGTAATAGGATTTTGGCGTTGTGGCTAAGGCGACTGCGGAGAGCATGGTCGGCTGATCTAGGAAAAAGACAGAATTGGGTTTGACTGAGGAAGAGATGGGATTAGAAGAATACCTGGAAAGTGATAAGAAGATATTAGCTATGTAGGTGAAAGGGATAAAGATGAAGGGAACCGATTCACAGAACTAACTTAAGACAAAATGCTAAACTTACTACCATTTTGGTATTTACAGAAGGCACTTAGGGGCCAGATGTAGGTCGGTCGGTAACGGCCGAAAATCGGTATTTTCGGCCGTTACCGACCGGTATTGCAGGAATGGTATGTAGGGCCCTTAATTTTACAGAATCGGTAAATTTACCGATCGGTAAATTTACCGATTCTGTAAAATACCGAATCGGTATTTTTACCGAATCGGTAGATTTGAGATGTAGGTGGGACTCTTCTGAGTCCCACAAGCCTTACAAAATCGGTATTTTACCATCAAATCCAATTTGATGGTAAAATACCGATTCCGGTGTGCATGTACATGTGTGCATGCACACCTCTGCCATATGACAGGCACACCTGCCCTTGGGGCATGTATGCCTGCCACATGGCACCCGAGCCTGTTTTGGGGGGGCCAGAGGGTGTCAAAGTGACACCCCCTGCACCCTTGAGAAATTCGGTTATTTAGCGATTCTGTAATTACAGAATCGGTATTGCCCATTGATTCCTATGGGCTTCACAGCCCATAGGAATCAATAGGAAATACCGATTCGGTATTTCCAGATTCGGTAAATACCGAATCTTAAAGATTCGGTATTTACACATCTGGAAATACCTACATCTCCCCCCTTCATATTTACCACTTCTTAAATACCGAATCGGTAAAATTCGGTATTTAAGAAGTGGTAAATGAGAATTACCTACATCGGGCCCTTAGTCATTTCGGTATTCACAGAAGTTAGGAGTCCTAACTTTAGGACTCCTAAATGCCTTCTGTGAAGACTGAAAGTCTTAAAGTTAGGATTTTTCTCAGTTTAGGAGTAGTAAAGTTAGTCCTAACTTTACTACTGCTAAACTGAGAAAAATCCTAACTTTAAGACTTTCAGTATTCACAGAAGACATTAAGGAGTCCTAAAGTTAGGACTCCTAACTTCTGTGAATACCGAAATGAGTAAGTGCCTTCTGTGAATACCAAAATGAGTAAGTGCCTTCTGTGAATACCAAAATGGTAATAATAAGTTTAGGATTTTGTCTTAAGTTAGTTCTGTGAATTGGGCCCCAGGATTGGGTAAAAGTTAGAGATGTTAAAAGAAACAGGAATTGGAAAATATCATAGATCTATACGTCATTACATTTCTTCGTTATTTCAGAGACAGAGGAGTTCTGTAAAACCATGCCGTACTTAATAATATCCGAAAACAATAGTACATGTATTTCATAGTAAAGTATTTGTTTTATACAGCAAGAGGTTTATACTTTTTTTCTAGTTCAAAAGATTTTATTGATGTTTCATGTAAGTACACGGAAAACCCAAAAAAGAAAATAGACAAAAGACAAAATGAAAACACAGTTTACAACACCATACTAAAGATTTAATGCATCAAATCACTGGTACGGTATTGTATACTCAGTTTTAATACATGTATAAAATCCCTACAAATTCTTGTATGAGCAAGAGATCAATTTTGCTGAACATATAGGCATCCACCAGTTGTGCGTGGACATTAATCTGTTTTGGCATAATATAGCTCTACATGTGCAAGAGCTGATTGCACTCCTGACATGGCATCCCGGAAGCCCAGTTAAACTAAAATAGACTTGTATTTGCTTTAGTAACAAATTATGGTATTTTATCATTCTTGCACTTGTAGCGTTTAGTGATGCAATTACTTGGATATCGCGAGGGTATAAAGTCATGTGGCATTTTTTAAGATGATTACGGGTCATATGATGTCACTTTATGAGACGCCATGGGAGTTAAAGAGCATGTGTGGCAACTTCTGCTACCTCTGGTATTTTGTTGAAATGACAACCATAATGAAAACACATTGATGCAGCCTTAATGCAAAAAAGTCTTCTTACTGGGAGAAAAGGGCCGTGGGAATATATATGCATAGTAATGTTAAGAAATTGAGAGCACTGAAAATTGTGTTCTGAATTGCTGCAGGAGAGAGGATTCTTCAGTAAAAGGGGAAGAAATCTCCTCAATGGACTAAAACCACACAAATCGCTTCGGGGTCAAGGTAATAGTCTATCAAGAACCACACTGCACTAGCCCATTGTGCTATATAGCAATGTTTCCTGCTTTCTTTTATAGTATTTGTAAATTTTCAGGAAATCAATGAGGTCTTAGGTTTTAATTAAAGAGCCATTTCCTTGTGTTACTAATTTCCTTTAGTAGACCGTGCAACCTCATTGAACGTGGCTTGAACTCTGAACTGCCTGTCACTGATGTGTGGTCACACTTGGTGGAGCAGTTGTTTGACACTGAGGATGTGAAAAGGTGGTTCTGGTTGAACGAATATCATTAGTTAATGCACAGGTGTGCAATAGGGACACATTATTGATGTAACTAAAGCACACCATGCTGCAACCCTCCTTGAAAAAATGATATAAGAATAGTCAGATATTACAATTAGAGGATAATTTGCTTACTGATATGCTCATCAAATTCAAACAATTACATTTCTGTGCCTTTTATAGTAATTTTGCAATGCCAATAGGTTGTGCCCGCCAGTTATTGTTCCTGACGTTACAGAAGCACCACTCATATTTCATTTTTTCATACTGAGACGAATTAAAAAGAGCATTCGGCATTGTTAAAGATTCAGCTAAGTCTCAAATGAACCGACTTGGCTTCTAATGTATCATTTGAGATATGTAATGTTTTAGGACCTGATCTAAATCCAGCTGGACAGCCCGTGGAGTAAATTACTCTGTTGCCCTGGTGGAAAGACCACCAGCCAGATTTATAAATGACCGCCAGGCAGGTGGTCATTTATTAAAGCATTGTCAAGAAACTCTAGGACAGCAGTTCCTGTCAATGCATTTTACTTTCTGCTGCGGGCTGCATCAGCCAAATACCAAAACAGAATTTTCTTTTTTTAAAGAAAATGCTCTCCTCACCATGAGTCTTCTCCCATTGCGGGGGAGGATCATTATAATGACTTTACCATACCCTTACTGACAGGTTTTATCTGGCAGAAAGCAACAGTGCAAACTCAAGGAGATGACGGATGGAGCGCTGAAACTTTTCAGACATTCACCCCAGTGACAGATCCGGGTTGAATCCATCGTCATTCTTTAGCTCACCTCACCACCTCATTTAGACCCAGCTATATGCAAATCGGTCTTGACCCTAGGGCTCATGGGAGCAGTCCAGCCTGAACTGCAAAGCCAGGCCTTCCCTGAACCGAAAACAAGCATCCTGGGGCCGGTTCCTGTATAACAACCTTCATCAGCCAGTCTAGCTTGAATCCAGCGGCAAAGTGAGCAAGGGACCCACGTCTGGGCATATCCTGTGACTGGGGGTGAGTGTCTGAAAATTTTCAGCGCTACGCCCATCATCCCCTTGTGTTTGCTTAGCAAGTAACAGTAACAAATCACTACATGTCCGTCCAGCCAAATTGTGTGGGAGGACATGTAGTCATTTATCCAATGGCCCTTTTGCCCCAGGGCCATCAGAGGTGTTTGGCCATGCTGGAGATAGAGTAGTCCCTGCTGTGGCCAAACTGAATGTCCGCCCATGTTTAAATCAGGTTGGTGGATGGCCGTATGTATCCTCCATCAGATAAAACATGGCTGTAAGGAACATTACAATCTTTAGAAAGCTCCCCCTGCCATAGGAGAAGGCTCCCAAGGAGTGGGGTGCACATCATTTTTTATTTTCAAAAAGAAAATCCTGTTTTGGGATTTTCTTTTTGAAAAGAAAAGAAAATTAATTACTCAGTGCTACAGGGCTGCATCCTGCTAATACAGCCCCATAGCAGAGAGTAAAAGGAATTGAGAGGAATCGTCGTCAGGGCGGTTCCTGGCAATGCTTTTATAAATGACCGCCTTCATGGCGGTCATTTATAAATCTGGTGGGTGGGGGTCCATCCACCATGGCAAAGGAGTACTTACTCTATTTCCCTGGTGGACCAACGGGCCCTCAGCCAGGATTTAAATGAGGTCCTAGGTCACAAGGTAAAGTTTTGGACCAGAAAGAACTTGGTTGGTGAATTTGACCTGTACTTCATTGTGGTCGGCCAAGGTCCTGGTCTAGTGTGACCATTGACTATCTTTGACACTTTATGCTTCTTGCTACTATTCCTATTTAAACGTTTAAAAATGCATATTTCTCGTTCCGCTCTTTGGATATTTGTCATTTTGGTGTCATTTTTTAATCACAATTTAGGAATATTATTGATTTTTGCATTTTGACTTTATTACTGTTTTGGTACTGCGTAAATATTTTATACATTGCCCTACATTAAATCACTCTGCTCTGTGGCATAACTATCAGACTTTGAGCACAGGTTAATTTGATATTTTCTAGGGTTCACCCTGGCCAGGGTTGTGATTATTTTTTTAGATGAGTAGTCACCCACCCCAACCAATAAATCAATTGCTTACCCCAGTGCTTCAATTGAGGTAACCAATCATCCACAGTACTGTTCGCCGTATTTGCACTGCTCCCACAAATCAAGCTAGGGAGATCAAAACATTTTTAACCTCCAATTTCAAATTCATTCATATTTACAGAGTGTTTTAAAAATTACAATTTTGCATTTTCCTTTTTATATCTATATATTTTATTACACTAATATCATTTATTTGTCCAAACAATCTTTGACCACCTGAGCAGGTGCTGTGGACTCACAGGGATCCATGGACTGTGGGTTAAGAAACAGTGCCATATGTTACCCATGGGTTCATAGCTATTTACTATTATAAAAAGGATTTTCAAAATGCTTTTACATCAGAAAGAAACACCATATGATTTCCACTGTTTTGATGTAACAGTGCTCAATCCAGGAGACGAATGCTGCTACTTGTGGGGCATGTTTATTTCTTAATTTAAACAAGCACAAGTTGAAAAGCCTGCTCATAAGAGTGGACAAGTTTGGAAAACACATATTACATAAAATTGTTGATTGATTTCTATGTAAAAAGGGAATAGATTTCAATTATAGTTCTGAGGGCCAATATAGGCAAGTTGAGCTTTACTGTTATTGTCTAGGTCATGTCACTTAGAAACCCTCAGTGAAAACATTTCCAGTTAGTCAAAGTAGTCATCTATAAATGTACTTGTTAAGTATAACTTGAAGCCATTATTGTGAATTACTGGTTCAATATCAGGTTATTCTCTGAGATGACATGATAATAGTGGAAGACAAATGTTGGTTTCTGCTCTTGTGACATCACCAGGAGTAGTGCTACTGTGGAGACCCAAGTAAGGTGATGAAATGGTGGTCTCAAGTGCTTTCCACCTCCGTCCCTTTCCACAGACCCAGGTGTAAGAAATTGGGTTGTTGGTTGATTGGAATGTGAGCCCTGGTCAAGAAGTAACCACAATCCTTGTCAGGATGAGGCATAAGCCAACCCTAAATGAACTCTGCTTTAAACATTTTTTACAGCAACAGATGAATAGGAGGAAAGCCGTACAAAATATGCCCTCCCCACCCTTCCAGGATCAGAAAAACACATGGCCTCCTGCCATCCACACCCACCACTTTCTATAGCAGAGGTTTTCAAACTGTGGGGCGCGCCCCCCTGGGGGGGCGTTGATGGGTTCCCAGGGGGGCGCGAATGCCTCTGCAATTGCATGTAAATGAAGATGGCCTGGAAGTGTGGCGATGTTTATTTGCTGCATTTCCAGGCTGTCTTCATTTAACGGTGTTCAGCATGCCATGGGGGCAGAGGTCAGGAAGTGTGCTGGCAGGGTCAAAAAAGTTGCTAAAAACAAAAGACATTTATTTATTTTTATTTTTGCCCCATTTCAATTCCTGACCTATGTGAGGATTGCTCAAGTTTGTATTTAACCAACATCCTGCTAACAGCAAGAGTACCAAAATAAGTGCTTCAAAACCTGGCTGTATTTATTATGATGCATAAACATCAATAATTGTCAAAGCACCTGATGCCATGTTCCTTGCCCCAGCAATTTTCAAAGTATCAATAAAAATGCAAGGATAACTCCAGTGATTAATGTTCTTTCTGGGGAGAGACGGAGCTTTGTCTGGAAGTGGAAGTTTCTTTTGACTCGTCATAGCGCAGAAGGTTAATATGCCTGCTGCACAGAACATGTCCCATTCAGATCACAAAGTACATACACTATAAATAGGTCAATGGGTTATGGTTTTTCTCAGAGAGATCTTTTTGTTACTTGCAGTTTAAAAGTTAAAATACTAATATATAGCTGAGTGCTATCAACTGTCATCAAAGAGCTGCATGCACTGCAAGGAATATATTACAGCTGCATATTTTTTTGTCCAGTTTTTCCTTATCCTAGTATTGCAAAAAAGGTTCATTTGGGTAGAAATCAAGTCTTCTTATTAAAGAAAACCACTCACAATTGTGTTACATTTTAAATTCAGAATTTGTGCTTTTCCAGACGAAGGACTATTAAACTATACTGCCTACCAGTATGCATGACATGTGACTCCTACAACTTGTAGGCCGCTGTCTTATGTAACATTTCCCATACACGGATTAACACTTGTATGATTGTCTCCGTGCAACTTATGTGTGATGTAACGTGTTCTGACACCTTAAACTGGTATGAGTGGCGCTATAAAACTAAATTAATCTAAAAGACAGTGGTAATGGAGACTTGGGGGGCAGAGACTTGGGGGGGCATTGTCAAATGGTGGTAGTGAGGGAATCCGTGGCGAGGTCGTCATTGGGGGGGAGGGGGGCGTCACCAAACATTGTCGCACCGGGGGCCACCAGGACTAAGGCCGGCCCGGAGGCCTTTATTACAGAAATTTCCTTAGTCCCGAATCTTGTGGTAGCAGTTTTTTTCTGCTTGAATCATGATTATAAGAAATGTGGTAATTACAGAACAACAGTGTTTATTTTATTTATTTATTTTATTCGACTTATATAGCGCATTATAACCCAGGGGTCCCTAAGCGCTTGACAGGTAAGCACAGCAGAGTTCCTAAGAAACCGTTCTGAAAGTTATAGCCCATCCCAGGCTTTCTGGAAGAGAACAGTTTTTAACTTCTTCCGAAAAGTCATCAGATTGGATTCCTTCCGCAGATCCACCGGTAGATTATTCCAGGCTGCTGGGAGGGTGTTAGAGATGGCGCGACCACCCACTATGGCCAGTCTAAATCGTGGTTGGGTCAGGAGAGTTGCTTCAGAAGATCTTAGCGACCTACCCGGTTTGTATGGAATCAGGCGGGTCTTAATGTAACTTTGCGCCTTTCCATAGAGCGATTTGTGAGCAACACAAAGCCCCTTAAAAAGCACCCTCTGCCTTACTGGCAGCCAGTGTAAAGCGCGCAGAAGTGGGGACGCATGCGAACTCCTTGGCTTCTTAAAAATGAGCCTGGCAGCATCATTCATTACCACTTGAAGTTTGTCCAGAAGTTTTTGGGGCAAGCCTAAATAAAGCGAATTGCCGTAGTCCAACCTTGATAGTATCATTGCGGACACAGCCCGCCTCAAGGTGGAAAAGGACAGGAGTGGCGCGATTTTCCTAAGTTGCCGAAGAAGACCGACACATGTTCCCACCACCATGGTGACTTGCTTCTGCATAGATAGTTTGTCATCCACCTGAATGCCTAGACTTTTTACGACCGTTGCAGGTTCTGGGGGCGACCCTAGTTCTCTTGGCCAGAACCTGTCGTGCCAAGGATTGCCCGCAATGGTGATTGGTAGGACCTCCGTCTTATCGGGGTTGATTTTTAAGGAGTTCCGAGACATCCAATTAGCTGTATGCTTGAGAATGTTTTGCAGCCTTGCTGACGACCCAGGAGCATCATCCAATTGGATAATAATTTGGGTGTCGTCGGCGTAATTATACACCTGATAATCCAGTTGATTGAGGAGTGCAATCAATGGTTGAAGGTATATATTGAATAGAAGGGGCGACAAGGCCGACCCCTGCGGCACTCCGCAAGAAATTGGTGTAGGGGTAGAGAGCAGCAGCAGTGTTGGTAAATTCAATTGTTATTTCCTATGAGGTTTAAATGCACACCAAACGGGGGGGACTTGCTGGGCACTGGGTGGATTGGTAGGTACTGCCCTCTTCACCCCGGGTGATTTGGGAGTGGTAATTGCTTCACAGCACTGAATTCACAACTGAGCAGTTACTCTAGGGAAGCACTGAGCCTACTAGCCAACTCTGGTACAGGGACAATAGGCTTCAGCAGCAGTTTGAGCACTGGGAAAGAGCTGCAGTCAAAGAAAGAGGTATTAGTTATAGAGGTCAAGCTCATCAAAAGGCACCAAGGACGAGTTTAGAGGTAACAGGGAAAAGAGCAATGGAAAGTAAGAGGAAAATTGTGGAATGAAAGGAAGGCAGGCTTGGTTCCGGGGCACATAGGCTGGTTCGGTGCAAAGAAATATTGGAGTCAGGAGAAAAGGCAAAAGGGTTTGTCACTAACGGAAGTTGTCAAGATGAAGTTAAAGAAGAAATTGTTAAAGGGGGTGGGAATTGTTTAGCGGCCAAGGGAATAGTTAATGTTTGTTTGAGTGCTGTGAGGACCTATTAATCTGAGCGGCAATAAGCAGATGGGTTTTTTTTTGTACCTGAGCTCAAACGGCCTTATGACAACAGCAACAAGGTGTCTGTGGTGATCCAATCCCAAAGTATGTTTGAGAGATTAAATGGCTGTTGAATCCACGCTCAACATATTTAAAAAACATGGCAGAAGACCACAAAAGAAGTGAATTGTGCAGCAAAATAAACCGCAACATACATAGAACTATGTTCACTTAAAATCACAAGTGTGCAACAAGAATGTATTTGTCTTCCTGTACTGCCCATAAAGCAGAACTATCGAAAAGACATGAATCTGTCCTCCAGAATAGAATGTTTGTAAGTACTAGTTTACAGCACTGAAGAATTGGATATGCAGTACTATGCAGCAGATGATGGATTACGTAGCAAATACGGTAATATAAGTGGCCTTTTTTACTTTAAAAAAGGCCATTCATTAGTGAAGCAGGTACTGCTGCCAGGTGTGTAAGTGGCCACTGCTGATTATCAATAATTAAGCAGATGTAGAAGGACTGGGGCCCATGGGTTTGAGGGGCCCACTGCATCACAGTTATCTCTGTCTACCTTTAAAAAAGAGGCACGGGAGCTTATTTTCCTTTTTAGCATTAGGACCGAGGGCACCTTTGCAGAAAAAAGGGAGACATAGTGTGGGAGCTTTATGTTTTTTCTGAAAGGGAAGAGAACCTTATTCAAAATCGTAGTGATGGGCAGGCATGGTGGGGAAGAGGTGAAAGATGTAGAGGAGACAGCCTGCTACTCAGAACTGCTGCTATCAATAATACAGCAGATGAAGTTGCATTTGGGTTCAGGAGTGTGAGGGGCTACAACACCCCAATAATGGGAAGCAGTATTTTTGGGACCACACATGTTTTTGTTTGATGCATTTGCTGTTTTATAAGTATCATACTTAGTGTGGTTTATGAGCTATAGAAAAAGTATTCCTGAAATCATCTCATAAGCCCATCCCTTGCACACAGCCATGTCCCTCCCGCTCCACCAATAATTGCCTTAAAGTTTTGTAGGGGGCCCCGACCTCAAAACATTTTGCTTAGGGGGGGCTCGGAGCAAAAAAGTTTGAAGACCTCTGCTCTATAGTTATTCATCTGCCCAAATTGAAAATAAAAATACCTGGTCTTAGGCAACCCCCAACCAACTTTTACATTTAACCCCTGCTCTTCCTGCCAATACCTGACCTAATGCCACACAACTCCACCACCATCTGCACCTTCCCTTCACAATTCAAAGCAGTGCTCTATGACTGCTGGCTTATATTCCCCTGTGCAAAGAACCAAACTCAAAGGGAAATGTTGTGGTTGGTGAAGAAAGTGCTTCTCCCACATTCTCCTTCTTCCCCAATATCAGACTTGGCATCCTTGGAGTGGCATTCCCCCTCACCATTTGCCTACAGACCTGTTTTTGGGGCCTTTGTTTTTGCTGACCTTAGAACTATGCACACTTTACCACTGCTAACCAGTGCTAAAGTGCTTGTTCTCTCTCCTTAAAACATGTTGGTTTGGTATATTTCCAAATGGCATATTTAATTTATTTGTAAGTTCCTAGTAAAGTACCACTACCTGTGCCAGGACCTGTACATTGAATGCTACTAGTGGACCTGCAGCACTGATTGTGCCAGTCACCTAAGTATCACTTGGGATATGTTTCAGGCCTGCCATTGCAGCCTGTGTGTGTGCAGTTTGAAAATGCCACGTTGACCTGGCAAAATAAACCTTTTACCAGGTTCAAACTTTCCTTTTAAGTCACCCCAACGGTAGGCCCTGGCAGCCCAGAGCACAGGTGCAATGCATTTAAAAAAAGGACACATACTTTTAGGTTTTATATGTCCTTGTAGTGAAAGATTCTTACATTTGTTTTTCACTAATGCAAGGCCTAACTCAATGGGTAGGATAACATTGGAGTTACCTAATTGCATTTTCTAAATGCAATTTCCAAATAGGGACAGGTGACCATTTCATGTTTGGTGTTTCTAGAATTGTAATTAATAATCTTACTTGTGGTGAAGTCAGATTACTATTTTGGAAATGCAACTTTTATAAAGTTGCCATATTCTTGCCACTTAGTGCCTGTGACTGCTCTCTAGGTCACATGACTGGTTGTAGTTGACAGTTGGGTTGTTTATATCACCCCTAGACAGACACATACAATAGTAGCTTAGGAATAACAAGATGGGCCATCATTGGCATGATGGGGGAAGGAGCTGGAACCAATCCCACTTACACTTGAATAGGCTGTGTCCTGTCTCCACACAAAGGGCTGCATGTCCCCTGTAGGTAATCTTGAGCCGGGGACAGGAAGGCAGGGCACCTGTGCACTTCAAAGAAATGCCTGTAGATCAACTCTGTCTCATCTTCCTGCTTCCACACCCTCCGCCTCCTTCGTAAGACGTTCAAATGGATACCCCTCGAACACCGAAAGACAGTCACTCACGCCCTGGTCACCAGCAGACTCGATTACGGCAACGCACTCTACTCCAGAATAAACAAAAACCTCATCCGCAAGCTACAGAACATCCAGAACGCCGCCGCAAGACTGGTCCTCAACCTGCCAAAACACTGCCACATCTCCCAGCACCTGCGCACACTCCACTGGCTCCCCGTCGAGGCGAGAATCACCTTTAAGATGCTCACCCACGCACACAAGGCCCTACACGGCACCGGACCAGCATACCTGAACAGCCGGCTCAAATTCCACGCACCCCAAAGGACCCTACGATCAGCCCAGCTCTCCTACGCCGTGGTCCCCCGCACCAGAAAGACCAGATCGGGAGGCCGCTCCTTCTCCTTCCTCGCGGCCAAAGCATGGAACGCCCTTCCGCTCCACCTCAGACAGACAACATCGCTCCCCATCTTCGCAAGAAACCTCAAAACCTGGCTCTTCGACAGACCCCCTCCTTGATGGAATGGAACCTGCACCCCCCCCCACGCCTAGCGCCTTGATACCCTTACGGGTGAGTAGTTGCGCTTTAACAAACTCCTGATTGATTGATTGACTGAACCTTGTCCCCACTTCAAAGGTACAACTGGGTATAAATACGGAACCTCAAACACCAACTCTTCAGTACATTCCTGGACCTGTGAATACTTTGCCAGGAAGAACGACTGATGTGCTGCTGGAAGCACTGCCAATCTGCTAGACTGGTGCTCTGAAGAATTGCTATACTGCTGTGCTGGCCTGCTGCCCTCTTGCCTGGATGAGAAGGACTGGTACTTCATCCCTTGAAACCAGAACCAAGAGTAACTCCAAGAGCCAGTTCACTGGCCTACTGATCTGAAACCTCAGGGACAAAACAGGCTTCCAACATCCTTGCACCTGCACCTGGACTCTGCCTTCTGTGAGTCTACCCTGCCAAGTGGTGTCACCCCAGTCCTGGACCTTAGAAGTGGGCTTGATGTGCTATTTCAACCTCTGTGGAACCAGCAGAACCAACGCTTCCACTCTGCTGTATGCACAAACATGGGCAGAATTGATGCATCACCGCTGCTTTGTGACTTTGTCCCAGTACGGCACGACCAGATATCCACAGTTGGTGCTGTGTGCTTTTTGGTGCCATTGTCACTAAAATCTTTAAAATTGCATATCTCTGGTTCTACTGATTGGATTTTTGTTGTATTTTCTAACGTGGTGATGAAGGTATGTTTTTTGTGGTGTTTTCACTTCATTACTGGTGACCCATAGGATTCCCTAAGCAAGCACTCTGCTCCTAAGTCTCTCTTCTGTTAGATGTCAGTTGTGCAATTGCTTGCGTCTGTAGCACAGAAGTGCAAAGACACACTTACTTGTGTGCACCAGCACCCTCTTGTAGGCTCCAGCAAGATATTAATACTCATCCATTCTTGGAAGAATTACTATTTATAGCTCACACGTGGATGCTGTTATGATTGGGAGTACTTAATTTATGCTAGTGGTCGGCACTGGCCCTCATTTTTGGGGACCAAGTTATGTTATTTTCATCACAAAACTGTCATCCAGAGCATAGAGAGAAAGGCAGAAATGGGTGAAAGAAGGAGGAAGAGAGGAATAGGAAATCAGCGTCAAAGGGAGAAAGTATATTTGAGAAAGATCCCTCAAGAGTCAGATAAAGAGATAAAAAGTGCTGATGGAGGAAGAAATTGTATGAAATGGAACCAACATAAGCTAGCTGTTATAACTGCCAACCCAGGTGTTCAATGGTGTGGTTATCAGGTTCCTAAGAATACATTTGGCCTCAATGCATTGGACCTATTTGCTTCACTTGAACCTCTAATGCTAGTCTTTTATTAGTCCCTTTTGGATTTTTGAACCTTATTTCTTGTCACCAGGATCTGCTGTCTGCTATTTTTGATGCTCTGAGAGGAGAGGAATACTGCAAATACCATTGAATGCTGTTACTCCTGCGTATCAATCCAGCGAGGAAGCCTTGGTCTCAGCAGGGGTTAAACGGCTGCAAGGTACAGCCGCTGGGGCACTGCAACACCCACAATCCCCTGCAGGAACAGCGCTGAGTGCTATCTACCGTTCAGTGTGGGAGCCTTGTTTTTTGACACCAGAACCTGCTGTCTGTTATTTTCCGTGTTCTAAGGGAAGTGGATTACCGCAAATACCATCCGATGCTGTGACTCCGGTGTGTGTTTGTAGAATCACAGGATGTTGCAGCGACATCAAGACTCAAACCCGGAACCCCAGCTCCAGAGTCGGCAGCGCTGGCCGCTGCACAACATTCTCTTCCCATGTCCACATCCTCTCCCAATGCCAATCCAGTGTGGGAGCCTTGGTCTCAGCAGAGGTTGAGCCGCTGCAAGGTGCAGCCGCTGGGGCACTACAATGCCCACAAACCCCTGCAGGAATAACAGATGTTTGCTATCTACCCTACTTAAGGGACCCAGAGACCCGCTGCGCGGGACATGCGTGGGCTGCGCCTGGTCAAATCCCAGGCTGAGGGTGGGCACAGCCACGCCCGGCAGCCGGGCTGGGCCACCCCCTTAATGTCTACTACACCAAGGTACTGTTGAACATTCCCCCAGCTTTTTGCATGTGTACTTTGCATCCAAATCTTAAACTGAATCCCTATTATTGACTGTTAACCTGTTTCTGTGGGGTCGTCCCATCGTTGGCATTTTGGTTACGCTGACTTTAATTTGTGTCCCACCTTTGATAAATTCATATGGCAAAACCGAAGACTATGGAGGGGGTGCTGGGGGTGTTAAAAACAAAATAATCTGAGAAAATATGTAAATCTGCTGGAGGAAATTGTGTACTCAATAGGATCAATAATCTCCTGGAAGACTGCTAACAGATTTTGGTCCCAGACCCTATTGTTTCATGCTCCAAAGCATCAAGTTATCTCACCAAAGCCTGTAGAACAGCTCAATCCAAACTATCTAAAGCTATTAAAATTAAGGGTGCAAGTGACATCAAGATCGCTAAGTATAAATACAAGGTGGATCAGAGGCAGGCCCAAGTTTCCTAGGGCACAACCCTATGTTGAGAAATATTGGATACCATCTGAAATGGAAATCAAACAGATTTCTGGCACTTGATTAGTCATGGTGGTAAATTAAATAAAATGAGAACTGAGAATAACATGACTTCCGGAAGATTGGACCAGCCATTTCCAATCCCTATATGGTGGATGCAATAGGGGCTCTGCTACACTTGACCAGCCAGATTCGGTAGGATCACTTCCTGTTCAAGGCATGGAACTTCCTACAGAAAATGCTATATCATCATGGGAGCTAGAGGATAATCTGGTTTCTTTTTCCCTGACAGAATTGCTCTGTGCGATCAAGTGCTCAGAAATTGGGACAGGACCCCGGGCAGGACAAAATCCCCTCAGAACTATTTAAAGCAGAACTTGATATGTGGACACCATACTTAAATCTCATTTTTTATGCCATAATGGTGGGAGTCCAAATACCTGCTTCCTGAAGAGGAGCTGAACTAGTTCCAATTTTCAAAAAAGGCTCCAAATCGGACACAGCTAATTATCTTCCGATTAGTTTGATTGACACAGACCAAAAAATATTCTATCTACAAATACTGAATCACCTACTGACATGGATTGAGGAGAACAAAATCATCGCCTAGTTTCAAGTAGGATTCCAATTTAAGACAAGCACTGTGGACCAAGTTTTTAGATTTCAAATTCTAAGGTGGAAAACAGTGGATATTAATCAAGGTATCCTTTACATCCCATTTGTCGACTTGAAGGCAGTTTTTGATGTGGTCCCTAGAAATAAACTTTGGAGTATTTTCAGAAGAATAGGGGAACCACCTCCTCTTCTTGACATAATTGAGCTTCTGCCTTCTGACAATTATATGCAGATTAGGTGGGGAGTAAGTGAGGAAATGACAGACCCAATAAAGGTAGACAAAGGGGTGCAGCAAGACTGCGACCTTACCCCAACACTATTTTTACTGTACATTAATGGTTGCATGGACTTCTTCGTGGATTGTGAAAATGACTCACCAGTGTTGGGGGTATAAAAATACTGGTTTTATTATTTGCCGACAATACTTTTTTAGTATCTTAAAACCCCAAGGGTACTGCTACCCTACTCACAATATTTCATCTTTTCTGCGCCAACCATGGCCTGTCAATTAACATCAGCATGACCAAATACATGGGCATCAGTCCCCATAGGTGTTTTAGAGGGGTTCTCAGTTTGGACAGAGTAAATCTTGAAAAAGAGCCAGAATTTGACTATCTAGGAATCACCCTATCTAGTTCGAACTTGTGGGCTAGCTCCTTCTCAACCATGGGGTGGCAGCAATCATGGGCTTTCCAAAAAGACATCTTTCCATCCGGTATCACTACTACTTGAAACATTGAGAGCCCAAGCAGTGGCTACCACAACCTGACACTGATCATTGGGGCCATAGCAATCTCAATGCACTGGGCATCACTGAAAACAAATTCTTGAGGGCAACACTCAAACTCTACCCAAAGTACCCCACATATTTTTAAGGTTATTTGAATATGCATTCAATAATCATCACAGTTAGACTAAACCCTATCCTGTATTGGGTAAGGATTTGGTCAAATGAAGAACTGGAACCTTATAGTGCTGGACTAGAGGAAATCCTGGGTATACCAAGAGCAGTGGCTTTGTTTCCATGGTTGAAATATATAAAACAGACATTAACTGGACTGGGTCTGACTAACCTTTGGACAAAGCCATTTCTTATTACTTCTTTCCTCAACTAGACGGTGAAGACGGTTTTTGAAAGGAATAAGAGAAGAAACGTTCCAATTCATCAACTTGGGCACTTATTTAAATAGATTTCTAGAGTTCAAATCAGCCCAAAGGTTTGAGCCCTTTCTTGATGAGATAGAGCTAACCATTACAAAGTCCCCATACATAAGGTTTAGGTTGGGAACCCTACCACTTGCTTCGGTTATTTGTAACTGGAGGGGTTTAAGTGAAGGTAGTAAAGTCTGCATAGCTTGCAAGAGTGCAGAAGAGATTGACACCCACCTTTTGTTCTTCTGCTCTTTTTATTCTAGGAAACGCAAGCGATGAATAGTACTTTTATGCTGAAATATGGGTATTCGTCAATACAAGGTAGTAATCAGAATAAGCAGGTCAGATACCGCTTTACCTATTGTATTTTCTGTTGCTAAATACATAGAATCTATCTGAGGTGTCCGATCTAAAATCATTTCTGAACCAGCTATGTCTCAATACTCTTGCTATAATGCCCTGACGGCTGTGTCTTATAGAATACATGGATGAGACCTTGAGAGAGATTATTAAAACTTGTATATAAAGAACATGATGTATTATTTTTAATATTTTAGTTTAATGGATTACTTTTAATATTTTAGTTTAACAAAGAACGTTATTATGGTTGTATAAATATTTGAATGTTTCATGGAATTTGTAACCGAATGAAAATTGTATTTTCTTTTATGGTCGATTTTTTTATTGTGATTAACCATGCTGCTTTTAAGGTCGTTGGCCTAAATAAAGTGTTCTGAAAGAAAGGAAAGAAAGAGTTCTTAGATTTACACTTACTGAAAAACATATTTACGCTGAGTACAGTCTCGTCTCCTTTGTCTAACACTGTCTGATGTCACTTCTTGTCATACAGTCTGATTTGATGTCAAGGTCATGTTATGTTCCCACCACGATCCATATGGTCTTTGTGAAATAATGCCAGTGCTAACTGATCAGGGTTAATAGCTGCCCACTACACAGCTAATTAATGGCTTTCCGAGATCCAAACTGATGGACCTTTGTTCTCTTCCCTCCTTGAGCTTGAGGGGTTTGAGCTCATAAATTCCAATAGAAGCTTGAACTTTGTTATAAATTAATCTTACCAAGTTTCAAGGTCATGTCATGAGATGGATGTCATTGACATACCAAAATTTATTTATAAAGTTTTATATAGCGCGAACTAGATCCTGAAGGGTATCAGAGCGCTTTACAAAAGGGTGGAAGGAAGGTCAAAAACCCAATATCGACATCAAATAAGAATACACAACATGAATAATCGCAAGCGTCACAGACAAATGACACAAAGGAGAGTAACACAATAAACAGGTAATAGCCGGTTACGAGGGGCGCACACAATGCGGTAAAGAAGAACAGAGTCACGCGATGGAACAGTGGTTGTATGTTCAATGATTTCGAGCCCATGGACCTAGCCCAGATTAAGGAAGGAATTTGTCCATTAGGAATCTTTTGGCTTCCAATTCGAAAGCAGGCGTTGAGGAGATTCTGCGTACTTTCGGTTCCATATCTTTAGGGCCATGCCAGAAAAGGCTCGGTGACAAGTTCTCTTTTTGCGAAGGATGAGTGGCTTCAGGAGGAAAGTGTTAGTGCTTCTTGAGGCTCTCCCACCACAGGATAATTCAAGCTTTTGTGCTAGGTACCTGGAAATTTTGAAATGCAGGGCTATGTGCGTCAGAACGACAATCTTTAACTGAATTCGAGCTTCGTAGGGTAACCATTTGAGAGATTTTAGGACTGGGGACATGTGCTCATTTTGTTTGGTACCTGTGACCAGTCTGGCCACAGCGCTCGGTGATGCCCTTATTGGAGCCAGGGTGTATTTGGGAAGGCCACAGAGCGTAGCACTGCCGTAGTCTAGCTGCGGCAAGACCAGTACTTGGACCACCTGCTTGAAATCCTTTTGTGGTACAAAAGGGGGTGGTGATGGACGGAGCATCTGAACCAATCAAACACTCCTACCCAGTCAACAGATCTGGGTTTAATCCATCACCGTTCTTTAGCCCACTCCACCACCCCAGTTCAGACATGGCATATGCAAATCAGTCTGACCCAGTACCTCATGGGAACAGTCCAGCCCGAACTGCCAAGCCATGCCTTCCCTGGACCGGAAACAAGCTTCCTAGGACCTGTTTCTGGCATTTCGGCCGTCTTCAGCCAGGCTTGCTTGAATCCAGTAGAAAAGTGAGCAAGGGACTCACGTCTGAGCATACCCTGCCAACTTATGGCGGCCAAAGCGGTACAAAAGGGGGTGGTGATGGACGGAGCATTTGAACCAATCAAACACTCATACCCAGTCAACAGATCTGGGTTTAATCCATCACCGTTCTTTAGCCCACTCCGCCACCCCAGTTCAGACATAGCCATATGCAAATCAGTGTGACCCTGTGCCTCATGGGAACAGTCCAGCCTGAACTGCCAAGCCATGCCTTTCCTGGACCGGAAACAAGCTTCCTAGGACCGGTTTCTGGCTTTTCGGCCGGATGTATGACGTTACAATGCAGGCTATTACAACGCCTGCCTTTACAACGCGGTTTTTACATCGCAAACCTTTACAACGCATAGCGCTTAGAGGTGCTGGATAGTGGTAAGTATAATTTTCTATTCCAACTCCAGTCCCCGTGGACACTAGGGAAGGTGTTGGATAGAAAATTAAACTTATTCCCTATCCTAGAGTGCCCCCCAGCGCAATGCGTTGTAATGGTTTGCGTTGTAATGACCGCGTTGTAATGGTAGTGCGTTGTAAAAGTTTCGTTGTAAGTGATGTTTACCTTTCGGCCATCTTCAGCCAGGCTTGCTTGAATCCAGTGGCAAAGTGAGCAAGGGGCTCACGTCTGAGCATACCTTGTCAACTTATGGCAGCCAAAGCGGTACAAAAGGGGGTGGTGATGGACGGAGCATCTGAACCAAACACTCATACCCAGTCAACAGATCTGGGTTTAATCCATCACCGTTCTTTAGCCCACTCCGCCACCCCAGTTCAGACATGGCCATATGCAAATCAGTCTGACCCTGTGCCTCATGGGAACAGTCCAGCCCGAACTGCCAAGCAATGACTTCCCTGGACCGGAAACAAGCTTCCTAGGACTGGTTTCTGGCATTTTGGCCGTCTTTAGCCAGGCTTGCTTGAATCCAGTGGCAAAGTGAGCAAGGGACTCACGTCTGAGCATACCCTGCCAACTTATGGCGGCCAAAGCGGTACAAAAGGGGGTGGTGATGGACGGAGCATCTGAACCAATCAAACACTCATACCCAGTCAACAGATCTGGGTTTAATCCATCACCGTTCTTTAGCCCACTCCGCCCCCCCAGGTCAGACATGGCCATATGCAAATCAGTCTGACCCTGTGCCTCATGGGAACAGTCCAGCCCGAACTGCCAAGCCATGCCTTCCCTGGACCAGAAACAAGCTTCCTAGGACCGGTTTCTGGCATTTCGGCCGTCTTCAGCCAGGCTTGCTTGAATCCAGTGGCAAAGTGAGCAAGGGACTCACTTCTGAGCATACCCTGCCAACTTATGGCTGCCAAAGCGGTACCAAAGGGGGTGGTGATGGACGGAGCATCTGAACCAATCAAACACTCATACCCAGTCAACAGATCTGGGTTTAATCCATCACCGTTCTTTAGCCCACTCCGCCACCCCAGTTCAGACATGGCCATATGAAAATCAGTCTGACCCTGTGCCTCATGGGAACAGTCCAGCCCGAACTGCCAAGCCATGCCTTCCCTGGACCGGAAACAAGCTTCCTCGGACCGGTTTCTGGCATTTCGGCCGTCTTCAGCCAGGCTTGCTTGAATCCAGTGGCAAATAGAGCAAGGGACTCACGTCTGAGCATACCCTGCCAACTTATGGCGGCCAAAGCGGTACAAAAGGGGGTGGTGATGGACGAAGCATCTGAACCAATCAAACACTCATACCCAGTCAACAGATCTGGGTTTAATCCATCACCATTCTTTAGCCCACTCCGCCACCCCAGTTCAGACATGGCCATAAGCAAATCAGTCTGACCCTGTGCCTCATGGGAACAGTCCAACCCGAACTGCCAAGCCATGCCTTCCCTGGACCGGAAACAAGCTTCCTAGGACTGGTTTCTGGCATTTCGGCCGTCTTCAGCCAGGCTTGCTTGAATCCAGTGACAAAGTGAGCAAGGGACTCACGTCTGAGCATACCCTGCCAACTTATGGCGGCCAAAGCGGTACAAACGGGGGTTGTGATGGACGGAGCATCTGAACCATTCAAACACTCATACCCAGTCAACACATCTGCGTTTAATCCATCACCGTTCTTTAGCCCACTCCGCCACGCCAGTGCAGACATGGCCATATGCAAATCAGTCTGACCCTGTGCCTCATGGGAACAGTCCAGCCCGAACTGCCAAGCCATGCCTTCCCTGGACTGGAAAGAAGCTTCCTAGGACCGGTTTCTGGCATTTTGGCCATCTTCAGCCAGGCTTTCTTGAATACAGTGGCAAAGTGAGCAAGGGACTCACGTCTGAGCATACCCATCCTTTTGTGGCAGGAATGGTTTGATTTTTCTCAGGGTCCACATCAAGTAGTTAGCTCCCTTACATACATTGCTGATATGATTTTTCATATTCAGGTGCTTATCCAGGGTGATTCTGGGATATTCGGCTGAGTCAATGATGAGGGGGGTGCACTTGAAGGCCGTGAGGTGATTCAGCCAACGGTCTAGCTTGGGGATGTGGTTTGGGGGAGAGATGAGAAGGAATTCAGTTTTGGAAGTGTTGAGCAGTAGATGGTTCTCAGTTAACCAATTTTGTGTGGGGGTCTAAAGAGTAGTGTTGAGTGAGATGATGTTATCCGGGGGTGAGATTTTCAAATAAAGTTGTGTGTCGTCCGCGTACATATGGTAGAGTAATGTAAACGGAGGTATCAGAATTAAACCGCTGTCTTTTTTCTACCCTACAACTCAACCTAACAATAATAATTTCTTTGAGGATCCTGTCTTTCCCTGGGTTGAACCACCCCCGTCAGGCTACATTCTATGACAATAGGCAATACGGAGCCCCCCGCTTTCGTGAGTACGAGAATCCCTGGCATATAGTAAGACCACGTCACCAGGGAGGGAACTGGGGGGAATGGGGACATCAACAGCAGAGGATGGCTCACAGAGAACCGCCCCGATGGGACCCCTGGCACAACATCCCATTAACAAACAGATTTAGTGCTCTAGAAATGGTTGATTGACCATCAAGGGATATGGAGCACATTAACTCTAACGCACCACACTCCCCCTCCCTAAGCGAAAACACGGTGCAGGCCCCAGTAACAGCAATCACAAAAACTGATGTATTAATTATACCCTTCCTTTTCTGGAATGTGGCGGGACTACGACCAAAGATCGAGGACGCTATGGCCCTGAATTTCCTAGAACAAGGGGAAATAATTTGCCTCCAAGAGACTTGGTCTACAACAGAGCTCCATCTTTTGGGCTACAAAACCTATTCTTCTCCAGCTACCCGCAGCACAATAGGAAGGCCCAAAGGAGGGCTAATAATATATATAGCTAGCACACTTTCTCTCCTTAAAGTGTCCAATGTATTCACTGATTCCAACTGCCAGATTCTATCCCTCTCTTTCGTAAACAAAGATATTATCCTCCTAGTTAACATGTATAATAACCTAGATGAAAATGATTTTCTGATCCTCGTCAGAAACATACAGGAGAGACTAAGAAGTCTGCATCAGTGGAAGGACCACCCTGGAATGATCCACCTCCTATGGGGAGGTGATTTCAACCTTCACCCATGCTCCATAGCAAACTCTCGATGTTGTGGGTTTGTGGACGAACACGAGGCTCCACTAGCCCATTTCGTCCACAACAAATCGGGAAACGTAATGAATAATATACTCTCCGATTTTGACTTAGTAATCGCTAACTGCCCAAATTTGAAGAAAAACCTTTTCTATCCGACCTATGTGGGCAGAGGCCATCAAACGACAGTCGATTATATCCTTTTGTCTCCAGGACTGCATTCGATGGCCAAAGCCTACCATGTCATGGCTAACCCATTAAGTGATTCAGAAAAGGGGGTGGTGATGAACAGAGTGTCTGAATTAAGCAGACCACTCTTACCCAGTCCAAAGATCAGGGCTTGATCCATCACCGTTATTTAGCTCACTGCCCCATCCCAGCTCAGAACCTGGCTATATGCAAATTAGTCTGTCCCTGGCCCAGTGCATCATGGGAACAGGGCAGACCAAACTACCAAGCCAATTCTTCACCAGAAAGGAGACAAGCTACCGGGGACCGGTTTCTGGCATTTCAGCCTCGTCGGCCCGGCTTGCTTGAATCCTGATGGAGCAGTGAGCAAGGGACTCATGTCTGAGTATACCCTGCCACACCTATAGTGGCCAAAAACGATTCAGAAAAGGGGGTGGTGATGAACAGAGTGTCTGAATTAAGCAGACCACTCTTACCCAGTCCAAAGATCAGGGCTTGATCCATCACCGTTATTTAGCTCACTGCCCCATCCCAGCTCAGAACCTGGCTATATGCAAATTAGTCTGTCCCTGGCCCAGTGCATCATGGGAACAGGGCAGACCAAACTACCAAGCCAATTCTTCACCAGAAAGGAGACAAGCTACCGGGGACCGGTTTCTGGCATTTCAGCCTCATCGGCCCGGCTTGCTTAAATCCTGATGGAGCAGTGAGCAAGGGACTCATGTCTGAGTATACCCTGCCACACCTATAGTGGCCAAAAACGATTCAGAAAAGGGGGTGGTGATGAACAGAGTGTCTGAATTAAGCAGACCACTCTTACCCAGTCCAAAGATCAGGGCTTGATCCATCACCGTTATTTAGCTCACTGCCCCATTAAGTGATCACTCCGCATTAAAAATTGACCTTCACATTACTGAATTTAAATCCAAGGTCACTGAAATAGCCAACACTCTCACCCAAAACAGGCTAGAACTAGCAAAACACAATGGCTTTTCTATAAAATGGGAAAAGGTTAATCCTAATGAACTTACAAAAAAGTTAGTGGACCAGGCATATCCAAACATAATAAAATGCTTGGACCCCGCAGTAAACCATGCAGAGGTACTAAACAATTTTACAGAAATCCTACAAATAACTAAGGGACTGCTCACGGCAAAAACATCAACCAAACACCCCAGTAGGAGAGGGTGGTTTAACCATAATTGCACAAGAGCCCTATCTGATTTAAAATCAGCTCTCCACAACAAACCAAGAGACGCGGGTCTCATTCAACTCCTTAGACGTAAATACACTCAAGAACGCAAGCGAAGAGCCCAACAACTGAAAGAGAAGCTCTGGGAAGATCTAAACAAGAGCGCTCTCTCGAAAAATAGTCAGGCCTTTTGGAGAACGGTCAGATCCCCCTATCTTACAGACAACAATCCCCCTAGGATAGAGGTGGCCATAGATGAGGATACCTGGGTAGCCCACTTTGCAAATATTTTTAAAGATCACGCGTGCACAGATGGGCCAACGAACATTCACACCAAGGTACAATACCCAATCCCATTGTCCTTTGATATCCCTGACATATTAGCGGCCTTAGAAAAAAGCAAGACTGGAAAAGCTCCCGGCCCTGACGGCGTCCCAGTAGACCTTTTTAAATTTAACCAAGATCTATGGGCGCCCATTCTCACAAGAGTGTGTATAGCTGCAGCTAGTGAGGGCGTATTAGATTCTTGGACCAGGTCAATTATGGTCCCCATTTTTAAGAAAGGGGACCGCCAGGACGTGAAATGCTATCGCCCCATCTCACTCCTGGACTCTCTCGGTAAAGTGGTGGGGAGGGTCATCTTGGAGAGACTTCAGCAGTGGGGTGAGGAAAGAGGCATTATCTCGGACTTGCAGTTCGGGTTCCGAGAAGGTTTTGGGACGGTAGAGCAGGCACTCAACTTCAGCTTGATAATGGGCAAATATATGCAGGCAAAGAAGAGCACGGTGTACATGGTCTACGTGGACCTGTCCGCCGCATTCGACTGCGTCTCGCACTCAAAACTATGGACAGTCCTAAGACAAATGGACGTGGACCCTTCCCTACTAGATTTTCTGAGAGAGCTCTATTCGGGTGCTTCGGCGAGAGTTCGCTTCGGAAGGAACGGCGAGCTGACGGCGTCATTTGGAGTGGAGCGGGGAGTTAGGCAGGGTTGTGTCCTGGCCCCCTTCCTCTTCTCACTTTATACCAATGGTCTGGAGGGGGACATGTTGAGGGGGGCCCAGGACCTCCCAAGAGTAAAACAGCGCCTGATCCCAGCTCTGCTCTATGCGGATAACGCCGTCATCCTGGCGCGAACTCCGTGTGAACTCCAGAGCTCACTGAACAGGTACACTACTTTCATGAGTAATTTGGATCTAAAGGTGAATGTAAAAAAAACGTTTGTCATGATCACGGGGGGTGTGAAGAAAGGCACAAAAAAGATCTATCTTGACAATCAAAAACTCGAGACCACCACACACCACACAATACCCATACCTCGGGATCATGATAGATGATAGGCTGACATGGAAACCAGCAGTGGAGACGAGATGTCATCTGTTTAAGACATCGATAGCGGCTCTACAGATTTTCTCGCAGAAGCTGGGGAGGAGGGCCCCAGTAGAGCTGTTGAAAACCTATAATGCCAAGTGCCAGGCCATTGCTCTTTACGGAGCAGGAGTGTGGGGCCACACAGATGTTAGAGCCCTCCAGGTAATCGAAAACACATTTATTAGATTCCTTTTAGCTACACCAAAAGGCACATCAACCTACACCTCCCATATGGAACTGGGAATTCCATACCTTGAGGACCTTCTCAAAATTCAGCCATTAATGTTGTGGAGGCGCATTTGGTCATCTGACACAAATGCGCTAACACAGTCAATTGTGGCTGATACAATGTCACTTGACTACTCCTCAAGACTGAAGTGGCTTCTCTATATTAGAAATTTTTTCATAGACCTCGGCCTTGAGAACTATTATCTGCAACCTGAGACGATAGTCGGCCTGTCAAAGAAGGGCCTGAAGCAATTAGCTCTTCAACATTTAGAAACAATGAGACTGACATCTGAGGCTGCAAAACCATCAGTCATTCACGCGAACCTAGTCCAGACAACATATGGCATTCAACCGTATTTAACCCTGCAGATTAAAACATACGAGAGAATGCTGATGACTAGGCTCAGACTGGATACCTTTTTCAGACTGGTTGTTTTTCCAACAAACAAAGGCTGGGAACCAAGTTTGCCCCCATGTCCCTGTGATGGGAAATCCACACAATCCAACATACATGTGATCATGTTCTGTAAATTTTACCACCCTCACAGAAAAAGTTGGCTTCTCCCCATATTTAGGCGGTGGGGTCTTAGACAGTGTCGACCAGCATTTTACCGACTGCAACTTCTAGAGACTGAAGAAGTGTGTTATGTAGCTTTAAATTATTCAAAATGCATTATGAATCACAGAAAAAATCTCTAGAACATTCTTTATGTATAAATAACAACACTGAAACGTATTATTATTTTAATATGCTTGTTTATATTCATTGTATATTGTTTTTTGTATGAATTTTTTTTTAATAGCCTGCACTTTTTATTTATTGTATTTTTGACTGTTTCTTTTATGGTTTTCCTCGTGACAAACCGAATAAAGAGTTGTTGTATTGTATATGGTAGAGTATGTTTGTGGAATTTAGTGATTTCGTTAGAGGTTCCAAGAAAAGGTTGAAGAGGATAGGAGATAGGGCGGACCCTTGGCGGACACCCATGAGTACTGGAGAGGGCTGCGAGAGGGACTGGTTTGCTTTGACTCTTTGTGATCTGTGGTGGAGGAAGGAGGAGAACCATTGTAACACCAGACCTGAGAAACCTATCCTGTTCTTCAGAACGGATAGGAGGTTGTCGTGATTAACCGTGTTGAATGCGGAGGAAAGATCAAGAAGGATTAGGAGGCAGGAATCATTTTGGTCAAGCATTTTTAAAATGTCATCCATACGGTGCATAACAATTTTCTGCGTACCACATTTGAGTGGCTGCCTCATGCATGAGGATAAATCATGGGATATACATATAAACATGTTCTGATTGTTAACGAGTCTCAATAAAAGTCTAGTTGGATGGAAGTGAGTAGAGTCAGTAAAATATTCCAAATATTGGCTCCAAACATACCAGCAGCATTAAATATATCTACATAAAATGTTATTACTAATGATGTCCCATATTGTATAGAGCTTGTTGAGCTTTACACAGTGCTCTTCATTTGTTAATAGAGCAAGTTATTCAATGTTGTCTTGACCTTTCGCCTTATGGTCTAGATCAATCTGGATGTATCGCGTTAGAGCTTCTGAAGCCTGTAACTGGTGCTTGCTTGAAGCTCAATATAGGAAGAGGCTGCATAGTACAATCTACATAATGTGATCCTTCTCAAGGGTGCTTCCTTCTGAATTTCATCAAAGATAGGACATTATTGCCAGCAGTTACTAATGACCAAATTACACCTCCTTTATCTGCCTCTTTATTGTGAGTTTATGGTTAAAATTTTTATTTTTTTTACTGATGTTGAAGTTATTTGTGCCTCACTTAATAGCTCTGGCTTTTGAAATGGATCTGCTGTTGAAACTCCCTCTCAAGGGCAAATTCTCTGTCTTGGGATCTTTTTAGTAGGCTGGGATGAAATTTCAACTACACTCGTGTGATCTCACAGCGGCTTGAGTCCCTCGCGGTTGAGTAGTGTGCTTACAATTCCCCTGATTTATTGATTGATTGATCTCATATAATTTCGGTAATTTTGGGTTATCTTGTTACACAAAATTTCTGGAATTTTGCTATTTAACCATGTCGCATAATTACGGCCAGAACGCGAGTAGTTGTTGCTTTCAGCGTTTGTATTTTTTGTGCTATTTTGTGTGCGCGAAATGCATCCTTGTGTCCAAAATGGATGGAAGGATGCATTTCATGCTAAAATATAGTGCCAAATGCTGATTTTGCATTTCACATTATTGCGCATGTTCTTCTGTAGTTTTCCCAAAATGTTGCATATATAAATGTATTAAAATTCCGCAAATTTTGGAAATGTAGGGCTTGAATTAGATCTTGGCAGACAGGTCACTCCGTCACAGAAGTGACAGATATCCCTTCCGCCAAAATATGATTCCCATTATATCCTATGGGATCTTTATTTTTGCGGATGGGATATCCGTCCCCCTTGTGACGGAGTTATCTGTCCGCCTTGATCTAAATTAGGCCCATACTTTTTAGCACTTGGAACTACTTTGCCAGGGTTATTAGTTTCTGGTGCCTTTCATAAAAACCCTCATACATGCACGTAGATGGTAAAGCGGTATATCTTGATTCTCTGATTTAACGTAGCGTTAATGCATCATCATAGGGTTTTGTTTTCTGGTATGCTAACCTCCACCTGGAGGTAACCACTGGGTTTGCAGTAGTGTCCAGGGGCCAAAAATGGATTAAGTGCTCAAAGTAAAGTGGGTTAAAATTCTTTAAACATCCTCATTTGTACGCAATTATTTATTTAAAAAAAAGGGGGTGTTCAAGAAATTAAAATGGTGGGTGAGAACATTTAGTTCATGTTACTGGATCTAGTGCACTGAATGAAATTTAATAATGAGGTCGACATGTTTCAGCCCCATTATGCCCAGCCGGGTCTATGGGGCTTTCTTCAGGACCAGTGAAAATGATCTTGCTGGCATTATTTGTGCAGCAATTGAAAGTGGTTTGTTATTGATCCACTCTAACAAAGATAGGTCAGTAGTACCTGTAATCAGAAAACAAAAGACAAAAAACACACAAATGGATTCAATATGTGTGTAACCCTATTCTTGAGGCATAACTACCTTGTGTTAAACTTTCTTTTATTCAATTTTGTGAGGTCATAATTTACGATCTCGCATATATCGCGTTTATCGCTAGAGTAGAGTATTACAAACATCATGGCATAAATCGGGAAGGTAGCGCTGTCAGCAATATATGCTAGACGGGGATGAAACATGTCGACCTCATTTTTAAATTTCATCCAGTGCACTAGATCAAGTAACATGAACTGGATGTGCACACCCATCATTTTAATTTCTTGAACACCCCCATTTTTTCAATAAATAATTGTGTACAAATGAGGATGTTTAAAGAATTTTAACCCACTTCACTTTGAGCGCTTAATCCATTTTTGGTCCCTGAACACTACTGCAAACCCAGTGGTTACCTCCAGGTGGAGTTTAGCATACCAGAAAACGAAACCCTATGATGATGCATTAACGCTACGCTAAAGCGGAGAATCAAGATATACCGCTTTACCATCTACATGCGTGTTTGAGGGTTTTTATGAAAGGCACCAAGAACTAATAACCCTGGCAACGTAGTTACAAGTGGTCCATTCTCCCCCCTTTTTGATCTTTGTACTACGCCTGGAAGCTGAATGGATCTCGATTTCACTCCCCTCCACCCCCCATATGATTAAAACCATACTTTTTAGCACCAGGTCACTTTCTCTCAAAAAACATAGCATAACTTAATATACTTGATGTGCTGATGTATTATCAGAGGATTTGATACTATAGCAAATATCTCAACTCACAGCTTTGATTTGTGATATTTGTGAATGTATTCAAAAGGGTAGTGGTCTGGAGCATTAGGCACCACTTTCAATCTGTCCTACCGTGGTACTTATTTGCCTTTAGGGATGTTCTCGGAGGGAACGAAGAGAAAAAAATAAACACTTACCTGTCTGCTGCCACCACGGCCGCCGGCTCCTCTCCCGGCTCGCCCGCTTCCAGGGCAGGAAGCACCCGGGTCCCAGGCTCTTGACAGCCAATCACAATGCTGCAATGCAACATTTTGTTCGGTCTTGTTGCCGTGGATCGGCAGTCAGCTAGAGAATGGGAGGGTGGGCATGTTCTCCATGCAGGCTGTAATGTAACCTGCATGGAGAACATACAAAGTGTGCATGATGGTTTGACCTGCCTGAGACGGCTGGTCAAAGCGTCCTGCACATGTGGAGTGGGCAAACCACTCCTACCCTGCCCTCCTCTGTGAGCAGAGCAGCCCCACCCCTACCCAGCTGAGCAAGGGGAAAAATAAAATGATAATAACCATGAGTTGTTATCATTTTATTTTTTCTTCTTTGACCCCCTCAATGGGCGATGCTCCCCTGCCTTAGCGGAGGAGCCGCCACTGGTTTGCACCCGAAGCAGTATTACAAGTAGTACGCAAACTTCCCATTTTTCCCCACACAATTTTTGCCAGGAAATACGAGACGTAGAATGTGCAGATATAAAAGCTACATTCCGAGATTCTCAGATCGGAACAAAAATAAATATGCTGTAACACCCAGTTATCCCATATTCACTGGCGTAGAACTTAGAAAGCGTAAGTAATGGTGTACACAGCAAATTGTACACATTACAGTATTGGTGCCTACTGAAAGTGGCATTACCTCCTCAAGTACTAGGGCCTCAGAATGAGGTCCGTCATATTGCTAAATATCTGTCCCAAAACCGGCCTAAAATGCCTACTAACATGAATCATTCAGACATTTTCCACTTTACAGTTGGGTCACCTCTTAGAACAAAGAGTTTTTTAAAGTGACGCCCTTGCATATCAAATTCTATAACTTGAGAGCATCAGAATGCGTTTCCTGCAAAATCCATCAAGAAAAAGCAGCCACTGTGCTCAAAAGGGTGAAAAATGGATAGCTCAGACGGAGAAATACGATGATAAAAATTCTGGCAAATTGAACCCAAATCATCATTTGATGATGGAAGGGAAGTCGTAAATTCCTAGATTTCATGTAAATTGCTGGTGCAGGGCCCATCCATCAGCTGGGAAAGGCGTCCTGAGCCGGTGATTTACCTCCTACAGCGGTCCATTAACCCACCATTACCGAAGGCAGCCACCAGCGCGCGAGGCACCTCCAGGCTCGTGCCTAACTAGTGCGGAACATTAAAGGGGGAAGGAGGCTGCGCTCTGCACAACGGAAATGCAACAATGGGAGGTAGGTGACAATTTGCTGGAATGGGCAGTATTTGAAACGGCATTACATGCATTCACGCATTTTTGTCATAGACTAGCACATCTTTAAATTGCACGTACACAGGACAAACGACCTAAAACATAAATGGGGAACTAATTAGCATGCGCAATATGCAGTGACGTCACTGCAAGTGACGTCACGCCCATTTTAAACGCCTTGTTCAAGGTCATTTGTAAATGAAATAACGAGAAAATACCATATTGACCCACGTTTAATTATACATTAAGAAATGCGCACTCAAGGTGTTATTTTTATATTCAAACTCATCAGGGTGATGCTGGGCCTCGTATGTATTACACACAGAAATCTGCAATACTTGTATAAAAACCTGTCTATAATTCTCCTATTACAGTATAGCTGTGACACCACTAGTCACCTTCAATAAGACACTGCCGTAGCTGCTCAACTGTAATAACGTATTACAGTTGAGTTGTGGAGGTCACCACGCCTGCTGTCAGAGCAAGTAGACTATGGGAAAAACAAATCAAAGAGACAACATTATATCTGCTGTAAATAGAGGGAAAATTAGAGCTTTATTTTCTTCTCATCGGAACTTTTTTTTTATTGTATTGCCACTAGCTGAAAGGAGCTGTTATGTCAGCATGATTATTTTTTACAAGACTGTAGTTCGTTACAAGAAAGCAGGAATCTCTCTTGATGTTATGACATAATGAGCTACATGTTAAAATGTGACTTACCTTAAATGGCATATGGTGTTGCAACAAATTACTAGTTTCGTATAAATCGACATATCTGCAACCACATTTAAAGGAGGAAGAGACAAAGGATGTCAGATTTTATGGCCAGGGTAGTAGTGTGACCAGAGGTGGGCGAGACACTGAAAGTTCAAGCCAGGTTCTAGCCTGAAGACTGGTGCTGGCTCAGCTTGAGATTCTGTTGGAATCTAAAGCCCATAACAAGCCGAGCTTTCATGTGGCTTCTGCTTGTCTTTCCCCTTCTGCCCAGGATGTAGCTTTATGGCCAGAGCTGAAGACCGTGCAACTGAGGGGGAGGGTTAGAGTCCTGGCAGGGGAGCCACGTCTTGTGATTCTGAGCAAATCACTTAAGCTAACCATGCATGTGACCTTGTATAATGTAAATGGTGCTCATGTAAAGTGCTCCAATACCTTTGGGTCCACTTCACCTTATATTTTGAGAAATGCACTAAGAGGCAAAAACAAAGTTTTAACATGAGGGAAGACAAATAGATACCCACTTTCTGGCTGAATTGTACAAAATGAAACCAGAAAACATTGAAAAATCAAACATTCCTGATTAAATTGTGACATCTTAGGCAAATATTAAATTTTTCCCAAACTCTTATTTTTCATTATCGCATATGAAAGCACTTTCAAATATGTGAGTTTAGACTGTAAGTTGTACAAAACTGTCACTTCTAATAAGTACTTCTCAATGCAGTGGTATAATGTGCCCTATTAATGTCAAAGCTTCCACATGTTAAAGAAAGACACTTTTTTAAGGGGACTTTATAATATTTTACATGATGTTTTTTATATGATTTTAATCGCATATATGTTTAGGGCTCAACTCGCACACAAGCTCTAAGATCTGAGCCAGCCCCTTGGCTCTGCTCTGGCTCAACTCATGGTATTAATTGGTTTGCTCTCCCAGCTCTAGCTGTAACAATGTATTATATGTCTAGCTGTGACAATGTATTATATGGAATAGAGTACCCTCAGCTGTATGTTAAAGGATGTTACAAATCACTTTGGAGGTCCAAACCGGTATAAAGAAACTCAATCATTTGCCTTGTTCCTCAATAAGGTCACTAAACTCTTCAGTTACTTGAAATTAAATGAAATGAAATGAAATGAAAAAGGAACTTGGTTAAGCGCACTGTGGCCAAGCGGCTTCCTGGCGCTGGGGACTTGACTAGACTCACAGAGGGGACCCAGGGAGACTAACAGGGAAATGCCTGGGAAAACAGAAAAGTTTTGAGGGCTTTACGGAAATGGGTGTAGATGGGAATAAACTAAACTCTTCAGTTACTTTTTGGTAACTTGTATTATCTTTATAATGTGTGGCAAATAGCACTTTATAGTGAGAGGCAATTATTTGTGAAATATTGAAAAAAGTGAAATGGAGTGTAAGGTTTGTGATCATATTCCATTTTAGTGAGTGAGTTTGGAGACCCATAAACCACTGGTACTTGTAAAATACATGTTAATTTATATGTAAAAAATGTCATTCTCACAGAGTAAATAAAATGTTCTGAGTGTATTCGTGTTTATGAGATAAAGGTTTCAGTCGTATTGTGTTTGATTCCTCTTAGAGAAAGCCCTCTGATACCTCTGGGTCTAGCCAGCGCTATGTAAAACTTTTCAAATAAAATAAATAAATAAATAAACTACCATGTTAAGTGATGAAAGTGTAAATAGTGGGCAGTTCCCCTCTGCAGTTTAGTGATCTAAAGACCTGGTGGCTCTCAGGGAAGTTAAAAAACTGTGAAGCAAAAATTGCAACTGTATGCAAAAACATACAAAGACTGCATATGCCAAGAAGCCTGGTAATGGGTCACACCGTGATGCAACTACTGGCCTCTTCTACGTCGGATTGGGCGAGAAATGTAATTCCCCTTCTATAAATAGGAAACCAACACAGTCTGCGGGTGTCTACCCACAACAAAATCATGCAAGAAGAACAACAAGCAGGTCCCAACATCAAAACACTATTTCAATTGCACTCATGCATTTTTCTACCCAGTGACTTGTGAAACTGGAATCTGCATTGTATATATTTTCAAAGAACCAAGACTTCATAGGGCCTTAACTTGATGTATCCAAGTATACAAGGCCCAAAGTTCTTTTTCGAAAAACATACTTTGAGGAGCTCCCATTGATTGTGTATAAGTTGCTTTTAATAACTAGCCCCCCAAAGGCTAAGATAGGAGAGCATGGGTGAAACAACCTTTTCTGTTTCCAAGGGCCGATTCATAAGATCGCTTCTTTCATTTTGAACGAATCCATGCCCTCTTTAGTGTGGTGTTTTGGTGCTTTATTTATAAGTTTTGCTTGAAGGATGTTAGTCGCTGAATGTTTCTACAACATTGAACAGTGAGAGGTAAATATTGTTGGCAAATGTTTAACTAGTAAGATTGAGAGCATGCGATTTTTACTGATGAGGTTTTGAGATGCCATATTTTTGTAATGTTATAGCCCAGCACCAGGAACCCTGGTTCTCACCCTACCAACGGATACCCTGCTGCTCTCCTCTGTGCTTGTAGCCCCAGTCATTGCTCACCCCACTGCTGTCACACTGTAACACACAACAGGGCGGGAGCATTTACATGTGTCCCCCGAAAAGTTCTTATGCACTCTCCCAGGCCCTAAATCCACCACTCTCCACCAAGGGCACCCCACTTGCTCACACTCACACAACCCAGCCACCCGCTCACACTTACACAGACCAACCCCCAACCAAATAACACAGCACAATTACATGCATGCTCCTCAACACCGCTTATTCACCAAACATGCACCTGAGATATGGGACTTAATTCACGTCCACACTCCGTACCTATTCTTTCTCAATGAAAAATGGTTAGACACAACCTCTGCCCTGGATCTAGCTACAGCCATCCCGCTGGCTTCAAGATTGAAACGTAACTGAAGTGCAAATGGAGAAAGAGTCTGGACACTGTAGATAAAGACATCTTCAAATCAGTCCTTGGAAAATACTACCACATCAACTATGAAACAACAATCTCACAGCACTTGCAGATCACAACAATGCAGTACTAATAGCAGCAAGGACATTACTGTCATCATCTGCAACATCACACCCTCATAAGACCCTTACAAAAATCTCTACGATTTCTTCTGTGACAACATCACCTCCATGTACAGCAACTTCAACCCTCAACTGGACCCCTTCCCCTTCACCACTCAATTTCCCATCATGGCAAATTAACAAACCTTGCCCTTATGGCCTGCCGTCACCACAATCAAAATCGCTCTACCATGAAGACCATCCACTTGGGGGCTGTAACAGACCCTTCCCCCAACTACCTTTTCACAAAAGGACTCCTACCGGTAGCATCTTCCAGCCTGGGTACCCTCCAATGCCCAGGCCACACAAACAGAGATTAGTATTACACGTCTTTATTCAACTGCACGTAACTACAAACTCAACATTCTAAAACAAGCTATCATGGAGTTGCATTCTGACACCCAAGTCACAGGTCTATGGAGTCTGTTAGGAGCCAAAGAAGTACCATTATAAAATATTGCAAGACACTGCATCTCCCTCTCTGATAAATAAAATATATATTTTTTTTTTACAAATCAATGAATATATATGTACAATCACATTTCTTCAATCAACCTTCTTGATGCTTTAATTATTCAGCCTGATATGGTAACTGGACACTGGGAGCTGTCTTCTTCACTGTCAGAGATCTTCAAATATGTTGAAGAAGTAACAGCAGTCACTGGGTTCACAGGTTCAATCTTTCTTTCACCATCTTGATCAGAAACCCGATGCATCAAATGTTGAAAATGAGAAGAGTTTCTGGTAACAGAAGTCAGAAGGCGCTGGGAAGTCACCATATGCCCCTTGGTGGGCACAACATGGGAAGGTGCAGAATCATAGGGCCATGATATTTTCTCTTTCCCATTTGGCAGATGATCACTAGATCTCCTGTTTTAAAAACAATGTTTTTTCATGATGCCTCATGTCAGCACAGGCCTTCATCTTTTCGTTATTAACCAAGTACTTCATTTGAGTTGTATTATCACCTCTTTCTCTTTTGTTGGTATATTGCAGCTGTTATAATTTGGCAGTGATTAGGTTAGCATTAGCAGAAGCCATCCTGCATTTAGAGACTATCTTGTCCGTTTTGTGGAATCCATTTTGTATTTCTGTCAGCCATTTTGTTTGCCATGTGCTACCATGTGCTCGCCATGTGCTCTGTCCTACCTTTCTGTTAACTGCTCTTGAAATCTGCCTAGAGACGCACTATAATTAGCATCTTCCACCTTCGCACATGCTCAGTTGAGCTTGCAGCTGTCCATGCAGCTGCTGTTAGTCTGTGATGGATTAAACCCAGATCTGTTGACTGGGTGTGAGTGTTTGATTGGTTCAGATGCTCCGTCCATCACCACCCCCTTTTGTACCACGTTAGTCTGTAACTGTCAGGATGTGTTCACTCATAATTAGCAACTGTTGGCTCCGCCCACTTGTTGACTGTGCATTTTTTGTATGACCTTATATGTACCTAAAACCAGCATTTTGTACTTGTACCGCCTTCATTTGAGCCCCTGTGTGGGTATGAAAGGACCAAGCTCCTTCCATTCAGTGTGCTACTTCATACATTACCGAAGGGTGTTGTGTGAATGTAATTCCACCTCATGAGGTTTAATAAACTCTGTATTTTCTATTCCAGTTTCTGTGCCAACTTCTTCCTATTGGTCTGAGGACTCTGTGCAGATAAGGGTGAATCCCTTGCACTGGTAGGCCTTGCTGAGGCTCACCACCACACGCCAACTTGTTTGTCATTGTTCTCCCTAACATTACAGCCACAAGGTTTTCATCCATGGTCGACTGAGTAGTTGAATGATAGGCTCGTAGGGTGGAATTCAAGACAGTTTACAAATTGAGCCTCTCAAGAGTTGCACACTGTACTGTTTTCTTTAATGTTTTTATAAAATGCTCAACAAGTCAGTTGGTCTGAGGCCACAAAGGTATACTCTTCTGATGCTTTACGTTCAGATGGCCCAGAAAATCCTTGAATTCTCTACTGTTGAACGGCGGCCCATTATCAGACTTCAAAATGGCTGGAACACCCAGTGTTGCAAACACCTTGCCAAGTCTCTCAATGGCTCGCTCACGAGTGGTGGATGAGAGATTATCTATTAATGGAAATCGAGAGTACTCATCCACAATTACCATCAAGTGATGTCCATTGTCGAGTGAACCAAAGAAATCAATGGCTATTCTTTCCCATGCATGCTTACGGAGTTCTGACATGGTAAGAGTATATTGAGTAATATTCATAGACAGGCAGTTACATAGATGACAGGCCTTGGTTTCCTTTCAACCCTCTCATCTAAATATGAAAACCAGACTCAAACTCAGAGAGCTCTCTTGGTGGCAACAATACCACGATGTCCTTTGTTAGCCACTTCAATTATCTTCTGCCTTAAACTCTACGCAATCAGGATTCTCGACACCTGCAGTATAAATCCTTCCTAAGTTATAGACAGTTCATCTTTTACATTTTTGTACTTTTGGTATTCCTCATCACTGGTGAGAGGTCAATTATGTTGGTTTGGTTCCACGACTGATGTGTAATTATATCTTTCAACTTCAGAATGTCACTCTCATGGCTCATAGCAGTAAGATCTGGGCTGACAATATGGCAGATGGCATATTTGATTTACAGCTAAATGAATGTAGGCTTCAGCTATCTTGGATGGTGTACCTTGACCTTATGTAGGCACTCTCGAAAAGTAGTCAGCAGGGTTTTGATCCTTCCATGAACAATGTACAATGGTGTAATCATACTCTTGAAATCAGAGCCCCCACTAAACAATGCCAGGAGGCATCTTGGCTTTTGGCTTGCTAAAGATAGTCAATAAAGTTTGATGATCAGCTTCCAGCGTAAAAGGCTTTCCATACAGAAATACAAGGAAATGTTCACAAGCTAAGGCCACAGCCAAACTTTCTTTCTCAGTTTGAGAGTAAGAACGTTCTGTGTGGGACTAACCTCTACTGGCGTATGCCCTAATTTGCCTTCGAGCATGGGGTGTACACTGTGCTGTGCCAGAATAGCCCCTAACCCAACAGGGCTAGCATCAACAATAACCTTTGAGGGAAGCTTTTGATTGAAATAGGCCATTTCCGTAGCAGTTTCAATGGCTCATTTGATTTTCTTGAAACTTCTCTCATATTCGTGTGAACACTTGGATGAAACATTATTTTTTGTTAACTCTCGAATGGGAGCACTTATAGTTGCAAAGTCTCCTATGTATCTTGATCAGTATATGTCTATGAAAAGAAATGAACGTACCATAGATACATCTTTTGGGGGGATCAGCATTAGACAGCATGTATAGGCATTTTAGCACCTGTACTTTAAAAGGACCAGGTGTTATACCCCCATCAGAAAAGATATGACCAAATAATTTTTACTTGGTCTTGTGGAACTCACACTTGTCTGCATTCAAATCCAGGCCTGCGTCAGTTTGTAAGCAACATACTTAGGTAAGAGCCTTATCATGCTCCTTTTGTGTAGCTCTGACAATCATTATGTCATTGATACAGTTGAAAACATACAGAACCTGCCGTATGACATGTCAAATGACATCTTGGAAAAGTTCTACAATTGACGACACACCAAAACTGAGACTTTATATCGAAATAGACCTACGTGTTTAGAAAAGCTTGTAATATACCTGCAATCTTCTTCAAGTTCCAACTGATGATAACCTTTATTTAAATCAAGGTGAAAGAAAACCTTAGCACCATTTAGTTGTATTATCATGTTAGCAATATGTGGACCTGGATGTCGTTCAATTGTCATGTTTGCTTGGCACACATCAGCGCATATGAATATAGCTCCTTCAGTGTCCTTTTTGGGCACTACTACTATGGGAGATATCCATGGCGTCTGACCAGTTGAACGCTCAATGATGTCATGCTTAAATAATGATTCACGTTCTTTTTCAACAGCTTCTTGTAAATGAAAAGCAACTCGTCTATGTCTCTGAGCAACAAGATGGACATCTTCATTAATGTGTAACGTTACTTTGTTACTCTTTAGCGTTCCCAAACCATGAGACAATGAAGAAAACTGATTTACTATTTCGTGGTGAGCATTCAGGATGTTATTCACAGAAATCAGTCCCATTTCAGCAGCAGTACTGAAATTGACTAGTAAGGCACTTTCTGATGTACCTTGGAGCACATGGATGGGTGCTTGCACCTTCATTTTCTTGCGTTTCAATGTCGCTACAAATGAAACTTGACTTTTTATGGGGGTTGATGCAGCCCACGTTTACACTTTGGTTTTCAATGGTATTAGTAGATGTGATAAAGACAATTCATGATATTTCTCTTCAGGTGTTTTGTTTATCGATGTGCCACTGTCGATGATGAAAGGTATCGAGCAGTAGTTTATTTTTAATGGTATTTTCTGACAATGTTTGTTTGACTTTAGTGCTTTGGCATGTCTACTTTTCTGTGACTGACATTTTTCCTTGCATGCAACCAATCTGACATGTGCTTGTTTTATTGGTAAACATTGGCATGGCGCAACCGTCTTCCTCACTTTCACTGCTTAATGAGGCGGAAGAACTCTTTGCAATGATTTCAATGACAATCGACTCCGTTCAGTGTAAATTTCCCTTAATTTATGTCACCGCTCGCCCTTATGGGGGTGCATTGAACATTGTCTCTTGAATATTCTGGTCAATCAATCAATCAATCATTTGAAAATTACACTACATACCCGCGAGGGTCTCAAGGCGCTGGGGGCGGGGGGTGCTACTGATCATACAGCCAGGTCTTGAGTATCCTCCTGAAGGTCAGCAGGTCTTGGGTGGGTGTTCCATGTCTTGGTGGCGAGGTGGGAGAAGGATCTCCCACTGGTGGCTGTTCTTCTGATGCGCGGGACGGTGGCAAGTGAGAGGTCAGCGTAGCGTAGCTGGCGGTTGGGGATGTAGAAGGAGAGCTGTCTGTTGAGGTAGGCTGGGCCGGTCTTGTGGAGTGCCTTGTGTGCCTGGGTGAGGAGCTTGAAGGATATCCTCTTGTTGACGGGAAGCCAGTGCAGGTTTCTCAGGTGGGGGGTGATGTGACCGTGGCGTGGTACGTCGAGGATCAGTCGTGCCGAGGCGTTTTGGATGCGCTGTGGTCGTTTGATGAGCTTGGTCTGGGATCCCGCGTGGAGGGCGTTTCCGTAGTCGAGTCTGCTGCTGACGAGGGCCTGGGTGACTGTCTTTCTTGTATCTGTCGGAAACCATCTGTAGATCTTGCCGAGCATGCAGAGGGTGTTGAAGCAGGAGATGGAGATGGTGTTGACTTGCTTGATCATTGAGAGCGTTGAGTCGAGGATGATTCCCAGGTTGCGTGCGTGTTCGGTGGGTGTCTGGGCTGCCCCCAGTGCCGTCGGCCACCAGGAGTTGTCCCAGGCTGAAGGGCCGGAGCTGAGGATGATGACCTCCGTCTTGTTCGAGTTCAGCTTCAGACGGCTGGTCTTCATCCAGTCAGCAACGGCCTTCATTCCTTCGTCGAGGTTGGCTTTGGCGGTGATGGGGTCCTTGGTGAGGGAGAGGATCAGCTGAGTGTCGTCGGTGTAGAAGATTATGTTGAGGTTGTGCTACCGGGCTATGTGAGCGAGCGGGGTCATGTAAATGTTGAACAGCGTCGGGCTGAGGGAGGATCCCTTGGGTACACTGCAGATGATCTCAGAGGCTTTGGAACGGAATGGGGGAGGCAGACGCTCTGGGTTCTGCCGGAGAGGAAGGAGGTGGTCCAGGTCCAATCCAGATCCTTGTCTCGGATCCCTGCGGCGTGGAGGCGTGCGCGTATTGTGCGGTGGCAGGCGGTGTCGAAGGTGCCAGAGAGGTCTAGAAGGATGAGTGCTATCCAGCAGGGACTGATGTCATTTGTGGCGGCGATGAGGGCAGTCTCGGTGCTGTGGTCGCTGCGTAACCCTGACTGGGAAAGGTCCAGGATTCTGTTTTCTTCGAGGTATCGGGTTAGCTGTCTGTTGACGGTTTTCTCGATGACCTTGGCCGGGAAGGGGAGCAGAGAGATATGGGCCAGAAGTTCTTGAGGTCTCTTGGGTCTGCCTTAGGTTGTTTGAGTAGGACGTTGATCTTGGCGTGTTTCCAGATCTCTGGGAAGGTCGCGGTCTCGAGGGAGAGATTGATGACGTTGCGCAGGTGGGGTGCGATGGAGCTGCTTGCTCTGTTGAAGACGTGGTGCAAGAATGGGTCTGACGGAGAGCCGAAGTGGATTGTGTGCTTGGTGTTGATGGTGTCATCGATGCTCACGCTGGCCCAGGCTAGCAGGGGGTCATGATCGGTGGTGTGCGGAGGGTCTGTTGTGTTGCTGTATGTTGGGGCTGTCTGGGTGTTGAATCTGTCGTGGATGTCTGCTATATTGCGGTGGAAGAAGGTGGTGAGGGAGTCGCATAGGGCTTGCAACGGCAGGATGTCGTTGGTGTTGGAGCTGGGGTTGGAGAGTTTCTTCATGATGTTGAAGAGCTCCTTGCTATTGTGTGCGTTGCTGTCGAGCCGGTCTTTGTAGGAGGTACTCTTGGCTGCCCTAATGAGGTGGTGGTGGTTGCGGATGGCGTCCTTGTGTGCTGCGTGGCTGTCCGGAGTTTGTTCACTGTGCCATTTCTTCTCTAGTTTCCAGTAGGCTTGCTTGGAGGCTCAGAGTTCTGGAGTGAACCAGCTGGCCCTCTTGCTGCTGTCTCTGTGGGGGGTTTCATCAGCGAGTTAAGGGTGTTGGCACAGACCTCGATCCAGCGTCTGAGGCTGTGGGCAGCATCGTCGGTGTTGGATGTTTCGGTGGGTGGGCTGAGAGCGAGGTTTGCGTGTAGATGGTCTTCGGTGCTTTTGCTCCAGCAGCGGCAGAGGATCTGTTGGGTGTAGTGGTGTATGGTGGGCTTCTGGAAGGAAAGTGGTTGCAGCAGTGGTCGGTCCAGAGGAGTTCGATGGTGTGGATGACGGAGACATTCGGGCTTGAGGAGAAGACGGGGTCGAGCGTGTGGCCGGCGGAGTGGGTGGGCGTTGTGACGAGTTGCTTCAGTCCGAGGTTGGCGAGGTTATCGATCAGGGTTGTGGAGTTGTTGTCGTTGTTGTTCTCAAGGTGAAAGTTCAGGTCTCTGAGGAGGATGTAGTCGGTGGCGGAGGTCAGGGCATGCGTGTTGATCAAGTCGGCGATGGAGTCGCTGAACTGGGGGCAGGGTCTGGGGGGTCGGTAGCCGAGGGTGCCTCTGAGGGTGGAGTTAGGGTCTGTGTGGATCTGGAAATGCATGTGTTCGGCATTGCTAAGCGCGTCGTCGGTGCTAGTTGAGACCCTAATGCTGTTCTTGTGGACGATGGCCATTCCTCCTCCGACTCCATTGGTGTGGTCTCTGCGGGTGATCTTGTAGCCGGCTGGGATGGCTATGGCGATGTCGGGTGCGGAGGAGTCGTTAAACCAGGTCTCTGTCAGGAAGGCGACGTCCGGGGATGTTGTGTTGAGCAGGTCCCAGAGCTCGATGGCATGCTTGCGTGCGAAGTGGGTGTTCAGTAGTATGCATCGGAGGTGGTTGGGGTCTTTCTTGGCGGGTGGTTTGTCGTCTCTGAGGCTGGTGTAGCTGCAGTTCCGGCAGGTGTAGGGGCCGTGTGTGCGTTTCGGGGCGGCCTTGAAGAGGTGTGGCTCCGTCCGGAGTTAAGAGCATGGAGAGTGCTGGCGTCATAGTGGCGGCGGTCGTCATGGTGGGTGCGGGGGCCAGGGGATCTGGCGCTGGGCGCGGTCCAGGCACGGACGGGCACAGAAGGGCTTGCCTTAGGCATGCCTTCGATGCACCAGTGGTGCGGCCGTGCAGCGGCTGGCATATTTGGGGAAGTGGGAGGGAGGAACAGCTGGGAGGTGGGAGGCGGGGGCAGCGAATGGGCAGTGGGCCGTCAGGGGGGCGGGGCTGCAGGGGACGCAGCGGCGAGGGTGGTGAGGGACAACGAAGGTAACAGAAGGAAAAAGGGGCACAAAATCGAGGGAAAACGAGTGGCACAGAAGGCAAAGGGGCACAAAGAAACAAGTGGAACAGAGGGCAGAAGGGCACAAAAAGCGAGTGGAACAGAAGGCAAAAGGAGCACAAAAACGAGGGAAAAATAAGTGACACAGAGGGCAGAAGGGCACAAAAAAACGTGTGGAACAAAGGGCAGAAGGACACAAAAAACGAGTGGAACAGAAGGCAAAAGGGCCACAAAAATGAGGGGAAAAAAACGAGTGGCACAGAAGGCAGACGGGCACAAAAAACGACTGGTACAGAAGGCAAAAAGGGCACAAAAACGAGGGAAAAACGAGTGCCACAGAAGGCAAAAGGGCACAGAAATACAGGAAAAACGAGTGGCACAGAGGCAAAATACAGAAGACAGAACTACAGGTGCAGCTAAGAACAGAAGGCAGAACGGGCAGAGAGGCACGGGGCAGCGAGCGGAACAGAAGGGAAAACCGGGCAGCGACACGGGGGCAGCGAGGGGAACAGAAGGGAAAACCGGGCAGAGACATGGGGGCAGCGAGGGGTACAGATGGAAAGACCGGGCAGAGAGAGCATGGGGACAGCGAGGGGAACAGAGTAAAGAAAAAGGGGCACAGACCACGTACAGTCAGCGGGGAAGAAAGACAACAGCAGTCACAGACACAACAATGAAAATACAGGCAATACAATAAAAGCAATAAAGCAGAGGATGAACAAACCTACCTACGGCCTACCACTTGCCACCAGGGATGAGGCGCAGGTGGTAGCCTGCGGTTGGTGGAGGGCCTCGAACTTCCTCAGCAGCAGCAGCTGGGGCAGGGAGACACAGGCGGTGCTGTGCAGAGGGGGAGCGACCTACCTGGTGGGGTCTAGGGTCGCTTTGGTGGTCATTTTGTTTTCGCACTGTGATGCATTTGCTTTTTCTTTCACTTTACAGACCATCAAAAATGTTTTTTTCCCACAGCCTTTACATTTCAGTCCAATGGCTAAACATTTACCTTCATATGGAAATGAAAATCCACATCTAAAACATAACTTCTTTTTACTTGTAGGCATCACCTTTTGTCCTTAAGTCCTTTGCTTTTGTTTACTTCTCATACTTATGACTGGATACTTTGAGCACCTCCAGCCTCCATGTCAGTGGCTTGCCTTTCAATATGCTCCTCAGCTCTGGCAGCCATCAACACTCACTCCAGACTAATAGTTTCTCTCAGCATTCGTCATCTGAATGAATCTGAAAAGCATCCATCAATAACTCTAAGTCGCATATCTTCCCCATCATTAACTTAATTGAACTTACAGTGTTTGATGAGTTCATCAAGAGTCTCCACAAATACATCAATGGTTTCACCAACTTTTTGGCGTTCTTGACTGAAAATGTATCTTTCATATTAAATGTTTGGAACTGGATTTAATTTATATTCAACCTTTCTTTAATCTGACAATATGTAATTTCTTCATCAGTTTGCTGCATTTTGTTTATGAATTCTTTGACACCATCACCAGCAAGATTTTTGAGATACTTGATAGTCATTTTGCTATTAGTCTCTTCAAGTGCATCAATGATGTCATCAAATTTCTCTATCTACGCAGACCATCTATAGCCAATATTTTGCTTTTGTTGGTACCACAAGGTGGTGGTGGTTTCAGGAATGCAGCAGCATTGTAGACCAGTGTGGAACTTACTGGCACAGCTGGTGGTTCCTTGTGACTTGGTGTCTGCTATTCGTCTTTTCCAAAGACCTGTGAAGTTTTCCTGAGACTTACTCAGCAACTTTGTGAATGATCAGCTTTGGGTATGGACAGCTCTGTAAGCACAACGCTGAACACTTCTCCTTGAGCCAACTTCACCAAGTGCTATAGAATGATGAATTTCTTTAGTGTATTCATTAAGTCATTTACTTCTTTTCTTTTAAAAGTCAATTTCCATTTTCCAACACCTGGTTGACCTCTGCCTTGCAGCGTTTCTATTCTCAGCATTATTTTGTTTGTTATGATTATCAGTGGCTGCGATTTGTAAACCAGATTGAACCCACTTTCAGCGTTAACATTCCATATAATGTACAACTTTATCTTGCATGGCAACGTGGTACCTTTATGTATGGCTTGACTATTAGGTTCTCAACAATCAACGTGTAAATTCTTTTCAACGCTTCCGTTGTCTTGATGTGCTTTACCGAGGCTGGAATTGCGCTTTGGCTCCACATGCGTGTAGTGTTGTTTCCGTTCTTTAACATAAAACATATGTGGCACGCATGAGCAGTTTGCTTGCACCACGGCAACCACTCTGGGAAAGGACGGTCATTCTTCGTGTTACTTATCACCTATCTCATCACCATTTGTAGCATGTTCCAGCTTGTGTACCCTCTAATGACCATACCACGCATGAAGATTAGTATTACACGTCTTTATTCAGCTGCATGTAACTGTGAACTCAACATTGTAAAAAAGCCATCACGACTGTCAGAAAACTGGGGCTGCAAGCAAGGCGATTCACTTCCCTGGAGCAAACTGCACCCTTTTTCTGTTGCAGGGCCACCTCGAGAGCAGAAGTCAAGCAGCCAGGGAGAGGCTAGAACCTCTGTGGAACGTGAGCGCGTTGAGAGGAGAAGATGACCAAGACCCAGGAGGAGAGGAGGGGAGTGCATCGCCGGGCGTTGTGATCAGAGGAGAGTATCCAGCTCCAATCGGGGACCGAGACTCCGAAGGACTGGAGGAGCCCAAGCGAGAGGGGACTCGGCAACCTCGGAGGGAGAGAGGGCGTATCCTGTCTGCCGGTCGTACTCCACTCCCAGGAGTGCCAGGAGAAGCTTGGCTCAGCCAGGTGCGTGAAAAGGCTCCTAAGCATAGCCTGTAAGCGGGAGGGAAAGTCACAAGCGGGAGGTGGTCGGGAGGAAGAGAGAAAGGGAGAACGCTGGGTTGACAGTAAACCCCTTTAAAGGCAATACTATTTGGGTAGAAACAACACTACTTGCCTGAGTTGATGTTTTCTTTTCTTTTGGTATTATCTTTATCCTTTTGACTATTTTACCTTAACTTGAGCACAGACCTTTCCTCTTGCATCACTCCTCCATCAACCTCACTGTATTTTAGAGGAGACTTAAGAAGATCACTATTCTAACACACAAATAAGACAATTATAGCAGTGACATACCTGATTTCTTCTTTCTGTTGAGGGTACGGGCGGGCAGGAACTCCAAAGGCCCTACAGAAGAAAGGAAGACATTGTTAATATCTGCTCTATACGAGGTCACAATGACATTGCCCATGGACACCTATATCAAAGCACTATGCAGTCTGTTAGGAGCCAGAAGGGTTCTGTTATAAAATATCTCAAGACATTACACTACCAATCAGTGAAGCACTAACATCCTCTCCAAATACAGACCCATTTCTCTCCTAAAATATGCATCAAAGGTCTTTTAGTAAATAATAAACTAATGGCTCAACGACAACCTTGGCAACCACCAGCTCCTCATGCCACACAGTCTAGATTCAGGCCTCACCACAGTACAGAAACAGCACTCATCTCCACCACAATGACATCTGCATGATCGTTGACAGAGTAGACACTGCAACCCTCAATCTCCTGAACATACTTGACATAGTCTCACAACCCTCTTCTCACCAGGTAGCAGCAAGAGACTGGCATCCAAGGACTCACTCTCCGTTGGATCTGCTCCTTCTTAAGAGATAGAACACAAGCTGTGAGCCTGGCACCCGACTCCTCGGGAGCCAGCAAGCTCATCTGCGGACAGCCTGAAGGTTCATTGCTCAGCCCCACTCGTTAAACGCCTACATGATCCCTCTGGCCAACGTCATCAGTATGCACAACATCTTATCCGATGCTGACAACATGCAACTCATACTCTCCCTCTCTGACAAGACCCCCATTTCAAGAACCAAGTTCTTCGCCTGCATGACATAAGATGCTAACTGAATGAAAGCCATCTGACTCAAGCTCATTACTGACAATAAAGAAGTAGGGATATTTGGCACAAACAACTCATCATGGGACTCCATCTTGTGGCTGGTAAAACGTTGACCCACACCTTCACCCACTACCCCCACCTGGAACCACAGATTAATTATCAACAACAAACTGGACATGACTTCACAAGTCAACATCATCACAGTTGTTAGACCTGGCATATTTTGGTGTTGTTTTCCCTGTCTTCTTGCCACTGACCTCCTGCTTTTGGCTGTGTACTACATTTTGTTTTGTTGGTGTTAGGACTGATGACCTGTGCTAAAGTGCAAAGTGCTCCCTATCTAAAATGTGCTGGTATTTGGTTCCTCATGATTGGCCTATTTGATGTACTAGTAATTTCCTAGTACATTGCACCATGTGTGCCCAGGGCCTGTAAATCAATGCTACTAGTGGGTCTGCAGCACTGATTGTGTCACCCATGAGTGACCCTGCAAACATGTCTCAGACCTGCCACTGGAGTGTCTGTGTGTGCAGTTTTAAACTTCCATTTCGACCTGGCAGGTGCACCCATTTTCCAGGTCCAAACCTTCCTTTTTATTACATATAAGGGACCCCTAAGGTAGGCCCAATGTAGCCCTAAGGACAGGGTGCAGCGTATTTAAATGGAAGGGCATGTACAGTTATGTTTTACGTGTCTGGGTAGTGAAATACTGCTAATTTCATTTTTCACAACAAGAAGGTCTATCTCTTCCATAGGTTAGCATTGGAGCTGCGTGTAAAACTTACAAGTGTATCTGTCAATTGGAAGCTGATAGAAAATTGGACTTCGGTGTCTCTGGACTCACAATTTAAAGATGCATCTTTTAGTAAAGTAGGTTTTTAGTCTAAAAATGCAATTTTTATAAAGTTGGCATTTGTGCCTCTGCCTCTCTCTGAATACACATCTGGGTCTGCATGACAGTTGGGGTGTTTGTGCATTTACTCTAGGCAGTCACACAAAGGGAGCGGAGGTGTGCCCTGCATACCCTGATGGCCCATCACCAGGCTGATGGGTCTTCCTGATTTAGAGAGGTGGCAGGAGATGACACCTACACCTGAATAGGGCTGTGCCTGTCCTCACACAAATAGTTCTCCACCACCTGTAGTGTGTCTGGAGCCAGGGCAGGGAAAAGCAGGCTCTTGTGCACAGCAAAGGCTTTCCTTTGAAGTTTGCCTACTTCAAAGGCTAAAATGGGTAAAAGTACTGGACTTGTGACACCATTTACTCAAGACACTTCTGGGTTGAGGACATTCTGCCAAGAAGAGCTGGATTGCTGCCATGAGAGACTGCCACTTTGCTGTTTGCTTTGCTGTGCTTGCCTGCTGCAGCTACTTCTGTCCTGGGAGTGAAAGGACTGGGCTGTACTTTGTACATCCTGCGTCCAAAGTTCTCCAATGGCTTGATTTGAGCTTACCTCCTGTTACAAAGTCTCAGGGCCATCGAAGGCTTCACCTGCAATCACCTGCGTTCTGCTGCTGTGAGTCCTACTCTGCCAAGTGATGCCAAATTGAGTTCCTGGGCCTTGGAAGTGTGTTCTGGTGATAAAAAGAAGAAAATCCATGCATCCACTCCAAGCGTCGTTTGGAATTGGTGCAGCACCGCTAAAACTTCACGCATTGCCGCTGCCTTCACCGAGTGTGGTTCCCGCTGAACATAACAAACGCGGCCTACAATGTAGGCCCCAGATTCTCGTTGACCGAGATTTATTCGCATCCGCACCACGTGATAATGTACACGTCAGTGGAGCGGGATGGCGACTGATGGAAACACGATTTACCAACGCAGAAGCCAGGGAGGACGGTGAAATTGTTTTTACCCCCTGATTCTATGTAATTTATGAAGAGAGTAGGCATCAGTAATTTAGTGTTCTGCAAGTTGGCTGTCTCTAGCTCCTTGAAGTATAGAAACACGGATACTCTTGACATCTGCAGAGTATGAGATAAAATACATTGCGGCGGATCCTTGAAAGCCTTAGTCCTGATGAGGCCCAAGAATAATAGGGCTGAAACGCGTCAACATTTGTTCGGACGACACCATTGAAAAAATCAGGAATATTAAACTTAAATTAGAAGGAGTATATAAATAACAGAGGTTGAAGTAATAAACCTCCCAGGCTCCTGTGTTTTTGAGTGATCTTCTTTTGAAGGAATGCCTTTCGTAAAATAATTTTTGAAGCATCCTTTTTTTGAAAAAAAAGGGCTATGACACATAACGGTCCAAAATATATGTTAGTTTGTCAAAAAATGTAAATAGTGTGTATATATTTGTCCTTGTATTGAGTATATTTGTTGTGTGTATATATATATATATATATATATATATATATATATATGTTCTAAAAAGAAGATTTTTTTTATCTATATTCACTTTTGAAGAAAATTGATAAATAAACAAAAAAGTTTGTTCTTGTACCTGTCTGTGGGTTGCCTATGTTCTTAGATGAAAGAAGACAGATGTTTTATGTGATTAAATCAGGACAGGAAGGGATAATTCATAGATATCTATCCTTTAAATTTTTCGATTATTATTTCCTAGGCATCTTTTGCTTTATTGAATTCCAGATTCCCGTTGCAGCACCTGAGACTCAAGCACCGCGTCACTGAAATCCATGATGCTTTGCCTTGAAACTGACACAGCATATGCTTCAAAGCTGTGGAGGTGATGCAGCGCAACTTGACTCACGGCGCAACCTTCCAGAGCACAAATTTCTTCATTGACACCACACCACAGTAAAGTACCGAGGCTGCATGTCTGAAAACGGCGCATCACCTCCCCTGTTACAGTAAAGAACTAATGCATTACCTCCCCTGTAGCAGTAAGTAACCGCCGCATCAAACATTTTTTCGGTGCCTCACCTCCTCTGGGTCTCTCATCAGCTTTGATTTTTGATGCACCTAAAGTGCTTTGTCCTGATCAAGCGCAACCATTGACTTTTATGAACTGAACTTTATTTAATCTTTGAAAATTCATATCTTGACTAGCGTTGGATTTTTGTTATTCTGCACTCGTTTTATTCAGATAAACATTGAACATTTTCTTAAACTGGTGTGGAGTCCTTTTGTAGTGTTTTCACTGTGTTACTGCATGTGATGTGTATACAAATACTTTACACATTACCTCTGGGATAAGCCTGGTTGATCTGTGCCAAGCTACCAAGGTGGTGAGCAGGGGTTATCTTAGGTTTGTAACTCACTTACCCTGACTAAACTGAGGGTCCCTACTTGAAAAGGGCGCAAAGCACTGCCAACTAGGGACCCCATTTCTAACAACTGCATGCTGTTTCCACACCCTCAAGATGCTGACGAAGATCTTCAAATGACTCCCAAGTAACACTATAAAAACTGTCATGAGTGCCCTTGCCACCAGCAAGTTGGACGATGGGAAGATCCTCTATGCCAGAATCACCAAGCAGCTCACTAAAAGACTACAAACCATCAGTAACTCTACTAACAGACTCATCCTGAACCTTCTGCAGAGAACTCACATTGCACCACTCCTCAAGGACCTCAACTGGCTCCTGATACACAAACGTGCTCAATTCAAACTTCTCACATGCACATTCAAGGCAGTACACAATTTGGGCCCTACCTACATGAACAGTTGCATCTCATTCCCCCAACCACTTTGACACCTCTTCTCCACAGGACTCTTACTCACACACATCCTACACATACACAGACCCAGGACAATGGCCATTCTCTTACATTACTCCGAACATGTGGAACAACCCTCCAATTGCCATCAGAGCCTCGTCCTCTCTTCTATATTTCTGCACGAAGCTGAAGGCCTGGCATTTCAATTAACCAGCCTACCATAGGCTGGGCTAGGTACACACACCTGCTCAGAGCCAGGATACCATCCTGGGTGAAAATGCACTTTGCAAATACACATATCATAAAAGTTATTGAGAAGAATGTCCGTTATTATAATGGCTTTATCACTCGGCAACCAACAACTAGGCTGCATTTCAGGATTCTTGAATAAAAAGTAAGTGAGTTACTCTTTGGAATGTACAGTTTTCAGGTTATTCAGACATGAACATAAGCCTCTTTCTTTACATGACTGAACTTCTCTGAGGTATAAGTAAACCATCTCCACATCAGAGTGAATTATTTCCATCTTTTGTGTGACCTCTGCCCATTGCACCCTGATGAATAATGTTCATAACTATTTGAACTGTGCCCTTTGTACAGTAGTGAATTGTGTCCACATTTGAGTAAATTGTGCTCTGGTCATTCTTGAGATAAGAGCACACTTATGAGTGAAGTGTGTTCCTTGTATTCTAGTGAGCTGTGTCACCATTTTAATGCATTTTACTGCTCACATTTTGGAGTTCCATACCAACATTTATGTGGACTATGCCACAGCTGAGTGATCTCAGTCCGAATTGGTGACCATACCTCAGGGATGCATTTAAGTAAGGGGCTCATACTCATTTAAACTGTTCACTGAGGTCAACCACCCAAGGTAAGGCACCTGATTCCCTGGCCCCCCCTTCAATAAGGCACAGTGCAACCAACCCACACATATGCCTTGAAAATGTAACAACATGACACTTTCATTTCTAACCACCTATCACACTTTCTTTAACTCAAGTCTTAATTAACACAGCATCAGCATAAGGACAGTTTTCTGGCATTCCAGCCTCATCACACACTTGGCCTTTTACTTCAGCACAGATATCTGTCACACTCCCACCACAATCCATGCCTTTTCTGACCCTACTTCAGAATTCTTTACAGACACACATCATCCACACAACTACATCTCATGTAAAGCTGCATTGAGCGATTTTAAGATAGAGATTCACAAATTTTTGGAAGTCCAGATCAATATTTTTTGTCATCTACTTGCTCAATGGATTCATGCTGACTGTAAAATGTAGAAAATTATAGGTTTACCGTAATCCATAATTTCTGTCTATATGGTTTCTAGATTACTGTTCCACAGTTCCACTGCAGCCCTCATCCACAAGGACCTCTCAGCTGCCTTCAACACCATCTTCCACCACACACTAGCCACCAAACTACATGATGCTGGCATCAGCGGATAGGCCCTTGACTGGATATGCTAATTTCTCACAGGCAGAACTCAGTGAGTCAGACTCTCACCGTTCCTCTCGGAACCAGCAGAGACCAGATGTGGAGTGCCCCAGGGATCCTCCCTCAGTACGACTCACTTCAACTTCTACATGGCCCACCTCGCAACCATTGTGAGAAACCACAGGCTCAACATCATCTCCTATGCCGACGACATCCAGCTCATCCTCTCCCTCACCAAAGAACCCATCATCACGAGGCACAACTTCCAAGCAGGGCTGAAAACTGTTGCCATCTGGATGAAGAAGAGCTGCCTGAAACTCAACTCTGAGAAAACAAAATCATCTTTGCCTCTACCCCATCCACCTGGGACGATACCTGGTGGTCTCCTGCCCTTGGAAACCCGCCTCATCCCACAAAACCTCAGGATCATACTAGATTCAGAGCTCACGATGAACAGCCAGTTCAACGCCGTATCCTTGGCCTGCTTGAACACTCTCTGCGTACTCCGAAAAACCTTCAGATGGATCCCACCGAATCCAGAAATATGGTCACACACACTCTCATCAGTAGCAGGCTGGACTATGGAAACACTTCTCTACACAGGACTCAACAAGAAACAAGTTTAAAAGCTCCAGACTTACCAGAACACCGCAGCCAGACTGGTACTAGACATCCCCGCCACCACCACATCACCCATCACCTCCACAATCTTCATTTGCTCCCCATCAAAAGAAGAATAACCTTTAAGCTCCTCACTCGCGCTTACAAGGCCTTCTACAACATTGGACCAGCATGCCTAAATGACTGCCTCTCCTTCTACGCACCCAAGAGACACCTCTGATCAGCGGACCTCTCCCTGGTCACCGTTCCACATATCTACAAGACTGGAACGGGAGAAAGGTCCTTCTCCTACCTCGCAGCCAAGGTCTGGAACTCCAACACTGTCCCAGGTCAGGAAGACCCTCAAGACCTGGCTCTTCGGATGACCACAGCACTCAACTGAGCCCCCCCCCCCCCTTCCAGCGCCATGAGACCCTCACGGGTGAGTAGTTGCACTATACAAACCCCTGATTGATTGACAGTTATTTTAAAGATTGCAACACATTTAGAACATCAACTCAGTCGACAAGAATCTGTTGTGCCACCCTTCTTTTTAGTTGATCTTTACTTTTATGCTATGATATCAGAGTTTTTGGCATTTCTAAACTTTGGTTCGAAAGGCAGACCCAATGGAGCAGTCTTGTACCTTCCTCCCCTTCATTATTCGTAATGCACTGAATAAGAGTATCAGTTTGCAGAAGAACAATGTTTTTGTTTTTAATGGAAAATGGTACAGTCAGTGCCTTGGGACCGCGATGGGCTCCAGATTTGCTCCGTCTTTTGCCAACCTCTTTATGGGGTGGTTCGAGGCGGAGTGGATCTGGGGCCGTCGCGGTCAAAAATTGATTGAATATATACAGTATTGGGGGCGCTTTATAGATGACTGCCTCATGATCTGGACTGGTTCCCTAGATGACCTAACAGGCTTTTTTGAATATCTTAATGATAATGATGTTAACCTACGGTTCACAACACAGTATGACACTAAGAAAATTACATTTCTTGATGTGGAATTGTACATCAAAGATGATAGACTCTGTTCAAGAATGTATAGGAAAGAAACCAGCTGTAACTCTATTTTGCATGCTACCAGCTGCCACCCAAGATTCCAGGTTAAATCGATCCCCTATGGGGAGATGGTAAGAGCGAGACGAAATTGTTCAGAGGATGATGATTTCAAGTTAAATATTGATGATATGACAAAAAGATTTACAGCCAGAGGCTATAATAAGAATGTGATAGACAAAGCAAAAAAACGAGTATTCAAGCTTAAAAGGTCACAGACTTTGGAACAGAGAACTGATATGGAGAAGAGCGAACAGAAAGTAAGATTTGTGACTAGTTACAATACAGAGTCCAATCGACTATATTCTATTGTTAATCGTCACTGGCATCTACTTAAAGCTGACAAAGACCTATCACCATATATTGGAGAGAGACCCTCTATAACTTTCAGGAAGGGAAAAACGTTGGCTAATGATTTAAGTCCCAGCTACCCCATCAAAAAACGGAGTTTCTGGCCGAGGGATACAGTAAAAGGTTTCCATAAATGTGGACGTTGTAACTGTTGTATGTGGGCCAGGAAGAAGGTATTGAGTTTCAGCTACAATTACAAAATTGACACATTTATCAACTGTGAGACCACCTTTGTGATCTATGTAATATCATGCACATGTGGACAGATTTATGTCGGCAGTACAATTCGTAGACTTAGAGATAGGATGATGGAACATATCAGGGCATGGAAAAATGGGGACACTAGGTCCCCGATTGCTGCACATTGTGTCCAAAATTATGATAACAGAGATAATCACCAGTTCAGCTATCATGGGATAGAACATGTGACATCTGATCCCAGGGGTGGCAACAGATTACTGAAACTCAGGAGAAGGGAGGTACTATGGATTATGAAATTGAGAGCGGTGGAGCGGGTACTTAATATTGATAATGAATATCAATTTTTCTTAGGCAATGATTGAAGAAAATGTATTATCGAAAAACTGATGTCTAGTAGGAGAGGTGTTTGTTACATATATGCCTATATAGGCATGTATATAGGAGATACATACACTATGATTACTCTTTATTGGAATATTCTGTACAAGATTAGAATGTTGTCCATTACATTGTGTAATTTGTTATATTTTATTTCCTAATAATGTTGAAACTGACCCTGACCTACTGGCTAACATGGGCTCTCTACATTCTTTCACTGCTTTTTAAGAAAACGGAATTGAACTGAATATTACAATTTGATGATACTAACTTCTATTTGCATGTGCATTTCCAATACTATAATCTATTACTAGCAAGTATCCGAATTACTCACTATATATAAAAAAAATTGTTGTCTATATTTACATTTACTATATATATATAAATTTTGATATTTTTATTCTCTATAATTTTGGATTCATGATGTGACCATATTTCCAAAAATACAAACTTGCTTAGGAATATCTCTTAGAGAACTATTGTTTTATAAGAATACTATATTGACCTCGTAGTTTAGGGTGCGTGATATATTGTAGTGAAACCATGAACGGATTACAAGATGGCGCCCAGAAAAAACGTACACAAATAGACACTACAAGATGGCGCCGGTGGAATATGAATATAAATAATGTAAATCACGTCATTACTTCGGATTCAAGATGTGATCGTAATTTTCGCAATATATTCTAGGTTAGGTATATATATTTTTATCGCATGGATATCTCAGTGGATTATATTATTCATAAGGAGAATTATACTGGTATTGAAGTTTAGGGCGCGTGTAAACATTGCAGTGTGAATACGAACATGTTACAAGATGGCGCCCGGGTAAATGAATACAAATAGACACTACAAGATGGCGCTGGTGCTAGACGCTGAGGTAATTTGATGAGGATGGTCCACTCGTACTGAGGTAGGAGTTTCGAATTTTTCAACGTGGAGATATTCTTATGTATAGGATTTGAGGTCTGATTATGAAATATGGTCTTGTATTTATTTTCGCCATTCAGGAGTTGGATCGGAGGTTGAGACGAAGTAGTGACAAGATACTGGGTGAGTGGTAACACACTATGAACCAGTTACGTTGGATACGATACTGTCAGTGACACTGAGTCTTTTGATATTTCCATCTCTTATTTTATTTTATTTTAGAATTTGAAACATGATGAAAATGATATAAATGGCCTCCGGTATACCAATATAATTATATTGTGGGTGAGTGTACACGACTAAAATGATCTTCGTAAATTAGACTTGTGAGATATAATTCCTCTAACGATACGTTAATGTATGTTATAGAGACAATAAGGAGACATCAAATTTAAGGACGAGGGAATCCATAAGGGTTGGGATAATACCGAGAAGGTGAGATAATTTAGAATAACAGTACATATGGAAACCGACAAAATATCGATCAATATTATTCTATGTGTGATCTGGTTTTTCAATAGGATTCCTAGTAGATAATCGGAGGAGTACCTTTGAGGAGGTTGCTACATGTTAAAACAATATGTTTGGTGAGTTGTGTTCATTATACTCACTTTGCGTGATTGTACAGTAATGGTATAATATAAAATAGTGAGTAATAGTATTACTTTTCATTCCAGTTTAGATAAGAAGGAAATAAGTACTAGAATTGGCGAGAATATCAGCCCACCTAATTTTTGTTTAGGGTGAGTGAGATGTTTACAGGATAATAATATCATTACCACTATATTTACGCAATAGTGGTAATAGTTCAAACTTGTATCTCTAATTACAGAGTGAAATCGAAATTTGACTATTGGAAGGATCGGATGAGTAACATGTTATAGAGTTTTGAAACGAGAACTGATAGAGGTAAACATGCAGTCATTTTGATGAACTTGTATACAACTGGTTTAATGGTCTATGTTATTGTTTAGAATTAATGGAGGTTGATTTTAGGTTCTCTTTATGTTACAGAAGCAACACATTTTGGATTTATGAATCACTTCTGATGCTAAGAAATTATGTAAATTTTGGTAAATATAGAAATAGACAATATCTCTTTTTATATACTTATCTTTATACTCACGTCTTGGTAGTGGGACTGTAGTCTTTTCACTAAACTTCGGTGTTAAGTCTGACAGCAGGGGTCAAATATTTCTGCTCCGTTCCCTGAATACTGCACACTTAGCGACTAATATATTACTTGTAGGTGCTTTGGGCCTATTCCTATATATTAGCTATACGCAGTGCGTGTAGTAACAGAGGGTTATATTTATTTGGTTTCAGCCCTGAAGAAGTCAATGTGTTATACTTCACAAGACGAAACACGTGTTGGCTGTTATACCACCTTTTGTGAAAATTGAAGCAAGAAAAAAAAACAACAAGGAACAACATTCCTTTGGAATTTGGACATTGAATTTGTGAATTTCAGAACTTTGAATTTGATTGACTCTTGCCAGAATACTGCCACTAGTGAGGTATAGAATTTTGATATATGTGTGCTCAGAGGTCAAAGTAGAGTTTGCAGATGTGGTCAGTGGTGGGAGTAGCTGCCGGGCAGTGACGTGGGGAGGGGGAGTGGCAGGGTGGGGGGTAGTAATCTATGGATTACGGAGGATTACAGGTAAGTAAACATATCAATAAATAAAATGAATTTTGTTGCGTGCACTGCATCGCATTTGGGGATGCAGTGTGCGCAACAAAATGTATTTTATTTATTTATATGTTTACTTACCTGTAATCCTCCATAATCCATAGATCACTACCCCCCTCCCTGCTCCTCCCCACATCACCGCCCGGCGGCTACTTCCACCACCGACCACTACTGTCATTTTCTCGTCACTTTTTTTCTGATTGAAGGGCAGTCATTTAAGGATTCTTCTCTGTGACCCACGTATTTTTTCATTTTTGGATTTGGATGTGGGTTATCTAAAATTTTTATGCTTTCACCCTATATTTCCTTTTTCTCAAATATCGGGCAGGTTTTCACGTCATGAATCATATTTGTCTCTTGACGCAATTATCACAGCCTTTTTGGGTTCAAATAGTACAAAAGACGCATCTTGCTTCTGTATATATACGCACGTTCCTATATATATTTGTATTTCTCTTGTCATTTCCATAATGAAGATTTCTGATCATGTAAGAGTACATAAGAAGTGTTTTAACAGGTTCATTTTGCCAGCTTTGAAAGAAACGTTCCCTTCAAACATTGCATACATTAAATGATCCTTTTCAGACATTCAATTATCCCGGCCAGAGTGGTTGTAATCTGCCATAGCGGAGTTGGATGTACACCAGCTAACCTTAAACTGGTCACAGCTGCTTTTTAAGAGTTATAGCCGCATACCAATCGCGTGAAATAATCATTAGCAGATATCTGTGGTATTTTTCAAATCCAGTGATACTGAACTATTGGAACTGCACGATTTTTCAGCGACATTGTTTTCTGCATCATTATGGAGTCACGGCGCATGCCTAATCAACCATCTGCCGCAGAATCTGCCGAGTTTGAAAAAACAAATCTGTTTCTAGCTGAAACGGATCAAAACGTACTAAAAAATGATGCACAAAGTGCTGTGAAGTGGCAGACCCCTTGGAAAGGGTCAAATATCCACCTTTGTGTTACTGATTGCTGTCCATTTGTGCTATACTTGCACCAAGGAGGTGCACTGAATACAGCCACACAATGTGCTGCACTACACACATAATTTAATTATTCCTGCCGCATAATTTGGTCAACCCTACAACATAATTTGCTCTGGCATGATTATAGTGAACATTAGTAATTTACTTTGGGGCTTATTTATGATCCTCTTGTGCCGCACTGCAGGTGCATCACTTTGTAAACCCCTGCACTACATTATATATGTGTCAGTTATAATGTATGTCAGGGGAGCGTTCTCCCTCAAAAACGGGTTGTAGGTGTGGTGCAGTGAAATCTATCATATTACCTATCTATCTGTCAAATCCTTACACGTGCCTCAAAGCAGGCGTAAGACCGACACAGGCCCTTTCACATGGGGCGTGCGAAAGGACACATTGCTGGAGTTGCGTCTGTTTTACAGACACACTCCAACAATGCATCAATTTTGCACCTACAGATATGTCAGGAATACTGATGTATCTGTAAATCCTTGCATACAGTAAATACGACGCTTCCATGGTGTCGCAAGGAGGGTGCACTGAAAAGTGTTGCATCGCAGTTTTTTTGGCAGCGATCCAACACTTTTCATAAATGAGGTCCTTATTGTCCTGCACCTGCACTTTTACCTTCCCATTATTCAATACGGCTCCCCCATCAGACACATCAGATAAAGAGAAATTTATTCCACAGAGCCTATGCCACAGATGTGTCTTCTATTATCATTGGAGCAGAGTGTTTAGTGTCCCGAGTTAGCAGTTTATCCTTTCGTCCTTTTTCTAGGGATTCTTGCTGTGATCAAAACATTACTATTAGTTACCTGTATGGAGGTTTGTGTATCTCGTTTCTGGTGAACTGTTCTCATAGTTGCTGGCGTCAGTGGAACTATAGGTTCAATAGTTGGTCCACTCCCTCCTGAAACAAATGTTTTTTCCTGTACTCTTTTTTGTATTTATCGAAAGTCAATCTGTTGATTATATGTTATGCCCCTCTATCTACCTCCACAATTGACTTAGTCAGCCTTCCTTTTTACTGTTAAGAATGCTTTAAACTATCCCACCATTTAATTGAACTGAAATTGCTAGTGCTTTCTGTGCCCATTTCTGGGAATTTTTTGGAGGCAATTTCTGTTAGTCAGCAAATTTCATAATCCACATTGCAATACAACAGCAGTTACTGTTAATCAAATAGCAGTTCAGCCATTAGATAAACTAGGCAGGAGTCTGGCCCCATCCGCCATCTTGTTTGTGACATTCTTTTGGCGTTTCACGTGCTCATGTTCAGTATCTACTTGTAGCATTGAGATGAGGAGGCAGATGCCTGAGCGTAGCAGGTGACTCCTAGGCAATACGGTTCCTAGGTGTTTCCCCACTGAATCAGCATTATTTGTCTTCAGCAATTACCCAAATTGCAGATAACTCCTTGTGTCAAACTAATTGCAGTCTTTGTATTAGCTTGTAGCAGTTCTGCATAGTTGCAAACAGTGGTGCTGCAATAATATTCCGAGTGGGGGTGCTGCCATCAATGTTACATCACGGAACTCATAAGGAGAGTGAAAAATCCAAGTGTCACTCAAGGAAGAAGTGTGTTAAATGAGCAAAGCCTTTTCATGGAAAGGGTATAGTATGTATCTGGTGGGTAATTGGAGCAGATTGTAGTAAATAAATTACTAAAACAAGGTGTGGCAGCACACTGCCATTTACAGACAGCAGAGAATGTATTTAAATGGCCACTACAATTGAAAAGACAACTGCTGACAAAACTTTACAGTGCTCAAACGATAATGTGGAAATCGGGTGTCAGCGAATAGTTATCATTTGCACATCAGCAAGTAAAGTGTCTTGATTTGCTTTGATCCTATTACAGCCTTTGTTTCCACTACAATTCAGAATTACAAAAAAGTGCTTTATATGTGCTTTTCTTATTGCTGATATGTTTTGAAATATGTGTACACTTTATTTTGTTGGTATTTACATTTCCTTTCCTTTGGCACCAGCAAGATAGGCAAATAGTTGGTTTTTCAAAAACCTTTCACTTTGCAGCCAGAGAAAGAAAAGTAAACACCAATTTCCATGTTGAAATAATATTTAGCAATTGGTCAGAAGATACAGCCAGCCATTTGACCTCTATCTTTGAATGCACAGCATAATAGAAACAAAACGTCAAGACATCTTTAGTGGTCTTTCACCTTTGTAACTCCAGCATGGTTATTTTGGGGGTGCTGCTGCACCTCCTGTAACCCTACTTCTAGCGCCTATGGCTGAGAATGAAGAGGACAGTATATGTGGGACTTCCAGCAGCTGCAACAACCATCCACCCTTAGCTCCTGTTTTCCTGCTCTGACACCCTTTTTTCTATCACAAGCAGCTTCACATTTTGAATTGAACTCCACTTTTAAATGATGTAATAGGTCTCCACTTCCCCAACTTAAAACCACCTTGGCACAGTGTTTCCTAATTAAGCACAAATCAAAGGAAATTCAAATAAAGCACCACCACTCTAAAACAACTCATAGACTCCTCCCATCAGAATACATCAAAGGTAGATCTACTTCATGGTCTACAAGGCTATGTACTAAACAAAGTTGTATTTCCTTGCAAAGGGGATCTACGTTTTAAAAGGTCTCTGTAAAAATCACCAACAGACAACTAAATAAAAAATGAACAGAAGGGAATAAAATGTTTTGGGCTTAAGTCCAAAACTTTGAATGACCGTTATCTGAGACTCCAAATATCTCAACAGTGATACAGGAAAGGTAAATAAAAACACCTATACTTTTTTTTAATTCTGTCTCCAAGCAGACCCATACGCAAGTCATGCCTGCCTTCCTGTCTTGGAACAGTTAATCCCCCCTCACAATTCAAGAAAACCTCCAAAACTAGAAGTGTTCATGCAGTGTTCGAATAGTGTAATTATTGTTAGGTTCATACTTTAACCGAATGTGCATGGATGAGCACCTTCAATAATGTAAAATGCTCTACTGCCCATGGGGTCCAAACAGGGCCGGACTGGCTACCACGCATTTTAGCATGCTGCCCAGCTGGGGGCTGAGGTCACTGCGGTGGGGTCTAATTTTGTTGAAGGAGACCTGCGTGTGCTTCAAAATAAACAAAGCAAAACGAATTTCGTTCAGCACACGCAGGTCCCCATCAACGAAATCCCCCAGCTCAGCTGCATGCCAAAATGAGCCAGTCCGGCCCTGGGTCCAAGCTATATAAATGCCCCCAATAAAATAAAGCAATACAATTCATTTCAAAGCATTATTCGGTACAAGGCCATAAAAGGATAAATATCATATATACTAATTATTAAATTAAATTAAAAAAATTACAGTGTACTCTCAAGCCATTCACCATACCATTTTCAAATTCCATACACAATGCAAAGTGGATAAATATAGCATTAATCAATAAAAGAGGTCACAGTCTTCCTGATTTTGAGTGCTCGACGAATATAAACTAATACTGCTGCACAACAAAATTCAGATTCTAGCAGTTAGACAGACAGACAGACAGAAAAAGAACTAGAACCAAAAGAGCCCAGTAATGGACTTTAAAAATAGCCCTTAGTCTGGAATAAATAACTACAAAAACAACATAAAGTGGGACAGAGATTATTTAGAAAACCCATCATAATGACAGTGAGGTAACAAAGAGAACCATGAGCCCTGCTTTGGGTGGGCTACCAGGAAATAAAAAGTTCCCAAACTAAAATGAATCGGATAAAATCTGCTTTTCAAATGTTTTATCCAACTGAGATACCATTCCTTGCCTTCAGTCTACTTCAAATCTAAATAACAAATGACTGAGGTCATGGACTGATATTTTACAAGCTTGGAATGTGATCTAATTCTTTTGAGCTTCCATTGATTTCTTGATGTGTGTGAAATAACTGAGACAGTCCTATATTTGTGAAAGTCTTTGGCGCATAAGCGAGCAAAGGGATTGTGGCTGCATGATCTAATTTAAAACGGTGTGTAAGGATCATTTGACTGAGTGATGAATGAAGCGAGTGCCAGATCTTTAACTATAACAACATTGGGCCAACCTGAGTTAGGTCCTCCAAAAATGCCAATCCAACTTCCAAATGAGCAATAAAAGTTGTCCTACTCCTTGGCATGGCAAGTAACCTACTGAGGAATTGATTTTCCATTGTTTGAAGGTTGTCTGCAATACAAATTATTTAAACTGTCATGCTAGCAGTTGAGCAAGAGATTATGTAGTAAAATCCATGACAGTGACATTCATCAAAGCATTTAGGAGCTTTAGCCTCTAATACGTTTTAGCTTTAATAAAAAAAACAGAAATTCTCTGATCTGCCACATTTTTAAATTGTATTACATGTAAATTGTAAATTGATACTTGTATAGCGCACTACTCACCCGCAAGGGTCTCAAGGCGCTTGTAGGAATACCGCTGTGGAACCCATCCTGGCTTTCCCTGTGAGGTGTCCACTCCTGGGCACCCCCAAGGTGGAGGCCAGGCATCCTTAGTGTTCTGGGGGCCGTTGTGGAGATTAAGCAAGCTATTGCCCAGAGTTGCAGAGTGGGACTCCATGATTGGAATAGGCACCAAGGCAAGAATTATCAGGTCCATGGAATTTTTGAGCCCAAGACCCACGAGGCAGGGTATTGAACCAAGGTCCCGGGCTAGACCTCTGCATCAGGGTCTGCCACTCTAACCATTGAGCCACACTTCTCCTTAAGGGCTGATGAGGAATCACCTGTACTCAGTGGCATAACACAAAATTATGGGGCCCCCTGCAGAAAGTGATGAGGACCACAGGCATCTCCCACATTGCACAGACACTCATTGGTCTTGGGCTCAGTAGGGCCCCCTGAACAGTTGAGCTTTTAACTATTTCTTATTCCATGCCATTGCACCCACTATGCAAGGCATGCAGCAACATGGCTTAGAGGATGAGGGGGCCCCCCTCCAAAACAAAAAAACCCTGGAGCAGCCCAGCACCACTGTGGAGGAGGTAATAAGTATTGACAAATTGGGAGAACAGTACGCAAAATTACACAAAGTTTGGTTTGCCATTATTTTGCATGAACAGTGCATAGGTTTCACCTCAAACACAAACGTACATGAGATACTTGCATGAGACTGATTTAAGCAGAAGGTAGCTTTTCTCTGAGAACCAGTCTTCTTCAAAGTGGAAACTGTACTTGAACTGACCTAAGACCCTACCTGTTTTGCATTGTTTAAATAAAAGTATAACCAATAAAGATCTGTGTGCATCCTTGTCCTTAAACCTGACATAAGGGTTGGGGCCTCAAAATGTTCCTAAATGCCTCCCCAGCCTCGGAATCCTCCTGGGATGTTATTACTCGTGTAATATTGTAATCTGCATTTTTACAGATGTGTGATTGTTTAAAACATATCTTCCTGTTTTTATTATGGAGTACACTAAAAAGAAGTAATGAACTATTTTATTTCATTTTATAGTAATATATAGGTAATATTCACCGGTAGACTTTAAGGTCTCAGTTCATGACTGTTGCTGCTGTAAGCATTTGTTCAGAAATAGATCAGAACAGGCAAGAGTGTTTCGAAAATATAAACAGTTTAACCAGAATAAAACATTTCCAGATTGACCTTAAAGATGCAACACAATTAAACAAGTCCCCAGGGTGCTGTGGCTGAGACTTCACACCCACCTGGCCTGGAACGACGCGTGTTAGCCTTCTGGATCTAAAGTTCATGGACATGGTTGCTTAGATTGTCTCTCTACTGAGTGCATGAGGTCATTGATCCACAATGACAAAGCCTTGTATTTAGTATTCCAAAATGGACACATGTAGATTGAAGGGCACTGAGTCCTGTCCAGTCTGCTCCATAATTTCTGGAACAACAGCAGGGAGACAGGATTGCTGGGGTTCATCTTTATGACTAAAGGGCTGATGGTACGATTAGCAGGGAAACCTGTTTTTGAGAAATGTATAACTTACTGATTGCTTAACTACTGCCTGAGCATAAACACATACACAATGGTAAGGAACAGAAGATGACAATGTAATTAGGTTGTTAGCACATACAAATTATTCAGGAAGGAGTCAAAATGTACAATTGTTGATTAGGCGTGCTCAATGGAACGGGGGGCACTATGTCACCAAAATAGTGTCACATGTATGAACTAGCCACACATAAAAATCTGAGCAGAGTTTGTCCAGAACACCACCACTATACACCAATTACAAGGTCCATATTCTTCGTGGTTCCTTATCAGTTGTGTCTAGCAGTATACATCAATAAGTATACAAAGAAAGACAATTTCCAAATTCTTTAATTTTTCAGCTTGATGCGAATGCTAGAAACATCAGAATTGCTAGCAGAGGTAACATCTGTTAGTTCGCCAGTAATAGATTTAGACAAAGGCTGACTAAACTGGATATTATCAAATTTCCTCGCAAAAGTGAAAATTCTTTCTGATTTATAATCATTTTCATCACGTTTAACCCCTTCCACACTCATGACGAGCTGGGCTCGTCATGAAGTAGCCTCCTCGCACGCTCATGACGAGCCCAGCTCGTCATGAATAATGGGATTTACAAATTCTCAGCACAGGAGGGGAATATGCTGAGCAGCGAAGTGGTTAAGTTTGCAAGATTTTTTGTCATTGAGATAGATCTGGTTTCTATTCATTACATCCTCTAAGATTTTGTAGTTTTTTTGGGTAACTTCAGTTATATTAACTTTACTAATATCCTCCTCCAATACTGCAATTTCTCGGAGGATATTCTCTCTCTTTCTTTTGGCAAAAGCCTTGAAAAAGTCATCATTCAACAAAACACGTGTCTGCTGTGTGCTCAAACTGAATTGTGAACAATTAAAGAATTTGGAAATTGCCTTTCTTTGTATACTTATTGACGTATACTGCTGGACACAACTGCTAAGGAACCACAAAGAATATGGACCATGTAATTGGTGTATAGTGGTGGTGCTCTGGACAATCTCTGCTCATGTACACAATGGTGTATAACTAGAGCCCTGTCACTTACTTCTATTTAAAACAGACCACACTCACCTCTTGCCAGCTCATGTCATTAGACATCATGAATTTTCCAAGACACTCAGTAAATTGTGTCTTGGCCCTTTTTCCTAGTAAATTCTGAAGTTGAGGAGGACTGCCCAGTGCCACAATGGCAAAGTTGACACGGAACTGTTTACAACTAACATCGGTTAATGTGCTTTTCTGTTTTATAGAAAGTGTGGAACTTTGGGGAGGAAGTGTTAGAGTCATTTTTATCACTTCAGACTTAGCAAATAGGGAGAAAGTGCTAGTTTGTTGGGGTCAGATTAACGAGTCCCACTCTAAACCTAACCACAGTGTTGAAAGTGTTAGACTCTGAGGTGCAGTATAGCCAATATTCCCACTTCCAATTTAACTACATTGGAGAACGTTTTAGACTTGGGGGGTGGGGAGGGATTGAGTTAAAGTTGCTATTCCCACGCCAAACTTACCAACATTGGAGTAAGTGTTGGATTTTCTAATGGGAAAAAATATCATTCACACTCAAAACCTAACCTATTTGGAGAATGTACTGGCCTTTAGGGGCCTTGATTCACTATTCTCACTTCAAACCTAGCTACATTAGAAAAAGTTTTGGACTTTTGTAGAGGGTGTGGATTTACTATTCCCACTCCATTCTCAACCAAGTTGGGCAAGCTGTTGTGCTTTGAAGGATCCAATTTACTCTCCCCGTTTAAAGTTTATCCACTTTGGGGAAAATATTGAACTTGGGGGGATGGGTGTTTCATTCACTATTCCCACTCCATACTTAATTACTTTGAAGAAAGTGGTGGAGTTTTCAGATTCAGGGGTCTGTTATGATGGTGTTCAGAAAGGCTATGGGGCAGATTTACAAGCCCCTTGCGCTGCTAGTCTGTAATGTTTTGAGATGCACTGGCCACGCATTTTTCTTCCCCATATTTACAAGGACAGGAAAAGCCACGCTGCGTGACTTTTCCTGTCCTTATAAATAAGGCCCCTTTACACGCAGCACTTTGCATCAAAGGGGCATTCCATCGGTGTTGCTGTGGGTATTCCCACGCAACAACCATGGAACTAGACACAATTCCAGATTTACGAGGAATCGTAAACCTGGAAATGCGTCAGTATGCTACACCACCCTAGGGGTGGTGTAGCGAAGCACAACAAGGTGGAATGTTTTAATTAATCCTCTTTTTTTCCTCTTTCAATGCATGCTGCATTCTACAGCACTCATTGAAAGGGGAAAATGCCTGTAGTGATTGTTTTCGTGCAGGAAGGTGTCCCTACCTGCCCAAAAACAATCTCCCCATGACGCAGGCATCCATGCACCATGGTGCAAGGGTGCCTGCACCAGCAAATGGCAGCTGTTTGTGCGCCCGTGCAGGGGAGAGCACAGGAATGCAACATATCATTGTAAATATGTTGCATTGCTGTGCTCTGAAAATGCTGCAGCGTGGGGCATTCAAACGGCTTGCAGTGCAGCGCTACAGCACTTTCTTGTAAATCTACCCCTATGTTTCCGAACAAGTCAGATACTTGTCTGACCGACCGATAACGATGCAAGGAAACTGATGGGCTGTCCGAATTGGTTCCGATCGCCATTGGGACAGACCGAGCCATTTGGAGCCGAAACGTACAGTTCTATGGACACTGTTTCTGACCGAACAAATACAATGTCTGATTCGGACAGCCGTTCCGAATCTGTTTGTCTGACACAAAATGGCTGTCGGTATCTGAATTTGGGGGCTGGTAGCAGGCACCCTTCACCTAGGGGTCTCTGAATCTGGTCTGTGGGGGTATCCATGGGACGCCGCTTTCCAACCATGCACAGTGTGGCTGGCATGATGGGGTGCCCACTTGGGCTGCAAGGTTTAACCCAACCAGACCATTTTTCAATGGGAGCCTGTGTTCTTGTTCGGAACACAGACTCCCATTGGAGTCAATGCGAGTCCGACCGTACGATGCTCGGAAACATCATAATCGGTCGGTCGGACTCACAGAACCCAATTCAGTCAGAAATTATTCTGAAACCGATCCGGTCAGAAGAGTTTCCGGGCGACATCGTAATCCTCCCCTAAGAATGAGTTCTTCCACTCTTTTAGACCTGTCATCCTTAGGGTGGTCTTCCCCCAAACGTTTTGTCTTCCTCTGATTTTGCTGATCTTGTTTTGGTCGCCTTAGGACTCTGCACCCTTTACCACAGCTATCCAGTTCTAAAGTGCATGTGCTCCCTCCTTAAAACATGGTAACATTGGCTTATTCCCAAATGGCATACTTAGTTTACTTATAAGTCTCTAGTAAACTGGCTCTACATATGCCCAGGTCCTGTAAGTTAAATGCTACTAGTGGCCTTCAGCACTGATTGGGGCACCCACTTAAGTGCCCTTTAACTAGGCCTATGAATTGCAGCCTATTTGTGCACTTTTAAACTGCCACTTCTACCTGGCAACATAAAGCTTTTGCCAGACTCAAACCTTCCTTTTTAGGTCTCGCCTAGACGAAAGCAAAGCGAAGCTTTGCTGTCTAGGGCGAGACAACTAATGTTGTTACTTTCAGGGGAATGAGGACTGCAAAGTGCCATGCGCTTCAGGCCGAGATTTGACCTCGTGAGCGCGCACGCCCAGCCGGCGCCGTGCTCATCCCCTGCCACAGACACACACATGCACACGCAGGCAGGAAGGGCCACACACACACACACACAGACACGCGCGCACCCCCCCCACACACACGCAGGAGCGCACCTTCACACACGCACGCACACAGGCACGCATACAGAGACACCCCCCCCACGCCGCCGCCGCAGACATAGAAGCGCCCCCGGCCGCCGCATACATGAGGCGTCACGCCCCTCCTCTCTGTCCGGGACTCACCGGGTCGGCTGGCGCTCGGCGGCGGGCCGGTCTCTCCTTCTCCAGCGGGGGGGCTCCCTCTTCTGCACGGCCCCCCCCCGCCATGGCTTGCACTGCATTTCCGGTCTCCCTCAGGACTCGGGAGACCGGAGGACAAGAGGCAAAGCTTTCCGGAAGGCAGTGGGAGCGGGCACACCTCTTCCCGGCCCCGCCCACAACCAGGCGGCGGGCCGGACATCTGCTTCCGGTGTTTTCCTCCGGGCTGCGGCGGTGATTGTTGCCAGACAGCCCAGTCCTGGAATATGGACAGGATTTCCGCTCTCGTTCAAGCTTTCCTGAATGAAGGGATTGTATTTCCTTCCACTGATCCGGAGCGCGCGTACTTACGTAAACACCGACATGCATGTGTAAAATGACGCGGGCCCGCAAAGGCTTGTTCTTTTAATGACACCCATGATGTCTGCGTGATGGAAATAGAGGGTGTTTTCTTATTAATCTCCTCGCTGCTGTGCGTCTGTGGTCCCCGCGGCGCCGCGCTCACCCCGGAGGGGTCAGGCCTCTCCAAGCCATTAATTAAAACTTATAAAATTAATCACCGCCATCATCTTCCTCGCCGCCGTCACGCATGGAGGCCGGGGAGGGGGCACCGCCGGAAAAGTGCCTCTTTTTGTAAATTGCATTAGCTGTCCTCTCGACTCTCCGTTAATGAGGTGCCACGGCGGCGGTGTCTGCCCATTGATCGCCCGCCTCGCGCCCTGGCAATTAGCGGCAGGCGCCGTGTCGCTGCCGAGAGATGGCAGGGGCGGTCGCCCATTACACCCGCACCTCCCTGGCACTCCAAGCCCTCGCTTACTTCCAACTCAGCCCGGCAATTAATAACCTGCTATTTTTATTTTCTTGATATTTTTTAATTAAATGAACGTGAATAGTTTTTTTTATCGGGCCTGGGTGTATGGGCACGCACAGGTGCTACTCTCGCCTTCCCAGAAAATGAGAACGTTCAATAAGCACCCACTGTGAAGCGAGCAGCCTCTTGACGCTATGCACTTACTGGCTCCAGTCCTTGAGATTCCAGTCAGGATAAGCCTCACACTGCAAGTTTCGAATTGGCACTGTGTCATAATGTTGTGATAAGCAATGCTGGCCTGTGATGGTGCCTCTGACTTCGTTCCGGTCCATTCATTCATCTTTGCGCCAAATAGGCTTCGCTTTTCTCTTTCACGCGGTGTTAAAGGGTGGAGGGCGATTCCTGCCCGAGGAAAAATTGCATGTCTGTTGAAACCAGAAGTCTTCAGCAAGGGGATGGGTAGTCAAGGCTTCAGGAGGCAGCAGCACTGAGGCGCCTACCAGTGGCATGCAAACGTTTGACCTGCAGCATTGACAATGGCGGATGCTTCTTTGAAATTAAATAGGTTATGCATTCCCAAGAGTTTGAGCATTTGGCAATGTAAATGACAATGCCTTTTATGTATGTGTTAATTATTAAAACAGATAAATAAAAGGCATTGTCATTTACAATTTCAGTAGCTTAAACTCTCACAAATGCGAGACCTATTGCATTGCAAATGCTTGTTAATACATATAAGCTACCCCTAGGGTTGGCCCTGGACAGCCCAGTGGGCAGGGTGCAGTGCATTTAAAAAGTCGGACGTATATTTTTAAGTTTTCCATATCCTAGCAATGAAAAACTCATCAAGTCATAGTTTACTACTGCGAGGCCTTCCTCTCCCATAGGATAACATTGAACTTACCTTATTACATTTAATAAGCTGTCATTTCCAAATGGAAGCAGGTGGAATTTTAATGACAAATCTTAACTTATGGTGAGGTCGGATTTCAAATTTAAGTTTTAAAAATGCCATTTTTAGAAAGTTGGCATTTTTTCCTGCCTTAGCTATTTAGTGCTGGTAGCCTGTCCCTGGACAACTTAACTAGGTGCAGGTGACAACTGGGCTTTGTGTATTCCTCCTGGACATCCACATAAAATAGAGAGCTTAGATGTGCCTGAATGGCAGAATGGGAGGACAGCCCTACTTACACTTGAATAGGCTGTGTCCTGCCTCCACACAAAGAGCCATATACCCCCCTGTAGTTACTTTGGAGCTAGGACAAGATGCCTGAGGACTTCAAAGGGAAAGTTTTAGAAGCTTCTCGCCCTTCAAAGGCACAACTGAGTATAAATACTGGACCTCAGACACCAACTCTTCAGTATAATTCTGGACCTGTTGATACTCTGCCAGGAGGAAGGACTACTGTGATACCGAAGATCTGCCACTCTGCTGGACTGTTGCCCTGCTTGACAGATGCCTTAATGTGCTAAACAGCTGCCTGCTGTCCTCTTGCCTTGGTGAGATGGATTAGACCTGCATCCCTTAAACCCAGAGCTCCAAGAAGAACCAATGCATTGCCTCTGCTTTGCAGACCAGATCCATTGAAAAGACCAGCAAGGCATCACAGCTCATCACCTTATCAGAACCGCTGCTGCACAATGCATCCTCAGCACGCGGCCTCACTTCTCTTGTCGATGGCAGCCTTGACTAAGACAATGGATTCTCCATCACAGCATCTCAGCTCCTTTGAACCTGCACATTACATGGACAGTGTGACACATCGTCAATGCTGGACTTTGCATCGCAAGTTCTCATTGACAAGATCTTCGCCGATGATGCAGGGCCTCACACTGCAGCCTCGCCTCATCTCGGAATGGACACATTGCTTAAGCTGCGCAATGCATCTCTGACACAGATCCTCGCAACGCTATGCAAACTAGGATTTAATGTATTTTGTTCAGCTGACCACACTGTGTCCATATAGCCTGCCCACGCTCCATCACGGTCAGCCTGAACTTGTGACTTTGCCCTGCTCCGGCCCAACATATGTCTGCAGTTGGGGATTTATTCCTTTTTACTAAAATCTTTAAAATGTAATATATCAGGTTCTACTGTTTGGATTTTTGTCAGGTCTTGATGTGTTTATAAAAAATACTCTATTTTTCTGCATCTGTTGTGGATCCTTTTGTGGTATGTTTTCACAGTGTTACTGTTTGAAGTGTTGCCCAAATACTTTACACATTGACTCTGAGTCAAGCCTGATTGCTCTGTATGAAAAAATACTGAAGGTTGAGCACAGGTTAATTTAGGGTTTTCATGTCACTTCAGCCGGAGAATGATTGTGGTTGCTGCTTGAAAAGGGTTTGACCCCCCTCAACCAGTAATCCAATTTCTTACACCCTCTAAACTTAGACATATTGGAGAAACTATTGGACTTTGGGTACTGGCACATTTGTTTTCTTTTTTTTTTAATGTAAATAAGTAAAACTAATTTACATAGATATTTCACACACAAAAAAATTCAGCAACTTCCTTTGAGTGAAATAATTTTTTGTAGTATTCCATATACCTTGCCATAACAAGAAACCACAGTCGCGCAGAGATCTACATATTTTAAATTACATCAAAAGAAAAAAGGGTTATTAAACTTTGAAAAATGTTGTACATTTTTTAGAGTAAATATTAGTACAGATTAATTTTATATTTTATCTTTTACTATAGATGAAAATACGGTTTTTTATTTAAATATATTACATGAAATATTTTTTTGTGAAATTTGCATTATACAATAAATTCCAACTTAAAATAAAAAACAATTGTTTAATGCATTAATAATGATTAAAAGTGGTGTATACAATTAACTGAATGCAATATAATTATAATTTATTGGTATGTACGGTTACATTCAGTTTTAGATTAAAAAAGGTTGTTAAAATATTTTGTAATTCATTAATACATATTTAATTTTATATTTTTTAACATTTAATTACATTTATATATATTTCATTCAATTTTAAATAATGTACTTGAACTTAACATTTTTTCCCTTGGGGTTATATTGTAAGCTTGTACCGCCATTAATTACTATGTGAGGGTGTTGCAGTTTTAGTGGTTATCCACTTGTGATGGTGGACTTAACACTGTTTCTTTTTGTTAGTAATAGCTTATCATAGATTTGGCTCTACTCCCTGTTTCTCGTGTAAGCCTACACTTTTGAAATATATTGCACTCAGATTTTGTGTCAAAAGTAGTAAAGTTCCTCAAAATTGTAACAGTAAATTACACATGAAAAGGACACACAAGCGTAAGTTTACCTTTGTGAATTTCCCTGAGTGTGTTTGATTCACAAAGCTTTTGCTGTGATTTACTCTTACAGTGTTTTTGGAGTACTCTTGACTTACTACTGATTTTGAGGAGTAAGTCAGTAGTCTTCCTAACTAACTTACTCGTGGAGCTCGGGGTGCATCAGAAATACTATTAAAGTAAGCCCCACCTACTCACAGCAATATCTTTATAAAACAGGCTCACTGTTAACTACTTCTATATCCAGATCAATAGACAGCTACTTCGAAAGTAATGTATCTTGAAGAATTGTTATTTTTTCTTTTTGCTGTTCTTGTCCTCCTATTTTGGTGTCCAGCTTTCTTTTACTAAATACATGAAGGCGCAGTGATAGAAAAAATAATGTTAATGTGAGTGATAATACATAAAGGGGCTGATACCATTGAAGGCAGATTGACTTGGAGAATTCGTGTTATGTGATTTTGCTGCGTATCCTTGCCACCTCTGCAGAAATGGGATGGAGGAAAGGAAGTTCAGTGAAATGTTCCATATATTGCAACAGCTTTGTTAAGAGCCTGCCGACTCGTAAACAATTTGTAATCCAGTATGCCTTATAGGAGTTACTTGCCAAAAAGCATTTCCGGTATTACTGTGGTCAATTACTAGTTCATGTGTCATATCCCAGTTTTCAGTGTATATGTAAGATATTCAGAACAGCTACGCGAATGTTGAGTGAGAGCCATTAGCCACTATATAGAGGTCGGAGGTTACCAACATGAGTACAATGGTAGTGGTTGCTATCCCTAAATTTCCCATACTGTCCTTCATGCATAGGATTCTATTTAGGGAGATAAAAATGCAGTCACCAAGTGTAACCTAATTTTTTTTAAACATCATCATGATACGTGGACCTGCCCTGAAGGCTCCATTTTGAGTTGTGAGTTGAGTATGAAATGTTAACCCTTGGGTGTATGTAGAACAACACTGGAGGAAAGAAGTAATTATCTGGACCTCCCTGGCCCTGAAACTGTCACACTGTTTCTTTATAGCTTCAAGGAAAGCCTGTTATGTCCTCTTGGCCTTTTGTTTTCTGTAGCTCACAAATCAACAGATTTTACTTTGATTTCCAATGTTTTCTTTTTGTATGAATCTATTTTGGAAGCACGTGGATTTCAGGTATCCTGCTGGATGAGACATGGCTTTCTTTCTCTCTATTTCTTTGGAAAGTTAAGAAGTCCTCCCCCCAAAAACAAAAATGTGAATGCTTGTTACTGTGCTGAAAAACGTTGCTCTACACCAGAACACAGACGTCAAAAGATCTAAGACCGCCTCCACATCCCATTCTGTTTCCTGGATTTGAAAAAGGTAATTTCATTTTATTCGTTGGATTGTTTAATACATCCAAAACCACATATCTACAAGATGAAAGATGCTTTCATTGTCATAGAAAAGTAGCCCTTTTACTCCTATTCAATAAAAGAAATTGATGACAGTATGTCTCAAACAATTTCTTTCCTCTTGGTGATTCGTTTTTTTTATTGTGCATTTCTCACTTCTGAGTCGCAGCACCTTTTTCTGTCGTTATTGTGGCCATGGCTTTCTCCTGCAGCAGCTTTATCAAGATGCGGAACTGCTTCGTCTCACACAAAGAGCTGTCATGTTGGCCTCTTGGCTGTCCTTGGAGAAGTGTCCTCGCTGACAATACACCAAGGAAGGTTGTACTCGTCTGATGGTGAATTCACTGGCTCGAGCCTTTCTTTCTCAAAGAACTTGTCGGATTGCTATTTATAGGCAGGACATCGCTTCATGCCACACAGCAGCTCAGGATGGAGTGTTTGATTTTCCTCTGGGTATAGGTTGATGTCCTTGGTTTGGAAATCATTCGGAAAAAGTCAACACTGTGACCGATGACATTAGTGGCATGCTAGGAACGCGTGCCCTGCTTGTTTGTCACTGAGAGCGAGCTGCCCTCCCCGTTTTGAACAGCGGCAAGGGGGAAATGTAAGTGAAGAGGGCTAGCAAATTTCGTCAATGGTGGCGACATATGTGCTCTAATTATTTAGTATGCGGTTTCCCTGATAATAAAGTTTTGTATTGGGCCTTGTGCTAAAATCCTGTAGCTTCGTTGCACATGGAATAATTTATGTTAGTATCTTCCAATTTAGTTCCCTAATTTTTCATTTATTTATTTATTTGTTTGTTTGTTTGTTTGTTTTATTCATTTATTTAGAGTTCTTAAAGCACAGACTTACAATTATCAGATCGTCCTCAAGGAAATAGGATCAATGCGCTAAACTAAAACAAACTAAAATAATGGATTTCATTAATACAAAAAGAGCAGAAATAGTATACTTAAATCCTGACTTTGTATCCCTCCTTATATACTTATAACCACATGTTTACAGAAATGTAATCAAACGTTTTTAAATGCTAAAAGTGTTCGATAAACTTTGTAGCATGATTGGTTTTTATCTTGTAAGTTTTTGTACCTGGGGGGGCTCCAAATAGCAAAACAGCCGTATTCTGTGAGCTGCTAGGCCCACCCGAGACCTCCACTTTCTGTCTATCTTGGTAAGACCAGAGGTAGGTGTAGGTGGGTGTGTGAGTCATTGCAAAAACATTTTTTTGTAACGAAGATTTATGAAAAACTTTACAACTTTACGTTTGAGTAGTTTTCTGCTTCAAAACGCGTAACAATCGGCACTTTTCCCTATAACCTTTATTAACCTTAAGATATGTTTCTGCTACACTTTGCAGAAAACAGTTGTTTATTCCTTATTCCGCTATGATATTGTGCATTACAAATTTGAGGAAAATGTAAAGTAACGTTATTGACACTGCTGTTCATGTTTGGCTAGACTGGTTACCATTAGTGTGAACTTGCTACAGAGAAAAAACGGTGTGAAGACTAAAGAAAACGGAATCTTTGACATCTTTTCATAGGTTAAAAATGGAGAACATCCCAAAACTTAGGGGCATATTAGTAAGGGCTTTATCGCCGCTTTAGCTGCACTTTTTGCCGCCAAAGCGGCAATTTTTTTTATCGCTCTATCAGCAAGCTGTCGCTAACAGGCATTAGCGACAGCTTTCTGGCGATAGCGGCCGGTTTTCCTATCGCCTTGCATGTCAGCGATGATTATCGCTTTTGACATGCAAGTGAGGCGTTCCCAACTAAAAGCGACTGAAAACAGTCGCTATCATTACTTCCCCCTATTACCAACGCAGGCGAAGCGATATAAAAAGTTGCGGTAAGCGCGATTATCGCTAGTATTTAACACCTGCTGAAAACCTGACATACCTGTATCCTCAATTTGAGGTGGATTTTCAGGCTAAGTCCAATATGGTGTTAATGTGTGAATATGGCTGGATTTCCAGCGATATTCAGGCATTTCACCGCTATCTCTGGATATTTTATCACAGTGGAGATAAACGTTGCTAATAGCTTGTTTTCTCCGCTAAAATATCCAGCGATAGGCAGCGACAAAAATAAACACGCTAAGCGATTTTTGCGATAAATATCACAAGTTCTTGCTAATATGCCCCTGCGTTCGGTAAACAAAAACTTTGCATAAACTTAATTACAAAGCAAAGCAGAGTTTAGCTTCGAGAAGGACCAACTGAAGTGATTACAGAACTCAGCTGAGGCTGCATATTGGACCAATAGTCCCAGACTCTCCATGTACCCATATGCTCCTTATTTAATTCACCCAGAAGACCCAGAATGTTTCCTAGTTTAGGAGACCTGGAAGCAAGTCTCTTGACAATTGGCCTACATGATTGTGGAGTGCTGGTCACCAACCGAGTGCTTAAATCTGCTGGACAATTGGGGTTCAGCCATAGTGCCACTCCTTTTGACATAGGTGGCAACAAACCCCATGACCAGTCCATTAAGTAAATAATGGTTTTGGGAAGCAGATCATACTAGTTAGGTACAGGTCATATTAGAGAGTTTGCCTACATATAGGCCCAGTCTGGTTTATCTGTATAGTTGGTCATGACTGACCACCCTTGTTTCTTCTGATATTATGAAAAGCGTGCAGGTCAGTTTGTTGGTATGTGAAGCATGGTGTACCCTTGCAGTGAGAACCACCATGAATATATAGGGGAGAGAATGTGGCCTAACGGCTAGGGCGGTCGGCCTCGGAGCCGGGGAACCTGGTTTGAGTCTCGGCAGGGACGCATAAAATTCAGTGATTCTGGGCAAATCACTTAATTTCCCCGTGCTTAACAAAAATTAATCTGTCCATCTGTAACGTAACTGGTGCTCATGTAAAGCGCTCTGATACATTTGGGTCTAGTTAGCACTGTATAAGACTTCACAAAATATATATATATATAGCTCTGAAGGTAGTGGGCTGTGGCATATCTTTTAGTGGTTATCTCCCTTCTGCCTACTGTTCAGAATTTCCTCGCCTCCAGGAATATTTTTGGAGGCCAAGTGCTTGAAACCCCAGACTAAAGAAAAGGGAAAGAAAACGTTTTTCTTGCTATACCTGGTGGCCTGTCACCTGCAGAGGATTTACAACATAATTATTTCAATTTTGGTCAGGTAGACAGGGTCTGAGGAAGGCAGCCATTACACCTTCCTCTTAATAGAGACAAATCGCAAACTATTAAAGCAATGTGACCCTCTCTATTTTAGGTTATCTCTAAAGTGTCATGCTAGTGCCTAAAAGTCCATCATTAGAGAGAAAGACGCTTTATCACATTCAAGTATGAATTCAAATTCTTAGTGATGCCACAATAGTCCACAATTTGGGGTAATGTATTATTCTTTTTTTTTTTGAAGAGTAAATGTTCCAAGCATAATTTCCCTTGTAGTCAATGCTAACGCATTTTGTTCACTAGGAACTTCTTCGGGCTTAAACACCTTTTTTTTAAGTTTGAGTTTATTGAACAATAGAAAAAGCATAAAAGATAGAAAAACATAGGAGAAGAAAAAACAGTCAAAAAGATAAATCATCAAAATATACAATCATGGGGAAGAGGGATACAAGTGGTACCATGAAATGAACGAATGAGAAACATGGTTACATCAGAAATCAAATAACTGAAATGACAAAGTAAGCATAATAAGTTACAAAAAATAGGCAGTTAATACTAAACAAATTTAAGGTGGTTTGCGTACCTCAGTGGAGTAAGCATCATGAGTAACGGATGAGGGGGCAGATGAGGAGAGGTAAGTCACTAAGGGGAGCCAGAGGAGATCTCTCATAATTGCTAAGGAAACAGGGGAAACAAAATTAGTGTCTAATCTATGATTGAAGCAGACAGCATTCCATCATGAACGGAATGAGACATTGGTGGCTTGCTTCCAGTTGGACGTGATATGATGGAAGGCTACGGCAATTAAAAGATCAAGCAGGAGGTAATATCTCTGTGACTCGGGAAGTGCTGGGGAGAGAGATCCCCAAAAGAGGTGAGTAGTGGAAAAGGGGATGCGAAATTGAAACAATTTCTGAATTTGTAACCAGACCAGCTTCCAAAAGCGAAGAACGGGAGGACATTCAAAAAGCATGTGTTTCAAATCTGCATCAAGGCACAGACATGACCAACAAGTGGGGGAAGTGTCTGGGGAGAAAGAGGCTATAGTAGAGGTAGTTAACAGGGTACGATTATAAACAAAATATATAGTTTGGGTTGTATTAGCAGCTCGAGAGGTTTTATGAATTTTAGTCCAACTTTTGTCCCACAGAACAATCGACCAATCTATAGAAAAATCCTGTTCCCAGGCCAACTCAATTTTCGATTTGGATCTATCATCAGAAAAACGGGCTGCGTTGTAAAGGAAGGATGCGGAAGGGGAGGCATCCAGTACTGTAGCAATAGAACGACAAACAGGGGGAATGGGATTGGAAGAAGGCAAAGAAGCAATATAAGACAAAAGAGCGGGTAGAAGTGCTTCATATTGTGAGCGTGAGCTAGCGGGTAAGGAAAATTGAGACAGAAGATCTAAAAAAGTGAGAGGTACATTCTGAGAAAGGAGTTGCGAAATCCAACTAAGACCACGGGAATGCCAAGATTTCCAAAAGAAAGTACGGTTACGGAGAAGAAGTTGTCTATTATGCCAGATTGGTTGCTCATGTATCGAAGAAGCAGAGGGATAGGGAGAGAGCAATTTACAAGAGTGAGAGATAATAGGATTGAGAAGGCTAGTTAGAGAAGAAGTAAAAGATAAAAATTCAAGGAAAGCAAAGGGGGAGATAAAAGAAGCTTCAATCGATAACCAAAGAGGAGGATGGAAAGGGAGATCAGTGGAGAGCCAACGAGCTGATTGTTTAAGGAAGAAAGCCCGATGGTAGGCTTTAAAATCAGGGAAACGAACCCCTGAATGAGACTTGTCTTTCCGCAAGGAGGCAAGCGCAATATGAGGTTGTTTGCCTTTCCACAGGAATTTCACTAAGATAGAGTCGACTTTTTTAAAATAACTGTCAGGAATACGGTTTGGGATCATGGAAATGTTGTATAATAAAAAAGGTGAGATCATCATTTTGATCGAATTTAGACGGCCCCACCAAGACAAGAAAAGGGGATTCCAGCGAGCAATGGCAGAGTCTAGTTTCTTGGAGACATATTCAAAGTTGAGTCTTAAAGTATCCGACAAAAGAGGAGCAAACCATACACCCAAATATTTAATTTTAGTCGGCTGCCACAAGAATCCTGAAATATCAAAAAGGTGTTTTTGACAAAGAGAATTTAAAGGAAGGATTTCGCACTTATCAACGTCAAGTCGATAACCTGAAACAGCGGAGAAAGAAGAGACGTGATGTAAGAAGGAAGGTAGTGAGGAGGATGGATCAGAGCAGTAAAAGAGAATGTCGTCAGCGTAAACCGAAAGTTTGACTTGTTGAGAAGCAAAACGGAAACCAGAAATAGAGTCATCCTTTCGAATTTTGGTAAGGAAGGGTTCTAATGCCAGAACAAATAACAGAGGGGAGAGAGGGCAACCCTGTCAAACGCCCCGTTGAAGATTAAAATAATCTGAGATTGCACCATTGACAAAAATCGACGCCTGGGGGCTAGAATAAAGTAAAGAGATAAAGGAAATTAATTTGGGAGGCAAACCTGTCCAAGAGAGAGCCTGAAACATAAAATCCCAACCAATTCTATCAAAAGCCTTCTCCGCGTCAAGAGAAATAGCGGCCAGGGGAAGATCAAGAGAAGAAGCTTTGCTGAGAATGTTGAAAAAGACCCTGGAGTTGTCGGACGATAAGCGACCTTTTACGAAACCGGATTGTTGTGGACCAAGTAAATTGGGCAGCAAGGGATCCAATCGAAGAGCTAGGATTTTAGCCAAGATCTTGTAATCGGTGTTGACCAAAGAAATAGGACGGTAATTTTTACAAAGAGAGTGATCTTTGTCGTCCTTGGGAATTAAGCAAATTAAGGCCTGCTGAAAAGAGCCACTCGAGAGACCCGAAGCTAGGAAGGTTTGAAATAAAAGTAGAAGTTTTGGCAAAAGAAATGATGCAAAATGACTATAAAACTCAATAGTAAACCCATCATGGCCTGGGGCTTTGCCATGACGGAGTTTGGAAACTGCGTGAGCAATCTCAGACAGAGAGATATCAGCCTCTAAAGACCGGAAATCCACATGAGCCGCAGGGGGAGGGGAGAGAGATTGGAAATAGGAAAGAATAGCATCAGATGTAGGGACAGTCTCTGGAGTGTATAAAGTCTTGTAAAAAAGCATACATTCGTTAAGGATGTCTTTGTCTTTAAACAGGGAGTTACCAGTCGATGATGTAATTGATTCAATTCTCTATCGTTCCAGACCAGATTTTAGCAAGTAATTTCCCCATTTTGTTTTGACCACCATAGTTACGCGCATTACATTTCAATAATAAATTGGAAGCGGCACCGGTGGTAAATTTATTAAAGGAAATTTTGGCCTCAATTAGGTCCTTAAGAGATGCCTCAGAATTCGAGGAGTGATAGGCAACTTCTAGCTGCTTAATTTTAGTCAGAAGAAGGGAAGATTTGGCCTCGTTAGCTTTTTTCTTGCGGGAAACAAAATTAATAATAAAACCTCGAGAAGCTGCCTTAAAAGAATCCCACACCAAAACAAAAAGAGGATTCAGGGGTGTGATTGAGCAGGAAGAACTCAGATGCAAATTTAGAGAAGTCTGCACAAAAAATAGGGTCAAGGAGAAGTGAGTTGTTAAACCTCCATCTGCCAGAGTGGGGGGAGAAAGGAATGAGGTCAATATCAACAAGTACAGGGGCATGGTCAGAAATCAAAATAGAACCGATATCGGAGTGAATAGCATGTTGGGTTAGGGACTTGCTAAGAAAGAGATAATCAATGCATGATTGAGAGTGATGTGCAGGGGAGTAAAAACTAAATTCCCTAATATCAGGATGACATAGTCTCCAGATGTCTACTAGGGCATTGTTGTGAATGGTTTTAGTGAACTGAGAGTGCATATTAGAGGGAGAGAATTTGACTTTAGAGTGACGATCTAGGATAGGATCAAGAATTTGATTGCAGTCACCACCAAAATGATGTATTCATCAGTGAGGGTAGAAAGTCTTTCAGAGATAGATGACCAAAAAACCTTAGCAACACCTGTAGGGGCATAAACATTAAAAAACACAATAGGTATCTTATCAATATGTACTTAAACTATACTCCACCGACCATGAGTGTCACAATCGTGAGAAATAACAGAGACATTTAACTTTCTGTGAAACAAGATCAAAACACCACCCTTCTTATTATCTGTGGGAGAAAAGAAAACATGCCCCACCCAACAACGTTTAACTTTTAAGGCTTCCGCCTCTGATAAATGAGACTCTTGCAGAAAGGCCACATCAGTTTTGAGTCTTGCAAGATGTGACAGTACTTTTTGTCTCTTAATTGGGTTATTTAAACTCTTAACATTCCAGGTAGTTACACGGTATGAGAAAAGCAAGAGGAAATATAAAGCAATAACATGCTTAAAAAGTCAATAGAGAGAAGAATATGAAAGTAAGAATCATAGCAGAAAAAAGAAGAGATGGTAATGACAGGTAGAGAGAGAGAGAAAGACAGAGGAAAAAAGGAAAAGAGCAATGTTGAAGCAGAAAAAGAGTAAAGATAGATAAAGAACACAAAGACAATACAAGTCCAAAACAGACGACTGAAAAACATACTTACGGGACAAAACGTGAAAAAGGGGATGACGGCACCAGAGACAGCGGTAACAACAGCGAAAGCAGCAGCCGCAACCGGATCTTCGCCTACAGGGCAATAAAAGGCAGTATAAAGAACCAATGAAAGAACAACAGGGAAGAATGATAGGGAATGAGCCTATAAGGAGGGAGGTAAAACGAAGGGTAATGAAAAGGGGAAGAACAATAGGTTAATAATAAAAACATTACATTGAGACGAGGTTCACAGGATTAAAACAATTCAGGACTAGTACAAATCAGGACCCATTATGACCAAGCAAGTGTAGTCAAGTAGCTCCGGAGGTGTCCATTGCAGTCGCCTCATGGCGTCTGAGAAATTCTTGCAGAACAGCAGGATCCTCAAATGTTGTGTTTTTTTCCTTATAGGTAACTTTAAAAAGACAAGGATGCAGGAGACCATATCTGGCATTGAGAGCTCTCAGCTGTGGACGCATATCAAGGAATCTTTTCCGACGATCAGCAGTAACCTTGGCAACATCCTGAGACAAATAAAGACGGTGGCCCTCCCATAAGATTTGTTTTTTGACCTTGGCTGCATCCAGCACTTGAAGAAGATCCGTGTATTGCAAGAACAACATGATGATACCACGAGGTCTAGATGATACTCTTCTCAGTGGAGAAGTGTGGGCTCTCTGTATGTTAACGGAAGACAGGGCCGGTGCATCTAGAACTTTCGGAAGAAAGGATTGAAAGAAAGCAGTAGGGTTAGACCCCTCCGTAAGTTCAGGAAGGCCACAAAGCAGTAGATTGTTCCTACGATTTCTGTTTTCTAAATCTTCCATCTGCCTCTTGAGATGAAGAATTTCCGCCTCCATAGACGGGAAGCGAGAACAGGAACTCTGGACTGATTCTGTTGACTGCTCAAGAAGTAAGACACGAGAGTCCAGGGTCACCCATTTATCCTGCATAATTAGTAGAGTCTGAGAAGTTGTTTCCATAAATGGTCTGAGAGCGCGCAACTCTTCCAGAATAAGATCTAGAGAAGAAGGAGAAGGATTGCTATCTGGAGGTGGAGGATCCTTTTTAAGGCGCTTAGAAGACGCCGGAGTGGTCGGGAGTTTGCTGCCATTTTGAGTTTTAGAGATTGCTCCCAGATGGGCCTCAGACTTGGACCTCGTGCTCTCCTCCATATCCTGCGAAGGGGAGTCAGAATCTGAATGAGTGACCCCTTTGATTGTCGTAGAAAGTTTCAGATTCCGAAGCTTCCCCATGTATGAATAGTAGAGAAAAGGGCGAGATTATGATGCCTTGGCCGCCCAAGATCAACACTGATGAAGAAAGTCAATTGAATGCAGAAGACATAGGCAGCGCAAAAACAGGAGTCTAGAGATATGCAATCGACCAGAGGAGACGAGGAAAGTCAAAAGATGGAAGAGTTGTCGTAGAAGAGAGGCACCATACAGACTGGGAGAGTCAAGAAATCATCATAGTCAATGTATGGAGAGGGCAAGTGTGATACTCGGCACAAAATGGCGGCTGAGTGAGAAAACACCAAGCAATAGAACTGACTGCATTGGTATAGGTCTACTGCGCACTGGAGTGAAATAGACGTAACACAACTCCCTACGAATAAGCACTTGCAAGAAGATAATTGCTGTAAAATTGGTCGTAGTATCTCAGCTGAGAGTAGTAGGTTGCATTAATGGCAAGTAAATGATCGCGGTACTGAGAGCAGAGAGACCACTTTGTGTAAGGGACCAGCACATTTTAAAAATGAGAGAGAGTCAGGCAGGAGAGAACAAAAACGCTGCCATGTGTCAGTAGAAAGCGGCCGGGATTCCAGAACCGGAACCGCTTTATGAAAAGTGTTGTAAATAGGATTCTAGCTCTTCACTTTAGTGTAGTCCGTCTTTTATATTGTTAGCCAAGTGTACCATCCTAGAACACCTCCAATGCTCTAGCAAAGTGTTCTGTCCTATGATTCCAATGCTGGTCAGTTGGTGACTGGTCAGCGTTTTTGCCACTAGCTGTTTTCCTGTGCTACGAATAAACCTCATAGATGTTTCCTACATCTTGTGTTCCTGTGATGATTTTATCTACAGCATTTTGGCGAGAGCTTGGAGTGTGACCAGTCTTTAAGGAACAAGGAATTTGTAGCAGAAGAATTCACCTTTATTAAGGATTCTCGGAATTAAGAAGCAGTGGCAGAACGAAGTAAGGACTCATAGCGCGCAAAGGAAGATTGTGGCACGTAATCTCATGAATGCTGAGGAATGAAAATAAGAAAAAGCAGAGCGAATTTACCGCTTATCCTGTGAGCCAAGCGTGAGCGCTAGTTTGGAGTGTGTTCTGACATCGCATTTCAACTGACTTGTACCGTGCTCTGTTTAAGCTTGAAACAAGCGCAGGGGTGAGTATACAACTAGGGAAAGGCTCACCTCCTCCTAGAAGCGTGTGCGGAGCATATCGCTGATAATGAAGGCAACTCGAAGGATAGCTGCAGCACAGCTCGGCCCACAAGAAAAACCGCCTCAAGAACAGGAAATGGCGGCCAGAGCCGCGGAGAAACGGAGTCAGTCAGGCACGATGGCAAAACAGCTTGGAAACGGTGGAAACCGGCAACATTAGCCGCACAGCATCCTGTAGGCGTCCTGGGTGTATTTCCGGCTCGAAATACCGCCCGCCAGCAGTGGAGAAGTGTCACAGAGCGAAGTCCGTCGCAGGAGCTCCGCCGCTAGACCGCCATCTCGCTGGCGCCGAAACCACGCCCCACCGGGCTTAAACACCTTGATGTTGGACAAAGTGTGATTTTGATAATGTGCCATATCCACAATACATCAAACTTTGAGCATTTGCCTGCTCGGGTCCTTCAAAGGGTCCTAACAAATCTCTACATTTGGTGAGCTCTCAGTGTTCTCTCCTGTACCCTCTGCGCCTGTCACCTGTGTCAATGCTTGTTTGCTACAAGGATTGCCCAACTACACTTGATTCACAAAGGCCTTCGAAGACAGTCCTGACAATGCAGTTTAATTTCAGGCCAAAAAGTCTTTGACTTCCTTGGTTGGTTTCTAAAATGTGACCTTCTGGTTACACGTTGGGCTATTCTATACGTATTAATGTACAATTATTTACTTTTCGTGACTGAAGTATTGATCAGCAACTGTAATGTTACTTTGAAAATGATTGGCATTTAAACAAACTATAGCTTGGATAAAGATCAAATATTTGTATATTTGTTTTGAAATCTGATTTGATGTCCTTAATGGTACACAGACATAATATTGACTCCAAAATATCGTTTGGACAGAATATCGAGTTTTAAATATCGTTTGGAGAAAATATCGACAGGACAGAATATCGACAGCCAAAATATCGTTTTTAAGGTAAGTGAAGTAATATCGACTGTAAATAATATAGAAAGTGAAAATATCCAAGTATATAATCTAGATAGTAAAAAATATCGTTTTTTAAATAATATGTAATTATTTATAGTGTTTTTATGTTATAATATGTGTGAAAAGTGTCATTTTATGTTATAATTATTTTTAATTAATGATATTTTTAAAATTATTGTGTAATTTTATTCTGTAGCGGGTTGTGGGTTTATAGGGGAATAGGGTGGGAAGTAATTTAATTATAATTAATTAAATATGTAAATTTATTAATTGGTAGTAATAATTAATTAATTGGTAATTACATAATATATGTTAATTATTTAAAATTTCATTGGTAATTAATTTAATTTAATTTATTAATTGCTAATTATGTAAATTAAAATAATGTATTTCCTGTAGCGGGTTGTGGGTTTATAGGGGAATAGGGTGGGAAGTAATTTAATTATTATTTATTAAATATGTAAATGTATTAATTGGTAGTAATATTTAATTAATTGGTAATTAAATAATATTTGTTAATTATTTAAAATTTAATTGGTAATTAATTTAATTTAATTTATTAATTGCTAATTATGTAAATTAAAATAATGTATTTCCTGTAGCGGGTTGTGGGTTTATAGGGGAATAGGGTGGGAAGTAATTTAATTATTATTTATTAAATATGTAAATGTATTAATTGGTAGTAATATTTAATTAATTGGTAATTAAATAATATTTGTTAATTATTTAAAATGTAATTGGTAATTAATTTAATTTAATTGATTAATTGCTAATTATGTTTAATTAAAGGGGTATTTTTAGGGTTCAGGGTCAGTTTTTAGTTTTTGGGTAAAGGGGTATTTTTAGGGTTCAGGGTCAGTTTTTAGTTTTTGGGTAAAGGGGTATTTTTAGGGTTCAGGGTCAGTTTTTAGTTTGTGGGTAAAGGGGTATTTTTAGGGTTCAGGGTCAGTTTTTAGTTTTTGGGTAAACGGGTATTTTTAGGGTTCAGGGTCAGTTTTTAGTTTTTGGGTAAAGGGGTATTTTTAGGGTTCAGGGTCAGTTTTTCGTTTTTGGGTAAAGGGGTATTTTTAGGGTTCCGGGTCAGTTTTTAGTTTTTGGGTAAAGGGGTATTTTTAGGGTTCAGGGTCAGTTTCTAGTTTTTGGGTAAAGGGGTATTTGTAGGGTTCAGGGTCAGTTTTCAGTTTTTGGGTAAAGGGGTATTTTTAGGGTTCAGGGTCAGTTTGGGGTTTTTGGGTAAAGGGATATTTTTAGGGTTCAGGGTCAGTTTTTAGTTTTTGGGTAAAGGGGTATTTTTAGGGTTCAGGGTCAGTTTTGGGTTTTTGGGTAAAGGTTTTTTTTAGGGTTCAGGGTCAGTTTTGGGTTTTTGGCGTACAGGGGTACAGTGTAAAAATAAAGTACAATTAAATTTACATTAATTTAATTTAATGAAATGAAATTAAATTAAATTATATTTAAATAATTTTAAATAATTTAAATTAAAAAAATTATTATATACTTACCAATACTTACGTTGTAATGGTAGTGCGTTGTAAAAGTTGCGTTGTAACGTCATATATCCACTGTTGCACTCTTTGCAGTGGGAATAGTAATTTTTACTCTTTTGTATTTGTACGTTAATAATATTGGCTATTATTTAATTAAATGTTGTTACTATATATATATATGTTTTAAGAAATATGATTAAAAAAATATTATTTTTTTACTTTCATTAATTATTTAATTATTAAAAGTTATTTTAAGTATTGTTCATTATATTTTAGTAATTAATTTTTTATATTAATGTAATTAACATTGTTTTTATTAAAGTCGATATTTTTTACAACTATATTTTTGTAAACGATATTTTGTACTCGATATTTTTGTACTTACCTGTTTGTACATACAAACTCGATATTTTGGTTGTAGATATTTTTTCCTCGATATTTTGGGTAGTCGATATTTTGGTAGTCGATATTATTTCAGTGATCCGTCCTTAATCAGTGCGTGTTTCTCTTTATAGCAAAGACCTTTAGCCTTTATCCCTTGCACAATCCTTGCTTTTAAAATCTTGTCTTCAAAGTCCTTATGCACTTTCTTTTCTATAGAACCTCTAAATGTCTATAAGGAAGTCAGATAATTGTGTAATAGTCTTGTATTTCTGCATAAGAAATCTGGGTATTTGCATACCTTTTCGAATTTTTATGTTTTTTTCATAATATTATGTAGTTCCTGATGTTAGTGCAGAAAAAGACATTTTCCAATGTACCGTTTGTAAATGTTGTGGATTTTGTTATGACATTCATGAACAAGTGTCTGGAATATGCCTGTACCCCTCCTGTCAGTTTTTGTGGAACACACTCTTTGGCCAAAGCCACTAGGCTCTGTGCATAGGAAGTGACTTTTTGTCGTACACTACACTGCTCTATCTCCCTGACCCAAAGCTCAATGGCACTACATTATTCATAACTAACAAGCTCTGACTACAAGGTAGTGCCATGAGCTACACCTAACTTCTAGCTCCTAGTACCACAGCCAGCACTACATACATTGACCTCCAGTCATTATCAGACGGCTATGGGCAGATAGTGCAGTTTTCAGGTTCGCCCTGCATGTAGTCTTCTTGCCCACAGTGCACTGTCAATGCTTGCTAGCATTAGGCTAGGCATAGATCTCAGGATGCTGAAGGGGAACCTTGTGGTAGGTAGATGTATTGTTGTTTCCAATGGATTTATCATTTCTGTTTCTGAAAGGTATCATTGATAGTTCGCCTGTGTATCAGTAGGTCAGGACGCATAAGGATTACACTGTCTTAATTATTCTCTATAGTACGCATCATTATCAAAGGTGCCATTTGCCAAATTTTTTTTCAAGTCGCATTTTCGCAATCTAGCATATTTTTCTCAAAATTGATTAAATAATGGGGCATATTTACAAGTCCTCACCCCCACTGTAGCATCACTTTTTTTGAAGCTCCAGTGGTGCAGCACCATTTTCCATATTTACAAGATGGCGCTAAGCCTCTTTGCGTGGCTTAATGCCACCTTGTAAATATTCCCATTTCCACTGCAGTCCTCGGCGGCAAAGTGGCATCCAAAGGGGTGTTGATGTGGGCGTTCTACCGCAACACCCATTGCTTTTTGACATTGCCCCAGATTTATAAGGCTGAGTCAGCGTCAAAAACGAACGCCATGAAATACCAGCTATTAGAAAGGCGATGTGAGGAGAAATTATTAATTTCTCCTTTTTTTCTCTTTCCATGTGTGCTGCATTCTGCAGCCCACATAGAAGGTGCAAATTGCCATCATTAATTGTTTATGTGGTATCATGGAAATGAAAAACGACTGTTGCAGTTTGCCACTGAACTGTGTGATGCTCACTGTATAGCTGAATGTTTTACCTATCCCTGCAATAAAAATTGTTTTACAAAAAAAAAATCATTAATTGTTTACGTGCAGAAAGATTTTTCCCTGGCGGTCAGGCACCAACAATCTTATTAGCAGTATGTGCAGTTGTTTAGAGTCCAGCATATATTCCTCAATTATTTATACTGAAAGCATATCCAAGAATATGATACACGACGTGAATCACTGCATCTGGCGACAGTATCTCAGTTTCAATATTCTTTATTCATTTTCTTCATTTAAAAAACGCCATTGTGTACACTGAAATCTTGTGTTGAAAATTAGTACGTAAATTCTAGTATTTTTTCAGTATCAAATCCTTCTGTGTAGTGTCAAAATGTGAGTTTGTGTGCTATAATTGTGAGAAACGTCTCTGGCATGTTTGTAGATCAGGCCTGAAAAAACACCGGCATTTACACACTAATTTGCAACAAAAGAGTGCAGTGTACAAATTGGAGCCCTGAAGAAGTTTGTGTAGGACAAAACGCATTGGCTGCTATATTCACTACACAATGGGTTCTTTTAAATGAAGAAAATGTATAAAGAATATTTGAACTGAGATACTGTCATCAGATGCAGTGATTTACATTGTGTATTATAATCTTGGATATGCTCTCAGTATAAATAATTGATGAATATATGCTGGACTCTTATGAACTGGACACACTGCTAATAACATTGTAGGTGCTGGACCGCCAGTGAAAAATGCTGATTTGAATTTTTTTTCTCAAATTGGAGTAGAGAGGGGTTGTACTCCTGATCCAATGCACCACATATAGATTAATAACTTGCCCAACTCATTTGGTTGTTAGGTGTGGTAGTGTATTGCCTCGATCACTCTGTATATAGATGTTTATGTGCAGAAAGGTGTTAATTACTGCACATAAACAATCGTTCTTGCAGCTCAGGCACCCTTTTCCACATGGCGGCAGGGTGCTGCGCTGGCGCAAGGAAGCTTTTTTTTGTGCAAGGGCTGGAGAAAACACAGGGATGCGCCGGTACTTGTGAATACGGCACATCCCTGCACTTTAAAAATTTCGGAGCATGGTGCTGTCAAATTTGGCGCAGCTCTGCGCTCTGACATTTTACTGTAAATATACCCCAACATCTTTCTGAGTAGGGGCTTTTGTCTTTTCAAATAATAATGAAGGGCGTAGGGGCAGGATAAAAATGACGGATAGACTTGAACTGACAATTGCAATGGAATGTGGAACGTACATTTTACTTGCTAGTTTCAGCTGTTCATACTTTATCTAGGCATAAGAATAAGGAGTATATGTGAACCTTTTTGGGATAGTTCAGTATCAGAAAAATATAGTTGGAAATGTATTAATTGTAATTGCAACACATCACAGCTATTGAAAAAGGATTCTGAGCAAGCAAAGCATTGCAATACTGAATTTAAGACTGTGGAGGATGCCAAATTTGGTGGTTGGGGAAGTGACATCATTTGTTGTGCACAGGAAGACCACTATGAAAGTCAAGGCAGTGCCTTTGTAGAAGGAAGGTATTATCTTCCCATTCAGTCAAAGTAAACACTTCACATTTAGAGCTTTGGAGGTGGAAGATCATTTCAACTGGGTATGCGCTTGGTGTGATGTGGTTATGCAATCATTTCACATGTTAGTACAATAATGTACTATGTTTAACATCAAGATTAATTAATTCTTTCTTTTTGAGCAGATACTAAATTGGTATGCTTTTCAGAAAGGAGTGATGAAGATAACAAGGCTCAACAACATTGTCAGCCGTGCTCTACATTTAGATGAGTGATACACAATGGCGAGATATGAGATTTAGGCTGAAACAATACAGTATGCACACAAGAAATTGACAACAATTTGCATAATTACTACGTTATGTCGGCAGGTTGGGATCTGCATTGGAGTGCAAAAGAGAGTGGGGTAATCAGTCTCACTGACACCATTACCTCTGTGATGACGTTGGGATTGCTGCCTTTCCTCATAGGTCAGCCAATAAGGGAACGCAGAAGTCCCAAGCCTCCTGGAACCTCCGAGGCAGAGCTGGCTGCAGGTAAGTTTTTGTTTTTCTTTTAAACTGTTTGGTGTGTGCGTGTATGTATGAATGTTTGGTGAAGAGTGTTGTGAATGGATGTGTTTGTGTGTGTGTGTGTGAATACATTGCTTTGAGTGTTAAGTGTGCGTGTGTGTGACAGTGCGTCCTGTCTGCTCCCCTCCCTCCAAAACTTACCGGCCGCCACTGGTGAGCTGTATGCTTTCTCTGGAATAATGTTCTTGATTTCCAGAAGGATGGTCGTTTCAGCTGGTTGGAGCAGAAATTCCATATGAGGGGCAAAGGAACTTAAGTGTCCTGAACCTTGGGGGAGTCCAGATGGGTTTGAAAGCATCTAAAATATTAAAGTTGGCTGGGGGTGATGAGAAGGATGGGACGTAGCATGGGAGCAGCTATGTGAGATAGAGAATAGCATAATTTGAGCCAGTGGTTGCATGTGGCAACCACTGGCACTCATTTATGTCGAACAGCACTTAATTTTCCTCATTAGCCTTCGACCGAAGGCACAAGAGAGAAAAACACAAAAGCTGGAAAGAAGGAGTAAGAGTGGAAAAACTGTGACAAAGAAAGAAAGCAGGTATGAAAAAGAAAAGAACCTGAAACAAGGAAACATAGCTGGAGAATGTCCTGCTCAGATACTGACAAACTAAGCTATAAAGCTGGGCTCAGAGCATACTACCTAGCCATAAAAAATGCAAAAAACCACACTATGCACAAAGAATAAACGAAAACTGCAACTCTGCCAAATAATTATACAAAATCATAAATGAACTGTGCAAACCCAACTGCTTATCCCAAACTCTGCACCCCTCAACTGGGAACTGCGAAATGATCAGCAATTATTTCACAGATAAAATAGAGGAAATATACGCCACATTTAACTCAAACACCAGTAGGAGAGAATCTGCCTCCTCTCCTATACACCTTATCAACTTAAACAGCTTCACCCCAATATCAGAAGCAGAAGCTGTCAGTACCATGATGGAAATCAAATCTGACTCACCTCTTGATCCTTGCCCTCATTTTCTTTTTATAGACAGCTCTTACCTATCCTAACCCCAGCCCTCACGCAGCTTCTCAACAAATCCTTAGAAACAGCTGTCTTCCCGGAGATATGGAAACAAGCCATAGTCACCCCAATACTTAAAAAAGCAGGCTCGAATGTAACAAACCCAGTTAACTACAGACCCATTTCCCAACTTCCGTATCTCTCTATAGTACTGGAGAAACTGATTAACAGACTGCTGTCGAAATATCTAGAGGACAACAACCTATTGGACCCAACCCAAACAGAGTTCAGAGCCACCAACAGAACAGAAGCTACACTGCTGGCTGTCACGGACAGCATCGCAAATTCTCTGTACCAGGGCAAAGCTGTGGCCCTGATCCTATCGGACCTGTCGGCAGCATTCGACAAGGTCTGCCACCACCTCCTACTCGAAAACCTACAAGAAAAAGGGATAAACGGGAAAGCCCTTGAATGGCTCAGCTCTTTTTTACATAACAGAAACACAAACAGTACAACTAGGAGCCTTCTTATCCAAGCCTAAACAACTGAAATGTGGGTTCCCGCAGGGAGCATCCCTCAGCCCCACGCTGTTCAATGCCTACGTATCACCTTTGGCATGAATTGGAACAAAATGTGGTCTTGGTGTATGCTCCTATGCAGACGACACGCAACTCACAATTATGCTAGGGAAGGGGCATGAAGACAGCAAAATGAGACTTAACAATTGCCTTACCGAAATGGCCACATGGATGGCAGATCACTGCCTCAAACTAAAGGCAGACAAAACAGAGATCTTGCTCTTCTGTGAAGCCAAACACATATGGGACAATTCCTGGTGGCCCCCTACGCTGGGAGACGCCCCTGCACTCAAGCACTTGGCCAAAAACCTAGGCATTACAATTGGCGACACACTATCCATGCAGGCCCACATTCAAACCCTATGTGGGAAAAGCTTTGCCACTCTGAAACTTCTGAGAAGGCTCTTCCCATGGATCCCCCTGGAAAGCAAGAAGTCAGTCACACAGGCCCAGCTGGCCAGTAGGCTGGACTACGGCAATGCCCTTTTTTTAGGCATGCCAGACTACTTATTCAAGCGACTGCAGGTAGTGCAGAATGCAGCAGCTAAGCTAGTATGCAATAAAGGCAAACACAGCTCTGCCAAAGAATGCCTAAAACAACTGCCCATGCACCAAAGAGCCTGCTTCAAGCTTATCGGTCACTTCCATAGGACACTCAATGATAGAGGATCCACAATTCTTCAGAATAGAATACACTTCTATTCTCCCGCCAGACCGCTAAGATCACAACACCTCGCTCTTGCTAAAACAAAGAAAATAAACAAAACCAAAACAGGAGGACATACCTTCTCCTATCTGGCTGAACGACACTGGAATGAACTCCCAGTGGAACTTAGGCTAACCAACAATTACAACATCTTTAGGAAAAAACTCAAAACACACCTCTTCCCTAAAGAATGATTTTTTGACACCTGGTCAACCCCACAGACCCCACCTATTACCGTAGTCCTTAGCACAGTGACATCCCCCGGGATAAATGTTGCACTCTACAAATAAATAAATGAATAAATAAATGAAAGATAAAGGGTCAAATTGTGTAAGAAACAGACTTGAGGTGGAATTAAGACTACACAGACTTGGCATCTGGCATCCCGATAGCGCCAGTCTGGGGCTCAAAAGCAAAACATTGGACATCAACCCATATTCTTATGCAAATCAAGCACTGGGTAGGGGTTTAATGTGCAATGTGTTGCATTGTGCACCAGAGTGAATAGGTTTATGCCAGTTTCAGTAGTACATGCAGGGGCCTTTGTTTGTCCAAGAGTCCCCTTGTTAGATGACATGCTAGCGATTAGTGGTAGTTTAAACTGTAGAGATTCAAAATAATTTTATCAAGAGGGTGAAGGGACACTAGTCTGTTAGTAAAGTGCTGCAGTTACCCAACTTATCAATAAGCTGAACAATTATGCATGATAAGATTGTCTTGATTGCAGTTGTGTTTTATTTTTATGAGCATTCAGTACGGGCAACCTGGTGTCTATGGCATTGATGCTAGATATTACTCACAAGACAGTACAACAATATTCTTGACAGAGGGTTAGTGAACAGTAGCTGCTGCTACCAGACCCGGGTGTTGGGGCATGGGTGGTGGAGGATTAAAAAAAGAAAACCTAAACAAAAAAAAAACACTTTCCTGAAACGTCTGCCACCTCTCCTTTGTCCTCCATCCCTCCAACATCTTCTTGCACTCCCGGCCAGCAGCAGGAAGCACCCGCACTCCCATCCTCCCCATAGCCAATCACAATGCTACAATGCAGTGTTGTGATTGGTCTGAGCACTGTGGATCAGAGGTCAGACAGGGACTGAGAGGGTTTGTATGTTCCTCACCAGGCTGTGTAATGCAACCTGGTGGGGGACATTCAAAGTGGGCATGACTGCTTAGGGCGGCCCGAGAGGGCCGGCCAAGCAGTCCTGTGCACTTCAGGAGTTAAAACCACTCCTTTCCCTACTCCACCAGCCCTGCACAAAATATAAGTCACTGACGTATATGGGAAAAATACAATGACAACAATAGTTATTATCATTTTATCTCCTTTTTTTCAGTGAGGCGACGCTCTTCTGCCTTAGCAGAGGAGCCACCTTTTCCATCCTTGGTAGTTTCATACAGTGGCAGGTGTGCTAGGACATTTCCAGAGAAACCGTGCAAGACATTTGGCTAGTGCCTTCATGCAGTGCCAATACCCCAGGAGATTTTGTCATGTGATACCCTAATCCTCATTTGGTTTAACTGTTGTGTTTTTTTGCGGTCTGGAATCTATCACAAGTCTCTTGACTGCTGTTGAATATGTTTGTAATTGTTGCTCCTGACAGACCTTCAGGCACTGTTGGTAAGTAGAGGCCAGTCTTCCCAAAATGATATTGAGTTTATCTTTTGAGACTTTTGCCCTTTGTCCTAACTCTGATATGACCAACTGTTGAGGACTGGATCAGGCCAGTTCCAACGGGTCAAACTGTTGTTTGAGAGATGAGCCCCTTTACCAAGGACACAGAAGCTGTAGCATACCTTTAAAAAGGGACCAAGATGCCTGTTAATCCCTATATCCTGGGTCCAGGATTGCCTAAGAATAAGGGGCCCTTCAAAAGTATTTTTGTGGGTGGAGGACATTTGGAGCTAATAAAACACCAGAGTATAACAGAGGACATTATGAGATGGTTTCCATCCCCAAGAAAAGTAGACTGGCAGTGCTCTTTTTGAGAAGATAGTTGCCATACCGTAAATAACACCTTGTGAAGAATGCACTTTGTGATGATTGCCCCCACCAAAGCTTTGGGAATAATTCTGAATTTGATTGGTTACTTGGTTTGGGCCCTGCTGTCACTGCTTTGAGATACAGGTTGTCTCTGTGAGATGGTACAGGTGTCCTGCTTCAAGGATCTAGGTGCACTACAGAGGCAAGGACTTTTCCAATGTCGGCTTTTAACCTGAAGGTTAGGGAATATACTCCAGAACTGAAACAAGCATTGACAAAACCAACAGGTCTAGCTTTTTTGACCTATTAGCTTTGCCAATGATTTTTAGAAATGCTGCCCAGTATCCCGGATGTTGTGTAGTCTGGCTAAAGTAAAAAAAAAATGAAAGGAAATCCTTTGAGGTAGCTGAATGGAAATTAACATGGGTGCTTCTCTTTTCTTCTTACTTACCAATTTGAGATGGATAGCTAACTAAAAAGAAAATAGATGTGAGTTGGATAGCTAACTAAAAAGAAAATAAATGTGTAGAAGCATTTGTGTTCATTGCTTTAAAGTGAGCGGGGGGGCATAGCACAGAGGAAGGCAAAAAGGGAAAGGACGGGAAAACACGGAAGAAGCACTGAGGACAATGAGGGGAAAGGGAGGAATGTGGAAGCAACATGCACAAGAGATAGGGAAGCAACACAGATGGTGTGGGGATGCAATGGGGAGAAGCACACCAGTGAGTACACCAAGGAGGGGAGCTGACAGAAAGAAATACAGTAGGGACACGAGGGAGACAGCTTGAAAATACATGAACTCTCACACATGAATATGGAGTGCAGAACGCAAAAGGAAAAAGTAGTGCTTAAAAAGCAAGCAATGGAAAAAGTGATGTCAGCTGCTCAAAGCAGTTGTAAGGAGGCAAATGCTCCATGAGTGGAACCAGCAAGATTGATTAGCTGGGGTATGAATAAGAAGAAGGCAAATGAGAGTCAAAGGGAAAGTCATCCGATAGTATGCAATGGGTGGGCTTCAAACCCTCTATTTACTTGGTAAGCTACAATATGAATCTCAAGAGACAGTGCATGCTCTAACTAGTCAGTTCGAGCTAAAATTGTGAATGACACAGACACAAACCAATGGCTGAAGAGGGCTGATTGAAAATCGTTATAAGAAAACAAGCATATTTTATATATTCACATTATTTTAAAATGAAAACAATAAAATAGGGTTTGGTTCAATATCAAAGAGCCCAAAATCACCTCATGTGATGAATCAACTACCAACCACTACCACAATTTAATGTGGGGGTTTGACATTGGGGGTGGGAGTGTTATGTTGTACATATCCTCTTTACTTCAAACGAAGCACTACCTATCTGCAGATTAAGGGGCCGATTAGGATGGCGGACGGACTTGCGTCCGTCCGCCACCCATGAGTTGGAGGGACCGTCCGCATGGGCAGCGGCGGTCCCTCCATAGCAATTAGGATGTGACCGCCACCCTGGCGGTCACATCCTGTATGTTTTACATTGCGGCGGATGCTGCTTGAAGCAGCATCCGCCGCAATGCAAAAAACGAAAGGTGTGCATTTGCATGCACAAAGCGGCAGGCACCGCGCGGTGCCTGCCGCTTCGTGCACGCAAGGGCAGGGGGGTACCATAGGTACCCCCCATGTGCACCCCCCACGCAACGGGCCCCCAATGTGACTGTCCGTATGCTTTTCCACGGCGGAAAAGCCGCCGCGGAAAAGCATGACTCACCCTGCATCCTAATATGGCTGGCGGTGTCTGATAGACACCGCCAGCCATGTTATTGCTTTTCCGCCGTGGTCGCCTTCCGACCGCGGCGGAAAAGCGGCGGACGGATTGGGAGACCCACCAGCCATCCTGATTTGGCGGTGGGTCTTTCAGGCCTCCTCGGTGGATTTCCCGCATACTCCGGGCCGGCGGTGGCTTCCGCCGGCCCGGAGTATGCGGGAAATCCGCCATCCTAATGACCCCCTAAGTGCACACGCTCAATGTGCTCTAAATATCACACTGTACTTTTGTATACGCTCTGTGCTTTTTACACCCTCCACTACGCTCATCGACTGCACTTTAATACATCGCGGTTGCACGCTAAGTGCACGCACTACTGCTACATTTGAAATATTCATGCATCCACGCTGTACTTTAAATGAACATGCCTGCATCACTTTACCATCAAATACCATTCATGCAATTTAAATGCATGTACTTTTCCTGTACTTGACAATTATGAATCTCTTCTCACAGCACTTTACACTAATACATCTTTCAACACTTTAACTCCATATATCCCAACAGGGTGTTATTTCAGAAACACCCATCATAATTTAAATGTGCACCCCGTGGGACTTTTAGGCATATTACTTATTTGATTGACACTTAAGCTCATGCACTTCTCCAATTTTGTCAATACATCAACATTGGAATTTAAATTCAAACACCCACATCACTTTCCGTATAAAACTCATTGTAAAGAAACACACTGTAGTTAGACATCTATGCTGCACTTCAGATTTATATTTGAGCGCCACAAATTGCTTTGCTTCTACTGCACTTAATGGAATTGTCCTTGCTGAAAACTCTGCTAAATCAATCCTGCTGCAGTTCGAATTGACACCCCTACACTCATTTTCCTATTCATGCATTACTTTATTATTCAGTTTGGATTAACCACTCCTGCTAGTTGTCCTTATTCGCTCTGGGTTCATTTAATGGTTTTTTCTCAATGCGCTTTAAAACAGCACTTTGCATGCACACCTCCCTGCCCTGCATTGACTTCATTCTTCAATTCAGGTCTCCTCCAGCGCTACACTTTACATTAAACGTTCACTGCTGCCCTTTCAGTGAACATTCATGACTACAGTACTTTACACTGGTAACTATGGCTGGCACTTTCAAAGGACATCTCTGTTCCACAACACTCTACAATGTTACCACTTTACATTAGAAGTTACGAGTGGCACTATGTTATAAATGCCAGCAAGCATCCAAAAAGAGGAAACAACAAGATCCAGATAAGCATGGGCGGATTTTGCGGATTCGCAATCCGCGAATTTGCGGATTTGCGTATTCGGGGATTGCGAAAATACGCGAAATCCGCGAATTCTCGCGGATTAGCGGATTTTTTGGGGGTGTGTATGTTCGCACGGGTTTCTGCAAGTTCGCGAGGGTTTTGTACTATTTCGCAAATTGCGAACTTACTTGTCGGGTCGCCAGTTTAGCGAACTTGTTGTTTCTACGTGCCCAGCCTGTTTGCTAAGCTTTCTTCATCACTGCCACCCTCTGTCACCACTGGCACTCTCTTTGGTCACCCATGCCACCCTCTGGCTCACCCATGTCACCCTCTGTGTCATCACATCACCCTCTAGTTCACCAGTGTACATTATTGGGGCAAAGCAAAGCACTGCCATCCTCTGTCAACACTGGCACTCTGGTTCACCCATGCCACCCTCTGGCTGGCACACCCATGCCACCCTCAGTGTCATCACAACACCCTCTGATTGACCACTGAGTGAACAAACACCTGCTAAGTGCCTTAAGTTTTGCAAACAACAACACCTGCCCTGCCCCAACTGACATTAATGAAGGCTGGCACCTGCTTGTCTGCTCCCTTTCCTTTTTGTTGCAAATGCAAAGTAAATAATTTTTTTTAACAGGATGCAATGGCATACTTGTAACTATTCTGTGACTGTCAGAGCAGGGTCACACAATAGTTGCAAGTAGGCAACCGGATTCTGGAGGGCCCCTTCAGGAAGCACTACAGGTAAATGGTTACAAATGATGAGCTCGAACTTTTGTACCTGCTCGTTCGTTTTGCTTTTGCAAAACTCGTTTTTCGGTAATTTCGCCCTATTCGCGGGGCGCGTCGTAGTGCGAACTGGCCCGTGGAGGCCGCGAACTCGTGCGAGTTACCTCAAGGTTGAGTATGGGCGCCGCCATTTTGTTTGCGTGACGTATTTCCGTTTCCGCCCGCTAAGTGTAATCTCGCCCGACTCGCGCCTTGCGAATACAAGTTCGCACGAGTTCGCGAGAGAAATCGCGTGCGAACTTACTTACGCGCACGTGATCGGGCCGCCATCTTGTTTTTCATTCATTCCTATGTGTCTGGGTATGGTGTTTCTATCCTCTCTATATCTCTGCCATCCTTTGCTTGTTTTACTATTTTTTTGATCTATTTAACTTATTTTCTATCCCTGTATTTTTCTAGATCTATATTTTTGTGTTTTAGGCTATTTTTGTTTACTTTTGAACTACTTTTTTAAACTTTTACTTTCCTTCTTCTCTACTCTTATTCTTTTTCATTTTATCTCCTTACCTGCCCAGAACATGGTGAAGACAGCAGTCAAGCTGCCCAAGACGGGCACCGCAGCCCGTGCCCGGCTCCCGTGTGGTCGATTGAGGGCGGAAATGGTGGTGCCCCGGGAGATTTTCAGCCCTGAGGAGGTGGGCGCACTTGTTTTTTACGTGCAGCGCCGTCTCCCCAGGACCATCGCGGCAGGCGGCAGGATTGCTGCTGGTTACACCAACAGCCAGGAGCGACGGAAGCGGTGGGGGCAGGTGTGCCGGGCCCTTTTTAAGATCACGGGGGTCCAGCGCACCTACAATCAGGTCACCCACCGCTGGACCGACATCCTTGACCGAGAGCGTGACCTGCTAGACGTGCTGGGAGTGGAGGTCCCCGGTCTTGGTGAGTAGTAGTAGCAATTTTTTCATTAATATTTCAAAATCTTCTGTGCATTTCAGGTGCACTGTTCTCCTTCTCTGTGCCGGTGCCACTGCTTATTTGTTATCTATTTTGTGTTCATTTAATTGGGCTGAGTATGAGTGTATTTTACAGAACTGCGTAATGCTAGACACAAAGGGGCAGATTTACAAGCCCCTTGTTCCACGTTTACACTGCCTTACCTGACGCACAGCGACGTAAACGTGGCGCATCCCTGCGAGTCATGTACAACGTGATGCATCTAAGGAGATGCGCCACGTGAATGCCTGGGCCTGCGCCTCAATGGGTGCGTTCCCACGCAGGGGGGGAGTGGGGGGTGGGTGGTGCCGGTCAGGCAGATGTGTGCCTCGCAAAAGTGCCTTCGTAAAATCTACAAGATTTAGCGCAGGCACTTCCGCGACGCTGCTATGTCAATTCTTTATGCCTGCTTGCTTGAAGCAGGCGTAAGGACTGATGCGGTATGTAGAGTATTGGGCAGCCCTGAGCACTGCTATAGTTGCATTGCGCCCACGAAGCGACTCTAGAGATGCGCCCCTATTTCGTCACGAGATGCGTTACGCATCTGCCTACCCTTGCGCCAGGGTTTGCCGCATTGTAATAGCGGCGCATCTGCCGTGACGCAAGGTTAGTTTTGCGTTACGTATTTGTTCTGGTGCACATCTGGAGGTGTCCAGCTCAGAACTCGTAAGTATGCCCGTAAGTGTCAGATTAGCAATTACCTGCGCATCCCTGCAAAGTGTGTGGCACGGCAGCACCACCCATGGTGCGCCGTATTTACAATGCGGCACACCATGGTCCCACAACGTCACCGAAGCGTTACGCATCGGTGCCGTAAAGGCGGCTCTTTGATGGAGTTGCGTTGCAACGATGGCGCAGCTCCAGCAATGCTGCGTCAAGCCGTAAGTCTGCTTCATGCAGGCGCAGGGTTTCAGTGACGCATCATTGTCCTAAATGACTGATTGAAATTTTATATATTCCCCATAGCCACTTTTAGCATGCGTTCCTGCGCAGGAACGCCATCCCTTGCGATGGAATGCTCCCTAATGGCGCAGGGTTTTAGAATGGGATGCATCTCCCATATGCGTCACGTTGTTAATATACGCCAGACCATGGCGCCTCTCTTGTGGCGCTGCGTCACAAAATTGACGCAAGAATGGAGCAGAAGAGCTGCAAGGGGCTTGTAAATCTGCCCCTAGAGTAGAGGCTCAGGTGCAGTCCTTCCATTGTAGCCCTCTTTTTGGCTGAAATAGTAGGTTCTTGTTCTTTCTAAATGTTTGATTTGGTTGACAAGGACATCGGCAAGCAGCAATCATCAATGTTTTCTGTTATTTCTTTCATGTTGTACGTCAGGTCCGCCCAGGGGCAAGCGGGCGGAAAAGGAGGATGCAGCAGTGGCTCCAAAGGAGGAGGATGCAGGCCAGGGCGGCGAGTGCTCCTTTGCTGGCCCCAGTAAGTTTTCATTTAAATATAGAGGACCTATTGTTGTCCAAGCATTCCTAATTTAATTGTTTCGAAATAGTGTTTAGATAGGAGCAAAATCCATAATACTACTGTTGCAGGGACACTTCTCCACAAACCGAACTATGGACACCAAAGACCAGAGTAATAATATTTCAGAGTGGCGTGTTTGGCACACTGTATAAATAAACCTGGTAGTGTCAGCAGCACAGATTCCTCCTTCCAAAAATTGCAAAACTTTTCGCTCAGTCACTCTAGTCTGGACTCTCTGGAGGAAAAACTACAGGGTCAATTCAAGTTTAAAAGCTTTATTAAAAGTTTAAGTAAACACATATATTAAAATAAAGTTAGTTGGAAATGGAAAAGTGCTTGGTGCAGAGTTGATGAGTACTGGATTGGTAGAAATTTCTTGTGGTCGAGCCGAGCTTTCACCTGGTTTCAAGTTGATGTTCCTCTTGTCCTTAGAAGTCCAGTTTCTGTCTGTTCAGAGAAAAATAATGTGTGTTAAAATTAAGCAAGCATTCAACAATTGTGACAAAAAAATTAAGCAAGACAACAGCTTTCCCTGGAAGGAGGGACATTTACTTTAGACTAGAGTAGACAGTCAATTACTTTTTCAGTTGTTTTCACATTTTTTCATTCATAGACCAAATACTAGTGGAGTGGTGTAATCTAACATTCTTAAATCTACTTTGTAGGTGGAACATCTGGTGGCGGGGCCAGCTCGGATGTGGTCATCATTGACTCGGAGTCCGAGGGTCAATCTGGGGAGGAGGCGGCGCTAGAGGAGTCGGACCAAGAAGAAGTACAGACTGTGAGGAAGGAGACAGTGGCGGTGGCGAGTACAGGTAAGCTGGATCATGGTACTATCTGACTCTTAGATAGGATATGATGTGTATCCAGTGGTGGCCCAGTGACAAATTACAATATGGTAATTACAGCAGGCTGGGACCGAAAGACAGATAGAGGCAGAGACAGAGAGAGAGGAAGACAGAAGGAGAGAGAGAGAGAGAGGGAGGGAGCCAGAGGGAGGGTGAGGGAGGGAGACAGAGAGAGAGAGACAGCGAGGTAGAGGGAGACAAAGGGAGACAGAAAGAGGGAGACAGAGAGAGAGAGAGAGAGAGAGAGAGAGAGAGAGGGAGGGAAACAGACATATCGCCTGGGCCTGGTGCAGATGATACGGTTGCTGGTGTGGTTAACGGCTCAGAGGAAAAATCACTCACTTCTGCCACATCTCTTTCATATGAAAGAGCACCAAACCAAGGATACAAGAGAGTTGTGGGAAGGGAAATGGTGATTCAAGCGCCCCTCCCTGCGGACGCCCATGATACTGGCCTGAATAGTTTTGTACTGCCCTGGCTAGTTGCTAGTTGTACTGTGACACAACTTCCTGCTGAATCATTTTGTGTTAATCATATTCCTAAAGAGCATTGCTTACAGATTATGTCTTTCTTTCTTCATATAGTTGGCAATACTAAAACCTCCAAACCAACGAGGAGTATGCTGGCTGTACTGGCCCGGCAACGGAGGCTGGAAGCAACTGTTGCGGAATATCGGCGACTGGTGGAACTCGAGGGGGATGACACGCACTCCAGTGCATCCAACTTAACATCGTCTACATCCTCCTCTGTTACCCCACGTTCTGCCGGTAAGCACAGTGCTCCAGCGAACCGGAGCCGTGCCGGAAGACGCCACCGCCAAGCAGCAAAAGCTGCACCTCGCAGCACTGTTAAAGGTCGCTTGCGCCGTGCACTCCGCAGAGTGTCAGACCTAGAGGCGGAGGTCCAGAAATGGCACAAATTTCAAAATGTGGTGGAGGGCCTCCGCCTAGAGCAAGCCATCCTCCAAGAAAAATATGATGCCCTGGCCCTAAAGCATGATGCCCTGGAGGCCAAACTTACCAGCTTGCATCCCTAGAGTGTCCCTTGCCCCTTTTTTTGAGACTTTTGGGGGGTGGGAATTGGGAGTTGGGTTTTTTGGGGACTTTTGAGGACTATTTGTTGGGGTTAGGGAGGGTCTTGCGGGAGATTATTTTGTTAGGGATATAAATATACTTTTTCAAACTTTATCTGAGCATACCTGTTTTTTTACTACTTTTGAGCTGGGTGGGTGGTGGTTTTGCAGTAATTTCATTTAACTGAACACTGTCATCGTGTTGGTTCACGTGCAATAGGCCAAATGTTTTCCTAAGTAAATGCCTGTCACAGAGTTTGTTAATTCAAGAGCCCTAGGACTTTGCTGCTAGTACCACTGTCACTCTCTCGCCTCTCCGAATACTCCATTATACTACCTCCCATCCAAAAGCTTATCTTACCTGTAATTTGTGTTTGAGGGCTGGCTCCACCTGGAATTCACAGAGTCCTAACGCGTTCTGCAGCAGGGCCACAACTGGAGTTTCCCGGCGTGGATTTTCTGCAAAACAAAAGCAATCAACATTAGAAATGTGGTAGCGGTGCTGACACAACCCTAAAACCTAGAAGCCCCAGAGACAGCACCCCTGAGACAGGCAAGCGAGCAATATAACGCCTACACGTTCACGTGCAATAGGCCAAATGTTTTCCTAAGTAAATGCCTGTCACAGAGTTTGTTAATTCAAGAGCCCTAGGACTTTGCTGCTAGTACCACTGTCACTCTCTCGCCTCTCCGAATACTCCATTATACTACCTCCCATCCAAAAGCCTATCTTACCTGTAATTTGTGTTTGAGGGCTGACTCCACCTGGAATTCACAGAGTCCTAACGCGTTCTGCAGCAGGGCCACAACTGGAGTTTCCCGGCGTGGATTTTCTGCAAAACAAAAGCAATCAACATTAGAAATGTGGTAGCGGTGCTGACACAACCCTAAAACCTAGAAGCCCCAGAGACAGCACCCCTGAGACAGGCAAGCGAGCAATATAACGCCTACACGTTCACGTGCAATAGGCAAAATGTTTTCCTAAGTAAATGCCTGTCACAGACTTTGTTAATTCAAGAGCCCTAGGACTTTGCTGCTAGTACCACTGTCACTCTCTCGCCTCTCCGAATACTCCATTATACTACCTCCCATCCAAAAGCTTATCTTACCTGTAATTTGTGTTTGAGGGCTGGCTCCACCTGGAATTCACAGAGTCCTAACGCGTTCTGCAGCAGGGCCACAACTGGAGTTTCCCGGCGTGGATTTTCTGCAAAACAAAAACAATCAACATTAGAAATGTGGTAGCGGTGCTGACACAACCCTAAAACCTAGAAGCCCCAGAGACAGCACCCCTGAGACAGGCAAGCGAGCAATATAACGCCTACACGTTCACGTGCAATAGGCCAAATGTTTTCCTAAGTAAATGCCTGTCACAGAGTTTGTTAATTCAAGAGCCCTAGGACTTTGCTGCTAGTACCACTGTCACTCTCTCGCCTCTCCGAATACTCCATTATACTACCTCCCATCCAAAAGCTTATCTTACCTGTAATTTATGTTTGAGGGCTGGCTCCTTCATTTCTTCATTGTGCAGAATCCAGGCATCAGCATTATGGGTAATGGATAGGGTGAGTCTGGAGGAGGAGGACTCAGGATAGACGACCAGGACTGAGTTCTTGTCAACTAACTGTTGTGAACCTGAGGAATGCTGCGGCATCAAAATCAAGATAGTTCTGTTGATGGGCTTGTTGTTTTATTGGTTGATTACAGTTTTGTTGGTAATGTGATGAAGCACTTGCTAAAGAAAGGCAGACACACAGGAATAAAAGTGAATAAGGAGGACTATTTACAATTAATGAATGATTGAGTCATTTTCAGAACTCGCTGTCAGGGAAGCAGAACTCGTCCTCATACTCTGCTAACTCATCAGTCGGGGTTACTTCTGGTAACTGAGGAGAACTTTCCTCGGGTAGGGCGGTGTCCTCTTCTTCCTGCGTGCATTCTCGTACTCTGTAATCTGGTGGTATGAAGTGCTGGTTCATCTTTATCAAGGTGAGCCGCTCCACATTTGCGGGCAAGAGGCGGGACCTTTTGGAAGTCACAATGCCACCAGCAGAACTAAAAACACGTTCTGAAGACACGCTTGCGAGTGGGCAAGACAAGTAATTGATAGCCAGGTTGGTGAGCTCTCGCCATATTTTTCTTTTCCCATGCCAATACGCCAATGGGTCCTCAGTAATATTGACCTCTGTTGAGTCATCCAGATAGGCCTGCACCATTGAAAGAATGTCCTCCCGGATTCCTGTACTTTGCACTTCTGTGTCCTTTCTAGGACCAGGAAACCCTAGCTGAGTTAGCCAACTCGCTTCAGACATATCGCATGCGCCTGGTGGAGATGATACGGTTGCTGGTGTGGTTAACGGCTCAGAGGAAAAATCACTCACTTCTGCCACAGGCACAGATGGTGAAGTGCTTTTTTGGGACGCCTGATCGCCTGCTGATTCACTAGTAGTACTGTCTTCTCCTACAGTTTCCTTCCGTTCTATTTCAAAACGAATGGCTGACTGAGCTAGCCAACCTTTGTACTCTGTAACATCCGATGTTTCAAAAGGAATTATTACTTTGCCAAACAATGGCTTTTTGTAACGTGGATCCAGAATAGTAGCACAAATGTAGTGCTGTTGTTTCTTGATATTTACAAGCCGTTCATTGCTAACTAGGCGTTGTAATAATCTCTGCGCCAACTCATGTGCTTCGTTCTTTCCAACGTCCTTTAATTGTGAACACACCACCTTGACTTGGTGCTCGAGCTTCAGCAACAGTGGGATAGCTTTGCTCAAAGAACAGTCCTCCCTGCTCACGTCACGCGTGAAGACCTCAAAAGGCCGAAGCATGTCTGTCAGGCTTTTAACTAGCTGCCATTGCTCCACCGCTAGTATCATTCCTGTCGTATCACCACCCAGGTTGTAGAAATACTCATTGACTACTGGAAACAGCTCATGCAGACGCTCAAGCATGTAGAAGGTTGAGTTCCAACGTGTTGCCACCTCCTGGATAAGTGCTTTCACTGGCATTCTACGTTCATTTTGCTTGCGCCTCAGCTCCTTCCGGGCCTTAAAAGAATGGTTGAAATGTGTGCATATTCTTCTGCAGATGGTCAGTGTTTTGTCGACTGCAAGTTCTTTTTTCAAAAAATTTTGCACAACAAGGTTGATACAGTGCGCCAAACACGGCACTCTGAAATAGAAACCGTCCGCCATGGCCCTAACTACATTGCTGCCATTATCTGTAGAAACATAACCAACCTTGCAATGTCTTGGGCGCAGCCATTGCAAGACCTTTTTGTTAAAGTCAGCCAAAATGTTGACTGCAGTATGACTTTTCTCCATGCCAAACATGGCTAATGTTGCATGTTTACGAGCACCCTTAAAAATCTCGACCAAGTCACCACCTGCATTTATCTGTTTAATAACCCCTGAAAAAGAGACCCAGTGTGCAGTGATGCACATGTAATCAGTGGCTGCGCAACTGGTCCACATGTCTGTTGTCAGGTGTATAGTGTGAACAGCACTCTTCTGCAAAGCTGCCCCCACCAACTCAAGCACCTCTTTGTGTAGTGCTGGAACAGCAACCCTGGCAAAATAGTACCGGCTATGAACCTTCCATTTAGGGGCCAATGTTGCCACGAGTTCAAGGAAACCCACACCTTCGACAAACGAAAAAGGGAGAAGGTCCACCGCTAGCATTTTTGCCAGCTTAGTGTTATAGAGGCGTACAGTTGGGTGGTTGCGTTGAAATTGCGCATCTGAGGAGAACATGGCTGAAATGGTGCGCTGGACAAATTTACGGGATGATGCTGATGCCTTCTTCGACCCACTTCTGATCAGTGTTGACATTTTCCGCATTGGTGTGTCTCCCAGACTCTCAGTGTGCCTGCTATGTGTTACGGAGGGTGTGGTGCTGCAAGGGGTACTGGGTGCAACCGGACACATGTCTGACGCTTCTTCTACCTCCCCATCATCTTCAGATGAAACACCTACTATGGGTATATTTTGGCCACTTGCCCTTTGGGATCGCTTTCCCTTGACGTTTGCTAGGTGCGGAAACCATTCGACAGCGTGCTTTCTTTCAAGATGACCTATCTGGCCTCCGGTTCCATAGTTGGTACCAGTCTTACCACGGCTAACGCTAGTCTTACAAATGCAACAAACGGCTATGTTATCATATTTTTCATGGACACTAAAAAAGTTCCAAACTGGGGACTGGAAACTTCTGGTTTTGCCGCACGAGGTGATACTGCTGCCAATGCCAGATGAAGCAGTGGTGGATGAGCCTTGCAGACATCTACTGGGTTGTGCAATTATTGCAGCAACCTTACTTGAGGGAGTCGAGCTGGATGGAGTCCCCCTCCGGGGAGAAAATATGGGAGCTGTAGGTTTTGTTGAACTTGTGGTACTACTTGACTGCGTTGGTGGTGCTACCAGTGGCACGTCACCAGGGTCACGCTCAGCATGACGTCGGGATAGGGTGTAAATGTCTGTCTGCTGCATGGCCGGTGTGGCTGGACTGACATGTGTGATGACTAGGTCATTGCTGTCATCCTCTTCAACAACATCAGAATGCACCACTTCATCAAGTCCGACGTTCGGATCCATAAGTATGAGCTTTCCGGGGCCCTTCCTTTTAAGATTTGATACCATTCGCAGCTCATGGTGTGCCTCCCTCTCAGACGTCGGAGATGGTTGCCAATCCAGATCCAGATCATCATCTGATGGAGCGGGGCTTGAAGAGGAACTTCTACACACCCTCCTTGATCTTTTCCTTGCTGGGGAGCTGGGAGAAAATGAATCATCAGGAGGAGTGGCTTCGTCTTCCTGACATGATACCCCGGCTCCAAAGTCAATTTCCTCCTGTGCCCCTACTTCTGGAAGAACAACCATTGTGGGCACTTGCACCGCTCCATGGCCATCTTCACTGACCTCTACTTGCAAGTCTCCATGGACCTCTCCTTCTCGGCCTTCTCCTTCTCGGACAGCTCCTTCTCGGCCTTCTCCTTCTCGGACAGCTCCTTCTCGGCCTTCTCCTTCTCGGCCTTCTCTTTCTCGGCCTTCTCCTTCTCGGCCTTCTCCTTCTCGGCCTTCTCCTTCTCGGACAGCTCCTTCTCGGCCTTCTCCTTCTCTGCCTTCTCCTTCTCGGCCTTCTCCTTCTCGGCCTTCTCCTTCTCGGACAGCTCCTTCTCGGACAGCTCCTTCTCGGACAGCTCCTTCTCGGCCTTCTCCTTCTCGGACAGCTCCTTCTCGGACAGCTCCTTCTCGGACAGCTCCTTCTCGGACAGCTCCTTCTCGGACAGCTCCTTCTCGGACAGCTCCTTCTCGGACAGCTCCTTGCGCATGTACTTCTGCTTGTACTAGTAGCCCATGCAGTTGTTGTTGCGGCTTTGGTTGTTGAATAGTACTTGTGAGATGAGTTAAAACCTGTGTTGATGGCGTGCTGCTACTTTCTTGCGATGATCCAACATCACTGGTCGTTGGTGATTCAACAACTAAACAGGCTACCTGTGCAGCACTCATGGTGGGCCTTTGTTTTTTTGGTTGTTGTTGCCCAAAAAATGTCTTGGTTGAGCAACCAGTCGCCTTGGTAAATGGTGCCACTTGCTTCTTCTTCTCCTTAGTAGAGACATCTTTCTTGGAAGAGGACCTACGGGCACCTCTTTTTGGAGCCATCTTCTTCAGATGTCGGAACAACAGGCCGCAGCAGCACTTCTTCCTGGCACTGATGCTCAACGATGATGATGCGTAGTTTTGTGCACCTAAACGCAAACGAAGACAGAGGAACATCAGTAAATATAAATGTTGCATATGTAGCGCTTGAATAAACAGTTAGCAAGTAGGCATTTATGAATACACACGTGCACACCACACAATATGGAATTTTCAAAATTAGGATTTGCTAAATTTTTGGGAAACAGGAATTTAACATTGATCCAAGAGAGCACACACACAGAGGGTTGTGCTTTCATGTACCCCTGACTCCGCCTGGGCACAATGGGTGAAAGCAAGGCACACCTATGTCTCAAAGCTCACTGCCTGCCTTCAAAATGGCCGCTTGACCCCCCCATCCACATGGCCAGGACCATGCCTCAAAATGGCCACCACCAACATAGCCAGCACCCAACCCCTACTCCAAAAAGTGAAAACACACAACACAAATCAAATCACCACAATCCAATGCCATCCATCCATTTTCAGAAGGCTTATGCTGCCTGCTGGTGGTTTTCCGGTGCAAAATTGCATTTTTTACAATTTCGCGAGTGCGAGATTGTTGCTTCACGGCGCGAACGTGGCAAAAACCCACAAAATCCGCGAACAGACCGATTCTGGGCCCCCCTGGGCATAATGGATGACATCAGAGCACAGTGGGTGCAGGCCTATGGCACAAAGCACACAACTTACAAATGGCCCCTAGACCCCCACCCACACGGGACCAGACAATAAAATGGCCCCCACCCCCATAGCAAGCCCCCAACACCACCCCAAAAAGTCCTAAAACACACAAAAATCAGCACAATCCAATGTCATCCATGCCCTGGCCAGAATCATGTTAACAAAAATAATTTCAACAAAACAGTTGTATCATCCATGCACCCATAAATAAGCCTGGTGGTTTTCAATTCATGTGCAGCAGAATTGTAATTTTTACAATTTCGCGAGTGCGAGATTGTTGCTGCGCGGGACACGAGCAGTGCGAACACAAGCAAAAACACATCCTCAGCTCGCGAACTTGCAGATTTTCCCCCCCAAAAAGTCGAAAAAAAACAACACACACAAAAATCACCACAAACAAACAACATCGACTTACTTCTTTGTGAAATCAAAATTCGAATCCAAAAGTAATCCAAAAGGCCTCAAATCCAAATATCCAGCAGCAACCACAAAAAGTAATCCTTCCCAGTCAAGATCGAAATCAAAGTGGCCAGGAAATGGAGGAGCTTGCTGGACAGGAACAGGAAGTTGGAGACTGGGGCACTTCCTTCACCCCACCCCTATGGGAGGAGCTTGCTGGACAGGAACAGGAAGTTGGAGACTGGGCCACTTCCTTTACTAAGTAATTTTTGTACTTTCGCTAGTGCGAGATTGTTCCTGCCCGCGCCGCGGACCGCGAGCAGCGCGAGCAGTGCGAACACAAACAAAAAATCCGCTTCGCGCGGATTTTGCGTATTCTCGCCGCATCCGCGAGAGTTCGCGGATTGCGGATTCTCCGAAAATACGAAAAATCCGCGAGCGTAACGGATTTTACGCCCATGCTTAGTCAAGATGAAGTACGAGTACTTTATTCTTCAAGTCTTCACAAGTACATGTAACAACTGAATGAATTGAAACCGTCATTTCAACCATAACACTTCCCCACGTTCTTTTCAAATTACAACACCACGCGGATTCAGATGCATTCGCACAGCACACAGCACGCGGAACACAACACACGATCCACACTTTCAAAACACAACAAGAAATATTATTGTTTGTAATGACGCACCTGTGACCACGCGCGTCACTACAAACAACAACATACAACACACCTCCCCCCTTTTCTTTTTTTTTTAAAAATAAGAACAAAATCCCTGAACCTATCTGGAACCCTGCGATTCCTTGAATTCCTCAATAATTCTTGCGAAGCAGAATCGCAGGAACTACCCGAAACTACAGTAGATCCAGGTACCACCAATCCATCAGTAGTGACATCCAAAAACACATTTGATGAATCATCCTCAGAAATGTGTTTGTCACTATTACATTTTGAGACTCTACTAAAATGCCAAACACTACCACCCAACACTCTCACAGCATTCTTAAATACCTCCACAACCCTGGTTGGATCAGACCATTTGGCCAATCCCTTATGTACAAAACTACCTTTTTTTAATCTCACAAAGTCCCCTACTTGTATGGAAACACAACTCTTTGTCCCCTTTTTTAACAAATCATTCTTCATTTTCTCCTTATATGCATCAACTTTCTTGCGAATTTCTGTAAAATCAACCTCAGCAAAATCAATACGACCACTATCCTTGTTCTTCAACCACCAAGGTACAAGATTAGTGCTAGGTTTCCCCCCTCTCAATAACTCAAAGGGAGACAACAAAGTGATCGCATTAGGAGCAGTTCTGTATGATAACAACATAGACTGGATTGCTTTATTCCAACATAAACCACCTTTCACAGCCAACTGAATAGCCTCCTTGACCACTCTATTAAATCTTTCTATTTGGCCTTTGGCCTCTGGATGGAATACTACTATTCTTTTGTGAAAAATTCCACATCTACTAAAATAACTTTCTATTTGCTTACTGACAAATTGTGGTCCATTGTCTGTTACCACTTCCTGAGGAATGCCCTCTCTACAAAAACATCATCCATGAATTGTACAACAACTTCACTAGTAACCTCCCTAACCATTTTTATTTCCGGCCATTTCGAAAAATAATCTATCATCACTATGCCAAAAGCATGTTGTTGTGGTAGTACACTAAACGGTCCAATAATGTCAATGCCAATTTTGTTCCAAGGTGATGCAGGTAACTCCACTGGTTGTGGAACACTAGGCAAAGCCTTTGCTGTTTTGTCACTATTGGCACATAACTCACATAACTTCACTTGATGTTCCACAAAATAATCAATTCCAGGCCACCAAAAATTGTTTTTTAATCGTCTCCTGGTGATTGATATACCAAAATGCCCTTCATGAGCTAAATCAAGAAATTTATTCCTAAGACCAAAAGGTGGAATAAATGTATCACCCCTCAATAAAATCCCATTTTCTACAGCAAGCTCATCTTTAATTTTATGATAACTCATCAAACCACCTGTGAAATCTCTTCCCTCTGGCCAACCCTTCAATATGAATTATTTCACTTCTTTGAGTTCTAAATCTTTATCCATTTCTTCATTCCATAATTGTTCTTGCACCACAGAGTTCTCTCCAAATACTAGATTAACATCACCAACAACATGTGCTACTACACACTCATCCTTGTCAACCACATCTGACTCTTTACACGCTAAAGGAAGCCTTGACATGCAGTCTGCATGAACATTAGATATGCCAGGAATATATTCTAAGGAATACTGAAAGTTTTGTAACCTAGAAGAAAGTCTTGCCAACCTTGATGAAAGAGTACGCCCCCCACCAGGTGACAATATATGCACCAATGGTTTGTGATCTGATTTTATAATGAACTTTGTTCCCCACAGAAATGTTTGAAAATGTTCAGCCCCCCAAACACACGCTAGAAGTTCCCTCTCAATTACTGAATAATGTCGCTCAGATTCTCTTAATGTCCTTGACGCATACGCCACAATCCATTCTTTGCCCCATTCCTCTTGAATTAATACTGCACCCAAACCACAATTACTTGCATCAACCATCACAATGCATTCCTTCCCAATTACAAATGGTTTAAGACAAGGTGCCCTTATAATCATTGACTAAACAGCATTGAATGTAGCAGTCATATGATCTGTCCACTCAAACCTTGCATTTTTCTTTAAAAGCATCCTAAATGGTTAAATAACAGTTGCATAATTTTGAATAAATTCGCATACAATTCTACAAGCCCCAAAAAGGCTACCAACTGTTCCTTGTTTTGAGGAATGGGCGCTTTGCTGATGTTCTCCAAATGTGAGGTTTTAGGTTTAATTCCATTACCACTAATACAGTGTCCAAGATACTCCACTTCTTCTCTTCTGAACCTACACTTACTAGCACGAAGCGTTAGCCCCTTATCTGACAATGCATTTAACACTTTCAACAAATTTTTGTCATGTTCATCCTCATCTTTTCCCGAAAACCAGAATATCGTCCTGAAATGCAACTCTCCCCGTTAAACCAGTCATAGTTTCCTTCATAAACCTTTGAAATACTGCAGCAGCGCTGGCCAATCCAAAAGGCATCCTGCAAAATCTAAATAAACCTTCTGGTGTAATGAAGGCAGTTAAGTCTCTTGAGTCTTCATGTAAGACAACCTGGTGATATGCACTCGCTAGATCCAAACAGGAAAATACTTTAGCATTATCTAAAGTGGAAAACATTTCATGTAGGTTAGGTAAAGGACGTGAATCCACGCAGATGGCATTATTTAAACTGTGCAAATCTATGCACACGCGAAGATCTCCTCCAGATTTAATTGAAATCACAATTGGTGAAACCCAGGGAGATGACTCAATAGGTTCTATTATCTTCTTTTCACACATGTCATTGAGCATTTCCTTCAACTTTAATCTATATGAAAGAGGAACATTCCTAACCTTGTGACGGATGGGTAAAGCATTTGCATGTACTTTTATACAATGTTCAAATCCTCTATACCTTCCTAAATCATTACAGAATAATTTAGGGAATTTCTCTTTAATTTCTGAAATTAATGTATTTTCATTTCCTTTGCTCAACGTAGAAATACTTGGATCAGAGTCAATAGAATAAACAGGAGGGTCAGCATTAGGATCAAGCTTCATACCAAGTTGTTCTTGATGTGGGCAACCTAAAAGTGAATCACCAGACTTTGTAATATATACTTTACCACATGTAGAACGACTCTTGAAACTAAGTTCAGCTATAAAGTAACCAATGAGTTGTAATTTATGAACAGTGTAGCAACTTGGAGTAATGTCCGGTTGTATTAAGTTAACATTAGGCCAATTGGATCTAAATAAGATGTCAGGTAAAATAGTGTACCATGAACAAGAGTCCACAAAAACCTTAGTCGGTACACCATTAATAATGATCTCACAAGAAGGAAATTTTTTGATCTTCGGTTCCTTTGTTATGCACATTATAGTATTGGCATCAAATTCACAGTCACTTGAATTCTCTTGCTCTTGATCTTGGACTAAATTAACTTTCCTTGGAGCTGATCTACAGACTTTTGATAAATGCCCCTTTTTTTCACATCTTGAACATACTTTATCCAAAGCCGGACATGCCTTTGAATTACCTAAATGATAGCCACTTCCACATCTAAAACAATACATGTTGTACACCCTTGAATCTGGTTTTTGCCAATTGTTCATTCTTTGGTCTGGTCTTTGCCAACTATTCATTCTTTGATCAGGTTTTTGTCATCTGTTTTTATTTTCAAACTTATGTTGATTGTCATTCCTTGTATTAATAAACTTTTTATACTTATCCGAATCCTTGAATTTGTCATTTTCCTTATTAACAATCAATACATCAGGTTTATCATTGTTTTGCGATCTTATTTCATCCACAAATTTTTCAGAATGTTCAATGGACTATGCTATTTCGATCGCTTCATTAAGTGACATGTCAGAAGTTGTCCATAACCTTTGTTGTATCTTTTTATTGTTGGTTCGCATAAGGATTTGATCCCTTAACACTTGATCATAATTAATATGTTCAAAGTCACATGTAACTGCTAATGCTCTCAGTGCAGACACATAGTTATCAATAGACTCATCACTTTGTTGTTTCCTGGAAGAAAATTTAAATCTTTCCATGACCATATTAATCTTCTTCCCATATCTAATGGAAAGTTGTTTAGAAGCAATTTGATATACATTAAGATTGGAAGTATCACTTAGAGGAGGTAAGCTTTTAAATTCTTTGAGTGCAATTCCTCCAAGACAATGTTTTAACAAAGCTAGTTTCCTCTTTGCTCCACAATCTTCTTCTTCTAGAACTTCCACATATGCTAAGAACATAGGTTCCCAAATATCCCATTCAATAGGAGGATCTCCTTTAATGGTTAAAAAAGATGGAGGAGGTTGAATTCTAGTCATAATTGCGTACAATTATTTATATTAGTACAATGTCGTGGCACACAAGGAATAAAGTTTATTTTAAATATATATTTTTTTCCATAATGTGATAAAAACGTGTGCATGTCACAGAAGCTTACTTACAGTTCACCAGTTCTGCGTCTGTATTTTCCTTCAAACGTGCTGAATTTGATGCACAAACACAACTGTAGGAATCCTGAATTCTCACCAATAAGATGTTAGAACAACCATCCAATGGGAAAGCACTTAAAATGGATATTCGCTATTATCCAATGAAAACTGAAGACAAACATCCAATGAAAACGGTTGACAGAAAACCTTCCGTGTTAATGGCCAATCAAAAAGCAGTTTGGCATAAATCTTGAAAACAGCTCAAAAATCGGTAATTATTTCACGCAGAGGTACGCTCCCGATCGTCGGCAGTGTTATAAATGCCAGCAAGCATCCAAAAAGAGGAAACAACAAGATCCAGGTCAAGATGAAGTACGAGTACTTTATTCTTCAAGTCTTCACAAGTACAGGTACCAACTGAATGAATTGAAACCGTCATTTCAACCATAACACTTCCCCACGCTCTTTTCAAATAACAACACCACGCGGATTCAGATGCATTCGCACAGCACACAGCACACGGAACACAACACACGATCCACACTTTCAAAACACAACAAGAAATATTATTGTTTGTAATGACGCACCTGTGACGACGCGCGTCACTACAAACAACAACATACAACACACTACAGATGTTAAATTCATACTTCATGCAGCACCTGGAATCCAGAACACTTTATATTGGATGTTCAGGGCTGAACTTGCAAGAATATTGCACCCCACAGCACTTTATACGGATAATTATGAGCAGTGCTTTGAAAGGATGTCCCCATTACACAGTACTTTACACTGGATTATAGCGGCTTCACTTTAAAGGGATATCCCCTACCACACAACAGCTTAAACTGAAAGTTATGGCCAACATTTTGAAGGAATACCACCTCCATAGCACTTCACACTGGTAATTACAGGCAAACCTTTGAATAGATATCTCACCCCACAGCACTTTATACTGGCATTGATGGGCAGCACTTTCAAGGGATATCCCACCCCACAGCACTTTCAAATGGCAGTTATGGGCGGCACTTTAAAAGGCTATCCCACTCCCAAAGAACTTTACAGTGGTAGTTACAGGTGGTATTTTGAAGGGATATCCAACCTCACAGCACTTCACACTGGTCATTACATGCAGCGTAAGGGCCACACCACCCCACACCACTCTACATGGATAGTTTAAGGAAATAATGAATTAAAGTGTTCAATCCATATAAGAATCAGTACCAAACGACAAAGAAGGGCCCTGTGAGTCTCAAAGGACCAGGGCCATTGAGCAAATTAAGAAAAGCTCTTCAGGACAAAATTCAAAGTCAAAACCATAAAGGTTTATTCATAATTAAAAATCATTGCAGAAGGCGAAAAGGAGTTAGTTAGTCAGATTTAATCATCATTAACACTTCATGAAAATATTGCCAACTGCAAGTGGTCATAATATAAAGGAATAAACAACAATCAAATACAGTTCGGTAATGACCTAGCATATATCTACTCAGTTCATAAGTCAAAGGAGAATAATCAACAAGAGTACTGACATGTGGGGTGTGTAGGAAGGTAGGATCTGACCCGATTTTTTCCTGGTGTTTTGCTGGTTTTTGACTAGCCTGACTGGGATCCTGCTAATCAGGACCCCAGTTTTTCTGCTTTCTTCCTACATTGTTGTATATGTACTTTAGGTACACTCCAGATTGGATACTGGGGTACCCTTATCAGTCCCTAGTGTGTGGTACACCATGTACCCAGGGCATAGATATCCCAGAGGCCTCCCATGGGCTGCAGCATGTATTATGCCACCCATGAGAGGCCATTCAAAATGACACGACAGGCCTGCTACAGCAGACGGTGTAAGATGGTGCTCGCACCACTTACTGAGTCATAGGTTCACTATATCTATCTAAATCACTACATTAAAAAACCTATCATTCGCCCCAATGGCAGACCTTATCAATCCTGAAGGGAGGGTGCTGGGTTTTACGTGAGAGGGTGCCCCTGCATGAGCAGAGCCCCTCTGCAGCCTTCAGAGACCATTCTCCGGGGTTGCCTGTGATGCAGCCAGACATATATGTTTAAGTGCATTATAACCTCGCGGTACATGCTAACTTTAAAACGGCTGCTTAGTAGCATGTCGTGTTTGGTGTCAAACACCTTGGAATCATACTTCTACACCAGTAACTGGTGTGGGAGGTATGATTCCACCCTTCTAGAACCACTACTTTGGGTCACCGGCCTACCCGGTACCAGCTTTCCCGACCTGGCCAGCACAAAATGGATGCGGCCAGCCACAGACACGAGTCTACCCTCCTGTTGCTGACTCAAGCTCGCGCAGAGGAAGACATGACAATAGGCATCCTGTCACAGGGAGGTGTAACCACCTCCCAGACAGGATTTAGGGTATTAGGGCTGGGTGGCTGCACTCTGAGAGTGCCAGAGAGTCTGCACTGGGGACCCATTTGGTGTCCCTGTGCATAGTCCAGCTCAAACCAGTTCTGGGAGCCATTGGCTCCTGCTCTGGCACGAAACTGGACAAAGGACATGGGTGTAGCCACCCTTCTGTCCTGCCCCTCCCCTAGGAGGGTCCACAGAATATTTCCAACCCCTTGCCATGGGTATAAAGTGGGTTACCTGACTACAGGAAGTTAGATTTTACCTGGACAAGATTCTGCTAAGAAAAAAACAAGTACTTCGACTGCCTGCACTACGAGTACATGACTTAAGAATCTCTCTTGGAGTAAAGGAGTTACTCCCCTGCAGCAACAGGCACCTAAATGCATCTGACCGGCTTGCTTCTCCAGAGCTCCTGCAAACTCCGAATATTTCAAAACACAGGAGGTGGGTTACCGAACGTCTCTGAGGTAGATCTGACATCGCAGTGATTCTGAGACCAGTATCCCTCATGGTGGTGGTGCAACCCGAACCCCTATGCACCGCGTACCTTGCTGGTCTAGACCGTAACCTGTGTCCTCTGAGTGCGTGGGTTGCATTTGCCAGGGCTGGTTGGTGCTCCAGCCAGACACGACCCCTCTGCACTCAACATCCTTTGTGGGACAGCTCACCTCTGGATCATGGTCATCTTCCCCGTCTCCTGGTCTCTGTGGCTGCAGAGTCAAGCATGCCTTCTTCGTACCTGATGTACCTGACATCGGTGGGCATTCAACTGCCGAGCCCCTGGTCACTTGCTATGACCCATATTCTGTCCACACTGCTTTCAGGTTCCTATCACCTCGAATCCAGGCTTGGATTCCAACAGATACTCTTCACCTTCCTGGCAGCAGTACTTCTTTGCAGCTCTTCGTTGAAAATGACAAAGGTTTCCGACACCACTTGACCCCAATGCAGGCTCTAGAACCTTCTATGTTCCAACAGGTTTGCTTAAAGTCCTCATAGAAGTGTCCTTAAACTCTAACTTTCCAACCGTGACTTTCCCATAGCGTTGTACGGAGCACGTGGTCGTGTTTCTTCATTGCACCCGTCCTCCGTGGGCTCCCTTTGTCACTCCTCTGGGTGGTTCCTTGGGGTCCCAATGATTCTACGTGCTCTAGGCACTGTGCCTATTGAAGTCGTGATTGTTATACCATTTATTTTATATGGTTCGGTCTCCCCCTGGAGCCCGTTGTGTATGGTGCAACTTACGAATGTTCTATCATTACAGTATTGTGTGCTTTATGTTCTAATCTTGTGTAGAGATTAGTAGAGATAGTTATATTAATAAATACATATTTGTATATAATTACTGTGTGGTTCTCCTTTCATTTAGTCATTTAGGAGGTGATGTTCTGGTAAAACAAGCTGCTTTACATTCCTTACAGATTAAGCCTGAAGGCTGCTCTTCACTTCTACCACTAGGATAGCTTTCTAAAGGTTATCTTTGACCTCATACATCATAATGGTCGTGTAGCCTGGAGCAAGGTGCCCACTTTAACTAGTTGACAGCATACACCAACCAACCTTCTCACAGTGTGCCTACGAGAAAAGAGCCAAAAGTGTTGAGAAAGTCTTTGGCAACTCTAAGAGAATGTCAAAAAGCATCCGATATATCCTGGAAAGGCACATTTTATAGTTACAGAAAAGTGAAAAACAATGCACTTGACATAGCATGAAATGGTATTATAGCTCTGTAGTAACAAAAGAACATGACACAAACCAATCAACATTATAGAAATGCTGCTACATGACAAAAATTACTTTATGAACACCTAAATTATGCATGAAGGTTAAATACTCTTTACCCTACCAGCAAAGGAAATAACTTTGCACTACTGAAGCAATCTAAACAATAAGCTGTTTTTGAATGAATACAAATAAATGTAGGGCTTGGGCATGAACAGCTTTGAAAATCACAACATGCACAAACGTATTTTTCTAACCACATAGATAAATATATTCTATTCAGTTCAAGAAAACAACACCATGAAATGAATCCCATTTTGACAATTTTATGAAAAGGAAAAATACAAAACAGAAACGTAAATGAAAAAAACGTATTTATGCTATTTTAAAAGCTGCATTTTCTTCAGTATCTTTAAAATGCATGCAAAAACAAAGAGATTCTATCAATGAAAAAAAGGGGGGTGGTGTATATATTTTATTTTATTTTTCACTGTGAAAAAGCAGAAAAAGGGACTCTCTTTGCAGGTGGCAAATAGAGAGCACTATCTGTTTTTAAAATACCCCTCACACACTAAGAATGCCTTAGTGTCATGCTTCATCATAGGGGTCTTCCCGTCCCTCTACGGGGCGGAGCGTGCTGCGACCTACGAACTACGCGGGAGCACTTGATTCGTGATGGTAGGCTATGTGTGGTGTTAGGGTAGTGATAGGTGATAAGTGATATGGGTGTAGGGACCTAGATAAGTGAATGCAAAAAGGTTAAAAAACCCTGGCTAGTGGAAAAAGATTAATTTAATGGATTCCCTAGCTGGGAACAGTAAAAAGGGGTTTGTGGGGTAGAACAGAGTATGTTAACTACCTGGTCGACATGACATGTTTCGTAAGTAGTCCCCTACTACTTACTCCTCAGGACCTCTAGGGATCCCTACTAAAAATACTCAATTCTAAATAAGTATGATATGCCTACAATCCTAAAACCTAATAGCAAAAATCGGCTAATAGGTTCTGCTTCTGGGCTTGAGTCGGCCCACAGTGAAGCAAAAAACTGGGGTGACCTGTTGTGGTCCAGTTCTTTCATATGTAGTGTGCCCCATGAGACTGCATCCCGGGGATCAATATCTTGCGGTCTAGTGGCCGTTTGTGATATTGTGGCGTAAATCCTACCCCTCGGCAGCTCCGGGCACACTACATTTGAAAGAACTGGACCACAACAGGTCACCCCATTTTTTCGCTTCACTGTGGGCCAACTCAAGCCCAGAAGCAGAACCTATTAGCCGATTTTTGCTATTAGGTTTTAGGATTGTAGGCATATCATACTTTTTTAGAATTGAGTATTTTTAGTAGGGATCACTAGAGGTCCTGAGGAGTAAGTAGTAGGGGACTACTTACGAAACATGTCATGTCGACCAGGTAGTTAACATACTCTGTTCTACCCCACGAACCCCCTTTTACTGTTCCCAGCTAGGGAATCCATTAAATTAATCTTTCTCCACTAGCCAGGGTTTTTTTAACCTTTTTTCATTCACTTATCTAGGTCCCTACACCCATATCACTTATCACCTATCACTACCCTAACACCACACATAGCCTACCATCACGAATCAAGTGCTCCCGCGTAGTTCGTAGGTCGCAGCACGCCCCGCCCCGTAGAGGGACGGGAAGACCCCTATGATGAAGCATGACACTAAGGGATTCTTAGTGTGTGAGGGGTATTTTAAAAACACATAGTGCTCTCTATTTGCCACCTGCAAAGAGAGTCCCTTTTACTGCTTTTTCACTGTGAAAAATAAAATAAAATATATACACCACCCCCCTTTTTTTCATTGATAGAATCTCTTTGTTTTTGCATACCTTGTTGGAGGGTGATTCTATCACCACTACCTCTGCACTTCCTCAATTGTTTTTGGATCTTTAAAATGCATGTCAGTGCAAACAGGCAAAGGCCCAGTAATCTACAATTTGTGGACAATTATGCTAAGTCAAACACTCATAAATAAACATTACTGTCTAATTATAAAAACTCTTTCACACTGAAGTGATGATATCCTTGAGCCGCTTTCCTGTTTACATTTTACATAGGCTGTATTTGGTGACCAGGTGCAACATAACAAATACAAGCACACTGTAAATGTGGGGGACAGTGTGCCCGCAATCGATCCAGAAGCAGACTTCTGTCATCAGTGTGTTTAATTTGTCTACAGCGAGCAAGGGGTCTCCCATGTTTGCTGCCTCTCCTCCAACACAACCTGTGCATGTGCATTGGAGTCACACTGCATATTTTGTTTGCACCACGTCTGGAACCAGATTATGGGGCATATTATCAAGGGTAGTTCCGCCACAGCGATAATCCTATTGCCCTATTACCAGGTTGGCGCTAACATGCATCAGCGCAAGTTAGCAGCCGAATTACTAACACCACGCATCTTAGTGATATACATCACTAATGAGATGCAAAGTAGGCATTCCCTCCTAGGACAAACAGTGCAATGCCCGCAAAACCTACATTGCGGTATTACCAAAGCTGCCCCTGAACAACAATGCGATGAGGAAAGGCGTGCTAAGCCCCCATCATCGCAATAATCTATCGCCTGATTAAAACCTGACTTATCATGAATGCCTATGGGAGGTGGATTTTAAGGCTGAGTCCACACTTCCCTACTACCAAGCTTGACATTAGCGCTGTGAATTCATCGCAGGATTTCACACGCTAATGTCCATTATTGCAGTCTATCACAGGATTTTACATCGCCTCTCAGCTAAGCGTTGCTAATAAGCCGCTGACACAGCAATGAAATCCAGCGATAGCCGGCAATAATTTAAATTGCGCTAAGCATGCTTTGCGATATTTATCGCAGAATGTAGATAATATGCCCTATGTTTCCTAATAAACACGTGCCTTAAAGTCATACACTTCCACAACACAGATTTTAAGGTGCTGTAAGCTGGGGTCCTTGTGAAGAAATCGTTTCTCATGAGATGTATGTGATTAAAGTCTCTGAGAGCTGAGTCAACCATTAAAAAACACCTTGCACTGACCATAGAGAGGCTTTTTATTGTTGGATATAGTTTTGACAACTCCAAGAAGCACTTTACAAAGAACATTTTATTTAAGGTGGAGCTCATGGAGCCTCAGGGGGAGACCATGGAAAATTGCAGATGAGATTACAAAATCCAGGCTGTGATGGATACATGTAACTGGGCAGCATTAGACAGAGCACATAGTGCAGTATTTTCAGCATATCTAAGTTATTTGCAGAATGAACCAATGCACAATGAGGCGATGCGCTTAGAATAACAGCTGCTTTGGTTGTGTGTGGAAGCTGGAATTGGAGTCCAAGTCACTGAGATCCAATAACAGCCATCCATGTATTGGGCCACTCTCCTTGGAGCTCACTAACCCCTGTCATTTCCACACAACAGAGAGTATAGAAGGTTCTATTGTTTCAGCTCCTCCAAATGGTATGTATTCTGTTACTGGCACACCCTGGTCACTCCAGGCTCTGACTACATCAGTCCTGTACAATGACAATGATTAAAAGCATTGGTATAGCCAACAGGTGTCACCTTTGTGACCTAATGGCTTTATCAATGGTTTTTCACAATATTTCAAAAGATCACTACTGCTATGCAGCTTCGCTAAAATTAAGAAAAAAGAAAAAAGTCTTTCATATGGCCACCCACGTCATTTCGTAGGCATGCACTATACATGCGCATGCCTACCAAATTATTACATTTATAGGTTTAGTTGGATCGGTAGCTAAAAAGAAAATAAAGCACTTTAAAGCATTTATTTCGTGAGTGGAGATAGGAGGAATGGGGTAACATTAGCTGATAGTTTATTTGTAATAATTATTCATTTATTTATTTTTGCCTATTTGTTTTATACATTGGACAGGAATTGGTGTGATTGTGTTTGAAGATGAGTGTCAGTATATACAGAACTGCGATGATCATGTGACATGTAACGTTTCAACCAACTCCCAGCAAAGGGTGGTTTAGCCTACTGCCAATGGAGTTTTGTAAAAATATGTTTGCACAGGTATGGTATTTGGCCGACAATAAAAAGAACCACTAGGTTCTAGTGCTGTGTCAGTTTAGAAGCTGGTTAAATGTGACTGTGTTCATGCATCTGCGCTGTGCTTGTTTCCTGCATTGCGACTCTCTATATGCCATTAGTTGTGCAGTCAGATGCTTACGCTATCACACTGAAGTGCTCAGAGTTGACCTGACCTTTAAATGAGAAGGTGGAAATTGGACGTTGACTAGAGATTTGAGCAAGAGGCTCAGTGCTCTATGTCCTTACACACAATAGCCCAGCACACGTTATACACAAAATGTAACAAATATATAATCAAGAAGTGTAGAGTAAGCACGCATGAATATTTGCGTCCTTTCGACACTAGTGGGCTAGGTGTGTCCAATTTGACAATATTCGTATGTTTGTCTTTCATGTTGTTTCAGCTCTACAACTTACTATGGTTGGATGTTTGAATTACTAGTCTGCACCGAGTGTCCGCATTTGGAATCCGGTAGCACATCTTATATTCGTGACGGAAAATATTATGGTAAGCATGTGTGAATGCTCGCGTGTGCTTGACATTAGGGGGCCTTGTGTGTTTTTCATTGACAATATTTTTATTTGGGTCTCTTTTGTCGTTTCAGCGTTACAACTTACTATGGTTGTTTGTTTGAACCACTACTTGGCACCGTTTGTCCGTATTCGGATTCCGGTAGCACACTCTATATGCGTAATTGTCAACCTTTTACTTATAATTAGGTGAGTCCCATGTGATAAACTGTTTTTTCTGTGCAGCCCGCTTTCTTGCATACATGGATGCTGATATAGTCGTTACTTATATATCGCTCTACATTAGTCGTGAGATTTGGTTCATTTGGTCTCCATTTAATTTACAACCTGGTCAGGTTAATACTGGTAACCTGTAATGGTTCATATGCTTATGGGCAGTTTCCTCTGCTATCTGAGCTGTTAACATGGTATGAGCTTTATATATTGCTCACGTTTGTTCATTTTTTTCATTTGCTCACTTTAAACCATTATGCTGACACGCTTACTTGTCTTTTAAAGGTCAGCCATTACACGTGGTGATCCTTTTGCTCCATACTCCACGGCCCGCATCTCCAGCCCTGCTTACTACTTATGATTTTGGTGAGTTGGCGTATATTTGCGTATCGTCTCTCCACCCAGTCCGCTTCACTTCTTAGGCTGTTTTGGCTTATGCATACTTTCAGTCCACGCTATACAGTGATTGTTTTGGCCTTCTGCATTTTATTATATTGCATGGCCTTGAGAGTGACAAGCGTTTGTTTGGTTCTGACAAAGGCATCAGCTGACATAGGTTTTTAATTATGATTCGTACTCACCTTCTACTGCATGTTGGCTCCTCTAATATGAAGCTTCTATGTGTTTAGTAAGATTGGCCTCGCAAAACTATTGAAGCCCCACTCATGGTGGGTTGTCTCACTTATGGTGGGAATGTTTATTCTAATCTGTATAATTTTAGACTATTGTGTTAATTGTTTTCATTGCAGTTTGAGCTATTACATTGTGTACTCAAATGTACATCACAAACAATTTTGTGCCATGTCTCACTGTAAATATGGTTTATATGGATTAGAGTATGTACATATGTAGCTCCTTTTTAATGCTTAGGAATCTGTGTAGGAAATGTATATATTTGTAGAATTTATTTTATGAACTGATTTCACAATGCACATTATTTATATATTTTCCAGCCTTGAAAAAGTCCTTGTGTAGGACGAAACACGTGTTGGTGATCTCTGGTGATCTCTACTTGTTGCTGGAAATACCTGTTTAATTGAAAGAATAAAGATTGAAGAAAAAACAAATAAGTGGACTATACATTTTTGGACTCCCTGTCTTGATAAAAACACATGCTGATATGTTTAAACAACTCTAGAATTAATAGAGTCTGATATAAAAAAAAAATTTTTTGAGATTGGCAGGGCCTTCAACTTATGCCCTAATTGTTATGATTATTTGTTCATAGGAGTGCTGATAATTATTTCTCAAAACTTTGTCTAAAAAGAAGTGTAGAGTTGTTTCAAAGATGAGTCGATGTTATGTTCCAATTCATCCTTTATTTTTTCATTGTTAAAAAACGTTTGAAACAGCCAACGCGTTTCGTGCCATCCTGGGACTTCTTCAAGGCTTATAATAGGTGAAAAGGAGATCTGTTGTGGTAATTCCTCATGTATTGGAGATGGGTAGTTTTTTAGAATTAGTTTGTGCGCTTCCCCATAGGTTTATATTCCATGTAGTTTTAACAGGTGATTTTTCTTTTTTTAGTGGAAACAGTATTCCGGATAAATGGTTCCGGTCAAAACAGTCCTCAGCAATGTCAGTCCTCAGAAATGTCGGGATAGCACATGCTCTATGTCCTCTCTGCTTTCCGGTAGAGAACCCAAAATACTGAGGAAGGCTGAGGATTTCATCTGCTTAAATACATATGTTTGAAATACATACGTATCCCTTATTACTCATCAGAAATGTAGTGACGCAACAAAACTTGCACGGAGATCCCCTGTGAAGTACATGGAGGGGGCCCCCCTGGTGTTCTGGACCTGGCAGGAGCTCTGAGGTCGAAGGCCTGCCACCCATGCACAGTGCTGAAGGGAGCCCCTTCGAGCTCGGGGCTCCTAGCACCGCGGTAGGTTAAGGGATAATGTTAGGCCTCTGCAGGATGGGCAAGTTCCCATTGCCCTAAATGGTAGATCCTGTTGTTCTAACAATTTGAAGAAGAAGGCAAGTGGCAGGGCCCATGATTACAGCTTTCCAGATGAATTGTCAGGAGTCTATAAGGTTACCAAAATAAGATTACTATAACATATGATGATAGATGAACTGAGAGGCAGAAACTAGGAACTCAAATTACCATGAACAGGTAACTGAATTGGACCATAGTCTAATCGATTAGAGAGGAATTTCCTTAGCTCATTCCAGCAATCAGTAGAGAAGATCCATGCAGTCAAATTAAAATTAGATTAAACAAACTTTGGTTGTTTCTGATTGTTGAAAATACTGTCCTTCTCATAAAATCGAGCCTTTTGAATGAGTGGTTGATTAGCTTCTTTGGATTGCCTTTCTCCTTAAGTCTCTTTTAAAGATTTTCTGAATATTTACAGAAATCATCAACAGGTGAACAATTCCTCCTAAGATGGAGTAACTGTCCGAACAGGATGTTGTCTTTTGGGGTTTTAGGATGATGACTTGAATGGTGAAGCAACGTGTTTTTGTCATTGGTCTTCGTGAAAAGCTCCACTTCAAGATGCCCAGACATTTCCTTGATGGAGATGTCTAGGAAGTCTACTTTCAGATTACTTATGTGGCATGTAAATTTTAGGTTGTAATCACCCTGGTTGAGCCACAATAAAAATGCTTCCAATTGTTGTTTGTAGCCTACCCATATGAAGAAAATGTCACTGACTAAACAATGCCAAAGCCCAATGTTCTCATAAAAGGGGCCATCTCCTTGGGGGTATTTCCTTTTCAAATTCCCTCACATACAGGCAGGCTAGGCTCGGTGCACAGGTGGCCGCACATGCCCATGCCTTTTAGCTAGAGTAACAAATCTTCCTTGAATAGAAAGATGTCATTTTGAGGACCATGGATACACATTTCACTATAAGCTCCTTGATAACCCCTTGGATATCCGAGCTCTCTAATTATTTTCTAATGAGCACAATCTCTTGTCTTGATGGATGTTTGTAATGAGTGCCTCAATGTCTGGAGTTACCAAAATTCACTGTTGTTGTTAAATTGAATCCCTCCTATCAGTGTGATCATCAATGCCGAATCCTTTATGTTTGTTGTCTGTTTACATACCAAAGATGTTAACTAAGAATCTGCATATTTGCTGAAAGGTTCTAATAAGTAACCTAATTATGAGACAATCATATTGGGGACCCTTTGGAAGTGTTTAGAAACAGATATTAATCATAGTGCTCTCACCTCATAATCTTTGGTGTCAAACACTACCACACCTCCCCCCATAAAACTCAAAAAGGATGTTAACAGATTTAGCTATGAGCTAGCCTATCCCTATTTAAATAAGGACTAGTATCAAGAAAAAAAAGACTCAGTCCTGGGAAAGACAACCTAAAAAATAAATCCCCACACTATAGAGGAAAAAAACACATAACATTCGCTGAATCTTCTGGGTCCAGTACTGAAGAGGAAGGCTCGGTAAGAGAATAATTTGGGGGACATACTTCTAAGAATGATTATGGGACTTTTTCAGAACAAAGACAAAAGATAGGTCGGAGAAACTACCCAATCAGAGGAAGGGGCCAGTTTGTAAGAAGCCAACCGCTTCAGGACTACATAAGAACTAAGAGTCAGAAATACTGGAGTTAGAGCAAGCACTCATCATTAATCTATCCAGTAGAGTATTGAAAATAACAGAAAGGGTAGTCCTGGAAAAAGGGCTTCGTTTTGTGCCCAAAATAGGGGTCAATTGATTTGAAGTAGATCGGGACCACAAAGGTTTTTTCCGTAAGATTAATCTGAATCATTTTTGTGAGGCCATTAACGAAAGGCAATATGCAAACAATTCAGGTCTATGGCCAAAGCCCAAGTTCACTCCCAGTATAGCAAAGGTAGGCAAGAATATTGAAACCTTTGAAAGAGTGGTCAAATCAACATACAGAAAATCCTCGATGAGCCCTATTTTCAGACGAACAATCGATCCAAAAAATAAAAGACATTGTCAAGCAATGGAATATCTAAGGCTAGATCTTATCATTACTATTAAATGGTTGAATGACGGAACCATGCATGCATTTATTTTGCATGCCTTAACAACATGGTCTTTACCATGACGGTGTCTTTACCACGCATGCCTTTACCACGCATGCCTTAACAAGGAATTTCATTGTAAAGGAATGATCGGCAAAGGGATATGTCTGGTAAAGGTTACACCCTACCCTCCCCGGGCCCTAAAATTCGGCACCAGCCCTTAAAACAACCAGACTGCAGCCTCAAAGACACTCCAGACCCCAATCCTGAGCCTTGAAAACCCTAAAAACTATCCAGATCTCCCCACCCTGAGCCCTAAAACCCCCCAGCCCTAAAAACTACCATGACCCCCACCCTGATCCCAAAACCCCAGCCCTTCAGTCCTAAAAACTACCCTGACCACAACCCTAAAAACACCAGAGTCCCACACCCTCAACCCTAAAACAGTACCCAGCCATGAAAACTACCCTGAACCCCGTACTGAACCCAAAACCCGGCCCACAGCCCTGAAAAGAACCCCTAGCCCAGCCCTAAAAATAATAGGAATAACTACTGACCAAGCTGTTCTTTCCATTCTCATCTACAGGAAGTCACTCCAAGTCTCCAACACGTCCCTCCCCCTGCCCACTCGCTCCAAATCTAGAGTTCTGACTGCCTTTACCACGCATATGCCTTTACAATGGTTATCATTTTAAAGGCATGCATGGTAAATCAATTTGTGTGGTAAAGGCAAGTGTGTTAACGCTTACGTTATAACGGCACGCATGGTTTAGACCTCGTTGTTAACGCTGTGTCCTCTATTAACCCCACTGACAAGGGGGAAGGAGTGGTAGTCTTTGATACTATATATTATTAGGCGAGGGTACTATGATTACTATCTGTGGTGGAACACTACCAAAAGGTCCCCAATATGAGAGTAGATGGCCTTAACCACAACTATATCTTTACCACGCATGCCTTTACAAATGTCATTGTAAAGGCATTATTGGTAATGGGATATTCGTGGTAAAGGCTTCACCACAGCCTCCCACCCTGAACCCTAAAACCTGTCCCCCAGCCCTGAAAAGGGCCCGACCCAGTTCTAAAAGTAACCCAGCCCCTCAGCCCTTGGCCTTGAGCCACATGTGCACCAAGCCTAAAATGCCTGTATGTTGGGGAATGTGAAAAAAAACATACCCACAATGAGATGGCCCCCTTTTATGAGAACGTTAGGCGTTGGCATTGTTTCATCTATGACATTTTCTTCATATAGTCAGGCTCTAAAAAACAACTGGATGAATTCTTATTGTGGCTCAACCTTGACAACTTAAATTTTAAAGTCAACATAAGTAATCCGAAAGTGGACTTCCTGGACATCTCCATCAACGACATGTCGGGACATCTTTTAGTGGAACTTTTCACGAAGACCACTGAAAAAACATATTGCTTTACTATTCAAGTTATCATCCTAAAGCCCAAAAAGACAACATCCCATTCAGACAGTTCCTTTGTCTTAAGAGAAATTGTTCATCTGTTGATGATTTCTATAAACATTCAGATAATCTTAAAAAGAAAGAAAGGCTAACCAAGGAAGTTAATCAACCACTACTTTCAAAGCGCTCAATTTTATGAGAGGGACAGCAGTTTTAACAGTTGAGTAAATTGTATTTGTTAGTCTTTTCAGGCATTAGCAACCACATTAAGAATATCATCAATATACACTGGAAGATTCTAAATAATGATGAAGAGGTAATACTAGACAAACCCCTCCTTGCATTTCGCACCAACAAGAACTTTAATTCACTAGAGCAAACACACTGATAAGAGAAACCTCACATAGAGGTCATTCTTGGCATGGAAGGATCTACTGGGAAGTTTAGATGTAGCATCTGTTACCAGTGTTATGTTACCAAAACAGTAGAATGTTAGGGTGGACACATTTACCACTAATTTACAAATAACTGTCATAGCAAAAATGTTGCATATCCCCTGATGTGCCCATGTGGCCTAGGTTGCTTGGGGTGGACAAGTAGGGAACTTAGATATAGTGTGAGCCAGCACAAGTCAGCCATTAGGACACAAAAAAGCAATGCTGCGTTAGTTGATTATTTCATGGAAAGCGGCCATGGGAATTGTGATTCCAGGGGGTTCATCTTGAACAGATTAATGGGAAGAAAAGAGGTGGCAACACTGATATGAAAAGGAAAACGAGGGAACAATGGTTCATGATGTATTTTCTGTGCAGAATCTGCTTAACATTGTGATACCATAGATGAGAACCCTGTAACACATCAGGAATCCTGATCAATGATTAAAGCGGATCAGCATCAGTTTAATAGATGTATCTTTGTAGTCTTATTTCCTCCTCGAATACTGGGGCATATTATCAAGTTTGTTGATGATGTAGTTTTATTTCTGGAGACGTCACAGCCGACACGTGTTTCGTCGTTGAGGGAATGTAACCCACGACTTTCTCAAGGCTATTCTACAAATTGTCGGTTTCTATTTGTTGAGGTGATAATTCCAACCCTCAATGGGGTTCTGCTAGGGGACTTTATTTCTGGTTATCACAATCGTAGTAACCGGAGTGTCGGTCGATGTATCAGAAAGCTGTTTTCAGCTCATTGTATATTCAAGATTTTGGTCCCGCTGCCAGTCCTTATCGTTACGATAAGGACTGGCAGCGGGACCAAAATCTTGAATACACAATGAGCTGAAAACAGCTTTCTGTCGACCGTCACTCCGGTTACTACGATTGTGATAATCAGAAATAAAGTCCCCTAGCAGAACCGCATTGAGGGTTGGAATTATCACCTCAACAAATAGAAACCGACAATTTGGAGAATAGCCTTGAGAAAGTCGTGGGTTACATTCCCTCAACGACGAAACACGTGTCGGCTGTGACATCTCCAGAAATAAAACTATATCATCAACAAACCTGAATACAAGGAACTGAAATTATTGATGACTGTATGACTGATGTATGGTGGAAACACATGTGAACTTTCAAAATCCTACCTAACGTGTGCTAAGGAGTATTATATGTTCTGTGGCTTCGGCCAAACTAGAAGAGTGAAAGTGGTTCTCTTTTCCTTGTAGCACCGTATCTTATACTAACAATCGTACGAGTAATAAGTAAGGTGTACATTCCTTTGAGGCGCCATAACCTAGTGAAATACCACTAACCTAGTACAAACAGGCATATTATCAAGGGCCAGTGTTAAAATTATCACCGTTTTATCGGCAGGAAACTGCCGATAAAACAGTGATAAAGGGCTTGATAATACGCCCTTGTTAATTCTCATAGAAGCCCATGTTAACACAAGAACATGGGCTTCTTGGGAAATAACAAGGGCGTATTATCAAGCCCATTATCGGTGTTTTATCAGCAGTTTCCTGCCGATAAAACAGCAATAATTTTACCACCGGTCCTTGATAATATGCCCCACTATTCTTTTCTATTCTTCTTACCATTTGAGTTTTTATTTTGCGCCACATTGGGGGGTTGTCTTTTGAAATATTACTTGAATTTCTGTAATGCAAACTTTAAAAAAAAAATGATGTGAACATTTTTTATATAACCATTGTTGACACACATTGTATGTGTTTAAGTAGTTGATCGAGGGCTGTATTTTCTTGATGTGTTTATCGTAAGTGGAATAATTTCCAGAATTCAATGAATATTGGGCTGGCCCCTGCTTCCTACGTTAAACACTTAACACAGTAATGATTTGCTCTCTCCTCTGAAGTAAATATTTCCTATTCCTATGACACACAATAACCATTAGTCACTATGCACTTCTCAATGCTTTGCACCAGTGTTATTTTTTCTGTAATGTACGCAATGCACTTGTCTGTAAAATGTACGCCATTGATGATGAGATAATGACGAAGAGACTATAACGTGTTAGACCTTTCAGTCCTCTGGATCTGAAGGGCCAATGTGAATTATGAAATTTGAATAATTCGCTGTGATATTTCTCCTACTTTTGCCTTTTTGTTGCCTTTTCTTTTCTTGCTCGGTGTTTTTCCACTCTTCTATTTTCCCCCTCTTTGGCTTTCCATGATTTCTTCACTGATTATTCATGTTTTTTACCTTTATCTTTCCCCTTTCTCTTGTCTCTTTCCCTCAATCACCATACCCCCCCCCTTGTTTTGTGCTACACTATTTACTGTTTCATATGTCTCTAATGTCTATAAAGCCTTGAGACAGCCCACGGCTGTTGGGCCACACGGGATAAACACGTGTCGGCTGGTCTTTGCTTCATGTGTGAAGATTCACAATAAACACACCAGTTTTGGAAACAATAATTGAATTCTGGAAATGATTCCACTTATGATAAACACATCAAGAAGGCACAGTCCTCTATCAACTACTTAAACTTGTACTTCGTAATGGCTTCAGGGTGTAGCCATTTATGAGGCACGTGCTGCTATCAACATTGGACCTTGACCACTATAGCACTAAAGACCAGAGTCTACCACCCATCTCAGTAACCTGCAACACATTGTGTGTGAACTATACATGAACTGGCATAGTATTTGCTAAAACGTCATTACTTTTTTGTGCAATGTTATACCTCTGTGGTATTTGTTTTGGTAATTGAAATAGCGTCATGAAGTATGTTTGATGGTTGATTGATTTGATTCAGTTTGTTGAGGTTAGTGTGGTGTGAAATAATGCTGCTACCAACGGGAGATTTAGTTTGCTGATTTCTTTAGGATACTTAACTTTTTTATCCAACACGTGGCCCGATCTGCAGAGAGTATGTTTGCCAGTGCTTGAAATGACAATATAGAAGAGCAGGTACTTAGCGGTTGGCCCAGAGTAAGTGTTTGCAACTGAAAAGTGATGGTGCTCTCTCATGAGAGTATTCCACTCCTCCTGAGAAGTGCTGACACTCTATCTTTCAAATTCAAGAAGTGCAGACACTCAGTAACTGACAGTTCTTTCTGATTTATACCCCGTGTAGTACTCCTGGCTTACTATTGAATCCCAAGAGAAATACAGGAGTACTCACCAGTTAACACCGTCGCTGCGGCGGTTATTCAGCCGCAGCGCTAAGGGGGTGGGGGCGCGCGGCGCGCCCATGCTGGTGACGGAACCGCTCCGTCACCAGCCTCGGTTGAGCTGTGCTGATGATAGAGCGGTTCCGTCATGGCCCCGCCCGAACGCGCAGCGCAGGCGCAAAATCAGCGCCGCGCAGGCGCGTCGGGCGGGCCATGACAGAACCGCTCCGTCATCAGCACAGCGCCACCGTGGCTGATGACGGAGCGGTTCCGTCATCAGCCACGGAAAAGGTTAATCCTCCTATGTAGCTCTAAATCGGAACTAATGTAAGTGTGAATCACACCACAATCGCTGTGACTTAGGCTCAAATATTATTCTGCTTGTTTATGGCAATTTCTATAGTTGGTATAGATTATTTTGGAAAAGAAAGATTTGAAGCTGCTGCCATGCTACCAACTCAATAACCTCTAAAGACAGCTCAACATAAAACACAATTATTTCATCCAGGAACAGACACCTTAAAGTGTTAGTAACCAAACATGTTAGACCTGTTGAGAATTCATTACTGATATGTAACAGACATGCTCTGAGAGTCATAAAGTTCAATTGAGGACTAATATCAAGTAAAATTTTGATAAAGCTGCTACAAAAAAGAAGAAAAACTAATATTCTTTCTAAATGTATAGAGAAAATACAAAAAAGACACTCCCACGGATGATTGCAACAATTCAGGTACATTTATTCCAAGCAGATGCAGATGAATCTCTTTGTTTGCATTTATTGTGTGTGTTTTTGTGCATTGGCCTGGAAATTGATTCCTGCAATTTCACCTTTTTTTCCGTTTATTCCTAGTTTGTTCTTTTGGTCGTCTGAAACCTTTGCAAGCCTTCATTATTCCATTAAAGCACGCTGCAGATTTCTGTGGAATGAATGCTCCCTTTGTGCTGGAGGCGCCATTGTGCGAGTAATTTAGCTTATTTTTCACCTTCTCTGATTTTTCTAGTCACTGTAGCATCTTTTGTTCTTAATGTCAACCGCATAATAATTTGGTTCTGTGATTGTTACTCATCGTACAAGGCCCAAATGTGGGTGCTATGAAAGTTGCTCATGGCTCATAAACCGAATCGTGTCTTTTCTACATAGATTTCATTTCTGAGTCTTGTCTACAGAGAGCTTTAGTTGTTTGTTGAGAGCTATGCCATAACACAACATATCCTACATAACACACAACATAGTCACACAGATTTATATAGGGTAATGGTCTTTTGGACAGCCCCATTCAGATACTGGCTACTGTGTTACAATGGCTTTCGGCATGACTTACAGTGATGTCTATAGGGTGTTTGTGTTAGCTAACAGACATTTTGCAGATGGAAACTTCCAAAAGGTAGTGGGTCTTCTCATTCTCTCAGACACATTCATTGGCTGCTACCCGTCCTTTCCTCTCTGAGAGTCCATTATATTCCTACTTAGTGTTTATTGCTCTGCTACTTGTTCAGGTGCGGCTTTTATTAAAAATAAAGGAGTGCCTAGCAGCTGCAAAATGAAACTGAGCCAATCATTTCTGTTTTTACATGCTCCTTCTTTCTTTGTTTTATTTCACTGCTCTCCAGTGACTCTCTGCCTTGATGAAACAGTAAATTAAAAAATACGAAATTTGCCGCCAGTGCATCATGATGTTTTTTCACACAATGCAACCATCCTAGAATGGTTTTTTAGGTCTCGCCTGAGCCAGCGCGCATGAGCTGCCCTGCGATGCTTTTTTAATGCTCACAAGCTATTGGCCTTTGCCTGCGTCTTTCTAAGAAAGACAGCACTCAATTGGCCAAAGGCTGGTGCATATCCCGCCTTCTCTCTACCCTGGCATAGGGAACTCGGGAGCGAGCAGCAGCGCGGCCGGGTGCCAGCTGCATACCTCACATTCCTTTTGCGGCCGCATGGCCACGCTTGTTCTAATGTGCTTTCACTTTTGTTGTTTTTGGATCAGCAGCGCATTCAGGGGCCATATGTTGCTGCTCCTTTCTTCACTGTGCTCAGCTCTAGTTACTATTATGCACAGCAGTTCCATAAACCTTGAGTGAAATTCGTATAAAGGAGCGTCCTTAACATTAAGTACTGACATTCACTGGACTGAGATAGCTCTGAAACGCATTATCATTTTAGCCACCGTGATTCTATCACCAGCATTCTCCCATTAGCACAAGTAGCAACAGGTTGGCGAAAGGTTCAATGGACCACCTGTGAGCTAGCCAGTGTACCACAGTTCTATATCGTCAGGAGGTATTTGTAAAGTGCAATGTTTGTCAATGCCACTGCCTCTTTCCTTGGTGGCCACTTCATGTCAAGGCTTGTCATGTGCCTGAGTTGATTTCTTTTGGTGAGTTTTGTGTACCTGTGTTGCTGTCTCGTGTTCATGTACCAGTTGTGCTGGCGCAGTGTCCGTGTCTTAGTGTTTTGATCTCTGTGTCCATTCCCCAGTGTTGCATGTGAGGAATTATGTCTTAAATCTGCACGTGTCTCTCCGCATCGATGCCAGTGTTTCTGTCATCACCTGTCTTCCATGTGATGTCCCTGTCAGTGCCTTGCCTCTATCTGGGGCCGTTATAATAATCTATTTTCCGTTCTCATTTCAAAGATGAATGTACAGTTTTTATGCTTTTGCAGTGTCCAGAGCATATACCTTTAATATTTCTCCAAGTTAGATCAAGAATTTCAGAAAGATGAAAGCCAGAGAGTGACAAACCCTTACCCCGGCCACTGCTTCCTGTCAGTGGAGTGCTGTATGGCCCCATGTGACTGTGCCCGTAGTCTCTGTCGTGCTGTCGAGGTCTCTGTCAGAGTATCGTTCTCCTTGCGCCTTTGTCTGTGATTGCCGTCCACTTGCAGTAATCTCATATGTGTGATCATCTCTCTTGAATTTACAGCATCACATGCTTTAGAAAGGAGAGAACGACAGAGAAAAATAACCAATAGGAAGCCCATCCCTCATATAATATGATATCAGGGCTACTTTTTTAAAGCGGAATGTGAGTCTTTTTTGAATCATCATTTCCGACATTTAAACATCTTGTTCCTTTGACTCCAACCTGTCCAGTTGACTGTCTCTGTGCTTGCTCCTTAGTGTAACTGCCTCTCTTTCAATCCTGATTCAAATATGTACACAACATCTTGCAAATACTGCAACCGATTGGAGGTTAGAGTGTGGCAAGTTAGTAGGGAGCAGGGAAGTGAGTGGTGCACGTCAATTGGCTTTCCTGACCATGCCTGTTTCAAATTCTACAAGGCTGTTGAGAAGAAACGATTTAAGGGCTGTTGAGTACTTAAGACTGCTGAACCCTTTCTTCCCACTGCCTGTGCCATCATTAAATAAATGTAAATATATGGCTATTAACCTGGGGTTATATCACTGGTAAGTGCTCTCAGTTTTGCAGATAAGCGAACCAATGACCAAAGAGATAAAGAGGTTTGCCTAGGATCACACAAAAAGTAGGGAAGCTGTGATTACATCTAGCAATAGTGCAACTAATCAGTGTTTCTAGCAAACAGTTCCAGGTGGTGACAGTACATACTTGAACAGTGACAGCATTTCAAGTACTATCAATAATGACAAATATACCGGAAAATGGTGGCAATTGCAACCAAAAGTTAATTCAGAACTGGGTCAGCTTAAATAGCTCCTAAACTGTAACCAGAATTTGCTACTTAGAGTGTGTTATATTAGTTCACCATCTTAAATTTACACCCAGTGGTATAATATTCAACTTTCTTGAAATTATGTAAGTTAAATCATGTTATTCTGGCTGAATGTTCAGCTCTGATGATATGTCCTGTCCTCTTAATCTCTCCAAACCAGTGCTTAATTCGAGCCGGTGGTTTCCAGCACTTAATCAACACCAGTGCTTTTCATGATCACCAATTAAGTACACATTAATTTATGGGGAAATGAAGTGATTTGTCCAGAATCACAGGATGTTGAGCCAACACTCAAACATGGTCCCCCAGCTCCAAAGTCAGCACTTCTGGCCATTAACCACATTCTCTCCCCATCTTCAGGGTTAGTGGTTGGATCTGTTTTATGCTGGGCCTAGAGGAGAAATTAGCTGGTGCAAGCTGACTCCTGACGAGAGCCCTGGCACTTACTTTTTTTTTACAAATTAACCACTGCCCCAAACTCTCTCCTGATTTATTCCCATTCTCACAATCCTGGCGTCATCTTTGCACTAATCATTCTTTAACAACGAGCTTCTTAACTGACTTCTGCTCCTGCTAATGTCAGTAAAATATGATCATGTTTTTAATAAAAGAAAAATATAATGCATATAGTGAGGAAGTTAGGCTCATGCAGGTACAATACTTGGTCACAGTTCAATCATACGTACCACTTTCTACATCTAAAGGTATGGAACCCTATTTGACCTGGGTAAATCAACCCGAGCTAAGGTTCTACCTGACTAGGTTACGCGACAACAAGATTCACTTTTTGGTGGCTTTCCCATTGCCAGGTACCTGGTTTCAATCATTACCTTACTGTCTGTCTGTGTGATGGGAAATTGCATCAATCTATGAAGCACTTGATGCTCTTTTGCACACTGGGGGGCATATTACCAACAAGTAGCGATATTATCGCTAAATAGGCTTAGTGACGATTTTTTTATCGCTGCCTATCACTGGATATGTTAGCGGAGAAAACATGCTAATAGCAACCATTGTGCTCAAATATCCAGCGATAGCGGCGAAATGCGTGAATATCGCTGAGAATACAGCGATATTCACGCATTAGCGACGAAATGCTCTTAGCCATGTTATCCACCTCCCATTGGATAACATGGCTAAGAACTGGTCTGAGCAGGCGTTAGCGGGAATATTTCTATCGCCACGCCTGCCTTGCTAATAGGCGATAGCGACGTTAGCGACTGTTTTCAGTTACTAACAGGTTGGGTACGCCCACTTTGCATGTCATTAGCGATAAATATCACTGACATGCAAAGCGGGCCCCAAACCGCTCGCTATCGCCTAAAAGCTGTTGCTAACATCAGTTAGCGACAGCTTGCTAATAGAGCGATAGAGTTATTGCTGCTTAGCGGCCGAAAACGGCCGCTAAACCGGCGATAATTGCCTATTGCCACCCTTGGTAATATGCCCCTATATTCTTCTCTCAGGTTATGGTTTCTGTGCCCAATTTTATGAAGGAGATTTTTTAATAATACCCAGAAGAGTTTGTGTTTACTCCAGCGCTTAAAGTCCAAAACTATATGCTGCTCAGTCTTAAATTTTATAACCCAAGTTTGGAAACTGAGAAGGAGATATGCACTTTCGCTCAAGGTTATGAGTTAGTAAGAACTTATATATATGAGCCCAAAAAGCTATCATGAAATTTTGTAATTCACTGGGATATAAAAATATTTCTTTAAGTAGACAGAGGCTGAGTGCGTCCATATTCACACGTTTCACAACACCTGCAGGACTCGTGTGCATGCATGTGTCGTAACACTTATGGCCTTTTTGGCTTTTTTACTTTGTGATTTGTTACTGGAGCTCCAATGAAAACAAGCACAGGCAAAGTCAACAGGTTAGTGTTCATCTTTTGAAGGTTAGACTGTTAGGCTTTGCAAATTCCTTTATAACTTCATGCATAGATGACTAAGAATATTTGAATAACATTACTTTGTTTTGGTAAATTATGTTCTGTCTGCCGTAGTAGAGAGAACAAACGTCTGTACTGAAAACAGACTAGTCAATTTTATTTGGGTCTGTTTCTAACTGAATTTAATATGAGTATGTAATACATCTATAAACTAATTTATATTGGCAGTCTTTTAGCAAATAAGGGCTCTCATTTAGAGGAATCTTCAAAATTGCTTGTTCCTCCACCCAATAATTGCAAAAAACAGGGAAGTTAGGTCTAATTCAGGCCCAAATAGTCAGAAACAGTTGGCCTGAAACCCTAAGATTTTTATATGATTAGCTGTGATTGACTGGCTTAGTACTCCTCTCCCAGGTACTACTGATTTATTTTTGGAATTCAGGTGTAAGCCAGACATACTACAATAGAAATTGTAGATAAGCCCTTTGTGAATATGGCCCAGTGCTTCCAGAGATCTTTTCATGTGCAAAATTAGCACTATTTTCTTCCTGGAGCCCTTCAGGCCTGGTTGATCCAGTCTATGGTGCAGTATCAACACAAATCCTAATGTGGTAATATTACATTACTTTTAATAGACAAATTGTGTTGCATGTGAAGTAAGGTGGTTATACCCTAACTAAACTTTAACTAAATAAGGATTACAGTGTGCAAATTACAATATGAAATATATGAACCCTGAAATCAGATGGAGTAAAATGGCTTGTTTCCTCTGCCAATATCATGACCTGTTTCAGAGCTACAAGTCCTATAAGATCATCAGTTAAGTTTTACTAGCACACTCCGATCTCTCCCCTAATGAGGGCTAGGAAACAAAATACATGATTACCATGAGCCAGAAGTAAACTCACTGTTGTATGTCTCCTGGCTTAATCCTAAATTCCAGAAGTAATCCAGCAGTACTGCAAGACTAAGTCGCACCTACTCATAGCATGATACCCAGAGTCAATAAATGGGCTAACAATGATTTTTCATTATCTACCAACCATGCAGTATTTCAAATGAAAAAATCTAATGACGAATAATGGATAAGAAGGAAACCTATGTATTTTGGCAATGTGCACAAGAGACTCTGTTTTGGAATGCTGGTTGTTTGTACACCTCAGAATTTGGGGTTACCCATACTATCATGTGACTAATCAGGCATTTTGCTAAATGTGCTCTTTCTCGAACACTGGCTTACATTTACAAGCCAAAAATTGAGAGAAATTCCATTTGTAATTACAAATGTTGTATGATTCAGTGCTCCTACATTTCTCCTGATCAAAATGGTACCTCACTGGCATGGATGGGTGGGCCTTTCACATGCAACAAGAAAGGTTCCAAAATGTGAAATGGATGCCTTATATGTTTGGCTTGAAAAACAAACCTATTTTATAATGTGGGTAGCTGTGGAATTTGGGACCTGCTTGGACAGCACTGAAGGAAACCTACAAAGCCCAGACATTTGTGGAAGCAGACACCCAGAGGAGTCTATGGTGGCACTGCTTGTGTGAATTCCTCATTTTCTTATCCACAGTCCCCACAGACCTCCAACTTTGATTGGAATCTTACATTTTCCTCACAATTGTGAGTGAAAGTTCTGGAATCTCTGGGGATCCACAAAACTCTTATCAACTAGCATACCTCACTTTTTAGCTGGCCTAACGTCCTCAATAGGAAAGGCCCTTAAACACAACATATAGACATCAAAGTCTTTGTGAAGTGACTCCAAACACACTCAAATAGTAGGTCAGATGTATTCTAATGACCATTAGTTCCAACAGCTCCCAGGAAACTGCCAACCCAGAGCACACAGAGAATATTCCAACATAAACATTCTGTAACCATAGGAAAGGAATGACAATATGAGAGCATGCACAATAATAAACATAGAAGATAGATTACTACAATATCTCCCTTCTTTACTACAACTAAATAATAAAAGTTAAGCAAACATAACTCTAAAAACTATAGACTAATACATAAAATGTAAAAATAATACAAATGAAAAATAACAATAAGAAGAAAATAAATAAAAAATACATGCATTTCATGAATAAACACAGATCCTACTATTCCTCCTAAGAGAAACATTGAAAAAGAACAAATCATATATCCATCCGTTTAGGTAAAACCCGGATCCTACTACTCCTCCTAGGAGAAACATATTCTAACTTACAAGTATTTTTTGAACTTTTCTTGTCATCAATTTCATTTTTGAAATGGTTGATACCCATCTGTGAAACAACCTTCTCTGGCAATTCGTAAATAAGTGAAATATTCCACCAATTCTTCCCACTGACCCTGACAGCACACTTAGCCACAGCATCCACTTTCACTGTAGAGCTGAATTTGGATAAACCTTTGGGCACATTATGGGGTGATTTAATTTTGACCCAATCACCCACTTTGATTTTTGAATCAAAAATCTTAACCTTATTTAACTTGAGCTGATTACTGTCACCATCTTTTCCATTTGTCTCCTCTCTTCTACAATCAAATTCAGACTGAATAATTGATTCACTTGTCTTAATAGTAAGAACAGAACCCCATTTTTTCATCCATGCAGGACATAAATGGAAAGATGCTTCCCGCCCTCTCAATAATTTAAAGGTGCTTGAACCAGTTATGGTACTTGGTGTAGTGCTATGAGCCCACAACATGCTTTGGACTGCTTCTTTGATGTCAATCTTAGATGAAACCGCCCACTGAATTCATTCTACCAAAATACGGTTTGTCCTCTCAATAAAACCATTTGCCTGTGGGTGATATAATGCCACCCTTCTATGATTAATTCCTGATTGCGATAAAACTTTCACCATTTCTCTAGAAGTGAATTGAACTCCATTGTCTGACACAATTTCCTTTGGAAAACCTTCCCTTGCAAACAGACTTTGAAAAAATTTGATGACTTCCATCGAGTTAGGATCAGGCATAAAATGTACTTCCCACCACTTACTGAAATAGTCAGTAACCACCAAAACAAATTTATATTTATTAGGCAAAATATTGAATGGTCCTACAAAGTCTACTGCCAATTTTAACCAAGGACCATCTGGCCTAGGAACCTCTTGTGTAGGGGGAGATACAATTTTCACCACTTTATCACTGGCATTACAAGTTAAACAATCTTCAACTAAAGAATTGATTTGCCGATCCATAGACGGCCACCAATACAAATTTCTAATCCTCTTCTTAGTGTTAGTTTGGCCCAAGTGACCCTCATGCCCAAACCTGATAATGCAATTTCTCAACTTCTCAGGTGGAACAAACTTATCACCTCTCATGACCATACCACCTTCCTCCACAGTAAGTTCATCAGCAATCTTTGAAAAAGGATGTCAATCTTTTTCAAGATGTTTCTCTTTAGGCCAACCCAAGACTATATGGTTTTTAACTCGTTTAAGAGTAGAATCTACTTCCATGGCTGAAAACCATGCTTGTTCAGTAAAACATCCCACTGAACAAGCATCAATAGCTGCAATAAGACAATCCTCATCAATGTCTTTGTTTAACTCATGGTTAAAGACAAAAATGGTTCCGTCGGGTCAATCAATTGCTTTTACGTGAAGGCTAGGTTAGCTCATAACAGAAGGTAACAAATTTTAAGAAAAAACAAACAAATTATAAGAACAAACAAATTTTTAAGAGAAAACCTCTCTGACAACAAATAAAATTCAAAGTATTTTTATGAAAAAACTTCAAAGTATTTTTATGAAAAAACAAAGTCACATTAAAATACCGGAATTACTTCATTCCATTTCAATTCCAATTATAAGTGAAGAAGTGACTATTGGTGAACAAAGTGAATAGTGCAACAATTTCAGTGACACTTATTTACAAATATATACAAAATTATACATGGGAAAATGGGCAAGGGGAAATATTTTGGCGGTCAGAGTTCTGAATTAATATTCCAAGGAGACAGATGGTGACTGTGACTGTTCCCGGAGGGTTCTTGACCAATATTATGCGTCGACGTTTCGATCCTAGTGTGCCCCGATTGGTGGTCACGCGGATCTTTATCAAGACAAGAGAGGGGGAGGTACAAGGGGAAGGGGGGGGGGGGTTTTGTATTGAATTCCGGATACACAGGAGGCAGCAGTCACACGCTGTGCATAGGCCAATCGGTCAATCTCATATGGGGAACCGCTTTCAAATAGAGCGAGGAACCGGCTTACAAGTCTCGCAATCACTCGGTCCGACCGACCGAGTGATTGCGAGACTTGTAAGCCGGTTCCTCGCTCTATTTGAAAGCGGTTCCCCATATGAGATTGACCGATTGGCCTATGCACAGCGTGTGACTGCTGCCTCCTGTGTATCCGGAATTCAATACAAAAACCCCCCCCCCCTTCCCCTTGTACCTCCCCCTCTCTTGTCTTGATAAAGATCCGCGTGACCACCAATCGGGGCACACTAGGATCGAAACGTCGACGCATAATATTGGTCAAGAACCCTCCGGGAACAGTCACAGTCACCATCTGTCTCCTTGGAATATTAATTCAGAACTCTGACCGCCAAAATATTTCCCCTTGCCCATTTTCCCATGTATAATTTTGTATATATTTGTAAATAAGTGTCACTGAAATTGTTGCACTATTCACTTTGTTCACCAATAGTCACTTCTTCACTTATAATTGGAATTGAAATGGAATGAAGTAATTCCGGTATTTTAATGTGACTTTGTTTTTTCATAAAAATACTTTGAAGTTTTTTCATAAAAATACTTTGAATTTTATTTGTTGTCAGAGAGGTTTTCTCTTATAAATTTGTTTGTTCTTATAATTTGTTTGTTTTTTCTTAAAATTTGTTACCTTCTGTTATGAGCTAACCTAGCCTTCACGTAAAAGCAATTGATTGACCCGACGGAACCATTTTTGTCTTTAACCATACATGCCCAGGTTCTGAGGGACACAGGGTTACCCCTTTTTGGTATAAATATTTGTTTAACTCATGAGCAGATATTGGAATAGGAAATCTAGATAAAAAATCCGCCTGTGTGTTTTTGCCACCTGATATATGCGCCACCTTAAAACTATATTGTAATAATTTAGAACTGAGCCTTGCAATCCGTGGTGTGTGTCCTTTTATCACTTTCCCTTGAAGAATGGGGACCAGAGGCTTATGATCAGTAAGCAGGTCAAAGCTTCTTCCCCACAAAAAACATTTAAATCTTTCAATGGTCCAACAACAAGCAATCAATTCACGCTCTATAACAGAGTAATTCTTCTCACCTGGACGTAATGCACGTGACGCAAATCCCACCGTTTGTTCCTTCCCTAGTTTGCATTGAGAAATCATACCCCCCAATCCATACAAACTCGCATCAACTGATACAGTACATTTTAGATTAGGATCAAAAGGTGTGAGTTTTTTACATGATCCCAATTCTTTTTTTAAATCAATGAACTCCTTTTCACAAATTTCATCCCATCTAAATATGGCTCTTTTCTTGACTAGTTGTCTCATATTTACAGTCTTCATTGAAAAATTTGGAATGAATTTCGAATAAAATTCACACATTCCTAAAAATGATGAAACCATTTCTTTAGTAGTAGGACTGGGAGCATCAACAATTGCTTGAATCAGACCTTCCCTAGGTATAATACCTTCACCTGAAATCTGATGCCCTAGATATTCGATGGACTGCAAACCAAAAATACATTTTTGTTTATTCGCCACAATACCATTCTCCTCTAACCTTTTTAACACATCTGACAAATTACGATTATGTAATTCTTCATTGTCACCTGCTACTAAGATGTCATCTTGGTAAACCACTGTATTGCCAACACCCTCCAAAACCTTCTCCATTATGCGTTGAAAAACGGACGCCGCCGATGCTAGTCCAAACGGCATCCTTCTAAATTGGAATGTGCCAATAGGTGAAACAAATGCTGTAACATGTTTGCATGACGGATCTAATTGAATTTGATGATATGCTAAGGCTAAGTCAATTTTCGAAAAAACCTTTGCCCCAGCAAACTTTGATAATATATATATTACAATCCGAGGAAGAGGATGGGAATCCACCCAAATTCCGTCGTTAACACTGCGAAGGTCAATGCAAACCCTAAGACTGCCATTTTGTTTGCGTCTTACCACCAAGGGAGACAACCAAAGGGAGGATTCATTCAGTTCAATCACTCCTGATACACACATTTTCTTAAGTTCCAATGCTAAGTCTTCCCTCACACTAAATGGAACATTACGTAATTTATGCTTAACAGGGACAGCACTTTCCTTTACTCTAATTAAATGTTTAAAACCAGAAATACATCCTAGTTCATTACCAAAACCCTTAGGAAATTTCGAAAGCCATGATACAGATGATCCCTCAACAATTGAATCTTCCACAGTGCAGTTAGTTGATGTTTTATCTCAGCCAAAGGCAACTTCTTGGGGTTCTAAAGGCGGTTTTCATCGTCAGGTACAGTGGGGGGGTTCCTCTGGGGTGGGGTTGGGGAGGGAAGTGGGGTGGGGGGAGAGAAAATGTAAAAAGTCCTCATATGTGGATAAAAGAGTTCAAGTTTATAAGCTCAGGTTGGGTGGAGAAGTAGAATCTGGTTATGAGTAGGTCAATCAATATTAAATCCCTCTCCTGGAACGTGAATGGAATGGGGGAAAGGAGGAAGCAATCCCGGATCTGTGAATTTTTGAGGAATTCAGACGCACATCTTATGTTACTCCAAGAAACTCACCTTGAATCAAGTGAATGTAAGTCATTATTTGGAAAATTGAGGTGGGTGCAGAAAATCGTATGTTCTAGGCAGATGGGTGCAACCAGGGGAGTTGCAATAGTTGTTAGGGCAAACGGGAGATAATGTTGCAAAGGTGTGAAACGGACCAGACAGGTAGATGGTTGGTGGTGGCCCTATCAATTTATAGCATTCGTTCTATCTATGTTGTCTATTATGGTCTCAATGATGATAACCCTGGTCCTCTCTTTAAACTAGCAGCTAGTTTGCTTGAGTCTTCGGGTCCAGTGATTTTGGGGGGCGATTTTAACTTGGTTTTTGATCAAACACTGGACAGGACTTCTAAGGCAAAATATCACACCCCCACCAAATCGCTCTCTGCCTTAGGATCTATGATGAAAGATTTTAATTTGCTGGATGTTTGGAGAGCTAAATATGGTTCCGTTAGGGGATATACATTTTATAGCAAAAAGTACAGACATTACTCTAGGATAGATCATTTTTTAGTGGACCAACATTTGCTTGCAGATATTATTTCCCTCTCTCACATACCGGTGGGGATATCGGACCATGCTGTCGTGGAATTAGTCTTCTCATTAAGTTCAAGTCCCTTAAACACTAGATGGACATTAGACAGGACGTTACTTTTAGATGGTCATACAAAGGAAAGAGTGAGAGAGGAGATTATTGAATTTTTCAATATTAACATTGGCTCCTCCACCCCCCAGATTGTATTGGAGTCCTATACAGCGTTTTTAAGAGGCGTGTTGAGCTCCTTAATGGTTCGCAAAAGGAGGACTACTAAAAGTAAAAGGCTGGACGATCTGAAGGCAATAACTGAAAAAGTTTTAGAGTTACAGGATGCTAGTGTCTCAAATAGAGAGAAGATTCCGGCTTTGGAGAAGGAGCTCTTCGATTTACAGCTCTCACTTAAAGGTAGAGATGAAAAAATTATTAAGGATAAATGGGGGACCAGTAAATTAAAAAACTTTGAATATGGAGAAAAATGTGGTGCTCTCCTAGCTCGGAAATCTAGAGAAGAGAGGTCCAGGAATAATATCAAAGTTCTAATACAGAGGGAGACTGGCGTACTAATTACGGAGGATGGGGGGATTAGAGAGGAAGCCAGGGGTTCATGCAAAGCTTATATAAGGAGGACATGAGTTCAGGGATGGAGGAGACCCAGATATGGTTAACGCAGAGAAATTTGCCACATATTTCTGACGCAGACAGGAGGTATTTGGAGAGTGAGATAAGGGAGGGGGAAGTAAAGGACCAAATTAAGAAAATGAAGCGAGGTAAAGCGGCAGGCCTGGATGGGTTACCAATTGAGGCTTACATTGATTATTTAGAGCAATTGGTACCTGTGCTTACCACACTTTTTAATTATTTATTGATACATGGTCATAGTATCCCCCGAACTTGGTTTGAAGCTACGATCACTCTCATTGCAAAACCTAATAAGGATCCTAAGAAAATCGAATCCTACAGGCCTATCTGCCTTTTGAACTTGGATTTAAAACTTTACTCGGGGATTTTGGCAACCAGACTAGCTAAAATAATAAAATCCATAATTCATCCAGATCAAAGGGGGTTTATCCCGGGGAGGCAACTGAACGAGTTATCGTTCCAGGCGATAGGGGCCATAGACTATGCTGAGGATAAAAGGCTCCGTGTTATCTTTGGTTGCGATAGATGCAGCCAAAGCTTTCGACCAGGTAAACTGGAAGTATTTGTGGGCCACAATGGCTGCGTTTGGGTTCCCCCGAATTTTCATAGAGGGTATTAAATCACTGTACTTAAACCCACGAGCAAAAGTTTTGATTAATGGTAACCTGTCTGAGTGGTTTAAAATATCTCGTGGCACACGGCAGGGTTGCCCCCTGTCCCCCCTTTTGTTTGACATTTATATGGAACCTTTTATTTGTTATATTAGGGCAGATAACGTCATCCAACCTTTTAGAATCGCAGACCTGGAGCTTAAAACTGCATTGTATGCAGATGACCTCCTCCTATATACCTCCAATCATGTGGAAGCTATACCGAGGTTATTCAATCTAGCCGAGGAATTTGGAAGGATATCAGGTTATCAACTCAACAGGGAGAAGACAGAAATAATGGGGTGGAATAATAGTACGCCTATTCAGGGTGCAAAACATAAAATGAGATATTTAGGAATTTACATAACCCAAGAATTAAAAAATGTTTCGAAAATTAGCTGACTGACAGCAGTGAAAGAAATTATTAAAACATTAACAAGATGGGGCAGTCTTCCATTAAATATATATGGACGAGTTAATCTTATTAAAATGTCCATACTCCCTAAATTGACTTTTTTATATAATTCCATCCTTTTATCTTTTCCGCAGAAAGAGATTCAGAATCTTCAGGGTAAGATTGGATCTTTTATTTGGGCCTGTAAATCTCCCAGGATAGCCTGAAAAAAATTAAGGAGGGGTTTAAAAAATGGAGGTTTGGCTCTACCAGACTTACTCGTATATTGCCATGCCTTTCATGAAAAAAAATTTAGGCTATTGACGAATGAATCGGATTCTTCTTCGCAGGGCCGCTTATTCCAGGCGTTGCTATCTGATTTACCACATGGCCAGGAGTATTTTTTATTTAAATTTGGCGACCAGAAATTTTATAAAAAAGTTTGTCTCAAGATGCTGCAGACCGCACTCAGGAATTGGGGTTATGTTCGGAGAGCTCTGGGGATCCCATATTACCATTCTCATGCTCCAGTTTGGGAATCACCGGGCACTCCGGAGTGTCTTCAAGATCAGTTGTCCCAGCCTCTAAAAACAGCAGGAGTGAAGATATGGGGGGACCTCTGAGCTAACTCTGGTCTTATGGATTGGAATTCTTTAGTGTCACTTACAAGAGGATCTTTGACGAGATTTAAGTTTTACCAACTCTCCGCTTGGTGGTCAAATCAGGCGTTGCAGCGGGAAAGAGACACAGGGATCCTTGAATCTATCTGCAGGGGAGGAGGATGGAAACGAGAGGTGTCGTGTTGGTATAGGGCACTAATAGAGACATCAGGAATGTTAAGCGGTGAGTTGGTGAACCTTTGGGGTAGTGTGATATCTGATAGTCCCGAAGAAACTAGGAAGATCTGGACAGATGCTTTCTCCTTGTCTCAGAGTTTAATTAAACCAGCTAATCTGAGGAGAAATCATCTGTTCACGGCTTACCTGGTGTATTGGACCCCGGCTAAACTGAACAGGGTGACACAGGAGAACTATTACTGTCCTCGCTGTAAGTTCCCGGCAGCAGATGATATTCATATTTTTTTAGAATGCCCAGAGATCTGCGAATATTGGAAGGCGACCACTGACTTTCTGGGAAAGGTTTTAACAACCAATAATATATGCTCTCCAAGGCTAGTGTTCTTTGGGCTGCCACCTGGGTATAATATAAACAAATTTTCCTCACAATTCATCTTCTACGTGATAGTTATTGCAAGGAGAGAAATTTGTAAAGAATGGAAGTCAGCTGTCCCCCCCCAGGTTTGCAAATTGCTTAAAAAGTATCATGGAAATTAGCACGATGGACATGACATGTCGAGCAGAGAATTCTGAGAATGTGTGGTTGAAACTGGTGGCCTGGCTAAAGAAGTAACGGTCCTATGATTATGTCAGAGGTTTGTGTCGGTCCTGTCCTCCCTAAGTCCAAGGCATTCCATCAGAGGACTGGGGAGTTGGAAAAGGAAACAGCCTCCTTCTGGGAGATCTTTGGTTGCTGCACATTGAATCCAGGGTGGTAACACGATTGACAGTGTGAAAGGCATCAGAGGTTCCCATCTAGAGCATATTTCATCTGGTGGCATATACGAGGACAAAAAAAACAACAACAAAAAAAACATTTGAATCTTCCACTATAGAAACCTGCTCTTTAGCACCTGGTCTTAATGTCATCCCAAACAAGCCTTGATGATACCAACCTAACATATTAAGGCCTTTCTTTGCTACATACACTTTACCTTGAATGTGTTTATTTTAAAAAACAAAGAACCAAAGAAGTTTCAAACACCCCAGATAACTCAATTTTTCTACCCTCATATGAAACTGGACTTCTGTCAGGCGGACTAAGTGGTTTCTTGTCCCAAGTTTTCTCAAATAAATCATCTGTTATCATTGTTATGCGTGCCCCTGAATCAGCTAACAAATCAAGTGGTTTATTGTCTACTAAAATCTCCACTATTGGATCAATACTTTCTTCTGATTCATCTTTTACTACAACCACTAAATCTGATAAAGAACTTACGATTTCCAACTCGCTCTCACTTTGCTCATCACAAACCACACCTACATTACTCTTGTAATTACACACCCCAGCAAAATGACTTAGTTTTCCACACTTGTGACAAGTGGCATTTTTTGCTGGACAGACATTTGAAAAATGAGCTGCAAACCCACACTTTTCGCACAAATTCTTTGATACAAAATTCTTTCTGTCAGACTTGTTGGGTACAGAATTAGAACCTTTAACCTCAGTTTGTGGCTTAATTTGAGTTTGATATTTCACATTTTTCTCTTCATTTTCTCTCACAATATTAACCAAATTTTTCTCTGGTTTCAATTCTCTCTTTGATTTTTGAGAAAGCTCTATACTTTTAACTATAGATATTGTTTCATCCAATGATGGATATTTAAGAGTGAGTAATTTCTCTTGTACTTTCCCGTTATTGGTATGAACCACTATCTGATCACGAATTAGTTGTGATGTGAACTGTTCAAATTCGCACTCCGATGCAAGTATGCACAATGCAGCCACATAGGCAACTATACTCTCTTCTTTCTCCTGTTCTCTAGTAAAGAATCTATGCCTCGCTACCACCAAACTTTTCTCAACATCAAATTGGTTTTGTAAACTTAAGACAACCTTTTGAAATTCATCTAACTCATCTTCTCCCTCCCCCACTACAATGGGAGGAAGATGTTCAAGAACAGCTTGTCCTTCAAATCCCAAATTATGTTCTAAAATAACCTTTTTTCTTTGTGCACTAAATCTACTACCTCCAATTGCACCCAAATATTTTTCAAATGCACGAAACCATACTTTCCAAACCACCGGCGGATTCCCTGGGAGCTGTAGAAAAGGAGGGGGTGCTTGAACATTCTGCATGTTATGAATAATTAAAAATAATTTACCTTCTACTCAAATAATATATTTTTTAGACTTCAATGAATTTGACTAATGTTTCATTTCATGTTTGAATTAATCACATCTGTGAAGTGTTTTCAACATTGTATTAATATTATAGTAACCTGTCATGTCTACTATACTACTAAGAATGAAAAACCAACAACAACAAAACCCTCCGTAATTCTCACACTGTTACAGTCTTCCGTTACAAGGAAATAGAACCTCTTCCCATTCACACTGAAGACCTTTCTGTCACTAGAAGAAGAACCCGGACTTTAACATTGACATCGCTGTGAATGCTTTTGTCCAGTGTACCAGAGATCAAAACAGACTTCACCGCTGTGGAAATGATGAGAATCAGACTTCAACGCTGTGAAAATGATGACGTCCCTCTTCTCCAGAGTACCGGAGATAAAAGCAAGCTTCAACGCTGTGGAAATAATAACGCTCAGACTGACAATCACTTCCTAGTAGTCGAAATCAAAACCGGACTATCACGTACAATCTGCTTCATACGCACAAGACGTTCCAGACAGTCAGCGTATGCGCACGCATTCCCAGTTCTGCTATGACGATTCCGACAATCACCAAGTGGTCTAAGGATTCTTAGACATCATCAGTCAAGCTTTGTCTGCCGAGAGGTGAACGTTGCTGGAAACCGTAGAACTCCTCTGGAGACTGTTACCATAGACGCCAATATAACAGTGAGTTACATCCTTTTTAAAGAAGTATAAATACGCTCTCATACAAATAACTCACAACAGCAGTTGTAGGCAGTTCGTTGTAACACCGGAAGGCACAAGTGTTAAATCGCCGTGTCTGCAACCAATCCTCCAGACAGTAACCTTTTTAACCGCTTCACAGTAGAGTTGTCAAACTTCTTTTCATGTGGTTTCACTTCTTTATGATGTTCCCGGTTAATCGCTGCTTCAATTGACCACTTCTACACCAATTTAGAGTTCATTTATCACTGAGATCCAAGATCCCATCAGTAATAAATAGTCAGAAAATTCCAAAATAAATTCCAGTGGTAGTTAAAACTGCAGCACACGTGGGTATATGGTACTAATGGTCAGTCCTCGTCGCCAATTTGAAGTGACTCCAAACACACTCAAATAGTAGGTCAGATGTATTTTAATGACCATTAGTTCCAACAGCTCCCAATAAACTGCCAACCCAGAGCACACAGAGAATATTCCAACATAAACATTCTGTAACCATAGGAAAGGAATGATAATATGAGAGCATGCACAATAATAAACCTAGAAGATAGATTACTACACTTTGACATGAACAACAACCTTTTTGCTGATGTGGGCAGCTGGTGAATTTGGGCTTAGGCTTGGCTGCTGACCAAGCATACCAACCAAACCCAGACATTTCTGAAAACTCAACACCCTTGGGAGTCACTAGGTTTTCTTAACTATAATGCCTTGAAAAGCTAGCTCAAACTTGAAAGGGACATTTCAAGATCTGCGAGGTTCCACAAAATTCCTAATACTGAGTGTTCTTCTCACACCTCTACCAATATAAATGGTATTCCACTTGTGGACTTGGTCTATCACCCTGTTAGAAATGGGATTTCTGGTTGGCTAGGGCAAGCCCCTAAGCCAGGCAGAAACCACCACTCTAGTCAGGCAAGGGAGTTACACACTGAAGATAACCTCTGTTCATCCCCTTGGTAGCTTGGCGGAGCAGTCAGGCTTATCCCAGAGGCAATGTGTAAAGCATTTGCGCAACAAACTCTCACAGCAGATACACGCTAGGCACACCACAAAAGAAGCTCCACACAAGGTCATATTAAAATATAGCCTTTGTATTACTCATAAAACACATTAGAACACAATCACATATAAACATTGTGCCACCTGGCACTAGGTATGACTTTACAGGGGATTATATACATTACAGGGCCAATTGGGCCGCTGTCATAATCTCACAACTCAGAGTTAGTGAAGACAACCAGTAAATACTGGTAAAGGTGAGTCTAGCACACCACAACAGGCATCAAGCATGAAACATGAACATAATAGTAGTTCCTAGTACAGCATGTTATGCCAATCATAATCAGCAGTAATGCAGTACATCATCACAACCCATCCTGGCCACCATCATCAGTAGTGCACAGTAATCCCTTACTAGGTGCACACATTAGCACCAGAGCATGAAAGGAAAACATTGGGGCATATTACCAACAACTAGCGATAATTTTTGTCTCTAACTTGTTTAGAGACAAACATTATCGCCGCAAATCGGCGATTTTTATCGCAGATAAACCTTGCTATTAGCAAGGTTTATCGCAAATGCGATAAAAAACGGCCGCAATGCATGAATATCGCTGAAAAGTCAGCGATATTCATGCATTATCGAGCAAATGCTCTTAGCCATGTTATCCACCTCCCATTGGATAACATGGCTAAGAACTGCTCAGGGCAGGTGTTAGCTTTTGGAGATATTCGCGCTTAGCACGAATATCTCCAAAAGTTGGTAATAGGAGATAGCGATGTTAGCGACTGTTTCCAGTCGCTAACATCTTGGCACGCCCACTTTGCATGTCATTAGTGATAAATATCACTGACATGCAAAGTGGGGCCCATGATGGTCGCTATCTCCTATTAGCTGTCGCTAACTGGTGTTAGCGACAGCTTGGTAATAGGAAGATAATTTTATCTCCGCTTTCTTGGCTTTTAAAGCCAAAAAAGCGGAGATAAAACCCCTTGATAATATGCCCCATTATGTTGAAACACTATCACTGAACATAGGGTGTAACCCAGAAAAGTGGTTACCACACTGAGGAGCGGCGCTCCTGCTATTTATACTGTAGCAACTGGTGTCGCTGTATAGGTGATGCAGCGGTTCTCCGGAAATAATTTCTAAAACCATGACATCTTTCCCTGAAGTACAAAATCAATACATATACTCGACAGTGGGGCCCATGACACCGCGAGTCACTGACAAAACACTTACACCCTACTTCATGTATTGGTGATATTCAAAGGAGAGCCGCTGTATCATAGTGGAGTGTCTAAACTATAACTGAATATTTATACTATTTACACCTGCAGTTTAAACGAGTTTTACCATGGTTTTCATTAACAAAACATTTATTTAGACATGCCACCACTGTGGTCGACAAATCCGCTAGTAAAAAAATTAGGCGTAGGAAAACTCAAGACCAGCTTAATTCTCCATTTATCTAATTTTTATTAAAAGCAAATTTAACATGTCTAAAAATGTATTTACTTTATTTATTTCTTTATTCAAAAATGACATTGAAAGGAAAATAAGGATTTTATTTCAAAACAGTTAATTTCATTAATTTAAAAAAAATTCAGAAATAGACATTTTATTTAAATTTCAGAAATGCAAGTATTAGCAAAAGACAGATAATTCCCAAAATTCATCCTTTCTCCTAACTTCCCTGACTAATACCCTCACCTAAAGTTCAGACCTTATTCAGAAGAAATATTCAAAAAATTATTCAAAGTCTTACATCTCGGAAAAATCAGCATACGGACAGCATCTCGGGAGGAAATCGAAAATAAGTTTTTTCCTCACAAAAACTTCACTTTTTATACCTTTTTCACTACCTCTATCTAGCTAAAAAAGTAACTTTCAGCCTAAATTCAAGTTCTGATTGGACAATTTGGGGTGGATGAGCATCACCTCATCATTACAATATTTGTTTTTCTTCCGTCAGCTAGATTTTTAAAAGGGTCTTTGTTTTGGGCAATGGCCTGCCTAGTCCTGTTCTCAACTAGCAACTTCACAAGATCTTCTCACGTTCAGAACCATTGTGCTCATCCTTTTTGGCAGCCAGCTACACTTCCAGGTCACATCGTCCCTGAACTACATTCACTCCAGGCACAAGCTGCTCGCATTCGAACTCGGACTTGGGCTTGCGCATGCTCAGTTCATCTTCTATTCGCAGTTTAATAAGTCAGCCAAATTTTCACTAGGCCTCACAGGCCAGAATGGGAACTCTCATAGAAACAAACACAAACAAACGTTAATTTTAGAAATGTTAACCCTTCTGTTTACCTCCCCCCTTACTAAGGTTTTCCCTATTAGTAGTTACCTAGCGAATAAGCAACATTCAGGCGTAATATGCTAACCTGTTTCCACGGTTTGCCACAAAATACGTAAACAAAAAGCACATTTATGCTGCATTTCATTATTTCAAAGCTGCTTATTAGTTTAGGACACGACAAAATCACATAATTAGTTAATTATGATTGCAAAATTAGTTCCCACGTGTATTTGTGTAGGTGCATTTCTTATTCTAAGTTGGTTAATTACACACACCACTTAATTAGTTCAAGTTATGGTTATGGAAGTGTGATTTTGCAAGGGGTACACAAAATTTTGTTTCTCCACCTGTGCCATGTGCCACACACACCAGGGAATAATCCTGCAACTCCGCTCGCAGCACCAGTGCTCCCACGCTGATTGAAATGTGGCTCATTAACTACAGGGGAGGGAGTAGGAATGGGCCCTCCAAAGGTTGCCTCCCCTATCCAGCCCCCAAAGACAACCTGCCCACACTCCTTTGGCAACTGTGCCTTAACACCGCTCAGGTAGGAAGAATGCCCTCGGTGCTGCATTGCTGGGCGCACAGGGCAGGTCCGCTGTGTTCGAGGCAGCAGCCCTTATCTTCTCTGACACTAGGGCCCAGCCACTAACTCAGCCCTCCTCCAGCTGCTTAATGAGCCTGCGAGGCTCTGTCCTTCTCTAGTCCCTGGTCTCGCCCACAACAAGCTCAGAAGACACACAGGCGCCCCTTGCCATCACGGGAGCCCCGCCCACAGTCAGGCTGTCCCTACCTGGCTTCCAGTTTCTTCCTCTGGCTCCCGGTGGCTCCTCTCACGGTTCCGGGGTTGTTACGATAACTCACTTGGGGGAGGGGGCCGTGCTTGGAGACAGAGGCTTCTTCTTTTCATTGACGTGTAACTCAGGGCACAGCGCTTGAGCGCACACCAACAAAGCGCTCCACTTTTAGTCAGCCCCACCTTGTAGGGGGAGCCCTGCCCACAACCAGGCAAAAGCTGCCTGGCTTCTTGCCGCTTTCCTCGGATTACGGAGCAGAGTCTCCATTGGTTCTGGGCAATTTCCTCCACCATGGCCACTACCAGCAGGGAGAGGAAGAGCACTTCCCCCGCTCAACTCTCCCCTCTCATTCCTCCAGGACTTGGCATGACTTCCCTACGATGAAGGGGAAATCACAGCGCTCATCCTGCGCTCAGCCTGTTGCTACCTTAGAGACACAACACAAGGACCTTGCAGCATTGTTCTCGCGCTGGGTGCACTTTTTAGGACAATGGCAGCCAGCTTCAAGGAAGCATGGGGGAAAATCCAGCACACGCTGGCTCCAAAGTCCCCCAGGGAGGAGCTAGCACAGGTAGGCCATCACACTGGGTCTCCTAGATAGACAATGCAGAACTAGACAGACAATGCAGACCCTCCAGCTGCCAAGCAGGGTAGCAGGTCAGTCCCTAGTGGCGGTTCCTCCTGGCAGTCCAGCAGCCTGCCAGTCACAAGTCCAAAAGTAAGCACAACAGCCCAACAACTCATGGTGTCACAGCACCAGTACTTATACCATGTCAGTTTTTGTTCTGCCCTGGCACATGGCTTGGGACCCAGTTAAAACCAGTTCTGGGGGCACTTAACAAGTGCTCAACAGTCTCCATTGACAGTGTAGGTCCTGGCCTCAGACACACCACAGGGCACGGACCTATTCAGGGTGAGGGGCTACTCCTCCCACTACTCTAAGTGCAGATCAGGCCCATTCAGCCTACAACTGACTCACCCAGCTCCTCTGGAGCCACTGCATCTCCCCAGTCTCTGTCATTCCAGAGCCAGACATGCAATACATAACAGGCAGGGACAAAGACACATAGCACACAGAAATGCCTACTTCTAAAAGTGACATTTCTAAAATAGTGACAAAAAATCTGAGAACCCCATTACACAGCATTTATTACCACTATTTCAAACATATCTAACTTGATCACGCTACTCCTCTCATATCAGGAATTACCACTGACACACATATCAGGAAATCCCCAATGCATTCCTATGAGAGGGTAGTCTCACGGTAATGAGAAACCAAAATAGCTGTTTGTCACTACCTGACATGCCACACAGTTAAGGCACATGTCCTGCCTTTTACCTACAGTGCACCTTGCCCGTAGTGCTAGCTAAGGCCTAACTTAGGGGTGACTGATATGTAGTAAACCGGGTGTCACAGACGTGGCACCCACTTTATGTGCCACGTCACAGTGGCAGTAAACTGCGCGTGCAGACCCTGCAATGGTAGAGGCCTGAGACAGGTTTGAAAGGCTACTTTGGTGGGTGGCGCAAGCAGCACTGCAATCCCACAAGTAGCATTGAATTTACTGGCCCTGTGTATATGAGATACTACTTTACTGGGGACTGATAGGTAAATTAAATACGCCAAACAGGTGTCGACCAATCTTACAATGTTTTAACATAGAGAGCACATGCCCTTTACACTGGAAAGCAGTGATACACTGTTCAGAGTCCTAAAACCACCAACACCAGGTCAGAAAAAATACCAGGAGGAAGGCAAAAAGTGTAGAGATGATACCCTGCAAAAAGAGCCAAGTCCAACACACCTCCATCAGGTAAGGTCTAAAATGCAAATTTGAGACATAACATTTGTGTCATACAAAGAACCCTTTTTGGACATTTGGGAAACTGTGGAATTTAGGCCCTGCCTCAGCAAACACCCAGCAAATTCTAACAACCTTATAAACACCCAGAGTAGTCTAGATTGGTGTGATTTGCATAGATCCCACTGTATTTTATTAAAAAGAATTCCCTACAAACCTCAAAGTTTGACAACGATCATGCATTTGCCTCAAATTTCTGTAAAGCGAATCCCCAGCAATCTGCAGGGATCCACAAACTTCCTACCACCCAGTATTCCCATGGTTTTCCCAATGAAAACACTATGCCATACTTTTGTGGGGGCATAGGTCCTGCCAGCAAACTATGGACCATGCACTTGCATAAATAATAAATTGTTACCTGTTACAGCTTTCAAGGAATGTGCTGTATTTGGCTGGAAATGAGGCAGCATTTGTTGACATATCAAAAGTAACCAGCAGAACATAACACAATAACATACATGAAGCAACATAACACAATTAATAAAACACAACAGGGCACAGCACAGCCAAAAAGTAAACATAAAATGCAGCCCAACAACAAAACTGTTTTACAAACCGGCCAACAATCTCTGCCACAATTTTGGGCTGGTGCTGTTTTAAGGAGTCAAAGAGCTGGGGTAGGACTATTATACCACGTCAAACAATGGTAAATGTTTGATTGTCCCAGGAACGTTCAAGGCATGTGCTGCTTTTGGTTGCATTTGCAGCAGTTGGTATCTCTAAAGTAAACAACAGAACATAACACAGTAACATGAACAAAATAATAACCATGCAAATGAAACATAACAAGGCACATTACAACAAAACAATCAGAACAACGAAACGCAATAACTGCAGTGTAACACTATAAAATTACTTTACAATAAATCAGCTCAAAAACACAGCAGCATAGAAAATAACAAAACATATTAACACTGTAATACAATTCCACACATCACATGTGCACGGACATTCTTGTCACATATTGCCACTTTTATATTCTTGCTTTCATAATTCACTGGTGAAAGGTATTTGGACCAAGCACTGTCTTAACTTGCCACCATAGGTCATAAAATAGCACCAATAAAAGTGTTTTAAGATCCAGCCCAATGTCTATTTTTCAGCTGTTGGATGCAATACTGCAAATCATAAGGCTAGCAATTATTGTCCTTATATACATATATAATTGTTGGCAAACACAGTGATCCATACATTGAAAATACTGCTAAATAGACATAGGCTAAACTCCGCTGTTCTGTAAAATGAAGGTTCGTCATTCTTCTTAAAGATATTGGAGACATATTTATGTGCTATATATATATATATATATATATATATATATACATACATATATATATATATATATATATATATATATATATATATATATATATATATATATATATATATATATATATTTATTTATATTTATATATATATTACCTACTGGCTGTCGCCAGTAGGTAGATATAGTTAGGACCTAGTTTCCATAGGAAATCCGCAACATTCTATTGGGAATATCTTTGGCGCCGGTGGATGAATCTTCGTGAATTTCTTAAAGAAGATGGCCTGCTCCGCTCTGCTCCTTCCCTGAAAGTTTTGGAGGGATTCGTCTAATGGAGGCTGAGAAAAAAGGGAGGTCCCAAAACGTGTTTTCCCCATGTTATTTTCCATTGGAGCTTTAGACACGGCTACAGCTCGAACGGCTGAATGGAATTACAAGAAATTTGGCAAAATGGTAGAGTCTGATTCGCAGATCACGCTTTTGCTCAAATGGTGTAAATCCCTCCAGTAGTTCCTGGGAAAATCATAAGAAAAAAAATATATATATCTATAAGCGCGCACCGTGCGCGCACAGTGCGCGAATCAGGTGTGCGCGAGCGGAATTCTGATTTGCTGTCAACATTCCAATCGGTCGAAATCAGGAAGTGTTGGCTGCCATTTTGTGTCTGAGACAGAAGAGAGCGGAAAACAAAACAAAAGTGGAAAACATGAAAAGGGGGCAGGGTAGAGACTCCCTGACCCCCTAGGTCTTCTCAGGGGGTCCCTGAAAAAATCGCGAGGTGCGCGCACGTTGCACGCACCCTCGAGGCAGAAGAAAGTCAAAATGAAAAGTGGAGAACGTGAATAGGGGGCAGGGTAGAGACTCCCTGACCCCCTAGGTATTCTCAGGGGGTTCCCTGAAGGACCCCGAAGGCCCCCAAAAAAAATATATATTTTTTTTTTAAATCGCGAGGTTCGCGCACGTTGCACGCACCCTCGAGGCAGAAGTGACTCAAAAACAAAAGTGGAGAACATGAAAAGGGGGCAGGGTAGAGACTTACAGACCCCCTAGGCGTTCTCAGGTGTTCTCTAAAGGACCCCTAAGGGCAAACAAAACATTAAAAAAAATTAATTGACAAATTTGACTGTTTATATTTTGATTGAACATGTAGACTATACTATTCAACTTTATACAAATAATAAAAACTAGCTATGCCGTTGTATATCATCGGATACAGTCAATGTATTACAATATACAAAGGCAGTTTGTTGAAAAATAAATATATAAAAAATATAAAAATTGATACAGAAATTAGCATTTTAAAAACCTTTGAAATTCACTTATAAAAACATAGTTTTCACACACGTTATAGTTAGGAATTAGCATTGAAAAAACCTTACAAATTCACTGAAAAAAACATAGGTTTCAGGCCTGATATAGTTAGGAATTAGCATTTAAAAAAACCTTTGAAATTCACTGAAAAAACAATAGGTTTCAGGCCTAATATAGTTAGGAAATAGCATTTAAAAACCATTAGAAATTAATTGAAAAAACTGTAGATTTTAGGGGTGTTATAGTTAGCTGGACATTTCACTCATACAAAACCATTGAATTTCCTCCGATATAGTTAGTTGTACTAACTATATCTCGCGCGCCCGCAATCCACTGCTGATGATGTCACATATTACATAATTCATGACATGGTCAGTGACATCACTGATGACATCTCAAAGAAGAAAAGCTGCACAATTCAGGGCACTAATGATGACTCCACTCAAACCATGCATAGAAAAAGAGCCAGTACAGATGTGGAAGAATTCACCCTTAATGGGATGTTTAATCGAGAGGCTTATCATGCATTGAGAAGATACTCGGTTTTCATAGGATTGAATTGTATGTGGGCAGCCTTCACCTCCCACTTACGTGTAGTGTTACTTCTTCAGACAATAGAAGTCAGTTAGTTAACAATGTTATCCAAAGACAACTTTGCGAATCACTGGCATATTGACGAGACCCCACAGTGTGTCACTGGAACCTTATGTAGATCCATATACAAATTAAATACTACAGGAGATAGTGCAGACTGTTGGGGGGTTACACATAAGTCATACCAGAGAAAAAAAATATCTCTCATTCTTTTTCAACACACTGCGATTGGAAATATTTTTTAAGCATTTTTGTGTTTAATGAGATAGCTTATTTCCATTTTTTCAGATTGTGCCCTTGTTGCTAAAGAGACTGTCAGACTTGTCAGCCTTAGCGTGGTCTTAAACATTTCACCTCACCTCCTCCATTTTTCTGCTGAACTTGTTTTTGTTGGCCTTAGGTCTCAGCAAACTTTATCATTGCTAACTGTTGTGTAGTTCCTACAAACCTATATAGGAACTGCACATTTAGAGAGCATAGACTGTGGGATTGGTATCCAGACTGGTTCCAGACACCCCCACCCGGTTGGTTCGCCTATATACCAGCAAGCTCTCAGTGCCACCGTAAACTCCTCTTACCAAAGAGAGAATATTTCTTGGCAACTATCGAACATGACAACTCTGTCCCATCAGGGATTGTGGAAACAGTACAGTACTTTTCGCTCAGTCACTTATGCTCACTTTGTCTCAGAGATACACACAGAATGTTAAGGGTGGGGGCATTTTCAATAAGCATTTATTGAACCAGTGTCATTCTAGTGAAAAATAGGTGATTTGAAACAACCATAAGACAGAAATAGATATAAATGATTATAAGCACCAGCAGAGTAAATAGATGGTAGATTCCTATCATAGTTCTAAAACAATTAATTCAGGCACCTATTTAAATACATGACAATAATAATGCCTACTCCTATGATGCAACATTAACTAGATGTACCTAAGTGTACCTAGCATGTATGTAGGTGTGGAGCGAAGAATCCCTCTACGATAAAGTCAACCCCATTACCTGAAGTGAGAGACTGTGGGACTCCATCTTGTTCTCGAGATGGGCAGCCCGCGAGCTGGAGTGTCTGCATGCAGGAACCTCAACGTCTTGCGTCAGTGTGTCAGCATGGAAGTCCTTTTTCTCCTCTCCCTGTCTCAGCAAAGATATGGTGTTTATATACCTAAAGTGGTACCCTCAGGGAATCTACCTTGGTGTGTCATGTCCGACTTAGGATGGCAGAAGGAATTACCCGTATAAAGTTATTATGGCTGAGATGGTACTCCTGCTGAGATTCCAAAAATCCTTATGCATAATGAATGAGGCTAGTTTTTGGAGAAAACCCCACGTCCTGTAAGCAGTACCATAACTAGGTAAAAAGTCAGTCTCAAGAACCGGTATGTACTGTAATTGCAGAGGAAAAGGTCTGGTTACTACCTGAACCTATATCAGGGTACCTATATGAAACATAACATAACCAGTGCTAAAAAGCTTATGCTCACTCCCAAAACCATGGGCAAATTGGCTTACACCTAATTGGCATATTTAATGTGTTTCTATGTCCTTAGTAAAAGGGGCAGTACATGTGCCCAGGGCCTGTAAATTAAAAAAATTAAATGCTATAAGTGGACCTGCAGCACTGGTTGTGAAACCCACTTAAGTAGCTATTTAAACATGTCCCAAGCCTGCCATGGCAAAGCCTGTGTGCTCAGCTTTAAACATTCATGTTGACCTGACAAAATAACCCATTTGCCAGGTCCAAACATTTTTTTGAATGCATATAAGTCACCCTAAGGTACGCCCTGGAAAAACCCTCTGCTGGGTGCCAATTATTGAAAAAGTAGGACATTTCATTTTAAGTTCTACATCTTATGTTAGTGAACAACTCTTATATTTGTTTTCCACTACTGAGAGGCCTATATCTCATTTAGGATAACATTGGAGTTGCCTTATTACAGTTGTTTGTATGTGTAATTTCCAAGTGGGAAGAGGTCAAAAGTTCATGTTTGGTGTTTTTGGAAGTGGGGTGAAAATAACAATTTAGTCATGTAGTCGGGTTTATTTAACACAATTTTTAAAATGCCACTCTTAGAAAGTTGCAAAAACAACAGTTGATGGACAGAATACAGAACAATATCATACATTCATCCCAGTACAGAGATCTGGTCCTAAATCCATTGTTTTTCTGCTCACCAAGCTGTTCCACTTTGAACCCAGCCATATGCAAATCAGTCTTGACCCTGTGCCTCATGTGTACAGTCCAGCCTGAACTGCCAAGCCAGGTCCTTCCTGGACTGGAAACAAGCATCCAAGGACCGGTTTCGGGGTTTCACCCCTCGTCAGCCAGGATAACATGATTCCAGTGGCATGGAGAGCACGGGACCCACGTCTGGGCATACCCTTCCCACTCAGGGTGACAAATGCAAAAGCAACAGTTGATGAACAGAATGCAGAACAATGTCCTACATTCACCCCAGTACAGAGATCTAGGCCTAAATCCATCTTTTTTTTTTAGCTCACCATGCTGTTCCAGTTTGAACCCAGCCATATGCAAATCAATCCTGACCCTGTGCCTCATGGGTACAGTCCATCCCGAACTGCCAAGCCAGGTCCTCCCTGGACTGGAAACAATCATCCTAGGACTGGTTTCGGGGTTTCACCCATCTTCAGGAAGGATAGCTTGATTCCAGTGGCATGGCGAGCACGGGACCCAAGTCTGGGCATACCCTTCCCACTCGGGGTGACAAATGCAAAAACAACAGTTGATGGACAGAATGAAGAACAATGTCAAACATTTACCCCAGTACAGAGATCTGGGACTAAATCCATAGTTTTTTTTGCTCATTATGCTGTTCCAGTTTGAATCCAGCCATATGCAAATCAGTCTTGACCCTGTGCCCCCTGGGTACAGTCCAGCCCGAACTGCCATGTAAGGCCCTGTGTGAACTGTAAACAAGCATCCTAGGATCGGTATCGGGGTTTTACCCCTCTTCAGCCAGGATAGCTTGATTCCAGTAGCATGGAGAGCACGGGACCCACGTCTGGGCATACCCTTCCCACTCGGGGTGACAAATGCAAAAACAACAGTTGATGGACAGAATGCAGAACAATGTCATACATTCACCCCAATACAGAGATCTGGTCCTAAATCCATCGTTTTTCTGCTCACCTTGCCGTTCCAGTTTGAACCCAGCCATATGCAAATCAGTCTTGACCCTGTGCCTCATGTGTACAGTCCAGCCTGAACTGCCAAGCCAGATCCACCCTGGACTGGAAACAAGCATCCTAGGACCGGTTTCTCGTCCAGGGTGTACCTGTCTTGGCAGTTCGTGCTGGACTGTTCCCACAAGGAACAGGGTCAAGACTGATTTGCATATGGCTGGGTCCTAACTCGCGTGGTGTGGTGAGCAAAAGAAGGATGGATTTAACCCAGATCCTGGTGACTGGGGGTGAATGTTTGCATTGTCCAGCATTCCATCCATCAATTGTTTCTATTACTTTTAGAAAATTGGCATTTTTCTGCCCTTAGTACTTTTGTGCCTATAGCCTGGCCTGGGTCATGTGACTGGATGCATCTGACAGTTAGACATTGTGACATCCTCCCAGACAATTGAACAATAGAAGGATTAGATGCACTTCTGTGGGCCATTTGCTGGCAAGATGGGGGGTAGAGATTAGCACAGCTCCACTTACACCTGAATAGCATATGCTCTGCCTTCGCACAAAGTTCGTAACAATCCTGTATTGTGACTTCATCCAGCTTGGAGTCAAGGCAGGGGAAGAAGAGAATTCCATGCATTTCAAAGCTACTGTCTAGAAGATTCTCCCACCTTACAGAACCAGGACACCAGGGTGTAAAAGAAGGGCCTCAGACATCAACAGCTGAACAGCAGCGCCCCCTCTACAATGGCGGAGGAGGGTCGCCCCACTGCCTGGTCCAAAGCCAGCAAATGAAAAATAAACGATGTTCTAGCATCGTGTTAATTTGCATTAGCTGGGTCTGATCCAGATTGTGTAGGGATGGGTGGGGCGGGGCATGGAAGGGAGAAGTGCTATGTACACTCCCTAAGTGCCCATATGTGACGGCCAGCCAAACACACATGATCACTTAGGTTTCTCCAGCCCGGCTTCTTCGAACAACCAGGCTGGAGAAACAGCACAGACTCCCTGGTCTGAGCGGAGAATCTTTTCAACCCACTCAGGCCAATCACTGTGCTGCTCGCATAGCATTAGAATAGCACAGGTAATGGTTGGGAGTCTGTCCCAGGGGATGTTAGGACCAGTAAGAGGATAGGAGGCGTGATGCAGGAGGCAGCCGTTGGCTTCAGGTAAGTTCTTTTTTTTATATATATTATTACTAACCTTCCCCACCACCCTTTGTTTCTGGTGGCCACCAATGGACATCAACTCATCAGTACAATCCTGGATCTATTGATACCCTACCAGGAAGAAGGTCTGTTGTGCTGCAACAAGGTCTGCCACTCTACTGGACTGCTGTTATAAAAGGAACTGCTGCCTTGCTGTGCTGAACAGCTGCGTGCTGCCCTCTTGCCTGGGGATGAAGAACTGGATCTGCAACTTCACCTTGAACCCAGAAACCCAGAGTGACTCCAAGGACTAGTCTGCTGGCCTCCGATCTGACTCTTGGGGACATAAAAGGTTCCTCTACCAGCTCTTGGACCCAGCTACAGCAGGTTCCTGACCCCCCAAGTGGTACTCCTCAGGTTCCGGACCCTTGGTGTGGCTCACAAGCTCTTGAAATCAAGATTGTGGGCTCTTTGCAACTGCAAAGGAGCAAGTTTGCCCCAAACTGTAACACTCGCACTGAGAATCAGCACGAGCCACCGCCTGCCCATCTCTTTGCACAGCAAGCATTGATTGCCCATGGGGTACTGCCAATGCAAAGCTCCAGGATGCCTGCCCCGCTCTTCAAGACATGCTGTCCAGCTCCAGCGATGCCCTCCTTGCTCCCTGCGGCTTGCTCCAACGCGAATCAGACTCTTGGCACAAAACCAATATGGGACTGTTTCCAAGCTGCACTCCATCGTGGTCGGCCTCAACTTTTAACTTTGACCAAGTGCAGTGAGACAAGATATCCCAGGTTGGCGCTTTATGCTTTTGAGTGCTTTTTTCACTTTATTCTGTAAAAAAATATAATGACTCCAGTTCTACTGGTTGGTTATTTGTCATTTTTATTTTGTTCTATTTATTAAATTAAGCTCTATTTTCCTAACCTGGTGTCGGATACTTTTGTGTAGTGGTGTTACTGTTTTACTGTTTGAAGTTTTGCAGAAATACTGTACACATTGCCTTTAAGTTAAGCCTCACTGCTTTGTGCCAAGCTACTCGGAGTGGAGCACAGGTTAATTTGGGGTTTGCTTGTGCCTCACCCTGAGGAGTATTGTTTTTTTCTGCTTGACCAGGGCTCTCACCCTGATCAGCCAGTAACCAAATTTCTAACAGAGACCTAGGGGCATATTATCAAGGGATTTATCTCCGCTTTTTTGGCTTTAAAAGCCAAGAAAGCGGAGATAAAATTATCTCCCTATCAGCAACAGGGTGCTAACACGCAAATTTGCATGTTAGCACCCTTTTTCTCTATGCTTCCCCTTGCATCTCTAATGAGATGCAAAGGGGGCGTTCCAGAGAAAAATAATAGGAGAAATGTTGTTAAGCGACATTTCTCCTATTATCTAGGATTTCGCTAACCCTGTTAGTGATAAAAAAAGCAGCGCTAACCGCGGTTAGCACTGCTTTTTTTACACCTGGTATTTTCCTGACTTAGCCATGATATCCTATGGAAGGTGGATATCACGGCTAAGTTTGTGAGCCCCTATCATCAAGCTAACGCCTAACTTCGAGAGATTATCGTTGGTTTTCCAGCGATAATCTCTCATTTGGCAGTTAGCGCAAGGATTTTTATAACTTCTGAGATAAACCTTGCTAATAGCAAGTTATCTCTGCGATAATTTCCGGCGATGCTTAGCATTAAAAAATTCGTTGCTAAGCATCGTTAGCGATAAATATCGCTAATCGTTGGTAATATGCCCCCTAGTGACTTCTCAAATGTCTCTTTATTTCACCTTCTCTTTCTACAGATTATTTTATTTACATTTTCAGCCGAGGTATGAACTAACCAGGCAGAATGAAAGGGACCTCAATATGAAGGACATCCTTAAAGTTTTGAAACAACTGTGGTATTGGTATTTTTTCCCTGCAAATAGCTCCTGCATGCATTGCGAGAACTTGTGTGGTGTGACCCGTGCAGCCCTCCTGGTGCTGAGCTCCGAACAGGGGAGATAGTGTGCTGTGTTTCCTTGTGTGTCCAGCTATTTTCAGCAACAATAAAAATGTGAAGATAGCTCTGGGGATTGCTGTTCCCGGAGTTCTGTCTAATGGCAGTTAGGCTCACCATAAAGTAGTGCAGAGGGATAATAAGCCTGCTGCCAAGAACATGCACCATGCAGACTCTTGAACTGTATTTTATGTGAATAGCTCAGTTGTTTACTGTTTTTCACAGAGATCGTTTTGCTACTTACAGTGAATAAATTACAATCCTAGTATATCGTAGTGACTTATCAACTGTCATGAAAGAGTTGCATGCAAACTGCATGGCATAAGTTAGAAATTTCAGGTTTTTACCTCAGTCTTATATTATCCTAATGTTTCTAAAAAAGAGATCAATTGCGTAGAAATACATTGTTATTATTAAAGCCAACTCCAACCACTGTGGTAGATTTTATACTCTTGGGGCCAGATGTACGACACATTTTACGCTTGCAAATGGGAGGTTGGCCTGTTCGCGAGCGCAAAAAAGGGTCATGGATTGTATGAACTCTAATTTGCATGACACTGACTCACAAAATAGAGTTTGCGACTCTCGCTATTAGGAAGGAGCGCCCCTTCCTAATAGCGAGACTCAATGCCATTTACTATTGTTTATGACTGCATTTGTGGCAGCAAAACACTTGCAGTTTACCACCTACTTCAAGTATGGGACCCCTTCCCCTTTGTGCATGGGTACGTAAAAAGTTTTTAAGAGCAGGCAGTGGATGGGACACTGCCTGCCATTAAAAACTGAAACTGAAACATTTCATTTTTCTTTTTAAATTCATTCTGCTATCCTTTAAAGAAAATGGGCTGCATTAAAAACAAGCATTGGAAATGCAATAGGTCTTGCATTAGAAAAGTTGGAGTTATTGGTCTTGTAAATGACATATTTTATTTATTTGTTGGTTTTTAAAATTGCTAAATTGATGGCTTTGTCATTTACAATGCCAATAGTTATAACTTTCGCGAATGTGACACCTATAGCATTTGGAATGCAACATGTTTTGTATTTACGTGACTTAGATGGCAGCTCTGGTCGTTAGGCCACATCTCTAGAGAGCAGGAGAGTGCAGCAGGGGAGAGAAGCACGGCAATGCAATAGGTCTCGCATTAGGAAAGTTTGAGCTATTGGTATTGTAAAGGACACATTTTTTATTTATGTGCTTGTTTTGAAAATAGCGAAATTAATAGCTTTGTTATTTACAAGGCCAATAGTTTTATCTTTCGCAAATGTGACACCTATTGTAACACAATATGTGTTGTGAGGGTGAGTGAGGGTGAGGGTGAGGGTGAGGGGTTGAGGGTGAGTGAGGGTGAGGGTGAGGGGTTGAGGGTGAGTGAGGGTGAGGGTGAGGGTGAGTGAGGGTGAGGGGTTGAGGGTGAGTGAGGGTGAGTGAGGGTGAGGGTGAGTGAGGGTGAGGGTGAGGGGTTGAGGGTGAGTGAGGGTGAGGGGTTGAGGGTGAGTGAGGGTGAGGGTGAGTGAGGGTGAGGGTGAGTGAGGGTGAGTGAGGGTGAGGGTGAGTGAGGGTGAGGGTGAGGGGTTGAGGGTGAGTGAGGGTGAGGGTGAGTGAGGGTGAGGGTGAGTGAAGGTGAGGGGTTGAGGGTGAGTGAGGGTGAGGGTGAGTGAGGGTGAGGGGTTGAGGGTGAGTGAGGGTGAGTGAGGGTGAGGGTGAGTGAGGGTGAGGGTGAGGGGTTGAGGGTGAGTGAGGGTGAGGGTGAGTGAGGGTGAGGGTGAGGGGTTGAGGGTGAGTGAGGGTGAGGGTGAGGGTGAGGGTGAGTGAGGGTGAGGGGTTGAGGGTGAGTGAGGGTGAGGGTGAGTGAGGGTGAGGGTGAGGGGTTGAGGGTGAGTGAGGGTGAGGGTGAGTGAGGGTGAGGGTGAGTGAGGGTGAGGGTGAGGGGTTGAGGGTGAGTGAGGGTGAGTGAGAGTGAGGGTGAGTGAGGGGTTGAGGGTGAGGGGTTGAGGGTGAGTGAGGGTGAGGGTGAGGGGTTGAGGGTGAGTGAGGGTGAGGGGTTGAGGGTGAGTGAGGGTGAGGGTGAGTGAGGGTGAGGGGTTGAGGGTGAGTGAGGGTGAGGGTGAGTGAGGGTGAGTGAGGGTGGGTGAGGGTGGGTGAGGGTGAGGGTGAGTGAGGGTGAGGGTGAGTGAGGGTGAGTGAGGGTGAGGGTGAGGGGTTGAGGGTGAGTGAGGGTGAGGGGTTGAGGGTGAGTGAGGGTGAGGGTGAGTGAGGGTGAGGGTGAGTGAGGGTGAGGGGTTGAGGGTGAGTGAGGGTGAGGGGTTGAGGGTGAGTGAGGGTGAGGGTGAGTGAGGGTGAGGGGTTGAGGGTGAGGGGTTGAGGGTGAGTGAGGGTGAGTGAGGGTGAGGGGTTGAGGGTGAGTGAGGGTTAGGGGTTGAGGGTGAGTGAGGGTGAGGGTGAGTGAGGGTGAGGGGTTGAGGGTGAGTGAGGGTGAGGGTGAGGGTGAGTGAGGGTGAGGGGTTGAGGGTGAGTGAGGGTGAGTGAGGGTGAGTGAGGGTGAGGGGTTGAGGGTGAGTGAGGGTGAGTGAGAGTGAGGGGGTGAGGGTGAGGGGTTGAGGGTGAGTGAGGGTGAGGGGTTGAGGGTGAGTGAGGGGTGAGGGGTGAGGGTGAGTGAGGGTGAGGGTGAGGGTGGGTGAGGGTGAGGGTGGGTGAGGTGAGTGAGGGTGAGGGGTGAGGGTGAGGGGTGAGGTGAGGGGTTGAGGGTGAGTGAGGGTGAGGGTGAGGGTGAGTGAGGGTGAGGGAGGTGAGTGAGGGTGAGGGTGGGGTGAGGGTGAGTGAGTGAGGGTGAGTGAGGGTGAGTGAGGGTGAGGGTGAGTGAGAGAGGGTGAGTGGTGAGTGAGGTGAGGGTGAGTGGGGTGCGGGGTGAGTGAGGGTGGGAGTGAGGGTGAGGGTGAGTGGAGGGTGAGGGTGAGTGAGGGTGAGTGAGGGTGAGGGTGAGGGGTTGAGGGTGAGTGAGGGTGAGGGTTGAGGGTGAGTGAGGGTGAGGGGTTGAGGGTGAGTGAGGGTGAGGGTGAGGGTGAGGTGAGGGTGAGGGGTTGAGGGTGAGTGAGGGTGAGGGTGAGGGTGAGGGTGGAGTGAGGGTGAGGGTTGAGGGTGAGTGAGGTGGAGGGTGAGTGAGGGTGAGGGTGAGTGAGGGTGAGGGGTTGAGGGTGAGTGAGGGTGAGTGAGAGTGAGGGTGAGTGAGGGGTGAGGGTGAGGTGGTGAGGGTGAGTGAGGGTGAGGGTGAGGGGTTGAGGGTGAGTGAGGGTGAGGGGTTGAGGGTGAGTGAGGGTGAGGGGTGAGGGTGAGGTGAGGGTGAGTGAGGGTTGAGGGTGAGTGAGGGTGAGGGTTGAGGGGTGAGGGTGAGTGAGGGTGAGGGGTTGAGGGTGAGTGAGGGTGAGGGTGAGTGAGGGTGAGGGTGAGGGTGAGGGTGAGGTGAGGGTGAGGGTGAGTGAGGGTGAGTGAGGGGTGAGGGTGAGTGAGGGTGAGGGTTGTGGGTGAGTGAGGGTGAGGGTGAGTGAGGGTGAGGGTGAGAGGGTGAGGGGTTGAGGGTGGGTGAGGGTGAGGGTGAGTGAGGGTGAGGGGCTGAGGGTGAGGGGTTGAGGGTGAGGGGTTGAGGGTGAGTGAGGGTGAGTGAGGGTGATGAGGGTGAGTGAGGGTGAGGCTGAGGGGTTGAGGGTGAGTGAGGGTGAGGGGTTGAGAGTGAGGGTGAGTGAGGGTGAGGGGTTGAGGGTGAGTGAGGGTGAGGGGTTGAGGGTGAGTGAGGTGTGAGGGTGAGGGTGAGTGAGGGTGAGGGGTGAGGGTGAGTGAGGGTGAGGTGAGGTGAGGGTGAGGGTGAGGGGTTGAAGGTGAGTGAGGGTGAGTGAGGGTGAGTGAGGGGTTGAGGGTGAGGGGTTGAGGGTGAGTGAGGGTGAGGGTGAGGGGGTTGAGGGTGAGTGAGGGTGAGGGGTTGAGGGTGAGTGAGGGTGAGGGGTGAGGGTGGGTGAGGGTGAGTGAGGGGTTGAGGGTGAGTGAGGGTGAGGGGTTGAGGGTGAGAGGGTGAGGGTGAGTGAGGGTGAGGGTGAGTGGGGTGAGGGTGAGTGAGGGTGAGGGTGAGTGAGGGTGAGTGAGGGTGAGTGAGGGTGAGGGTGAGTGAGGGTGAGTGAGGGGGTTGAGGGTGAGGGGTTGAGGGTGAGTGAGGGTGAGGGTGAGGGGTTGAGGGTGAGTGAGGGTGAGGGGTTGAGGGTGAGTGAGGATGAGGGGGTTGAGGGGTGAGTGAGGGTGAGGGTGAGTGAGGGTGAGGGTGAGGGGGTTGAGGGTGAGTGAGGGTGAGGGTGGAGAGTGGAGGGTGAGGGGTTGAGGGGGGTGAGGGTGAGGGTGAGTGAGGGTGAGGGTGAGTGAGGGTGAGGGTGAGGGGTTGAGGGTGAGTGAGCGTTGGGTTGAGTGAGGGGTTGAGGGTGAGGGGTGTTGAGGGTGAGTGAGGGTGAGGGTGAGGGGTTGAGGGTGAGTGAGGGTGAGGGTGAGGGGTTGAGGGTGAGTGAGGGTGAGGGTGAGGGGTTGAGGGTGAGTGAGGGTGTGCTGAGGGGTGAGGGTGAGTGAGGGGGAGGGGGAGTGAGGGTGAGGGTGAGTGAGGGTGAGGGTGAGTGAGGGTGAGGGTGAGTGAGGGTGAGGGTGAGTGAGGGTGAGTGAGGGTGAGGGTGAGTGAGGGTGGAGTGGAGGGTGAGGGTGAGGGTGAGTGAGGGTGAGTGAGGGTGAGGGTGAGGGTGAGTGAGGGTGAGTGTGAGGGGTTGAGGGTGAGTAAGGGTGAGGGGTTGAGGGTGAGTGAGGGTGAGGGGTTGAGGGTGAGTGAGGGTGAGAGTGAGTGAGGGTGAGGGTGAGGGGTTGAGGGTGAGTGAGGGTGAGGATCTGAGGGTGAGGGTGGGTGAGGGTGAGGGGTTGAGGGTGAGTGAGAGTGAGGGTGAGTGAGGGGTTGAGGGTGAGGGGTTGAGGGTGAGTGAGGGTGAGGGTGAGGGGTTTAGGGTGACTGAGGGTGAGGGGTTGAGGGGGTTGAGGGTGAGGGGTTGAGGGTGAGTGAGGGTGAGGGGTTGAGGGTGAGTGAGGGTGAGGGTGAGGGTGAGTGAGGGTGAGGGGTTGAGGGTGAGTGAGGGTGAGGGTGAGTGAGGGTGAGGGTGGGTGAGGGTGAGGGGTTGAGGGTGAGTGAGGGTGAGGGTGAGGGGTTGAGGGTGAGTGAGGGTGAGGGGTTGAGGGTGAGTGAGGGTGAGGGGTTGAGGGTGAGTGAGGGTGAGGGTGAGGGGTTGAGGGTGAGTGAGGGGTTGAGGGTGAGTGAGGGTGAGGGTGAGTGAGGGTGAGGGTGAGTGAGGGTGAGGGTGAGTGAGGGTGAGGGTGAGTGAGGGTGAGTGAGGGTGAGGGTGAGTGAGGGTGAGTGAGGGTGAGGGTGAGTGAGGGTGAGTGAGGGTGAGGGTGAGGGTGAGTGAGGGTGAGGGTGAGGGGTTGAGGGTGAGTGAGGGTGAGGGGTTGAGGGTGGGTGAGGGTGAGGGTGAGTGAGGGTGAGGGGTGAGGGTGAGTGAGGGTGAGGGTGAGTGAGGGTGAGGGTGGGTGAGGGTGAGGGGTTGAGGGTGAGTGAGGGTGAGTGAGAGTGAGGGTGAGTGAGGGGTTGAGGGTGAGGGGTTGAGGGTGAGTGAGGGTGAGGGTGAGGAGTTGAGGGTGAGTGAGGGTGAGGGGTTGAGGGGGTTGAGGGTGAGGGGTTGAGGGTGAGTGAGGGTGAGGGGTTGAGGGTGAGTGAGGGTGAGGGGTTGAGGGTGAGTGAGGGTGAGGGTGAGTGAGGGTGAGGGTGGGCGAGGGTGAGGGGTTGAGGGTGAGTGAGGGTGAGTGAGAGTAAGGGTGAGTGAGGGGTTGAGGGTGAGGGGTTGAGGGTGAGTGAGGGTGAGGGTGAGGGGTTGAGGGTGAGTGAGGGTGAGGGGTTGAGGGTGAGTGAGGGTGAGGGTGAGTGAGGGTGAGGGTGAGTGAGGGTGAGGGGTTGAGGGTGAGTGAGGGTGAGGGTGAAGGTGAGTGAGGGTGAGGGTGAGGGTGAGTGAGGGTGAGGGTGAGTGAGGGTGAGGGTGAGTGAGGGTGAGGGTGGGTGAGGGTGAGTGAGGGTGAGGGTGAGTGAGGGTGAGGGTGAGTGAGGGTGAGTGAGGGTGAGGGGTTGAGGGTGAGTGAGGGTGAGGGTGAGTGAGGGTGAGGGTGAGTGAGGGTGAGGGGTTGAGGGTGAGTGAGGGTGAGGGGTTGAGGGTGAGTGAGGGTGAGGGTGAGTGAGGGTGAGGGGTTGAGGGTGAGTGAGGGTGAGTGAGGGTGAGGGTGAGGGGTTGAGGGTGAGTGAGGGTGAGGGGTTGAGGGTGGGTGAGGGTGAGGGTGAGGGTTCATGCTTTTCACTTTCTTCAAAGGTTGTCCGTGCATCAAGGGTAGTTGACTGAACTATAAGTGGAGAAGTGTGGCTCAATGGTTAGAGCGGCAGACCCTGATGCAGAGGTCTGGCCCGGGACCAGGGTTCAATTCCTGCCTTGTCTGGTCTTGGCGGATCTTGGGCTCGTAATTCCTCGGACCTGATTTCTCGCCTCGGTGCCTACTCTAAGCATGGGTCCCACACGGCAACTTTGGGCAATAGCTTGCTTAGTCTCCACAACGGCCCCCTACAGCGCTAGGGATGCCTGGTTGCACCCTGGGGATGCCCAGGAGTGGACATTTCACGGGGAAAAACCAGGAAGGGTTCCCTAGCGGTATGAGTACAGCGCCAGGACACTCAGGAGTATCAGTGCGCTTTACAAGTACGGCTACATTTACATTTACATTTACATAAGTATAATAATTGTACGTACTCTTTGGTGGCATTGAGCTCACACCCTCGAATGGTCTTCGGTAGTATTGTTTCCTGTAGAATTCCATTTCCTGCTTATAAAGCGCATGTCTCGGTCAGTATCAGCAAAGTGGTATGTGCATGTGAAAGTCGGAGAGTTGGAGGCGGTTAAGGAAATGCAGAACATTCTGCAAAAGTAATGGGAAACCATTTTTGTCTTGAAACTGTTTTTAACCGACAGTCTTTTATTCCTAATCATAGATGAGTGGGAGTAATACAGGGACTGGAGCAGCAGCGCCTCAGTTTGGATTGGTGTGGCAGGCAGGAGAAAGTCAGGAGAGGGAGGAGAGGGAGGAGGGGGAACTGCTTGCGAAATGAAATTAAAAGCGGCCGGCCGGGAAATGCTCTCGGTAGCATTCGTTTGAAGTGTGAAGCAGGGGGCGGGAGCAGCCTTTGATGTGCGGATAATTAGGGGAGGAGCAGCCAGGAGATCCAAGCTGGGAACAGATGGCTGGCGATTTGATGCTGTGCACGCGCATTTTAGGTCAATGCGCTTGCGCATTGACCTAAAAGCCATGGGCACAGCACCAAATCGCCGCAGTTAGGTAAGCTTTGTTTAAAGCCCTATAGTCTCGCTTCTCTCAATGCGCATGCGCATTGATAGGTCACGAGACCTAAAAACTGCTATATGTAAAAAGCAGTCCCAGACATGGCAGTCTGCTGACCCCAGCAGGTCACCATCCCTGGGAGTGCTAGCCATTCCCAATGGGGTCACAAATAGCGCTTGCCTCATGAATATTAATGAGGCATTCAATTTGTGCCCCCATTGGGAATCGCTAACAGTGTTTTAGACACTGTTGTACATTCATTTTTATGAGTCGCAAATTGCGAGTCGCAATTCCATGCAATTTGAGACTCGCAAAATGGAATGGTCGTACTTCTGGCCCTGAATGTGTGCTTCTCCACACTAAAAAATCTTAAAATATACTGCCCACTAGTAAAGATGATATTTGATTTTATCACCTTGTAATCCTCATTGTGTAATATAACATTTTCTATAGACTGATTTACACACATATGATTCATTGTCTCTGTAAAATGTATGTATGATGCAAGATGCTCTGATACCCTATACTGGTAAGAGAAGTACTATAAGACAAATACAACGCATGTGAGAGAGGGGCAATAGAGAAGAGGAGCACTGTGGGGGGTGGTAGTGAGGGAATCCATGCATGTGGAGTCATTGGGGTTGCACCAAAAAAGATTGTTGGTCCGAGCACAACTAGCCCTAAAGCCGGCCCTGATTACAGAAGCTGCTTTGAGGGTAAAAGAGTAGGCAACTGATCAGGCATACCATTGAAGTATAACAGAACTGCTGTCCTGTATGTAAGTCCTGAATATAGCTTTCCAAAGAAGGGATCTATCTTCAGGAATAACATAACAAGTGCAGGGCATTTAAAATGCTTCGATCTGCAGCCTACACCATTTCGATGTCAGTTTCAACACAAGGACTCCGAGCATGAATGATCTTTTGAGCCCACCCATGACTTAATGTAACCTTTGATGTCAGCACCAGTAAAAGCGTGCGACCATTGGCAGAGATAGCATTGGCTGCCCCACTTGTAATATCTCCTTCCACAGTGCTCTCAATAAGGCACATTAACTCAAAATGGGGCTGTTCCATTTTGGCAGATTACCACCGCCCTCTCAAGGACCTCCTTAGTTTTCCAGTATCAGTTAAATACATTTTTTATGCCTTCATTTTGGAGTTTGATTGGAGTTGGTAGCACTGTTTAGTTCAGTCCATTTGTTTGGGCTAGGACAGTACTAATCAATGCTTCAATAAGCCCTTTGCCCTTCACAGAGTAGTAACTTACCAATTAGCAGAGCATCATATAGCCTTGCAAAGTTACCCTGAGTGCAGAGCTTCAGGTTTGTCATTAAGAAAACGTTTGTATTAGGTACATTTTCAACAAAGAATAACAACAAATGCATTAAAATTCCTCTTCATGTGTTCAGTCACTGTGCACATGCTGGCAGAATGCAAAGAGTTACTGTCAAATAAACACCAGAGATAAAGGTTGCTGAGTGGAACCCAATGACCTGGTATTGTAGCAAAGTAGTACATAGAGATGGAGACCAGTTCTCCATAAGGGCTACCATCATGTGTAAGAGAGTTAAAATTGGACATTGATTTCTCATCCACTCCTGGTACAGCAAATAGTTTATCTTCAGGTATCTGGAGCTTTCCCTTCTAATATGAATTTGTAAGAAGGACATGGTAGGTTTAATCCCTTGCCCTGGCTCATAAATCAGATCTTGCTCCAACACGGAGATACTGTAGCATTTCAGAATAAGAGCGTGTGAGTGCTATTATTGGGAGGAGTGTAGGTAAGAGAGGGAATGCATGACACTGAGTGGATGTCTATTTTGATCTGCTTTCTTGGTCATTGTGCTGTCTGCCCACACATTTTGCCAAGTTCCTTCCGTGAGATGGCCTTTGCTGGCCCTGTTTCTATCAATGAATGCACAGAACTTGAAACATATCCAATTTTGTGTATATTTTACATGGAGGGCGCACTGGTATCTGGACCAGATAATCCATGTGGGAGTCACTATATTTCAGTACATATTTATGGTTACAATTTGACGCATCTCTGGATGGTTCATCTTGAAAGGTATTACCAGAAGGCAGCCCTTAACTTGATGGCCATAGATTGAAAATGAAAAAGAATCAAAAGGGAGTGGGTAAATGCTACTACACAAAAAAAACTTCTACAAAAAATCTAAGGGGAGTGGGTTACGTCAAAGAAACCTTATCCAACTTATCCAGTAAGAATTTTTAAGAGACCCTCACACACAGTGGTACTTTGGGGGCATGCTTCATCACTGGGGTGACACTCAGCCACCTAATGTGGCTGAGTTGGCTCAACCTCCTCATGGTGTGAGCACTTCTAAAATGGATTTCGAGTGGGATCTGTGAAATGTGCATTAATATTACCTTCAATGCCCCTAACCTGATTTTATTATGTAACTGGGAAATGGGGTGTGGTTAAAAATGCAGACACTATCCTGTGTTATGTAATCAAAATGTGAGTGTAAGGGTGCACAGTGAACCTCATATTTCATGTAAACCACTGACGTACACCATTCCTGGGTCTACTGGCCTGGTACCTCTATGATGAAGGTGGCTGAAACATGTGGCCTACACTTTCACAGTTGATGTCAGGGATCATAGTTTCACCAAGTACATCTCTTTCTTCTATAACCTTAGCCCAATTCCAGGTTGCATAATAAAACCAGGGTATACACATTTCACAGAAACCACTAATAATCCAGATGAGAAGTGCCACTAGTAATCCAGTTTAGAAGTGATCTTGCTGTGAGGAGGTTTAGCCTACCTAATGTGGCTGGGAGAATACCCAATAATGAAGCATGGCACCAAAGTACCACCATGGGTGAGGGTCTTTTAAAGAACCTTAAGGGATTCCAAGGTTTGTTAGGTTTCTTTAAGGCAGCCCACTTCCCATATATTTTTTATTTGTATCTTTTTTGTGAAGTAACATTACCCACTCCTGTTGTATACTGTTTTAGGGCCCTAGTGTAATTTTCCCGATTCATGCCCTTATATAGGTGTAATCCACATTATCCTTATATAGGCATAGAAATCATAACCATATTTAGACATAACCCATCCAGTCCAAATTCGGCATGGCTACTTCCACTAGTTCCAAAAAGCCACAACAATTTCTTGGAAATCTCAGCTCCAGCAGTCAGGGACATCCCCTTTCTCGAATATTGATTTGTCCTAGAAATCATGGCGTTTTTAAAGAACTACCATTTCCTTGGGGTTCTTTGGTGACGTTATTATGTCCGACTTTACGTCAAACCAGGCACCTTCCTGGCATAACTATGCCCACACTTGCCCTAGCAAACACACGGTGGTTTGAGGCACTGACAGAGAGGCTGCCTTTCTCTCGCTGAGAATCCAGCTCCAGTGTTTCCAAGCTCCCCTTGCGGGGCGTTGGGAAATCGAGTCCCGAGACAGAGTTACCAGACCTCCTTCATTCTAAACCGAGGTGCGGAGCTGATTAGACCCTAAGAGAAATCTTGGATAGATTCTTGGCAAAGAAACTAAACACATACTTACTTCTTCCCTCATACTAAGACTTAGGTTAGGTACATTGGGGTAGGCGTATTATAGAAGCACCAGTTGAGTACTTTTAGTCTTTGTGATTTATGTATGTATTTTATGGCCTAGAAACCATACCATACTTTTACAGTATTATTTTATAATACTCTTCTTGCTGTACGCATTATACTTTACAGCCAGTATTACGATTGTAGTAGTTCATTTCTTTTGCATGAGAAAGAAGACTGTTCAATAAATACTTTTATTGAAAACACCAGTCTCTCTATTTCTCTGCACCTCTAATGACACGAAGCATGCACGATTGACTGAGTAAAATATCTATCTATTGTTTCCACGACTCTGAAGATCAGTTTTATCTTGGGGAACCAAAGTTGTCATGTTCATGCGGTTGTCAGAAACGAATCCCTTCTTGTGTATTCGAGAAAGTTTCTAGTGACCTCTGAGCTAGCTGGTACTCCCAATTAAGTCTAATATATTCGATAGAGACCTAGTCGACCTAAGTCCTATGTCAAATCTATAGGATATATTATTCCAATGCGCAGAGCCTTTTGGGAATATAGAAACTACACTACATCGCGCCCAATGTTTGGTAAGGCACTAATTTAACGCTAGATACTAGAGTAACTCAGTCGTGCTTTTCTCAGAGACCCCTTTTTTCCCGTAAAATACTCCAATAGACATTTGGAGTGGGTAAAAGGATAAAATATCTGCCATTACTGAGTAGGACAAAAATCCTATGTATTAGTTTTTGGTTTGTGACTTTGTTCAACGTTGAAGGATACAGTGTTCCAAAATATTGTGCACCTTATCTTTGTTTCCTTGAAACTTGCTCTGCAAACTTTCAGTCAACAAAATGAGTCACGGCGAGAACCGTGGAGCTGCAAGAACCGCAGCCCAACCGGGTTTAGACGTTACAGGTTTCCAACAAAATGACCCGGATGCTATAATCATCCCGGAAAATGTAAGGAAAACCATCACTATAAAGCTTATAACAAATGGCTTATCATCAAGAGGTGGTAAGGTAATTTTTTGTCATAGAGGCACATGAATATCGGCAGACAGAGGTATTCTATTCATGGATTGTCTTCCCTGAAGCAAATCTAGTAACACATGTGTTCCACTTCTACAAAGTAGAGGAACCTCCAACGGAATACTTTCCTTTGGAGGACATTGAAATTCCATTAACATACCAAGAGCATGCGCTCTGGTTTAAAGGTGCCCTACAACATCAAAATCACATTCCCAGGCTCGGTCCACTAGGTAGACCAGGAGCAACATGGCCGGTACTAGCCAGCTATTCATCACATCCTGCCATTGAAGAAATGTCAGGTCCAGAACTATTAGTTCAACTAAAACAACTAATAAAAATACATAGACAATTGGTTCAATATGTCATTCGGACTCTAACAGTCCAACTGGATATCAGGATTCCACAGCAAACCCCTCATCAGAGAAACACAAATAAAATCACACCACAGACTATACAATCAGTCATTGGCAAATTGCCCGCAAAAAGGGAACAAATTCCATTCTGGTTAGCTAAAAAAAAATACTCAAATAGAGACAGTATTTCCAGATAGTACACCTCATGAGAAACACAGAATTTTAACAATCTGTTTACCAATGAGAATCGCACCAGACCTGGAGGACTAAGACACTTGGGGTACAGTCTTTGCCGCAATCTACACAAAAACACATGGTGTTCCGTCTATGGCGGTAATACCAGACGTCCTGAAACAGATTCACAATGAATACGGGGCAGAACCTGCTTTAAATCTGGGTATGAAATTACTTAAAGATTTCAAACAGGTCTCAGCTATAATATTAGCTAATATTAAAGGTAAAGCAGCATCCGTGGCGATCTGCCAAATTTTTTAAAAACTTGACGTAACTGAGCAACCATATAAACTGGCCAGAACAATAGAAAAATCCTATGAAGAACTAGGTCGAGATAGTTTGGGTGGGAAACTAGTAAAGCCCCAACTAACATAAAATCCTGAAAAGGTTTTTATTAAAAACACTCTCACTACTCCTAAAAAGAAGTGGGAAAATATTAGACAGACACTTCCTAAAGAGAAGCGTTCTCGATCCAGAGGTAGGTCTCCTGAACAGGAGCCCTCTGAAAAGAGGTATAACCTCAGGAATAGGGATAATTTGAGAAAACCTGATAGATATCAAGATACTGATACTCGTTCCTCTCGTACCTTTCAGACTTCCTCACAGAAATCGGAAAGAAGAGGACAGTCAGAGCACAAGGAAGAACGCGTGAAGTCCAAAGACGATCAACACGTTCCAAAAAATAAGAAAACCCAATTCACCAAGAAGAAGGTAGCAAGTCTAAAAATCAGACATGCCGAAGATCTTGAGGACACAACTCAAGAACAGGGAGTGGGCGCAGACAATGCTGGACAGCGCAGCAGAAGTTACCATAGCTCGCGAGATCCTGAAGGATCATCTGGAGCCAGTGGACTTGAATGAGTACATTCAAGTTGAAACTGCCGATACCAGGGTAGTGTACCCCATAAGTTGTATGAAGTAACACTCCGGATGGAGGGGGACATAACTAGGAAAATAAGAGCACTCTTTTGGGAGAAGCTCTCTAAGGGTTATGATATTCTTCTAGCTGAAAAAGACTGGTCACCAAAACTTGTCAGGGAGTGCCCACATGGCAAAGACATCATTATGCCAGCCTTCTCCAATCATATTCCGATTCATAAAAAATACACCTATGCCAGAAAATGGGCAGTAGCCCAGTCTCCAGCATTATATAAAAGTCATGTAGGATGGGATGAGGATTTTCCTCACCATAAAATCCAGTTACAAAATCAGTCAACTGCTCAGAGGCAGTATCCAGTTAAGCAAGAAGCTACAAAACAGGTCAGGGAGATCTTAGATCAAGTTAAATACCAAGGGGTGATTGAAACATGCACCTCATCAATGAATAATCCTTTGTTTCCTGTCTCCAAACCAGACAATACATATCGTCTAGTTTTGCATTACAGACATTTAAACTCTTGTTGCAAAACACTTGCAGTACAAAATGCACACAGTGCAGCACTAAAGAATAACATTGTGCGCAAAAAATGTAAAACTACATTAGATATTTCAAACGGTTTCTGCAGTCAAAATATCGCACCTGAAAGCAGGTACTTGACCGCTTTCTCAATTATGGGGACATAGCATCACTTCTGTCGTCTCCCCAGGGATTCAAGAATAGTCCAGGGTTATTTTCAGCCAGAGTAACAGATTTACTACAAACGTATGATGATGAGGCATTATCTTAAGTCGATGACATCTATCTAATAGACGATGACTTGGACAGGCACTTGAACAGAGTGAATACCATAATACTTGGCTTCGCATCTGAAGGGTATAAATTCAACGAATTGCCCACCTCAATGCCCTATTCTTAGGATACGAACTTTCAAGTGAAGGCAAAAGCCTGGCAGCAAACTTTTTAGAGAAATGTGCGCTGCTTCAACCTCCAAAAACGCTGAAAAAGTTACAGTCAATTCTGTGTTTCCTGAATTTCTGAAGAACTTACATTCTAAATTACACAGAAAGGGTGAAACCTCTCTATGAATTAATCAAACCTGATTTCAAAACAACTAATTGGACTAAAAAAACACACAGAAATATTGTGTTCAGTGTAAACAGACATGTTAGCAACATCACATTTACAGACATGCGTAAACATATGCAACCTAGTAATCAGAATAATACCAGGAAGATGTGGATTCACATACTTAACGTTTAATGAAGGTGAAAAAGTACCAATTGCTTACAAATCACACTTGTACACACAAGCTGAAATGAAATGCACTTCCACAGAGAAAATTCTGACAGCGGTTCAAACTGCATTAGCAAAAGAGAGAGCTCTCGCACAGGGTAAACGCATAATGGTCGTTACTCTGTACCTGCCTTAGAGGCAGTGACAAAAGCAAGCATTCCTAATGCAAAGGCTTTACATCCGAGATGGATACAATGGGTTAACTCTCTTGCTGCAACAGACGTTGAATAAGTTTTTAACCCCTACTTGAAAACTCAAGAATTTTTACAATACGAACAAGAATGTCCTCTGCCCACTGAGATTCTGCCTCTAGAACAGTACGAATGTATAATTAATACAGACGGATCAGCACAACCCGCAATTGGGGTAAACGAGCTTATAGTGCGGCGTGCGTGATTGTTAAAGGTAGCTGGCGCGATGGTAAATTCCGACCTATGGTCACAGAAAACACAATCACTCGGAGACTGTACAGCTCAGTGAGCTGAACTACAGGCTTTCAAGATGGCGCTGGAAAGTACCGATCCCGAATTCCCCACACTCATAGTGTGCGATTCGTATTACCTCGTCCAGTCTTATACTGAATACTTGCAGAACTGGGTTCAAAACGGTTTCAACGATGCAAAAGGTGGCACAATTAAGCATAAGTTGCTTTGGGAACAAGTAGTTCAATTACAGAAAGAACTACAAAAGACTCACGTGATCCATACACTGAATCATCAGCGTGATGGCATTCACGTTGCAGGGAATTAATTGGCTGATGAAGCTGCGAAGGCAAACGGCTTCCGTAGCTGCAATCACTCGTTCAAAAACAAAAATAGACAGCGAAATACTGCAGGCTGTCGCAGCTTCCAATAAAGACGGCGGTAAAACGTTAGTGAAAGGCTTTCCACTCAAATACTCAAATATAACTACTGCAAATAAGGTTCCTTTTGCTCGAATCCCTGGAGTGGGGGATAGAGTAATTCCAAACATGGAACACAGATTAGGACTAATCTTAGCAAGACCATGAAGGACTTGCCTCTGCACACGCAGGGGTTTCCGCCACAGTGTCATTATTAAAGCAAAGATACTGGTGGCCGCGCATGAGGAAACAAACCCGAAACAATGTTTTGGAATGTGAAATCTGCCAGAAAATTAAAGTTTCAACGGTGAAACACCCGGCGCAGACGCCCCTTCTCATTTCAGATAAACCATTAGCATGTGTTTACCTGGACCACTGTGGTCCCTTACAAAGGGATGGCAACTATAAATATATCATGGTCGCAGTGGATTCATGCTCAAGATTCATTTGGATGCGGCCTCAGTGCTCGGCTGACGCCCGAACTGTTATAAAAGATTTGCGAGTCTTTATCGGCACATACGCATTCGGCACTCTACACTCTGACCAGGGTCCTGCGTTTAGCTCTCAAGCTTACAAGGAGGCCATGGCCAGCTTAGGCGTTGCATTGCGGTACTCAAGTCCATTCCATCCTGAGGGAAATTCGGTTGTGGAAAGAAAAACCATAGCATAAAGCATTCTATAACAGTTAGGGTATTAGGCTCGTGTGACGAGTGGGTCAAACATCTAATAAGTGTCCAACGTAGTTAAACATTCTGCCAAGAAATTCTCTGGGTGGAATCACTCCATATGAAATCCTTTTTGGTACTAGAATGATTGTCGAAGACCTCCATCGTCATACTTCAGTGGTAGAACAAAAACCCTTTGATATCAAAGACCGTTTGGCTGTTTTGCAGGACTTAAATGAAATAAGAAGAATTCTACACCTTACAGAAGCCAACGACCACTGAAGAAAAACCACCTGTCCCAGCAAGGCCTGTCTGGATACTAAAGATTGGGGATATACAGATAGATTCATGAAGCCAAATTGCGATCGCAATAGCTGCGATATAGCAATTGCGATCCCAATTTGAGTAAAAGGAATTCTTGATAGTGAAAATAGCAAAATAGCGAAATTGCTAAATCAAAATTGCGAGTTCGCAAATAAATTCGCAGAATCCTGGAACAAGCCCATTTGCGATTTTAAAATAGCGAGAATCCATGGATTCTGCGAAATCATTTGCGAACTCGCAAAATATTCGCAATCGCCAGTCAAGAAAAATCGCAGATAGCGAAAAACAAGATAATCGCTATTTGCGACTCGCAATTTAAGGAGAACCCAAACCAGGTGGTAACTTTAGCTAACTACAAACAGGTGCAGGCCTGCCCAAACACACGTAACCGCTTTCGTGCTACCGCGAATTCCCGCTTTGCGCTGGAATTTCAAAAATGGCTTGTTTATGACAAAGCCAGCTCGTCATCTGAGTAGCGCAGGTAACGGCCATGACGAGCTGGCTTTGTCATTAGCGCGGAAGGGGTTAAGGACATGCAGCTGGAGCCTGGACTCTACATGGTGGTCAGGCGGCCTAGGCTACAGCGAGCAGCAAGGAACAGACGTAGCATCCAGGAGCGGATATTCCGTCAGCGGGTCACCATTCTGGGCCAAACCAGGGAGCAAATCTATGCTAAGTACCGCCTAAATGGGCCAATGATCATTAAGCTGATCCATGACCTAGATCCCCTGATGCAGCACCCAACAAGGAGGACCAATGCCGTTCCCACCCATGTGCAGGTATTGTGCAGCCTGCACCTACTGGCCTCCGGAAGCTTCCAGGGGATAGTTGCTGTTGAAGGGGGGATATCCCAGCCCACCATGTCCCGCTGCCTAAGGAGTTTCCTGGATGCAATGCTGACCCGGCTACACCACTACATATCATTCCCCACCACCCAACAGGACTTGAATGACACCAAGCTGAAATTCTACAACATCGCACATTTCCCGCATGTAATTGGATGCATTGACTGTACCCACATCCACATCTGCCCACCAGCACAAATGGAATACATGTACCGCAACCGCAAGTCCTACCACTCCCTCAATATCCAGATGGTGTGCAACGCCAAGAATTACATCACGGACATAGTGGCACAATATCCGGGCAGCACACATGACTCCTTCATCTTCAGGCACAGCGGCATTCACACACGACTGGCCAGGGGAGACTTTGGCGAAGGACAGCTACCAGGTAAGTACACATGCCCCCAAATAGTACACTGTGATCATGTATCTGCGCAGAACAGGCACTCACCCTGTGCTTCTTACCCTCAGGTGACAGCACCTACGGACTACGTGAGTACCTCCTCACCCCATACCTCAACCCTGCCACACCACAGCAACGGCGTTACAATGCTGCACACATACGAACAAGAAATTGCATTGAGAGGACATTTGGCTTATTGAAGAGCCGTTTCCGCATACTGCACAAGACTGGTGGGACCATCAAATACACACCTGAGGTCTGCTGCCGCATCGTGGCCGTGTGTGCAATACTCCACAACATTGCTACCAAGCGCAGGATGCCCGTGGAGATATCTGACAGTGAGTCGGAAGGGGACAACCGCCCGCCTCCACATGTGCGTCATGCACGCGGAGAAAATCCTGCTGAAGGACACAGGCGCCGCAACCACATCACTATTAACTGTTTCTAGTGCACCCATTCCCCTCACAAAACACTACACTCATGCATGACAAATGTAATAATGACATGAGTGTGAATCAAGTCAGACCATTAATCTTTATTGTTCATGCACAATAAATTGGCCTTTACTAATATTGGTGTCTCATGAAGAGAGTATTACTCCATACCTCCCCATGCTGGGGTAGTGGGCTTGAAGGGGTGTACTGCATGGCCTCCCTGAGAGTGTCTGAGTTCTCACTGTCGGTTACGACAAGACGCCCAAGTCGTCTATCTGTGTCCTGAGGGACGGTGTTGGCCTTAGTTGATACTGTTGGCCTGCTGCTGCGGCGACGTACAGGCATCGGTGGCAAGGATGCGGTGCTGTTAGTTGACGCTATCTCGCTCACGTCGTCAGGCCCCTCTGCTTCTCCATGGGCAGTGGACTGGCTGCCGAGCACTGCTGCTGTAAGCAGATCTAGTGACCTGGCCACATCTTGGCAACACTGCACCATCTGGCCCTGCATGGCAAGTGACCTGCGTGCCAGCTGTGATGTTGCATTCCCAACTATATGGTTTGATCTTGTGTAGGCCGATAGGCAGGACAGTAGTTGGCGGTGGCGGTGGTGGCGGCGGGTCATGTCCTGCTGGGCTACCAGCAGCTGGCTGTTCTCTCTGACAGCAGCGGTCATCTGGGCAATATTTTGGCCTGTCGTCTGCAGCTGGGTGTGAATTGCTGCCAGGTGACGCGCCTGTGTACGGTGCACTGCCAGCATGCGGCGTTCAATCGCCTAGCCTGGATCTGGTAGTAGAAGTGCCCTGCCCGTGCCTGCTGAGCCCTGACGCTGCTGGCGCCTCAGTGCGCTGGTGTGTGATCTGGCTCCAGCTGTGCGCCTAGTCTGCCTCCTAGGTGCTGGTGGTGTTTGTTGGGGTGTTGGCTGCACACCTGCGGCTGCAGGGGTGCCCCTGTCCACTCGGGGTGATGGTGGTGGAAGAACTGCTGGTGGCTGTGATGGACCGGGTCGTTGGTTGGACTGGCCCTCACCCTCAGTGTCCTCCTGAGTCTCGGCGATGTGCCAGGCCTCGCTATTTGTGCTGGGTTGCTCTACTGCACCTGTAATGTGAAAGGGTGCATGATTAATGTTATGTATCTTGCACATGCAATGTTGATACATGCATGCAGGCTTGCTTTCCCTGACTGGCTTTAGGATTCACTTTGAATTTACAGCTCTGGGTGTGTTCAGCTAACTGGGGGGATATGATTTCACTACGACTACCACAATGCAATGGGGCATTTCAGGTGGGCATGGGCTGCATTGTTGGGGATGTCATATTGCTAGCTCAGGAGTCATGGGCATTGTTGAGGGATAGGGTCGCAGTCGCATGGCACTTACCTTCAGATTGTTGGCTGGGTCGAGACGAGCCCAGCTGCATGACCCCCACGCAGGCTTCTGGTCCAATGGTGTCCTCTATCAGGTCCTCCAATGGGGTGTTCGGTGTTGCTACAGGTTCCCCTCCACCGGTGGGCAGTCGCTCCCCAAGCCTCTCGGCAAAACGCTCCTTAGACCGACCTCTCAGGTCGTACCAGTGCTTTTTAAAGTCTTCAATTGACCGCTGGGTCACCCCAACCAAATTAACTTTAGCGCGGATGCGCTGCCAGATCCTGCGCTTGTCTGCCTCTGGCACCCTCCGGGAGTCTTTGCCAAAGAGCCGTGCATAGTCCTTGGTGACCCCCTCAATCAGATGCTCCAGTTCAAGTTCTGAAAACTTGAGTTTTCGCTTCCTCTCCTGCCCACTGCTCCCTGCTGCATCCTGAGACATCTTGGTGAATTTTGTCCTGCTGGGGTGCTGCACAGTCTAAGGTTTGGAGCTCCTCAGTATCCTGCTCCCACTCTCTGGCTCTGTGTTCTGTTTGTGGGTGGGGTAAGCCTACTTCCTGGTTGTGATGTCATCAGTGGGCTCGAAATGCGACTTTCCGTTTTTGCGATCTCGCAGTTAGCGAGATCGCTAATTGCGATATCGCTAATTGCGAGGTCGCAATTTCTACTTGGAAAAATGACGAATCTGCGATTAATTAGCGATTGTGGCAAGATCGCTATCGGCAATTGCGATCGATTGCGAATCGCTTTTTTGCATCGCATTTCTACATGAATGCCATTCTGCGATTTTCAAATTGCGAATCGCTATTTTTCGCAATTTGCTAATCGCAGAATGGCACCTTCATGAATCTATCTGATAGTCAGAGAAAAGATCGCGGACAAGAAGGAATTTGGGCCTTCATACAGAAAACCAGTACCTGTGCTAGCAATCCACGGATCAAGAACAGTGTTACTGCCGCACCTTGCTAGAAAAAAGGAGAATTGGTTTGTATCAATTGACCTGGTAAAACCACATCATGTGGCCGATAATAAGTAGTAGGCCCAGTGGACTTCAAAAATGTAGCAGAAGACCAAATCTTGCTACTATTCAAGTGGTTCAAACTGATAGACTCATCACCTTTGAGGAATCTGCAGTGAGAAAAGAAGGACTGTGCAACAAAGCCATGGAACTTGTGCCTCTAGAAACACAAATAACAGTTCGTCAAGGCACTCCTGTCTACAATGATATAGCATCTGACTATACTAATATGACAAGGGACCAAGCAGGTCCAGCGATTTCAAGTAATACGATACAATACCAACAATTGACAGAACTGCCTCTGCCTATTTCATCAACTTTGATACGTTCTCTGAGGATCCCAGTGAGCCTGAAACAACGGCAGCAAACAAAATGTTTAAAGACAAAGTAACAGCACTTTTTCAGCAGCTAGAAAATAATTATCTGGTTTCACCATGGGTTGAATTTTGGATTGTGTTGGTGTACGTTTGCTCCTACTTTGGCTCATTCTTGATTTACGTTTGGGAAAGCTGATAGATGGAAAATGTAGTAAAACGGACAAAGCAAGTAGGAACATCAACTTGCTCCTGAAGCCACACAAATCATCTCATCGTGAACAAAGAGACCTGTCATCAGTGAACATCACAGCCGTTCCTATACCTAGTGGTATAGCATGGGACAGAACTGATTACGAAATGTATGTTCCTGCCGAGCTGCTGAAGATTCCACATCAATCCAAGGTTTCCTTGAGTGATTTTGTTTCACCCAGCACATTTTCTGATGATTGGGACTTTGAGACTGTTAATAATATGATGTCAGATTTAGAGATGCCTGCAAAATTGTCAAACCATGAATATTTAGAAGGTTCATCAGATTATGAACAAATGTATTGTTACGATCATTATGGTCATCATTATTTGCATAAATCTGCAAACGCTAGAAATGTTTATACTTTTAATCAATGGGAACATTGTCCAACGCCACCAAGAGGTAGCTCAAAAACATTCTATAACAAATTTCCATACTTCTCAGGTTTTAATGTCTCAAATCCGGAAACCTTTTACTTTAAAAATGTTAATAAGACAGGAATGAAAAGTATGTTAACCAACACAAAGCAAATGTATTCAGCAGCCTTTTATGCCCAGCTATCCTTATTATGCTTTGACTTTTGGAGTAACACCATAGAAACAAAAACTGTCTCAGGTTCAAAAGACTGCCAAGTACAGGGAATAGAAGCCTTATTCCGAGCCTGTATTATTCCTGAACAAATAATGTTTTTAAATGACACTGTTCAACAAACATCCTGTCTTGGACTAGCCAAGATAAAATATGTAAACAAACTGTCCATACCTGTACCTACAACTGATAGTAAAAACACTTCAGAGGGAGGGGTCGACGTAAAAACTATTTTACTAAAAAACAGAACTGATCTTGATTGGAAAAAATGGTTAATCTGGCTCACAGACACAAATAACTGTCAAGATAGATTCCTGAACAAGACAAAAGGGTTTACAGTAACTAGGCCAGACCCGAGATATGTCCAGAGACAACATCCAGGGATAGTAACAACATACAGTGTAGGAAAACTATGCCTCGAATGGCTACAAAAATCTACACTTACTGAGGTTAAACAACACTTAACTTTACTTAAAGATGGCATTGATTTGAGAGACTTTTTACTAGGGCCTCATAAATCACATCATAAACGTTTCATATACGCCGGTATTTATGCTGCTTATAATGAAGCATGGAAAGTCACGCAAATGAAAACTGCAGAACGAATACGAGAAATTGATCGTATTAATTTAGAGAACGCTCTCTCTGTAGTTGACAATGGGTTAACAACTCTGTCGTCCAGAATTTATTCTTTGGATAGCATTGTATCCTCTGCCATAGACATAATGGAACAGGACTTGCTCATGTTACAACATGGACAATCTCAATTGCGTTCTGTAATGCTGCTAGGCTGGACGTTACAAAATCTTTGTTCAGGCGATGTGCCTTGGCGTCTAATCAACACCACGTCATTGTTTACTGGATGTAACCTTACAGATAAACATATCTCTTTGGCACAAAGGGGAGCAGACTATACGGTGCTGAGCATAGAAAAACTGGAAAGATTACCATTGACTGTTTCTGAGAAACCAGCCATAGAATGGATAATACATGTCACCATTACGCTGCCAGTGACGATTTTTCAGTTTCAGTATTGCTTGAAATACATACCAGCAGGCCTGTATGAAAGGTTGGGTAAAGAATACATTAAGTCAACCTGGGATTTACCATACACACACAAATGTTGGAGAGAGGGAAAATAAGCATTTCTTAGTGGCACACAATGTAACAGCTGCTATAAAGCCAAGGTACATCCTAGTTATTTTAGGTCCAAGAGGAGGGGGATAAAGTAAATACACACTGAAACAACCTCTTGTCGGACCTGTCTGATTTAGTTATTGGTCATAGCTCTACTTATAGTAGTTTAGTACACAGCACAGATACCTGAGAAAAAGAACCAAAGTTGACTATCATTTAGATTGTATTTTATTTATCAAAAACATTATTTCTTTCTTTTTTTCTTTCTTTTTTTTGGATATAAAATATTTTTTCAGATAAACCACAGCATAAGATTATTTACAATATTGTTCAAAGATCAGGAAGAGAGATCACTTTCTATTATTTTTCTATTCATTGGTAATGGACTATCCACAGAAAAAAACCGAAGTGAAATCAAAAACCATTCCCTCATTCAACCTATCTCACCATTCATTCCTCTCAAACACGCAAGCTCTCATACTGTGCAATATATATTTACAAAGGAACACATCTGAGACAATGATCTGTATGTCTTATACTTTCAAAATTACGTCAGTCCATCATCGTTTGATTTTGAAAAGGTCCTTTTCTTGGTATGGATCTTTAGATGGAATTCTCAGATGTGTGTAGCTGCACAGTATGAGAGCTTGCATGTTTGAAAGGAATGAATGGTGAGATAAGTTGAATGAGGGAATGTTTTTTGATTTCATTTTATGGCTTAGAAACCATATTTCAAATATTAAAAGATTCCTAGGCAACAAAATCCTTGAGGATAACAGGTACAACACAATAAATATTCATAACAGAAACTACAGTGTACTAATAATGACTAAGTGTTCACAAATATATTGTTAATTTATTATTGCTTAAAGAAATGTTAAAAACACCCAATAAAAAACAATCTTAGTGTCAAGCATTAAAATAATCAGAACATGTGGCAAAATATTAAACAAATATAATACAAAACAATGTTTGAGAATCACATATACATTCAATAAAAAAACGCAATACAGAAAATGAATACAGCAAAAGTGGGTAAGATGTAGATCTCTACGCGCGTTTCGGCGTATGACACGCCTTCTTCTGGAGAATCACTTGAGAATTCTAAAGTTGATCTGGACAGGCCACGCTAGGTTGCATGACAAAGATATATGTTTCAAAAACAGCAGGCATATGCAGTCCTCGGAATGGTGAAGCCGAAGATTAGTGACAACATCAGATGGCTAAAGACCAGATTTCAATATAGCCTTATAGTCCGCCGTAGAGGGCTATACCGGCTATTAAAGGCCCTCTCCAACGTTAAAGACCCCGAGCCGAAGGCGAGGGCCTTTAACAAGGGAGAGGGACTTTAATAGCGGTATAGCCCATCTATGAAGGGCTATAGGCTATTAGAACATTCTATCACTACAGGACAGAATGTTCTAACAAAAAAAACAGAGCCTTTTGGAAGCGTGAGGGGATTGGAATCCCCTCAGGCTCCCTGAAGCCTTTGTTCACAGCCAGAGCTGTGAACAAAGAAACATTGGAATGTTGGAGCTCCAGGCTTATACCAGCCATTATAAGCCCAGAGCAGTCCATTGTTTTCAACGGAGCTCCCAACATTCCAATGTTCTAATAACTATTCTGATAGCATGAAACAATCGAAGCCAAAGCTTGTGTAGTGGCTAAAAACTGTGAAACAACTTTAGGATGAGGAACTAGTCTGTTTAAAAACAGGTCATCATGGAAATAAGACCTTGAATGCGTGGATGATGACCACAGTGGCTTAGAAACCATACCATGCTTTTACAGTATTATTTTATAATACTCTTCTTGCTGTACGCATTATACTTTACAGCCACTATTACGATTGTAGCAGTTCATTTCTTTTGCATGAGAAAGAAGACTGTTCAATAAATACTTTTATTGAAAACATTTGTTTCTCAATTTCTCTGCACCTCTTATGAAACGAAGCATGCATGATTGACTGAGTAAAATATCTATCTATTGTTTCCATGACTCTGAAGATCAGTTTTATCTTGGGGAAACAAAGTTGTCATGTTTATGCGGTTGTCAGAAACTAATCCCTTCTTGTGTATTCGAGAATGTTTCTAGTGGCACTCACAATTAAGTCTAATATATTCGATGGAGACCTAGTCGACCTAAGTCCTATGTCAAATCTATATGATATATTATTCCAATGCACAGAGCCTAGTGGGAATATAGGAACTACACTACACTCCCTTATGATTCATTTTTGGTTACAATTGGAAGTCTACTGGAGGTATCTTCTATACTTCTATATACCCCTTTTTTATTCTCATAGATTGAAAGTGGCCAACCACAAAATAAACAAAAGGGAATGGTAAAAATATGAGAAACCAACTGTATATCTTTCATAACTTTCCTCTTTCAATAAAGCAATATACTATAACTTTTTAAGAAAATCATAAAACCCACAGAAAACCATAAACTGCCGCATTATTTGAACCAAGTAATTATCAAAAGGCACAAATAAATATCTACATGGTGACCCATCATTGAGGAAATTATAATAACTGAGAGCAAGACCAGTCCTAAATCTAGTCAGAATGTTTGCTCACAAAAAATTGTGCACTTAGTGCAAATAAGACTATATGGCCATGATGGATTTCAAAGCAGCAACCGACCTGACTGTAGGTATCATTAACTCAATAGATTCTTTAAGACTATGTTGTATTTCAAGAGATCTTATTTTGTCTGATTTAAGGATGTTCCCTTGGTAGTATTATATAATTCTGGATATCCTATCACTCAGCAAACATGATTCAGATAATGCAGCCATGGGATCTGATTGAGTGCATCTATCTTCATGCAATCCTGAATGATTTTATGATTCAAGCTTGCCACAGGACCACACTATGTAGAGATCTAACAAGAATTGGGATTGCTCTAGTTTTGTGCTACAAATACATGAGCCCTTGTACCTCTTGACAAATAAAGTACAAAGCACCAAGGGATAGATCCATCAGGCATCTACCAAACTAATTTTCTTTCACCTGCAAGTAGATGGTTTATGTGGGTCCCAAGATCCCAGTGCCATAAGACACTACAGAAATGCACTTACTATTAAATGTGGCCTTCATTTTTTATATGGTGTACAAGCTTAATTCTGAAGTGTGACTCAAAGTTCAAATCGACACCCCGAAATTAGGTACATTTCAGCATTGTGAATTGCAAAGTTGAAACCCATCTATTGGAGTTGTCAAACAGAATGCAATTGAGGAAGCCTATTCCAAAACACCATTCTTATTAGAATTATTTGAGGTTTTAGAGCCCGCAATGAACATGTATGTTTTTGTGAAGTTGGTGGCTATATCTGACTCATTCATAAATGAAGCATAGCCATCAATGAAATTGTTAAACTCATAAATAGTTCTGGACATGATAACAGCATCATATATGTATAACAACACAGATATAGTTTTCTGCCTGACCTGGAGGTATCCTGTTCCTGTTTCAGAAAGCATGTCTACAACTGATTTGTATATAAAGTAAACGGGAGAGTGGCCTGGACACATCCTTGATATACATCTCTCTCGATATTACATTTTTGTGTACATTCTTCCTCCCCAGTCCTTATCTGAGTCTCGCTACCAGTTTGTCATGTAATTGCTACAAAAACTCATTAATGGCATTACTCAATCCCATAATGCTTCAAATATTCTAGAATTGAGTACTTTTGACTCTGTCAAAGACAGAAGGCCTGACATAGTTGGTCCTTCACAGCTAGCACTTATTAACTATTTAGCAAATGTAAATGTAGAACTGTTTCTATAGCACCCAGGCTCTCTCTAAACCCATACTGAATGCAAGCTGAGATCCTACTCTTTGGGCCCAGGTCTGAATTTTGGTCATTAACATTCTGCTCATCACTTTAACAATGGAATGAATGCAAGATATCAGATGGCTGCAGACAGGACATTTTCTGCTGCCTTTTTTAAATATCGGGATATTTCTAGACTGAGCCACGTAGTCACAAAAAGCCTGGGTGGATGATTCAGCATTCAAAACATTAGAGATCAGATGGGCCCATGAATTGATATTACATTTGATTACATCAATTGTGGCTTCATCTGGACATCAGGCTTTGCCCCTTGGACCAGTCTTATCTGCATCAATTACCTAAAACAAGTTAATGTAAGGTTCAAGTAAGAAATAAATGAGGGCGGAGTGATATCATGGAGACTCTCAAACTCTCAGAGAAGTATATGTTGCAGAATGCTTAACCATGTTTTGGCAGGAATTTAGCAGTCTAGCTTGGACTGCATTGAATCTGACCTAAAAGAAGGATGAATTGTCATCTTCTAAAAGGCAGCAATTTGGTTGGAACAGCTACTAATAGATTGTCCCAATCTTTATTTCAGATCACACATTTATGTTGCTCAACTGCTTTTTTATTCCGCTGTATTGGGTATTTTTTCAACTCTAAATGTAACTTATGGATAGCCAGACTACGTGTTTCATGAAACCATTCCAAAGGGTATTATTACAAGTCTAGAGATGCTGGGGCACATTAAGAAATTGCTTCTGAAATTGAGTTATAAGCAGTCATTGTGTCTAATGGATCAGTCTTTTTTCTAAAACTCAGAGAGTTATAATCTTTAGAGAACTTGAACATCAGTTGTGACATCAGAGTGGGATGAATCTGTTCCTATATTAATCTTTTACCTCCATCTATCACAATTGCTTTACGAGGAATAACTATAGGGGGTGATTCAATGACAAGCTTGACACAGTGGTGATCACTTAAGAGGATAGGAACCAAGCTAAACTCAAGGACACCAACCATTTTATGGCTAGATATAAATATGCAGCCAAATGTGCTAGAGCATCCTCTAGTATTAAAACATTAGAAAATAAGGGATGAGATAATGAAAATCACTGTTGGTGTTACACAAATTCCACTTTAAAATCAATTATATAAGAAATAGTCCTTGCTAGCCCATATTTTCTGTACATATGGGTAGGGCAGTGGTAAAATTGTACATATTATATGAAGTATTTTCAGTACAAGCAATCAGTGTCCAGCTTCATAATATTAAACTCTCAAGCAGGAATCATAACATCATACCTTCACAGATTCCTAGAAGTGTGGGTCCATTAAAAGATCCATCAAAAGCTCACTAAGGTTTGAAAATGCCTAGTATTAGGCAAAATGTTTTTTTGTAAAAAAATTAATAAGGAACAATATATTACCTACTAGTAAATCCCAATTTGCGAATGAGAATGTTATTGCTTTCTTATTTTTAAGTTGGCAATGAATGGTAAAAGCAATCCAAATAAGAAGGGTAACAATCGATCTGCCTGAAATAGAATAACTGCCAGAAAGTGTATAAGAAACAAAACCACCAACAAAAAAGGAGTATCAAGGACTGATGTCTCCTGAAATAAAGTGATGTAAAATTGACAGATGAATCTAACCCATGAACTACTCTTCTGTTGTGGGCAATCTAGCTATTTGCATGAGGTTTTCAGACTATGACTGGTCAATAAAGATTCTTGATATTAACCCCTTCACTGCTAGGCCTTTTCACCCCCTGTGCTAAGCCTTTTTTTGGCTATTTGGGGTAGTTCGCGCTTCTGTCCCTGTAACTTTTTGGCCACATAAGGTATCCACACCAAATTTGCGTCCTTTTCTTCCAACATCTTGGGGATTCTAAAGGTACACAGGGTTTGTGGATTCCCCTTAAGAGGACCAAGAATTAGCCAAAATATAGCTACATTTTAATTTGTTTTTGAAAAATGGGAAAAAAGGGCTAAAGTTGAAACCATCAATTTTTTTCCCTGCAAATGATATTAACTAAGGAGTTGTGGGGCTGAAATCACTATTTTCCCAGCTTTCAGGGACAAGCAGACTTTTGTCAGAAAACCAACATTTTTTACCCAGTTTTGGCATTTTTCTGGGACATAGCCTATTTTTGCTATTTTTGGTGATTTCAACCTCCTTCCAGTTAATGGTAGAAATGGGTATGAAAGCAATAATGGGTCCCGGAAACCTATACATTTAAGTAAAGCAGACAATATTCTGAATTCAGCAAGGGGACATTTGTGTAGATTCTTCAAGGTTTCTTCATAGAAACTAACAGTTGAATATAGAACAATTGAAAATTAGTTGAAAAAAACAGCTGTTTGTGTCAAGGTATTCACCTCTAACTTCTTCTAATTATGACACCTGTTTGAAAGCAGTATACTGTTACATCCGCTGGATCTTTTTGATTGTGGGGATGTATAGGACTTGTAGGTACACCAAGAACCTGATGAACCCAGAGCAAATAATTGAGCAGTGTCTTGCAAGGTTTTTTTTATTATGTACAAGGAATGTAGCAATTAATTTGGGAAAATATATACATGGAAAATCGGTATGAAAGACACCTATCTTTTTCTGAAATTGGAACAAAATATAGAGTTTAGAAACAGTAGATATTTGCACATTTCCGAAAATGTGAGTACCCATACTAGCATGAGAATTATAGGTCATTTTCCAAAATGACTTATTTTTTACACATTGTCTTTCATTTGGAAGGCAGAAATGCATCCAAAGCCACTAGCTAATAACAGTTGCTGTACAATTCTGTGTTAAACTAAGTCTCCCGATAAAATGGTACCTCACTTGTGTGGGTAGGCCTCGTGCCCGTGACAGGAAATGGCTCAAAACACAACATGGACACACTTTATTTTTACAGAGAAAACTGACCCTTTTTTTGCAAAGTGCCTAGCTGTAGATTTTGAACCCTAGCTCTGCCGGCACCTAGGAAAACCTAGGAAACCTATATATTTTTCAAAATTAGACACCCATGGGAATCCAGGATGGGGTGACTTGTCTGGCTCTCACAGGTTCTGTTACCCAGAATCCCTTGCAAAGCTCAGAATTTGTCCCCAAAAACACATTTTCCTCACATTTCTGTGGTGGAAAGTTCTGGAATCTGCATGGATCCACAAAATTCTATACACCCCATGTTCCCCAAAGTCTTCCTAGAAAAATGGTACCTCACCTGTGTGGGTAGGCCTAGTGCCCGCGACAGGAAACGGTCCAAAACTCAACATGGACACACCACAATTTCACAGTGAAAACGTACCCTTTTTTGCAAAGTGCCTAGCTGTAGATTTTGAACCCTAGCTCTGCAGGCACATAGGGAAACGTAGCAAACCTATACAGTTTTGAATACTAGACACCCAGGGGACTTCATGATGGGGTGACTTAACTGACTCCCACCAGGTTCTGTTACCCAGACTCCCTTGCAAACCTAAAAATGTGTAAAAAAACACATTTTCCTAACATTTCTGTGGTGGAAAGTTATGGAATCTGCGTGGATCCACAAAATTCTACCCACCCAGTGTTCCCAAAAGTCTTCCAAGAAAAATGGTACCTCACTTGTGTGGGTAGGCCTAGCGCCTGTGACAGGAAACGGCCCAAAACGCAACGTGGACACACCACATTTTCCCAGTAAAAACTGACGCTTTATTTGAAAAGTGCCTAGCTGTAGATTTTGAACCCTAGCTCTGCCGGCACCTAGGGAAACCAAGCAAACCTATACAGTTTTGAACACTAGACACCCAGGGGACTTGATTATGGGGTGACTTTACTGGCTCACACCAGGTTCTGTTACCCAGAATCCCTTGCAAACCTACAAATGTGTAAAAAAAACACATTTTCCTCACATTTCTGTGGTGGAAAGTTATGGAATCTGCGTGAATCCACAAAATTCCACCCACCTTGTGTTTCCAAAAGTCTTCCGAGAAAAACAGTTCCTCACTTGTGTGGATAGGTATAGTGCCTGCAACAGGAAACGGCCCACTGGATTCCACTGGGTGTCTAATTTTCAAAAATGTTTAGGTTTGATAGGTTTCCCTAGGTGCCGGCAGAGCTAGGGTTCAAAATCTACAGCTAGACACTTTGCAAAAAAGGGTCAGTTTTCACAGTGAAAATGTGGTGTGTCCACATTGTGTTTTGGGCCGTTTCCTGTCGTGGGCACTAGGCCTACTCACAAAAGTGAGGTACGATTTTTTTGGAAGACTTTGGAGAAAACGGGTGGGTGGGATTTTGTAGATCCACACAGATTCCAGAACATTTCTCCACAGAAATGTGAGGGAAATGTGTTTGTTTTCTGGGCCACATTTTTAGGTTTGAAAGCGATTCTGGATAACAGAACCTGGTGAGAGCCAGACAAGTCACTGAATCTTGGAATCCCCTGGGTGTCTAGTTTTAAAAAATTTATAGGTTTGCTAGGTTACCCTATGTGCCGGCAGAGCTACGGTGCAAAATCTACAGCTAGGCACTATGCAAAAAAGGGTCAGTTTTCACTGTGAAAATGTGATGTGTCCATGTTGCGACATGCCCCCAAGCGGTGCAAAAAGACTGTGGCTATTTTTTTGGGGTTGGGGCATTGGTATGCCCATTCTGGTCAGCCCCCACCCCCACACATAAAAAAGCCAGCGTAATTGCTGGCGCCTAGTGGGCTTTCTGCTCCTGGGGGCAGATCAGGGGTCACTGCCCCATCTTCCCTCCCGGGGGAGGGGGCAGAAAGGCTGAAAGTTCTCTGGGGGGTGAGGGTATATGAATAAAAAAAATCCCTGTTCTCTTGTGGGCTTTCTGCCTCCCGGGGGAGGCATCTAGTGGGCTTTTTGCTCCCCAAGGGGCAGATTAGGGGCTACTGCCCCCCTGGGGGGGCAACAAGGCTGTTATTTTGGTGTGGTGGTTGGCTTTGGCATGCCCATTTTGGGAAGCCCCACCCTAATTAAAATTGCCCCCAAAAATCCCTTGTTTCTAGTGGGCTTTCTGCTCCTCGGGGGCAGATTGGGTCTACTGCCCCATCTGTTCCCTGGGTGGGGGGCAGAGAGACTGTATTTGTGGCAGGGTGGGGGTATTGGCATGTCCCTTTTGGACAGCACTCACCCTAATTAAATTGCCCTGAAAAAAATCCCTGGCATCTAGTGGGCTTTCTGCCCCCTGGAGGGCAGATAGGGGTTTACTGACCCATATGTCCACCAGGGGGGCAGAAAGGTAGTTATTGTGGTGGGGTGGGGGCATTGGAATGCTAATTTTGGGTAGCCCCCACCCTAAAAACAATTTCCCCCAAAAAAATCCCGGACATTCAGTGGGCTGTCTGCCATGCCGGGAGGACTGAATTTGGCCAAATCTTTTTGAGGGGGGCGAAGGCCCTAGCCCAAAGGGCCGCTCTCCCCTCCCTGGTGTCTTGGGGGTGGATCCCTGCTTGAGGATCACCCTCCTGGGGCCATTTCTAAGCAGGGATCCACCGGAAAGGGGTACCATTGGAAAGGGGACATTCTCCCCTTTCCAATGATACCTCTACCGTCTTCATACAGGCTCAGGGTGCTGAGATAGCCCCCTGGGCACGTAGAAAGTGAAATTGAAATGGGCCTAAAGGCTCATTTCAGTTTTGGTTTCTGTGAAATGATGTTAGCGCGACGTGCGCGCTGATCGTCATTTCACAGAAATGGAGGGGGTGGTCTCAGGAGCAGGGGAAGCTCTTACCTAGCTCCTGAGGTTTTGGGGGACAAAAAGAAATCCCTCCGATGCCTGCACCAGAGGGATTTCATGTGCAATGGTGTCGGATGCGCGGGAGCCATCCGACGCACATTATTACTTATGTTTAGGATGGCTTCCGCGCGTCCGACACATACAAGGAGTTAATCGTTTATGAGATTAGGTTACAAAAAGTCTCCAGCTGTGAGTGACCTTTCACCTACCCAAAATTAAATATACTCCCATGCGTTTTGAAGCCAACCTAGATCATAATTTCTAAATACCTTTCCAGTGCAGAGGTTTGTAGGCATCATTTAAAACCTGGCCATTTCCAAGATAAACAATGAATCCTACTTTTGTGTCACTAGGGGATACAAGTAGGTGGCTGTGGCAGTGCAACTATAATCTCCCATCAGTGTTATTCCCTGTAATTGTAGCAGGTGAAGGTACAGGAGAATGCAAAGTTAGTTCAAGGTGAGTAAGTCCAGTTCATATCAATAACTACATTGTGATTCCGGTAGTATTCAAGAGTATGGTGACATCCTTAACATACCTCTAAGTATTCTTAATAGTTTTACTACTGCCACTCGTTGTTGCTTGATGCACATAATTTCTCCTTTCCTTGAATAGATTTTGCTTTATCTTTTTCCTTTTCCCAGGTATTAGTTTATTGCAAAGCTTTCTGAGTAAATGACACATCAGCAACTATTGTATGAATTCTAAAGGTGTAAGACTTCACAAAGTTCTTCAGTTAAAGCAAGGCAAATCACTTTTTTTTTAGAACCTACTTGCTCGTCAATGAATATATATAATAAGTGATAATTTGGTGTCCTTGATTTTAGAAATACCAAAGCAGGATAAGGCAGGACAGAAGGAGAAATCCCTGCAATGAACTGTTTTTCTGTGGAAACGTTTCATTGACAAAATGTTCATGATCTAGACTGGGGGTGAAGATTGTTGGGTGATTTTTGACTTAAATGATTGTCCCATTTTACTAATGACTTCAGGCAAACTTCAGTTAACTTCCTGGATGTCACTATGAATTGGGTACAAAACTGTTTAGAAAAAAAAGAGTGCAATACCTTGCTTGCCTATACCAATAGCAATCATAAGGTTCTTAGGGATGGTTAATCGCTTTGCCATTTGCAATGCATTTGCTGGAACTGCAAATGGAAAACAATGATTATTTTAGGATTGCTTCAATTTTGAGTGGCAAAATATAAGCCAGAGGATACTGATGCAAGCGTATAAAGAGATCAATGTGACTCCTAAGGATATAAACGAGTCTAGCAGCACAGTGTGTGTGACAACTTTTTGTCATAGGAAGAACACCTTAACCAAAATAATCAAAAAGAACTGTCAGCTGATAACCTCAATTGGTCTCACTTGTGAGATCCCTATGTTCTCACTCCACAAAGGGCGAAAATTGTGAGACCATTTAGTGAACGCTTATATCCCTCAACCCACCCCACCTCATTGATGATTTGGGGGGATATGACTGCATTGTTGACCACTACTGTTGCTGTGCTTATAAATTGTGCCAGTACACTAAAAGCAGTAAAATGTTTTCCCACTGGAAGGTCCGACATACACTCATACATTACTCTAATTGTAATACCTGTTAGGGAGTGCAGTTTCCTATATCCCAATTCTTCAGTTATAATCGCGCCACTAATCATATAGACCTTTGTCTGTCGACAAGGAGAAATAAGGAGCAATCATCTACACAGCATTAGATCGTTAAAAACTTTGGGTACAGTCAATAAAGAGAGTTCTTTATGAGTTAAAACTTTTATTTTTCAATGTTTTACATATCTCACTTTTTATTCAGTAAATATATTTTTTTAGACATTTCACATTAGAAATGAACATAGTTCAATAATTGGTATTTCAATATACAAGGCAAATAATATATTAATCAGAATAGTAGTTATTATTATAACACAGCAAGTATGTTCCATAAAGAAAATTCCCTAAACTATATTAAGGGGGAATTTTAAGAGGAAAATAAAAGTGTTCGTTCAGATTCAAAATAAAGAGTTTTTATGGGAGAATCAATTCTCAAGCATAAAGCTTTTGCATCTTGGACTGGGAAATTACTCACAGCCATAAATCAGCAAATGTCAACGAAATAAGCTAATCAACCTCTTCTGAAGAGAAGAAACCCAGAGATAAGTCCCAGCCAGAAAGTCAGTAAAGGAATGCTACTCTACTTTAGGAACATTCACTAATAAAACAAATAACATTCTATGTTGCAACATTATTTTTGCCTCTCAAGTGCTCCTATAGGATTTCAGTAAACTCCTTGGAATAGACAAACTCCACATTTTCACATCATGTTGCAATAGACTTTCAAACATTAGACCTTGAAAAGAATCATTGTTTATATTCTGTGGTCTAGGGTGTTTTTCTTGTGACTCATTCTTCCTGTTGCCTCCTCTCCTCCCAGTGAGAACTCAATTGCACTTGTCTAATACAAAAAGGGGCCTATTCACTATCTAACAAGGCTTCTGGAAAATTACAGGATCTGCTACAAAGAGAAAAACATTGCATTCAAATAACTAATCAATATGAAAAACAGATCTTTCAGTTTAAATGCATTATTGTCAGTTAACATGGCACCAACTGTTAGGCTAACCTAAGTCAGCACTTCTATTTACTTGCAGGCCTATGAAATGTAAGTATTATTACCAACTACCACTTTTTGGATTAAGCATATGTTTTACTTAAATGTAACCATGGCACATTATTGAAAAAAACATGTTGTTGGTAAATAAAATTAGCATCATAGTTTTTTCCCTTCTGATTGTTGAGAAACCATCACAAGTTCATCTTCACAGGTGAATCTTTAGAGCGCGCTTTAATTTTCTGCTGAGTCATCCTTTATATTGTCCAGGGTTTCAATTTCGTTCAACTTCATGTATTCTCTTTTTTTTCTCTTCAATTTCAAATTCTTCTCTGATTTCTCTTTCTTTCTTCTTCTTTTCCATTAAAGAACATCTAAATCCTTCTATAAAGCATATAAACATATTAAGCAAATGTCATTGATTAATACAGGTTATACTATGACTCTAAAAAGTATTTCTGCCACAGTTGCAAACCAATTGCAAATGACAGATGCTCCCTTGCCCAACGTTCCTAATACACTTTCAGTTTCTAAGAAATCGAATTCTGGTTTAAAGTCTGAAAATTTATTTGCAAATTCTTCTATCTTTTTACTCTCGTTTAACCCTGGGCAGAACACTACGCTACGCTCGCGGTGTGTGCGTAGTTTGCGCAACTACCCGCTATGCGAATTGCATGTAGTACATTGCAAAAAAGCGTAGCATAGCGTAGCAGGCATTTTTTGCTCGCTCGCGGTTCTCAAGGTGAAGATGGTGACCGCGAGCGAGCAAATTCACCTTCCCAGCGATACTTTTTCCTCATTCGTGATCAGCAACATCAAGTTGCCGATCGTGAGCAGGAAAATAAACCTCCCGAAGAGATTCTCAACGCGGGGAGGTCAGGTTTCTCATTGCGAGTGATAGGATATGCTCGTGATGAGAAACTACCAGTCCGCGTTGAGAAAGCTGCAGCTCGAGTACAAATCTACTCGAGCGGCGGAAAAAGACTGCTTGCACTGTGCAAGATGCGGTTTGCAATGATTGTACAGTGCAGATAAGCATCCCCACACTGTGCAATCAGTGCAAACAGCATTTTCTCTACCATTATAAAAAACAAGGGAACCCAAAAGTAGCAATTAGTCTGGGACCTTTGGGGGTATATCGTATTACAAAAAACAATGGTCCCAAACGTTAGAGACAATAAGGCAATCCAGATAAATATAGACCAGAATTGGAATCTATATTTTACTGTCCAGCCGGACAGACTTTTTAATAGCATAAATAGTAATATATATATCAGAGATTTAATCAGAACAATTTACCAAGCGGGACACAGCCTGTGTCCAGCTATCACAAATACAAAACCAAATGACATACATACAAAGGCAAAAAGGGGGCAGTCTGCAAATATTCCACAGTTCTGGCAGACAGTGTCCAGCCTGTAAGCCTGTGTCCAGCTATCACAAATACAAAACCAAATGACATACATACAAAGGCAAAAAGGGGGCAGTCTGCAAATATTCCACAGTTCTGGCAGACAGTGATATAAAAAGTACACTTTTCTGTGATCTTTCTAATACAATATTCCAATCATCAAGTGTAACAATGTCGACGACGTTTCGATCTTTTAAATTTCAGATCATCATCAGGACTTATGAATACATGCCTAAAATATCAGTTGCCCAACATGAAAAACAACACAATATAAACTTCATTACATCAGCATAACATAAAACGAGAAAAATAATGGTGAATAACCAGCCATTACAGAGACAAAACATTCCAAAATAGGAAACGTCAGGGGAGAGAAAGGGGAAACAATAAACATGTTAAAATCAGTCAAAGTCATAAATTACGTCTAAGCAGTCTGACGCCATTACAAGAGATAGTTCAAACGAGTGCAGGCCCAGAACCCAGCCTGAAAAAACATAAAACCTCTAAAGCGCATGCTATCGCCTGAGTAAAAATGCGGCAGATATACCATATGGGAAAGGTGGTACTGAGTGTAGTTATTAGCCAAGATACAGTGAAGCAATATCGTAACCAAAAAACGATGGTCCCAGAACAAATTATACGATAGTCATTGGAGCGAGGGAATAAGGAAAAAAGGAAAATAGTACAGCCACTTAGAGAGCCACTTAGTCCACAGTGAAAAAATGGCATACCTCGGTGTTAGAACAAGGGGACAGGGTCGTCAAAGGGATAGATACGGGACCCGGATAATTATGTCCGATATCTTGTCCTAGTGTTTGAAAAAACGGGGGGTAAGTGAATCTTAATTTTGTAATATTATTAGTAATATCATAAAAAATCCCATAAGGCTTACCAATTCTCTGTTCCAAATAAGGGGAACAGGTCCTAAAATACAAAAAATGCAACAAATCCAGGCTGTCAGCACCGTATCTGAAACTAAGGGGACAGGAGGGAACGAAGCGTCTGCAATCAAAATGCTTACCCATATTCATGTAGGTTGCCAGTCGAAACCAAATGAAGAGACCTGGCAAAATAAACAGGACAGTCACTAAGTGATCTGGTTCCCGAAATGCCTGAATGCCTAATATGCAACGGACTATAGGGAAGACACAAGGATTAGGACATCAAGAACTTACCAGCCGTATGGCCAAAGTCTGCCGCAATGGGGGGATCTGGAGGTCAAACGAGTGAATACTCGCAGCGTAGTCGAGGCCGGGAGGGCTGAATTTTGAATAGAACGCTATTCGGGATCCGTGGTCATGTGACTCGCGGACACGCCGAGATCCGAGTGTAAAGTCGCGGCCATCTTGTAAGGTGCCGATGAGCCATAGCAGTAAGAGGGAATAATAACTGGACTTTGAGAGAACTATATTTCAATCTTAGAAGGCGCTCAGAAATATTAATGCAATTAACGCCTCTACTCAGGATCATCTATTACCAGGGAAACCTCCCTAATCTATCCCAGAAAAGGGGTTCGGCCATTTTGGAATGGGTAAAATTGACAAGACTGTGACAACACAGCAAAAGGACTGAGGATAGCATGTTACAAAGGAATAGTGTGAGTAGAATATCGTGAATGAAATAGCATATTTACAAGTCAATGGTGTGACGTAAGTGTATCGTGAGTGCATAATAGGAGACTATTTTTACATATCCAACGTCAGGAGAAAGAGCCTGAAACTTTTGAACACAAATTAACATTTTACAATATACAAACGAGAAAGAGCTCCAGAATTATTCCCAAAGTCAAAAACAATCGTAAATATACACCAGTGTTTGTACAGTTCTTACGCATATCCATCAAAAAGACAAATAAGACATTTTCTAAAAAATATTCTTAAAAAATATAACTATGAATTAGTGTACATCAGGAGTCCTACTCTAGAGTGTACATCCAGGGGACACATCAAGGGGATCCTACGAAATGTCTTTACAGCAATCCTCCAACCGATTCAGTCCAGTGTGGATACTTTTAGTTCTCAGAATCCACTTGAGCTCCTCTTTGTTGAGCAGGGCACCCAGGTCGCCTCCGCTTGGAGGGCTTTTTACGGCATCCATGATTGTCCATTTTAGTTCAGATTCACTGTGGTTCTTTGCAACAAAATGGTCCACAAGAGGTGCATTAGGTGTCCTGCACCGAATTCTGCTCTTATGTTGTCCAATTCGCAGTCTTGCTTTTTGAGTTGTTTGTCCTATGTATATTAAATCGCATGGACAGAAAATTGCATAAATTACATTAGAGCTGTTGCAATTAGTAAGATGTTGTCTTCGAAAGATTATCTGTTCAAACAAGAAATCCTTTCCCTCAATTGTGCTATCACACACACTGCATGAACCACATTTTACATGCCCAATTACTTTAGGGAGCCCCCATATATCCTCAAGCGTGTTTCTGTTATTCGCCGATGGCAGTGCTGCTCTTACAAGATGCTCTTTGATGTTTTTTGATTTTTTTAAAGCGAATAAAGGGCGCTCAAGATTCAGAACGCCTACATTGATGGTATGCCAGTGCTTGTTTATGCTTTTCTTGAGAGCATTTGAGACTGGAAAAAATGTGGTAACACAAACAATGCGGTTTTGCGACTTTTTTTCTTTTAGTTCAAGCAGTGTTTCCCTAGGGCAATACCAGGCCCTTTTGAGAGATCGTCGTATCAGTTTTTTAGGGTAACCACGCACGGTCAATTTATTAGTCAAGATGTTAGCTTCCCTAAAGTAGTCTTCTTTATGGAAACAGTTCCTTCGAAGACGAAGGAACTGTGAAAATGGAAGGGAATCGCGCAAAGCGCGTGGATGATGACTCTGATAACTGAGTAATGTATTCCGTTCCTTTGGTTTACGATAGAGGCTTGTGACCAACCTCCCATCATTGTGAATAATGTTTAAATCAAGGAAGATAATTTCCTGTTTTTTAGAGGTTAAAGTGAATTGTAGGCCATTGGAGTTGTTATTAAGCCAATGCTGAAATTGTGACAGGAGATCGATGGACTCGTGCCATAACAGAAAGATATCGTCGATGTATCTCCCCCACAGTGAGATACCACTGTGGAAGGGATTCCACAGTGAGATACCACTGTGGAAGGGATTCACCGGAGAAAGAATACGTTGGCACTCCAAGTTGTCCATATAGAGGATAGCCAGGTTGGGAGCAAAAATCGCTCCCATAGACGTTCCTCTCACCTGTCCATAAAACTGATCATTAAATACAAAGAAATGTTTTGTAAGACAGATCTCGAGTAACTGCAGAATAAATACAGTCGGTACTTTATGGGGGCGTGGTCTAGTATCCAGGATTTGTTCCATGACCAGCAATGAGTCCCTTTGAGGGATGTTAGTATACAGTGATTCCACATCTAAGGTACAGAGTACCTCAGATGTGGGATCAAAAGGGTAGCCCTCTATTAAGTTAATCATACCCATGCTATCCCTTATATAGCATTGGGTTTTGGGCACAAAATCTTTGATAAAGTGATCAACATAGTGACCCAGGGGCTCAAGGACAGATCCACAGCCCGAAACTATAGGCCTGCCTGGGGGGTTTTCAATATTTTTGTGGACTTTCGGCAGTGTATAAAACACTGGCGTCCTAGGTGACTTGGTGTTCAGAAAATCAAATTCTTTTTTGGAGATAAATCCAGAGTCCATCCCTTCAGTGGTAACTTTTCCTATTAGTTCTTGTATCTCTCTAGTGGGATTAGAGGAGAGTTTGCAGTAGTGCGCATTGTTGTTTAGTTGGCGCAAAATCTCATTTTGGTATTTATCTGTTTCTTGCAACACAATACCACCGCCCTTATCGGCTGGCTTAATGATGACTGAGGGGTTATTTTTTAAGCTGCCAATCTATGTTTTTCAGCCAGAGAGATGTTATAAGGAATAAATGCAATAATCAAAAATAGAATGGACACTGGTATCTACTATAACCTTTGGTTATATAGTTATCTCTGAAAAACCCTCATAGACGCTCAGATCTTTTTCGATGCGGTGTATGGTTTTCATCCGCCCCTTATCAAGCGTCATGGCATAGTCATTGGGTTTTTCAAAAAGTGCTTTATGCCTGCCTCACCCGAGGCAACCTCTGGTAAAAGTAGAAGTGTCCAGAGATATCCGGAACATCAACAGAGGAGTGATGTGAATAGCAAATAGTGTGAATAGTTAAAAAGCAGTGTCACACCAAAGTCTGAATTTATTATAAAAAGGTGGGCACTGATGGGTAAAAATTACTGCGATCTATAAGGTAATCGGGTTACTGGAATACCTGATCTATCTTGAAGAACGTCGACATGTTTCAGCTCCCCTTGGCCCAACAGGGTCTGTGGAGCTTTCATCAGGACAATACAAACAGTAAGTGGTACTTACACAAGTTTTGTAGTTTTCCTTGTTAAGACTGAGAAAAACCTTATTTAAGGGCTTGTATTTCTTCCTCAGGGTGCAGACGGTCGCTATTAAATAGTCCGTGCCACGTGTAAGGATCCTTTCCTCCTTGTGCTGACTCTGCCCCTGGTAATCAGTAAGACTAGAATTGATGATTAAACTGCTGACTGAGTACTTACGGGCCAAAATTATTCCATAGGGTTTACAGGTTCGCAACATCCCCGGGGTATTTACAGATAACCCCAAATACACCACAGGGTTTAGCCATATCAGTACTACTTGTTCCAAGCACTGGATGGTGCTTGGAATAGAAATTGCTACTGAAGAACTTGAAAAAGTGGCTATAGAAATATTAGATTTAGAAAAACAAATTAAAGAACAAGTCCCTAATACTTACATCAAAAAACTCCTTGAGGAAGTCCAAAAGACGGTTGATGAATTCAACAGAATTGAATCAAACAAAAAAGCCACCAAAGTGAAAAAGTATATAAAACAATTTTCACTTGAACGTGCTTACCCATATTTATCTAAGGATTTTTATACCAACAGGACCTACTGTGGGCCTCAGACTCAACGACCGTGGGGGCGCTTTAATAAGAAAAGAAATATTGTGGGATTTTCTGATAGCTCCGCTGAATCCTCTGATAATTCAGACAACAGCAACGGATCAAACACCCCCCGTAGAACTCCTTTTTTAGAGCGAGGCCAGACAGAACAACCCAAAAGGGGAAGAGGCAAACAAACACAACGATGGCCAAACCCACCGGGAGAACTATTCACCCGCAGACAACACTACCAATGGTGAATGCTGACTCACTTAATACTGGGAATAATACTGCCATACTTGACACTGCCGTCCTGCCTATTTTTAATCTAACTAAATACTCCGTAACACCTTATGAACTTTCGGTTCTCAATAAAGGACTCTCTTTTGTCCCAACTGTTAGACCCAACTTCCTTGAAGTTCAAACCGAACTGTTGAGATTTTTTAGGAAGATTAGACTTCACAGCTTCTTCCTATTGAATCCCTCTAATCCTCCAGTGGCTAATACTCCTTTCAGGCCTCCTTCCACGTTTTCCCCGACTGGAAGCATGATACCAGGTGAAATCATTACTTTCGAGAGACTTGTAATGAAGGACTTTGAAAAAATTGAGAACAGTAGACCATTTATTCCTTATAACATCTCTCTGGCTGAAAAACATGCATTGGCAGCCTTAAAAAATAACCCCTCAGTCATCATTAAGCCAGCCGATAAGGGCGGTGGTATTGTGTTGCAAGAAACAGATAAATACCAAAATGAGATTTTGCGTCAACTAAACAACAATGCGCACTACTGCAAACTCTCGTCTAATCCCACTAGAGAGATACAAGAACTAATAAGAAAAGTTACCACTGAAGGGATGGACTCTGGATTTATCTCCAAAAAAGAATTTGATTTTCTGAACACCAAGTCACCTAGGACGCCAGTGTTTTATACACTGCCGAAAGTCCACAAAAATATTGAAAACCCCCGAGGCAGGCCTATAGCTTCGGGCTGTGGATCTGTCCTTGAGCCCCTGGGTCACTATGTTGATCACTTTATCAAAGATTTTGTGCCCAAAACCCAATGCTATATAAGGGATAGCATGGGTATGATTAACTTAATAGAGGGCTACCCTTTTGATCCCACATCTGAGGTACTCTGTACCTTAGATGTGGAATCACTGTATACTAACATCCCTCAAAGGGACTCATTGCTGGTCATGGAACAAATCCTGGATACTAGACCACGCCCCCATACAGTACCGACTGTATTTATTCTGCAGTTACTCGAGATCTGTCTTAAAAAAAAATTCTTTGTATTTAATGATCAGTTTTATGGACAGGTGAGAGGAACGTCTATTGGAGCGATTTTTGCTCCCAACCTGGCTATCCTCTATATGGACAACTTGGAGTGCCAACGTATTCTTTCTCCGGTGAATCCCTTCCACAGTGGTATCTCACTGTGGAGGAGCTACATCGACGATATCTTTCTGATATGGCACGAGTCCATCGATCTCCTGTCACAATTTCAGCATTGGCTTAATAACAACTCCAATGGCCTACAATTCACTTTAACCACTAACAAACAGGAAATTCCCTTCCTTGATTTAAACATTATTCACAATGATGGGAGGTTGGTCACAAGCCTCTATCGTAAACCAACGGAACGGAATACATTACTCAGTTATCAGAGTCATCATCCACGCGCGTTGCGCGATTCCCTTCCATTTTCACAGTTCCTTCGTCTTTGAAGGAACTGTTTCCATAAAGAAGACTACTTTAGGGAAGCTAACATCGTGACTAATAAATTGACCGTGCGTGATTACCCTAAAAAACTGCTACGACGATCTCTCAAAAGGGCCTAGTATTGCCCTAGGGAAACACTGCTTGAACCAAGAGAAAAAAAGTCGCAAAACCGCATTGTTTGTGTTACTACATTCTCTCCAGTCTCAAATGCTCTCAAGATAAGCATAAACATACACTGGCATACCATCAATGTAGGCGTTCTGAATCTTGAGCGCCCTTTATTCGCTTTTAAAAAATCGAAAAACATCAAAGAGCATCTTGTAAGAGCAGCACTGCCATCGGCGAATAACAGAAACACGCTTGAGGATATATGGGGGCTCCCTAAAGTAATTGGGCATGTAAAATGCGGTTCATGCAGTGTGTGTGATAGCACAATTGAGGGAAAGGATTTCTTGTTTGAACAGATAATCTTTCGAAGACAACATCTTACTAATTGCAACAGCTCTAATGTAATTTATGCAATTTTCTGTCCATGCGATTTAATATACATAGGACAAACAACTCAAAAAGCAAGACTGCGAATTGGACAACATAAGAGCAGAATTCGGTGCAGGACACCTAATGCACCTCTTGTGGACCATTTTGTTGCAAAGAACCACAGTGAATCTGAACTAAAATGGACAATCATTGATGCCGTAAAAAGCCCTCCAAGAGGAGGCGACCTGGGTGCCCTGCTCAACAAAGAGGAGCTCGAGTGGATTCTGAGAACTAAAAGTATCCACATTGGACTGAATCGGTTGGAGGATTGGACCTCTTTGTTGTAAAGACATTTCGTAGGATCCCCTTGATGTGTCCCCTGGATGTACACTCTAGAGTAGGACTCCTGATGTACACTAATTCATAGTTATATTTTTTAAGAATATTTTTTCGAAAATGTCTTATTTGTCTTTTTGATGGATATGCGTAAGAACTGTACAAACACTGGTGTATATTTACGATTGTTTTTGACTTTGGGAATAATTCTGGAGCTCTTTTTCGTTTGTATATTGTAAAATGTTAATTTGTGTTCAAAAGTTTCAGGCTCTTTCTCCTGACGTTGGATATGTAAAAATAGTCTCCTAATATGCACTCACGATACACTTACGTCACACCATTGACTTGTAAATATGCTATTTCATTCACGATATTCTACTCACACTATTCCTTTGTAACATGATATCCTCAGTCCTTTTGCTGTGTTGTCTCAGTCTTGTCAATTTTACCCATTCCAAAATGGCCGAATCCCTTTTCTGGGATAGATTAGGGAGGTTTCCCGGGTAATAGATGATCCTGAGTAGAGGCGTTAATTGCATTAATGTTTCTGAGCACCTTCTAAGATTGAAATATAGTTCTGTCAAAGTCCAGTTATTATTCCCTCTTACTGCTATGGCTCATCGGCACCTTACAAGATGGCCGCGCCTTTACACTTGGATCTCGGCGTGTCCGCGAGTCACATGACCACGGATCCCGAATAGCGTTCTATTCAAAATTCAGCCCTCCCGGCCTCGACTACGCTGCGAGTATTCACTCGTTTGACCTCCAGATCTCCCCATTGCGGCGGACTTTGGCCATACGGCTGGTAAGTTCTTGATGTCCTAATCCTTGTGTCTTCCCTATGGTCCGTTGCATATTAGGCATTCAGGCATTTCGGGAACCAGATCACTTAGTGACTGTCGTGTTTATTTTGCCAGGTCTCTTCATTTGGTTTCGACTGGCAACCTACATGAATATGGGTAAGCATTTTGATTGCAGACGCTTCATTCCCTCCTGTCCCCTTAGTTTCAGATACGGTGCTGACAGCCTGGATTTGTTGCATTTTTTGTATTTTAGGACCTGTTCCCCTTATTTGGAACAGAGAATTGGTAAGCCTTATGGGATTTTTTATGATATTACTAATACTATTCCAAAATTAAGATTCACTTACCCCCGTTTTTTCAAACACTAGGACAAGATATCGGACATAATTATCCGGGTCCCATATCTATACTTTGACGACCCTGTCCCCTTGTTCTAACACCGAGGTATGCCATTTTTTCACTGTGGACTGAGTGGCTCTCTAAGTGGCTGTACTATTTTCCTTTTTTCCTTATTTCCTCGCTCCAATGACTATCGTATAATTTGTTCTGGGACCATCGTTTTTTGGTTACGATATTGCTTCACTGTATCTTGGCTAATAACTACACTCAGTACCACCTTTCCCATATGGTATATCTGCCGCATTTTTACTCAGGTGATAGCATGTGCTTTAGAGGTTTTATGTTTTTTCAGGCTGGGTTCTGGGCCTGCACTCGTTTGAACTATCTCTTGTAATGGCGTCAGACTGCTTAGACGTAATTTATGACTTTAACTGATTTTAACATGTTTATTGTTTCCCCTTTCTCTCCCCTGACGTTTCCTATTTTGGAATGTTTTGTCTCTGTAATGGCTGGTTCTTCACCATTATTTTTCTCGTTTTATGTTATGCTGATGTAATGAAATTTATATCGCGTTGTTTTTCATGTTGGGCAACTGATATTTTAGGCATGTATTCATAAGTCCTGATGATGATCTGAAATTTAAAAGATCGAAACGTCGTCGACATTGTTACACTTGATGATTGGAATATTGTATTGGAAAGATCACAGAAAAGTGTGCTTTTTATATCACTGTCTGCCATAACTGTGGAATATTTGCAGACTGCCCCCCTTTTTGCCTTTGTATGTATGTCATTTGGTTTTGTATTTGTGATAGCTGGACACAGGCTGTGTCCCGCTTGGTAAATTGTTCTGATTAAATCTCTGATATATATTACTATTTATGCTATTAAAAAGTCTGTCCGGCTGGAAAGTAAAATATAGATTCCAATTCTGGTCTATATTTATCTGGATTGCCTTATTGTCTCTAACGTTTGGGACCATTGTTTTTTGTAATAGCATTTTCTCTACGGCACTATGCAGTTCGCGTAGCTATGCGTAGCTTGCATAGTGCAAAGTGCACTTCGCGTAGCTACGTGTAGCGCTACTACGCGAACTACGCCCAGGGTTACTCTTGTTGGGTATATATGACGAGCAATGTTGAGCTTTCAACATTTTGAAGACTCCACCTTTCTCTGCTATATATCTAAAGCTGATCGCTCTTGCAAGAACATTGATCTAATAGCCACTTTTTCTGTATTAACTGGCAGCAAGGCACCAGATGTACTAGTAGTAAGTTTATCTACAACAGTTGATAACTATCTGATTTTCTCCTCATTTAAATCTACTCCCACAGGTGGTTGGATTGCTCCAAAAATGTCTCCCACTATTTGTGTCCCATCATTAGTACTAAGGGTGTGTCTATGGGGTGATGTCATTGTTAAAGCATCTATGCTATTCACATGATACATTTTAGGAAATGGCAAACACCCTCCCAATCTGCAGATCACTGAAAATAGGCATCTTATGTGAATAACTGCCTCTTCCCCTGTTAAAATATACACAGGTCCTCCCAAAACTTTGAATGTGTGTTCACAATTACTTATCTCAATGGGCCTTTTCCTTACCTGATTTCTTCTTTTGTAACTGCACAATTTCTTTTTTTGTCGTCTATCTAATTTTAATTTTGGATAAACCAACTTTTTTGTATTCATCTAGCCTTTTCTGCCAATTAATTCTTAAAACCTCTTCATCTTTATTTGTATAATGAAATTTGAGTTCTTCTCTTTTCTAATGTTAAAATGCGTTTATTTTCCTATGGTCTCATTAAACAGGACACATTATTGTCAAATGCATTCCCTAATCTAAATTAAGATGGAATATGAAGAGGTAAAGGAGGTGTCAGTTCTGATTCCCAATCAAGTGTTGTGATGAGAGAATCAAGGCTCAAGCATAAAGCTTTAGCATCTCAGACAGGAAAACTATTCACAGTCATAAATCAGCATACAACAAAGAAATAAGCTAATCAAACTCTCATGAAGAGAAGTATAGTAATCTTTGAGATGAGTAACCCAGCCAGAGTTGGCAAAGAAATCCAATTTGACTTTAGGGACACACAATAATATAAACACCCAACATTCTATGTTGCAACATTATTTTCTTTCATCTCCCAAGTACTCCTATAGCATTTCGGAAAACTCCTGGGAATAGACAAACTCCCCATTTTCACATGCTGGTTCAATAGAATTTCAAAAAACACAGTTGATGGACAGAATGTAGAATAATGTCATACATTCACCCCAGTACAAGGATCTGGGCCTAAATCCATCGTTTTTTTTGCACCCCACACCACCCTGGGTTAGACACTGGCTATATGCAAATCAGCTCTGACCCTGTGCCTCATGGGAATAGTCCAGTCCGAACTACCAAGCCATGTCTTTCCCAGACCAGAATCAAGCATCCAAGGACCGGTTTCTAGCTATCAGCCTTCATCAGCCTGGATAGCTTGACTCCAGTGGTGTGGAGAGCCTGGGACTCACGTCTGAGCATCCCCAGCCCATTCGGGGGGAAATTGCAAAAAACACAGTTGATGGACAGAATGTAGAACAATGTCATACATTCACCCCAGTACAAGGATCTGGGCCTAAATCCATTGTTCAATAGAATTTCAAACATTAGAACTTGTAAAGTGACATCCTTGATATTCTGTGATCCAGACTAGTCTTCTCATGACTCGTTCTCCTGCTGCCTTCTCTCCAGAACTCACTATCATTCATCTAATAAAAAACAATCCGCTATTCACTAGCTTGATTTACCTAGGCCAGACGTCACAAAAGGTCAAGCCCTTGTTGTGTCAGCATTGTGAGAAGAATTCAATGCAGAATTATGAATTCCCCCCTTGGTTAGTCATTTTGTGGATGTGAAACACACACAGGATGACATTGTATGGCAGTTAATCGAGGTCATCAGTAAAACACCAAGGGCAGGCAATATTCAGGTGTGTTGCTAAGCAATGCCTAATAGAAATGAAAGTTCAAATGCGACAGTATTGCCAAGGGACTTATTACTATGGAAGAATGGAACGCCATTATTATGCTGTCATTCCATTTATTTCGACCTTTTCTGTAGTGCATGCATTGTGCTCTTACCAGTAAAATATAAATTTTTTACAGTTCCTATTTTCAGACATTTACTTGACTTCCATGTAATGGTATGCATGTACGCGGCTTTTGTCACCTATGAGTTCTAACATTGTTACACATGTAAACATAATGATTTTCATTCATTGTTTTGTGCATCGAATTCTTTTGATTTACTTTGTTGGATGTGCGAGAAATACCTTAATCAATAATATTTTTGGATGAGTCCTTGATAATACATTTTCTAGATTGAAGTTATTGGTGAGTTTTGACTGTCTTGATTGACTGCTGGACATATATCTGATTATAGATGTTTGCCTTTTAAAACATTTTGACCAGGGCTCTGGATTTTGGAACACATAGGGGTCTTTTTATGAGCCCCTGTGTCACTTTTGTGCCACCGGTGCATCACTGTGACGCACCAGTGGTGTAAACAATGCACCATGTTGCGCCATATTTATGAAGTGACACATCTAGGTAGATGTGTCACTTCATAAACCCCTACGCTACATTATACCTGTGCCAGGTATAATGTATGCTTGCCCAATGTGAAAGGAACATTGCTGGAATGGCGTCAGGCGTCCGACACAACTCCAGCAATGGGCCACTTTTTGCATCGACAGAAACGTCAGTTATACTGACGTATCTGTCATTCCTTGCGACATGATGTGTCATACTGTAAGTATGATGCATCATTGGTGTCGCAAGGAGGGAGCACTGAGAAGTGGCGCATCTCTGCTTTCACGAAGTGATGCGCCACTTCTCGTAAATGAGACCCATATTTTTTTATGCTCTTCTTTTGTCTAGCTGACGGTGCGCACCTTGGTCTAAAGCATGGGTACTTGTAAACATTTGGAGAGGGGCTACACCGTATGATCTGTGATGTTACCAAGGCCGTACAGTGGCGGTAAGGGGTCTTGGGTGGGTCAGGGATTGTATAAGGAGGCCTAAAAAATGTTAAATGAACTGGCAAGCATTTATTTGCAGGTGACCTAAAGTTAAGTGGTGCATGACACCCCAGTAGTTAGTTCATTTGACCTGCAAATACATGCTTGCCCGTTTATTTAACATTTTTTCTGAGTTTTAGTACTCAGCAAGTAAACAGGAAATCGTGCTACTGTTCACCAGGGTGGCCATATGGAAAGGTCAAGAGGGCTGCAAGCTGCCCTCGGACCGTGGTTTGAGTATTACTGCTGTAAAGCGATGAAGAAGGATAAAATCTATAAGCCAGATACTGAACAAGTTTTAGGACCCATCAGAACAGGAGTGACAACATTTACATTTCTACTTAATAAGGCTGGATAATAAACTGCTTCATCAACAATCTGTTAGTACCTCTGGATTCACATACTTCCTAAGCACCCATTTTGAGATTGTGAGTAACTATTTGGGCCATTCCGGCGTCAGTGGTAACAATTTCACCTTTATTTCCCTTGCCCGCTAGCCCAATTGCCATCCATTACAAGCTTTCAGAGCCTGAATCAGGGAATACAGGAGTCGCCAGGAATTACCAGGCCCACTTCCACTCCCACATTTGGTTCTATGATTCCACTCTCTTTACCGCACATTAGTGCCTACATTTTCCACTTTTACATCAGTTGTTAAAATGGCAACCGTAAGGCAATCGATTTTACCAGGTATGCTCTTGCACAATATTAAACCTGCTTTCCTGATCGTATCATCTATTCATGTGTTCCAAAAAAAAGTATTGGTGCAGCAGGTTCAGTGGCACCAGGGCCCAGAGGTGTTGGGGCCTACTGCTCACCATAATTAGCTTTATTTCACTACCCAATTAGGCCTTTTCCTAAAGTCATTGTGTTACAGCCCATAGCAATCTTCATAAGCCTAGTAATCACAGCTGTTCGCTCATCCGCCTCTAATGAGCAGTGACCTCAGAAGCATGGCCACCGCCTCTGTGTTTAACTATATAACGTGATGTGGGCCCTGGCGGTGTTATGCAATAATGCTCATACTCTGTTATGGAACCGTGTCATGTTTCCCACAGGTGGCCTCAGTGCTGAACTCTGCCTTGTCAGGGTAGCTTTATCAGTCATAAATATTTCAGCGGGAAACCAGGCATGTGCATGAATGATTCAGCTTTCCCAGTTCAGTGACCTCTCGGCGAGGGCCTTTATTAAAATTACAGGAGCCCTCGCCCGGAACCCAAGCATTAAATGTTAATTGCACGCGCGCATACAGTCCTCGCGCTCACGGAAGGGCAACTTCTGCTTTGTAGTGCAAGTAATCTGCGAGTGCATACAGAAAAGCGTTTTGAAAGGCTGAGTTTATGAATCTGCGAAGTAGCTGTTTCTTGGCTGCCTCCTAGAACGTTTGTCCCCTACTCTAATCACCTGTCCCGAAAAATGGTTTTAATTTAAACTGCCAGGGAGAATATGAACATATTCACAGTTAAATATGGTATGCGATGTGTAAAAATGTAATTTAATTAACCATCTCCACAATAAATGGTTATCGCGATACTCTGTCTCTCGCTTTCAGATTAGTCATATTTTAGAATGTTCTTGCATTTTAGTAGATGGTACAGTTAATGTTCCGCGAGAGGCACCGCACAACATTGAGCTAAATTGTTTGAGTCTCTGAAGCACGCTTTTTATTATGGTCCAGTTAGAAAGTGCAGCTGTTGCCAGACAATTATGTGATCATCACTAGAGAGGGGCTTTGACTCCGCCCACATGTTGCGAGTAAGGCTTACATGTTTTCATTTGGGCAGAAATTATGTGATTCCACACAACAGGACTTGCCCTCCACATCGTTTTGTTTAAGTATCCAGGTCTTGAATTTTCAGGGGTACACGCATGGCGTTTTAAAGCTATAAAGGTGTATTACATACCCAGATAATGTATGGCATTTTTTGCTGGCTGCAACACAGATGGAAGGAGGGCAGTAATTAACCTACATGATTTTTAGGTCTGCCATGACAGTGCAACAGTCACCTGATTATTTAACCTGCATCAATATTATTTTACAGTTCTTTGCTTCCTCACAAATACAAATCCATTCCTATGCAATCTATTTATAATGTTTCACAATACCCTACTTCACTCATTTAAGGCTTCACCTAGGTATTGCCAAATGTCTGTTTATTTACCACCCTGACGACAAACTTAATTGTGGTGTTTCTGTGGCCCAAGACAATGTAAAGGACCCGGCTATCATATGAGGCTGAGAAATATTACGGATTTTGCTTGGTGTGCATTGAAATAAAAAAGTAAAGAGGACATTATGGTTTCTCGATATGAAACAAAGGGAACTCCAAACAATGGAAATGGTGTTGTATCGTTGGTAACACGCTAAACGTTCCAGTTTTTAATATTTTTCATGTTAGCATTCAGTAGTACAATTGCACAGACAGGAGAGTATAGTGTGTTGTGGAGGAGGAAGAGAAAATGAAGCATGTCTGAATATGGAAATAGGTATCAGTAATGTAGATAGCAAATTAGAATTCCACATTTTTGTATGGTAGCATTAGACTGACATGCATACCACAGTGTTTAAATCTGGCAATCAGAGTTATTAGAAATAAACAAACTTTTGACTGCACATTTGCAGCAAGTGCTGGATTGAAGTGAGACACAGTTGCTACTTTCAGTGAATCACACATCCACTGTGGGAATATAATATGTTAATTTCCACCACACAGGGGTACTGTTTTTTCCAACAGTGGGCCCATTCACAAAGGTGAAATTGGACCAAAAGTTTAACTTCATGACTTTCGGTATTCACAAAGGTAAGTTATGAGTATTATCTTTATTTGCACCCTTGGGATGGAGTTTCCTCACTTGGGGCGGAATCTTCGCATTAGGGGAGGAATCTCCTCCCTGAGAGCAAAGATTCCACTCAACACCCGGAGTGGAATCTATGCGCCCGGAGTGGAATCTACACACTCGGGCGAAATCTCTGCACTCAGGGAATACCGAAAACTAGTAAAGTTAGACCAAAAGTCTAACTTTTCCTTTGCAAATCAGGTCAAGTGTGTTTTGTTTTAAAGCATTTATAGTTATTGAAACATAGCCATTTGTACAATTTAGGTTTCAGATAAGGTACTGTAAGGGCTGAGGTGAATTTTCCCTATAGTATAAGAATAAGAGTAGCTTGTCATTTGTGCTTTGGGTCTTCTAGTTTTGATATTGTGAAGTTGATAATTTAGCATTAAGTGGGTGAAAACAAAGCATATACTCTTTTATTATTCAACATTATTGTTTTTATATAAAAACATAAATCCACATATCCCTGCAGGTATCAATATACTCTATGATCAAATGAGGACATCGTTTCCTATTGAGCTAAAGAATCCTTCAGCCTCAGTTATTTTTGCTAAGTTTCAAGGTTCTAGTAGGCCCAGAAGACATTGTATTTTGGCTACCACATTAGCATGTTTTTACAAAGCATAACCTCGTTTATAGTGTTGGCAACTGGAAGCAGGATTTTAGACGAATAATGATCTCAAAATGGTATTCAATAATGATATCTTGTCCTCAAGAATGCCTCATGCCTTCTCCAGGAGAATATCCTGCCACTAGATACAAATGTAAGAGAGGGGGAAATTTGTAATTGATTTTGATACCAAAAATGTGACTGTGGTTGGAATCTAGAGCATTGGAAGGGTCAGTGACAATGAAAGTAGGGTTCATGAAAGAGGCAGGCTAATTGACCTGTGCTATAGCTGTGAATTGATTGGACACATGGCTAGTGGTAAGGAGTGCCCAGCATTATAAGTCTGTGTTAAGGTAATGTGAGAAAAGGAAGATTTTATGATTTTTTTAAGTTTGTGGGGAGAAACAAAAAGGTGCACTAAATCCTAAATGAATGTGATGAGACAATTTAGCCATTCAATGAATGTAACAAAAATATTCCTACATAGATTGCGGAAGTAGAAGACGTTGACATGGAGATGATGTCTTAGTCTTGCACTGGGCTCACTCTCATTACTAATGATGTGTTTGGAAAATAATGATGTACAAAGGTGAAATTGAGTATGATAGCTGTCAAACCTAGGGAGTATGATGGAGAACATATTAAAATATGTATGTTTTTTAAGCATGCATAGAACTTAAGGACAGATGCACTGTAGAAAATGTTTAATTAACTTACAAAGGGAGCAGCATTTTAAACTGGCCTCATCAGAAATTGATAACGTTTTCATCGTGTTCTAGTGATGAGTGCCAAGTGCAAGTATGAGAAATATAGGGTTGTAATTAGGAATATTGGGTATGGGATATTATTATACCTTAATACTGTAGCCAAAATATTGAGGACAAATAGAAGTTAGAAGTACATATAGGGAAATATATATATTGCCAAACAATGTGATCCTCGGATCCTGTGCACTCCACAACGGGTGCTCTGCGTAGGGGCCGGACCATGGCCCAATTACATCAATTTTAACACCAGAGACGCGGCACTCGGGACTTAGGATTTTAGCTGAAACTTCTTAAGACTACTGTACTCAAACCAACGCATTTCAGCCTAACCTCGGCATTGTTCACGGGTGAACAAAGCCGAGGTTAGTCTGAAACGCGTTGGTTTCAGTACAGAAATATATATATATATATATATATATATATATATATATATATATATATATATATATATATATATATATATATATATATTAACATATATATATTACCTACTGGCAGTCGCCAGTAGGTAGTTGTATTTAGGACCTATTTTCCATAGGAAATCTGCAACATTCTATTCCCAATAACTTTGGCGCTGGTTGACGAATCTTTGTGAAATTTTCAAAACTTTTGGCCAGCTCCGGTCCGCTCCTATCCTGAAAGTCTCAGGGTGATTCGTCAAACGGGGGCTGAGAAAAAAGGGTGCTTCCAAAATGTGTTTTCCCGTGCAATTTTCCATAGGAACCTTTAGTCACCAAATTTGGCAAAGAGGTAGTCCTTGGTTCGGACTCGTGCCTTTTTGTTAAATGATGTCAATCTGTTCAGCAGTTGCTGAGAAAAACAAAAGTAAAATCAAATATATATATCCATGGCCGCGGTGGATCCGCGCACCCTGTGCGCACCCTCCGGATCACGAGCTGCCACGAGCTGCATGCTAATTGGCTGTCAACTGGCTGTCAACACTCCAAACCAGGAAGTGTTGGCAGCCATTTTGTGACTTGGTAGAACTGAGGTACAACAAATCCTTGAAAAAAGTGCGCAAAACGCAAAAAGGGGGCATTGTAGAAACACCCTGACCCACTAGGCCTGCTTAGGAGGTCCCAATAGGGCCCCCAGGGCCCAAAAATTATTATTATTATTATTTTTTTTAAACGGCAAAATCCGCGCAGGGTGAGTGGATTCTGCCATGAAAAAAAAAAACTAAGTGCGGGCTTCTGCGCTTCGAAGATAATTAGCCCCCGGGGGGCCAAGTCCTGGGGGCATGCTAAAAAAAAAGTGTGGGGCACCAAATCCCCCCACACTGCCCCGGGTACCGCCACCCCGGGACAAAGCATTAATAGTTGCAGGGGGCATACGGCCCCCCCAAGCCTGGGGACCGCCACCCTGGGGCTCAATGTAATTGTTATTGCGGGGGGGCAATGCCCCCTCACAGCCCTGGGGACCATCACCCCACCCCTCCCCACACACCCCGGGGACCGCCACCTTCCCGGGGCTCTAAATATTCAAATTGGGGGGTCCGTCCCCAGGGACCACCACCTCCTCGGGGCTTTGCTAATGTTGTTATGTTGGGAGGGTGGCCGCGCGGCCCCCCTCCTGGAGCCCTGTGATGGCTCCGGGGACTACTGCCCACCAGGGCCGGCTCCTGCAGTTTTCTGGGGTGCCCAACCACGGAACACTGCTGTTTGCAAACTTGGTTTGGATTTTGAAAGAGAGTGCAGGGAAACCTGCTCTCTCTTTCAAAATGCAAACCAGATTGCTTTTCCACATGGAGAGCTGCATGTTTGCAGCTCCTCATGTGAAAAAGCAATGCCAGCTCCCGAAAGATGTGGGGAGCCTGCTGGGACCGTGGGGGGCAGTGGGGCGCCCCCCACGGTGCCCAACATTGTATATAAGCCCCGGGGGATGGTGTTCCCTGGGAGAATAGAAATTAGTGGTAGGTGCTAATTTTTTTTCACTGTAAAATTAGGAGTCACGCACCCAGCTTGGCGCTCAGTGCGGCCTCCTGGTGTGCACACGCTGGGTGCGCGACTCCTAACATGTTGGGTGTGCGATTCCTAATGTGTTGGGTGCGCGACTCTTAACGCGTTGGGTACGCGACTCCTAACACGTTGGGTGCACGACTCCTATTGCGTTGGATGCGCAACTCCAAGCGAAAAAAAGTAGTATTTTTCAGATATACATCAAGCTTATGTGTTTAGATCTTGTGTGGCTCTAAAAAGAGCCGTTGTGTTTATTGGGAGATTTTGGTATCTACAAATAAGTACCGATGCAGTCTAAAGTTTTTGAGGAAGACTCTCTTACCCTCATCTGTAAAATGTACACAATCTCTCCTATAGATGCCGTCCATATTAAAACACAGATTGCTGTTGTAAATGGACCCCATTCTATAATCTCTGAGATAAGCAGAAACAGCTTTATTGACATGTTTCCTAGCTTTCTCAATCTGTGGAAAAAATTGATTGGACCAGTTCCATTTCTGTCTTTGGCATATGTTAGAACAGACAAAGGCAGTTTGGGGGAAAAGTGACATCAATTCTCCAAAGGTGTCCTTCAGAAGTGTTTACAGACCTACCCCAGTCAAAGTGCCTAGGTCATTGCCACCACAGTGCACAATTATGAGGTTAGGGTGTTGGAGATGCAAAAAGGATTTACCCAATGGCATCAACTGTTGCCACTTTAATCCTCTCTGTCCAATCCATTTAATGTCTACACTTGGCAAAGCTAGGACTTTGTCAATGCCTCTGTTTTCTGCATACCTTTGGCTCCATAAAATATAGCTGTGTCCCACAATCTACACTACAAGCATCTTGAAGGGAGGTCTGTATGCACTCAGAAGGCGTTCGTATGTGAAATGGCAGTTTGACAACTAAGATTTTTCTAAAATGGTGGATAAGATGCAGTTTTGAAAAAAGAAAAGAAATGATTAGCTGTTTGAGAACATTATAGAGTGAAAAGTAGGGTGCATGTTTCTGTTTTTTTAAAGCATGTTTCTTATTGGTCAACAAAAACTGTTTGAAAGGAACATTACATAGGATAAGCTGATATTTTGAAAAGTCAAGCACACTTGCTGTTTGGATTAGCAACATTGTGTGCTGAACTTGTGACCTGTGTGTTCAGTTGAGTATTCCATGAACTGTTACTATGGTAACAGGCAGTAAGCAGATTGGGGGTAGGGTTCAAAGTTATGTCAATTGGAAAGGGTTGCAATGTGTAACCAATAGAAATTGTGTTAGCTTTTGATTTATTGTGGGAAGAAATGTGATTTGATATTTACATGTATTAGTGTGCAGAATGAGAGGGAAAGTTTACCATTTTTTGGTTTCGCTAAAAGCATTGCAGTACAGACATTCTGTATAAGAAAATATGGTGTGTGACTGACATACTTTTTAATCTACAAATCAATTTGAAAGGTAAGTTATTAATTTGTGAGGGGTTGTATGTGGGGCCTTTGTTTTTTAATAAGACTAATATGTTCCTCCTGCTAAAGTCCAAGGAGTAGTCTTGCTTGTCTAGAATCACATTGTGAGTCTGTCTGCATTTGGGCAACCATTGTGAGAGAAGCATTTGGTAGCTTTATGTGTTTGCTGACAGCTAACTGCTTTAAAACCTGTCATGTTGTCAAGTTTTAGTAGTATTAGAAGCCAGTCATTGCTTATGCATTCGCAAAATGAGTCTGGCTTTCACACTAGACTGTAGTTCTGAAATATGTAGAATGTGTGCAGTCACCTTCCCCCTTCCAGACTAGTGAATATGTTTTGGTAAAGTCCAAGGAATAGTGTTGCTTGTCTAGAATCACACTGTGAGTCTGTGTGCATTTGGGGAAGTATTGTGAGAGTAGCATTTGGTTACTTCATGTCTTTGCAGACACATAACTGCTTGAAAACCTATCCTTTTCTCAAGTTTTAGTAGAATTAGAAGCCAGTCATTGCTTACGCATTCACAAACTGAGTCAGGCATTCACAGTAGAGTGTAGTTCTGAAATATGTAGAATGTGTGCAGTCACCTTACCCCTTCCACACTAGTGAATGTGTTTTGATGAAGTCCAAGGAATAGTGTTGCTTGTCTAGAATCACACTGTGAGTCTGTGTGCATTTGGGCAACCATTGTAAGAGAAGCATTTGGTTACTTCATGTCTTTGCAGACAGATAGCTGCTTTAAAACCAGTCATGTTGTCAAGTTTTAGTAGTATTAGATGCCAGTCATTGCTTATGCATTCGCAGAATGAGACAGGTATTCACAATAGACTGCAGTAGTGAATTATGTAAAATGTGTGAAGTCACCTTACCCCTTCCAGACTAGTGAAGGTGTTTTGGTAAAGTCCAAGGAATAGTTATGCTTGTTTAGAATCACACTGTGAGTCTGTGTGCATTTGGGCAACCATTGTGAGAGAAGCATTTGGGTACGTCATGTCTTTGCAGACAGATAACGGCTTTAAAACTTGTCATGTTGTCAAGTTTTACTAGTATTATAAGCCAGTCATTGCTTATGCATTCTCAAAATGAGTCAGGCTTTCACACTAGAGTGTAGTTCTGAAATATGTAGAATGTGTGCAGTCACCTTACCCCTACCAGACTAGTGAATGTGTTTTGGTAAAGTCCAAAGAATAGTGTTGTTTGTCTAGAATCAAACTGTGAGTCTGTGTGCATTTGGGCAACCATTGGGAGACAGATAACTGCTTTAAAACCTGTCATGTTGTCAAGTTGTAGTAGTATTAGAAGCCAGTCATTGCTTCTGCATTTGCAGAATGAGACAGGCATTCACACTAGACTGCAGTAGTGAAATATGTAAAATGTGTGCAGTCACCTTACCCCTTCCAGACTAGTGAATGTGTTTTGGTAAAGTCCAAGGAATAGTGGGGCATATTATCAAGGGGGTTTATCTCCGCTTTTTTGGCTTTAAAAGCCAAGAAAGCGGAGATAAAATGATCTCCCTATTACCTAGCTGTCGCTAACACCAGTTAGCGACAGCTAGTAGGAGATAGCGACCATCTTGGGCCCCACTTTGCATGTCAGTGATATTTATCACTAATGACATGCAAAGTGGGCGTGCCAAGATGTTAGCGACTGGAAACAGTCGCTAACATCGCTATCTCCTATTACCAACTTTTGGAGATATTCGCGCTAAGCGCGAATATCTCCAAAAGCTAACACCTGCCCTGAGCAGTTCTTAGCCATGTTATCCAATGGAAGGTGGATAACATGGCTAAGAGTATTAGCTCGGTAATGCATGAATATCGCTGACTTTTCAGCGATATTCATGCATTGCGGCCGTTTTTTATCGCATTTGCGATAAACCTTGGTAATACCAAGGTTTATCTGCGATAAAAATCGCCGCAGCTCAGCGGTAAAATTTTGTCTCTAACCAAGCAATAGCGATAATTATCGCTATTGCTTGGAAATATGCCCCAGTGTTGCTTGTTGAATAACACTGTGAGTCTGTGTGCATTTGGGCAACCATTGTGAGAGAAGCATTTGGTTACTTCATGTCTTTGCAGACACATAACTGCTTAGAAACCTATCCTGTTCTCAAGTTTTGGTAGAATTAGAAGCAAGTCATTGCTTATCCATTCGCAAAATGAGTCAGGCTTTCACACTAGAGTGCAGCACTGAAATATGTAGAATGTGTGCAGTCACCTTACCCCTTCCAGACTAGTGAGTCTGTTTTGATAAATCCCAAGGAATAGTGTTGGTTGTCTAGAATCACATTCTGAGTCTGTCTGCATATAGGCAACCATTGTGAGAGACTCATGCCTTACAACATGGACTGCTTTGAACGCCTATTCACTATGCATGCAGTCCTCTAAACACCTACACACATGTTTTTCACACCTTTAATTACCCAGTCGATATCCATACACTCCTGCAAACACCCTGTTACTCCCTTTACATTCCTCTAGTGACCCATTCAGCACCATGTACTAATCCATTCACTGTGCCAAAAGTCAGTCACTTATAAATTCGCCCAGTCTTTCTTTTTGCAGTACTCTAATAATTCAGTTAGTACCTAAATACTCATTCAGTGACTTAGAGCCTTACCACATAGACTGCTTCAAACTCCTATCCACTATGCATGTAGTCCTTTAACCATCTACGCATTTGTGTTTGAGGTCTTTAATTCCCCAGTCAGTGTCCTTACACTCCAGGAAACACCCTGTCACTCCCCTTGCAATCCTGTATTGACCCATTCAGCACCATATAATAATGCATTCACTCTGCCAAAACCCAACCGCTTAGAAATTCACCCAGGCATTCTCCTTGCAGTACTCTAATCATTTAATCAGTATGCAAGTACTCATGCAGTGATCCAGGCTTTAGCACATGGACTGCTACAGATATTTATCGAATATGCATGCTGTCCTTTAATCACCTACACACTTATCCTACACACCTTCATTTCCCCAGGCAGTATCCATAAACTCCAGCAAACATCCTGTAACTGTTCTTGCACTGTTGTAGTGACCCATTCAGCACTATGGGGCCGATTAGGATGGAGGACGGACTTGCGTCCGTCCGCCATCCCAGAGGTGGAGGGACCGTCCGCATGGGCTGCGGCGGTCCCTCCGTGCAAATTAGGATGTGACCGCCACCCTGGCGGTCACATCCTGGATATTTAACATTGCGGCGGGTGCTGCTTCAAGCAGCACCCGCCGCAATGTTAAAAGTGCATGTTTTACATTTACATGCACAAAGCGGCAGGCACCGCGCGGTGCCTGCCGCTTTGTGCATGTAAATGCTGGGGTGTACCATAGGTACCCCCCATGTGCACCCCCCACCCGTCCACACCCTGGGGGCCCGCAACGGGCCCCCAAAATCAAAAGTACACATGCTTTTCCACGGCGGAAAAACCACCGCGGAAAAGAATGTTTACTAATGTTTCCTAATTTGGCTGGCGGTGTCTGATAGACACTGCCAGCCAAATGAGAGCTTTTCCGCCGCGGTTGTAATCCGGCCGCGGCGGAAAAGCAGCGGACAGAAACCAAGACCCACCAGCCATCGTAATGCGGCGGTGGGTCTTTGGTGACTCCGCAAAGGATTTTCCGCCTCCTCCGGGCCGGAGGTGGCTTCCGCCGGCCCGGAGGAGGCGGAAAATCCTCCATCCTAATCGGCCCCTATGTACTAATCCATTCACTGCGCCAAAAAATCACCCATTTCACTCTCCTTGTAGTGAAGAAAATTGCAGGACAAGTATTGGATGACTAACATCCTGTAGGTAAAAAGAAAAAGTCTTCCGGTAAGACAACGAAAGATTTCATTAAAAAACTTTCAAAGCTTAGAAATAGTGTGCAGATTGTACAAAGTACAAAGAATGCTTCGACAAGAAAAAAGAATATGAGTAAAAAGAAAGGAGTAAACGGAAAATTTATTCAAAGACACAGTGAATGGTATAAGAAGGCAAAATCAGTATAAAGGAATCGGGAAAAAGATTTTTTATAATAGAGTTGTTTTTAACTTACTAAAAGATGTGAAAAAATATCAAAAAAGAGCACTTTTTCATAAAAAGAAGAAGCATATTGCATCCATTGTTCAAAAAGCTTTTGAATTAAAAAGGAAATTATTTATTTTAGTTTTAAACAGAGTTCGATCACTTGATAAACCAATCCATTTTATGAAGGCCAAAAGTAAGAGGAAAAGAGTAATTAACAGAACTAATTTTTGTGATTTTTTTGGGGCGAATGGAAACACAGTTCAAGTTCAGAGCCTTTCTTTAATGAAGAGAGTTATTTTCAGACCAATATTTTATTGCATGCAGTTGATACCAGTGGTTGAGCTTATGCGGTTAGAAATGGTTGTCCAATTGAGAAAGAGAAGATGGTTCCCAGAAATGCAGAAGTGTTAGCTGATGAAAATCTAGGAAGACGTCCTAAAGCCCCAGTGTACACATGGGATTGCAGTAGTATTTGTAGTGTACAACATGAATCTATTGATATTCTATGCAATTTCTTATGACAATACAGTAAAAAAAAGTGTTAAACAAACGATTAAGATGTTGCAAGGACTAGACCCTTGCAGCGTGAGAAAAAATACTGGTTTGTAAGTTCATTCTCTGGCTTGTCTTTCTAGAAAAGTATGTCAAAGTGTTTTTCATCATTTCAAGATGTTAGCAGTACATCATTCTCAAATCCGGAAGTTAGTCAGAAGATTGTATTATGCAAAAAGTCCAGCCCTAAAATTAAATCAGTTGAACAGTGCTCTTTTGCGTGGGTCAGTATCAGATGTGAAGAAGGTTTGTGATGAAATTGAGTTTTGTTACTTTGGTCCTGAACAAGAGAGTGCAGAAATTGACACATTAATAGAAGAAAATGTTAAAGAGAATGTGCGACATGCTACTACAAAACATTTTTAAGAACAAATTACAAAGTTGAAGGTGATTTCAGGTGAAAAGCCAAATTATTCTTCTATTTGTTGTTGGCGAACTCACTATAAAAATCAGACTAGGACTGTTGATCTATATTTAAAAAGTGAAACAGAAAATAATGATAAGTGGAAGGAATTTGCAACATATTTGTTGGTAGAGAATTGTTTTGATTTGGTTTATGATCATCGTATTTGAAAAAATATTGTTATAACAAATTAGACAAGAATAAAATGCCCGCTAGAGCTGTCCATAATAATCTAGAGTTGGTAACTATTCCTCCAGAACTGATAGATTTAAATTCATATGAGTCTATTCTGATTCAATGTGTGCACCCATTTCAGGCTATTGTTCTTATGGAGCCTAAAACAGGTAAATTGCCTCCTACAGATTTACAGAGAGGATTAAAAGGAAGAGTTGTATATTTACCTCTAAATTTAAAGAAAAATATAGAAACTATTGGTGTAGAGAATGTAGAAAGTGAAGCATTAGTTATTCTAGTTAATGGTGTTCTTACTAAGAGTAAGAAAATCTGGCAAGAATTAGTGGATGTTAGGAAAGTGCAAAAGGCAACATTGTATGTGATAAATAACAATGAGTACTATAAAAATGTGTATGTGGGAGGAGAAGAAATACTTTTAGGAGATGATACTGAAACATCAACTGGTCAAATTGAAAAAGTGGACATGTCCAGAAGTGAAGAAATCTATGAACATTACAGTGTACATCCACTTCATTTGAATGAAGTGATGGGGAATACTATTGAATTGTTTCAAATGTAAAAAGCAAAGGAAAGTCCCATGAGTGTATGGAAAAAAGTTTGGAAGCTCATTGTTTTCCGCAGTTGTTCCCAATAGGAAATGGTGGACGATATGATGAACGATCAGTGCAGATTCCTGCATCAGAATATCGGACAACAAGATTTTATGAAGAAGATCCAAGATTTCGACAATGTATCCCATATATATTTCATCTTTTGTTTGAGAGTGACTTGTCTGGACTTTCATATGCAGTCAACCACATATTGAAAACAGGAGTACATCTTCAAAATGTGTCAGCAAAGGAATTTATGGATAAAGTACATCAGAGAGATGATCATTTAGAATCTCAGCTGATTAATTTGATGGCATGTCAGTGTGGTACTAATGAGTATTGGTACCGTTGTCATGGAGAACTTAAATGTATGCTAAGGAACTTAGGGACTCCTACGTGGTTCCTTACCCTAAGCTGTGCTGAATACGCTTGGGATGATTTACTTGAATTTCTTCGAGAGGCAAATTTGAATATAACAAATACAAGACACCTGGAGAATTGTGCTCTTTGGATTCTGTTTAGGGGTGGGCGGAGTTTGTGTAATCGCGGTACGCAAATCTCCGTGAAACGGTAAAAAATCTCAGCGAACACGCAGAAATTCCGCAAACACGCGGAATTGCTTGATCGCAATGCTTTTTTCCTGTTTGCAATTGCTGTTTGCGTGCTCGGGGGAAAATATCTTCGGAACACGCATATTGAGAACGCGAACAAGCAAAACATTTTGCGAAGTTGCGGAACGCAGAATTTTGGGCAATTTCGGGTTCTCCGCGGACCGCGAAATTACCCAAATTCCGCAAATTCCGCGAGCGGTAAATCGGGTAGAAATGCATAGTAAAGCATTCACCTGTTCTGTGGATTTCCAACACAAAATCAAAAAGAACAGATGAATGCTTTACTATGCATTTCTACCCAATTTTTATTCATTTTCATTTGGTTAAGATAATATTGGTGGTGGCTCCTTCTTTGCGTATCTTACACATCTTGGTGATATTTTGACTTTGGTAGCGGTTCTATTCTTTTCTTTACACTGGATGCTCTTACTAATATCTACTTTTCTGTAGATAATTATGTTACAATGAGAAAGTTTTAAGTTTTTTGTATTAGAATGAAACTTATTTATTGTTATTTTGGGTTGCCGCCCTAACGAAGTCAATGTGCTTTACACAGCATGACGAAACACGTGTTGGCTGTGGTTTTTTGGATGTGAATTTGGAACAATAAAGACAAATTTTGGAACACAAGGACATTGCATATTGGATTTATACAAGAACTGGATTATGAATTGAATACCTGGACTGTGCCAACTTGAATGATGTATATATACTGATATGAGGATAGTATCAATTTAATATTTAGAGTGCTCAGGGAGAGCAATTTTGCATTAGTAAGATCTACTTTTGTGAATTGAGGTGGGTTTGTATGGTAACCAAACCTTTCCCCCTTAGTAGCACCGTGAGCAACTTGAGACTTTATACTTTCCCTAATATCTGCTGTGCGCCTTATATGTAACTGGTTACCAATTATAGCAGATATTCAGTACATGGTGGATAATTCCATTGCTGTTGCTCAGTATGTAACATCCTACATTACAAATCAGAAAAGACGGAAATGAAAGAAATGTGGAAATAAATTTCTCACGAGAAGAGTCTTAGTAAGAAATTAAACAGTTTCAGTTTGAAGATGTGATCCCATCGAGAAATTGGAGTATATGAATGCTCAGATCGGTTATAATCTGCAAGTTTATACTCAAAATCGAGAAGAATCATTTGGGTGAGTCTAGGTCTTGCTGCAACGCGAAATTGAGTACTTAAATCTGTTCAAGAAATCTAATATTTAGCAGAAAAAGATCTGGAAAGTACAGATATTGTGAAAACAAACGTGTTGGACACATATTATCTAAATAGAAGTCATCATCTTGAGAACATATGTCTCTATGAAGTGCTGCAAAACAACACTTTTAAACGGAATACTAAAGAAAACATCAATGATGGAAAATATGCCGTGATTGGCTCCGAAGTGAAACAAAGGAAAGGAAATTTGATAAATCACAGAAAACTGAGTTGTACACTCCTGATAAAAGGGAATTTTACTATTTAGCACTTTTGCAACTGTTCAAACCGTGGCGTTCAGAATTGGAGTTACTTGGAGATTTTCAGAGCTATGAAGATTCGTTCAATGCTTGTAAAGATACCATAGAATGCACTGTTTTTGCAAATTATGGGAAAACGTTGAAAGATGAAATTGATCAAGAAGCTACTATTGCAGCTGGGATTGCTAGAGACAGTTCTCAAGACAGTCAAAGTTCTGCTCCACTGAGTCAAGATCAACTAGGAGAACCAATTCTTAAAAATGAAGCGGCAATCGCCATGAATTAAGTGGAATCAGCAATGCATCAAGCTCAAGAAGATATTATGGAATTAGGAAATTTGGAAGGACAACTAAATGTTGAACAGAAATAAATATATCAGCAAGTGAGACAACAGATTGGATTTCTTCATGAAAAGAAAGAATGCACATGCATATCATTTCAACCAATCCGAATGTATGTGAGTGGTCAAGCTGGAACAGGAAAAAGTTTCTTAATTAAAGTAATGACCAGTTATCTACTGGTCATGAAAACAAATTGGAATATCACAAGCTATCTTGAGAAGCTTGTAATAAAGTTTCAAGAGTGCTAAAGAAAATGAAACTTCTGAATATTGATATGGTAAGCAAGGCTCAAACTTAATGCTTGCTTTTGTGCATTTAAGAATACAGCACATTCTTAAAACAGAGTATGATGTGTTGTTTGGAGGAAAACATGTCATAGTTTTTGGAGATCTACTGCAACTTACTCCCGTAAAAGGACATCCAGTATTTAAAACCTTTGTGCATGAAGACACCAGAAAGTATTTAGATAGTGTTGGAAACTTTAATATTTGGTCATATTTTGAATACAAGGAACTTATTACAAATATGCGACAGGCAAATGATGTTGATTATGGAACTATTCTTCAAGATATAAGAATTGGAGTACTGACAGAACATGGCAAACAAGCTTTGCAAAGTCGATGACTCTTCAATTTGTTTCCAAACGAAAATATATATGAAAATTGCATAAACAAAATCTATAATCTGCTTAATGCCAACACTGTGCAAGTGTTCTATATTCAATGGACAACTTTTGAAGCTAGAATCAGAAGAAATAATAAAAATGGAAGCCACTGATAAAATAGAGCATGAAGAATCACTATTATTTTGACAGAAAATTTGAAAACAAAATTGGATTCTTTAGAAAAATCGATATCTAAAACGGCCGATTTAGAAAAGAATCTATATGCATGTATAAACTGTTGGGTCATTTTAAGGTGTAATTTGGATGTAGAAAAAGGTTTAGTTAATGGAGCAATGGGTAAAGTTGTGGATTTTGTTGATTATCAAAATAGAGATGGAATTGAATTTTTAAAAATTACATTTGATCAGATTGAAGAAGTAAAACAAATTGGACGTTGTTCAGTTAGTTTTTTGCTTAGTTTTGTGCTTTCTCTGGCATATGCAGTGACTATTCATAAATCCTAATATTTTTAAAGTCAAAGTTATAGGAACATAATTCAGACTATTAGGAATATGTTGAAATGTATTAATATGATTACTATTGGACAATTTCAATGTAAAGGATTTCAGCAATACCATTTGACCCAGAGCAAAGGTATAAATTTGAATTATGGACTTTTTGTTGCACATTCTCATAGCATATATTTTTAAAGAACATCATTTACAGTGTACAGAAATTAAAAAAAGAATTCTTTATTGAATTATTATTTGAGTTATTTCATAGTCAAGTAAGAAAATTATCATAGAGGGAAGCATTTTATATATGTGTGATTTGTATTATATGGTTTGTTATTGAGGATGTAGTTTTTATGAAATGTTCAGAAATAGCTGAGTATATTATTAATATTTTAGACGCAGTTTTGTTTTTTTAAACAATCTTATTGATTGTTTTGTTTGCCCGCAGTTATGTGATGAGTAACATTGAAATCACTGTTTGTAGTGAAATTCAATATAGTCTGAGAACAGCAAAAAAGGCAAAGAAAATAATTTATATAATATTGAAATTATGTTATGTTGTAAAAAGTATAATATTATATATTATAACTATTTTTTTTCTTCTCTTTCACAGATCCTAATTCTAAAACATGAAATGTTCACACATTAATATTATAAAAAAACAACTGAAAAAAAATGTTTAGTGTTTTTTATACCTATTACTGTGAAGGTAAGATTAACTAAGTATTAATGTACACAATAGGCTGTGTTTGCACACAGTTGAAGAAAGGGGGATGGAGGGAGTAGATAAGTGTGGAAAGATGCTTGTGGGCATTTTAAGTAACAGGATAAAGTTGCCTTGAATCCTGAGTGTCCCTGGGGGCCAACTAACCCACCAGATATCTGCAGAAAGTGCCAGAGAGTTGCATTGCAGAGAGGTGTAAAATGGGACCACGTCTCTGCAACGCACCTGTATCGTGTTCAATAAAGAGACATGGTGGGCTAGTAGGACCCACGGACTTTCAGGATTAAAAGAGACTAAAAGGGGGTTTATCTTCGCTTTTTTGGCTTTAAAAGCCAAGAAAGCGGAGATAAAATTATCTCCCTATTACCTAGCTGTCGCTAACACCAGTTAGCGACCGCTAGTAGGAGATAGCAACCATCTTGGGCCCCACTTTGCATGTCAGAGATATTTATCACTAATGACATGCAAAGTGGGCGTGCCAAGATGTTAGTGACTGGAAACAGTTGCTAACATCGCTATCTCCTATTACCAACTTTTGGAGATATTCGCGGTAAGCGCGAATATCTCGAAAAACTAACACCTGCCCTGAGCAGTTCTTAGCCATGTTATCCAATGGGTGGTGGATAACATGGCTAAGAGCATTAGCTCGGTAATGCATGAATATCGCTGACTTTTCAGCGATATTCATGCATTGCGGCCGTTTTTTATCGCATTTGCGATAAACCTTGATAATAGCAAGGTTTATCTGCGATAATTTCTGACGATGCTTAGCGGTAAAAAATTTGTTGCTAAGCATCGTTAGCGATAAATATCGCTTAACGTTGGTAATATGCCCCTTTATTCCTCAACTTGAAACACGTCACAAAGTGTGTTTGCACATGTGACATCAGGCCCCATCCCTTCCCTTCACCACTCTATAAATATGTCCTAACACTTTACCAAAATCTAAGTACTTATAAATGTTTCTTGTTCTCTCTTTGCAGTACTGAAATTACTCTACTTATTAGTCATATAGTTAAGGATTGGCCTAACCACTAACCCTAGTACAAGACAATTTCTTTATATACTATGCATGAACACCTGCAAGAAGCTACAAAGTATTAATACAGTCTTCAAAATACCCAGTTTATACCTATGTAGTTTTGGAATGTCTCTGTCCTAGGATACCATGTGACCTGCTGTGTGCTGCGTCCTGTACCCCAAGAGCCAGAGGTGAGCTGGCTCTTTGTTCAGAAACACAGGAACATAAACGTTTTCAGGAAGTCCCAAGTGGCGCGGTGGTGGGATTGTGTCGTGGCAGCCTGAGACCTCCGAAGGGGTGCCTAAGGTGATCGAGGGCACCTGGAGCGAATCAAGACTCTGATGGGCAGGGTGCCTGTCTTGGTGCGGCTACAGGTGTTGGAGTGCCTGTGGATTGGGGGCATCGTGGAAGAGAGCTGTGATTTGGGATGCACAGGGGGTGCATGTTGCATTTCAGTCCAGGCATTAGTAAAGAGTGTCGGGACATTGTGGGTACTAAGAAGGAGTGAGTCTCTGAGACATGGGTCGGCATGTGGTGGTGCAGCCAGAGCGTTAGTGGAGAGCACCTGGTACCTTGTGTGCACCAGGAGGAGAGGTGAGACTCAGACGCGCAGTGTGCGTGTCATGGTCCGACCAGGGCATTAGTGGAGAGTGCCTGGGTCATCATGTGCACCAAGAAACGAGGTGGGTCTCCAGCGCGCAGGGTGTGTGTGGGGATGCAGTTGTGGCACTAGAGGAGAGTGCCTGAAGATTGTACCCAGAGATGGAGTGAGACTCTGACGTGCAGGGTGCATGTCAAGGTGCCAGCTGAGGCGTAGTATGGTGCGCCTGGTCATCGGAGGCAGAGGAGGAGTGAGTCTCGGGCGCTCTGGGGGGGCCTGTCGAAGGTGCCACCGAGGTGCTGGTGAGGAGTACTGGCGAGCGGTGAGTACCGGGGAGCGGTGAGCACCGGGGAGCGAAGAAGTTCTAACAGCGCTGGAGACGAGGGCCAACTGATCGGGCCCTTGAAGGCAACGTGGGGTGGCACTAGCGTTGTGTGGAAGGCTTTGTGGAAGGAGTTTGTGCTGAATGGTGGCAGCCCAGATCTGCAGCCCTGCAGGAGCTGAACTACAGTCCCGAGCGCGCCTTGCCCCTAGTGACAAGGTTCTGGAGTGAGGCCAATTTGCTGCTGCAAGAGAGGAGAGTGGGGTCGCGCCCCCCAGGTAAAGTGGATCATCACCAGGGGCAGGGTGCGGGCCCGGAGGGACACACTCTCTCGGCTTCTCACTGCTGGCAGCTGTGTGCGCCTGTTGCTTTGGCCCAGATCTCGGCCAGTGCTGGTCCTGGATGGGCAGTACAAGAGCCAGGGCCCGGAGTGGAACTTGGGTGTCATCGTTGAGCCGTGTTGGGGGTAACTGGTTGCATAACTTCTAAAAACAGGCATATAAGACTTTGCATTTTTGCTGCTAACGAATTATCGAACTATTGGACAACGTCTGACACTAGTAGTGCTTAACAAACTCAGGGGTTAGTGCGCTACGCACTAAGTTATGTTTCTCTTGCAGGATACAGGTTGTTTACTGCACTGTACTGAATTGCACTGTGACGCATTACCTTATTCTTTCCTCACCAGGGCATGCTATTGTCGATATGCATTGCATTGTCTTCCTATCGCACTGTACGTAATTGCAGCGTGACGCATTGCTGTATTTCTTCCTTGAACAGGGCATGCTGGTAGCTAACTGAGTTGCATTATCTTGTGTTGACTCATTACATGATCGTGACGCTACGCATTGGTTGTTTCGCTGTGGCACTTTACAGGAATTACTTCCTAGGAAAGGTGGAGGGTTCCACCTTTGGTGGTGCTGTGCACAATTATTCTTAGACCATCTGGTCTTCCTCAATTTTTTCAATATTCAGTGAATTAGTCATACGAGAATTTCATTTCAAACATATAAGTGTTTATTTCATTTATTTTCCAATTTCATTCTTCATCAATATCAGTCTATTCATTTGTAATCCATATCACTTCATAATTCCACATATATTCCACATATACCCTATGCATTTCGGGTCATATGGGACCCTTCCTCAGGGATCTGTGTGCAAGAAAAAAACCTGAAAAAACAAGGATATTTGAGCCGGCCACTTTTGCATCTTTATATACATAAAAAACGTATAATATCCATTATGTTTATACTGGTAGTTACATGGTGAGTACTAAAAATCCATGAGTAAATACATTTGCCCATGTAAACTGAGTGCTTAACAAGTCAAGACTTTAAGCGGTCAGTTAATTTATATTAACCGACAAATTCCGAAATCTATGTCCCTATCCCTACAATGACTAAAGACTTAGAGGGTAACAACACTGGCGTATCTTCTAAATACTTATCTCTCTCCTGTCCAAAAATAATCAAAATCGTTAATCTAACCAGAAGTCTCAAACTTGTTAAAACGCCAAACACCATCCCCGTAAACACTTACGCTATGGAAGTTGAAGTGTGACTCGATCTTTCGCCAATCAGGATCTTGCTAAGAGACTAAGCCATTGGCTAGCTTATATCCTATACTCTAATTGTATCAGTGCATGACCACCTGATCGCGGTCATGCGGAAACGCCAAAGTGGCTCTATATACGTCTGAGTAAGAGTATAACTGGTGTAATTGCATCTAAAGATTGGCGGTGCTATGATGTTAGACACTGTTAGATTTAACATTCATGTAAAAAACAAAATATATGGTTCTGGACAAAAAATGATCAATACATCAAAAAATGTTAACATCACTCGTGCTGCAATATGAATAAAAGTTACATATAAAATAACTGATTATTACGGTCCCAGTGTATTAAAAAAGTCGTAAAACAGGGGTATAGGCTACTATCTTGTGATCGTCGGCCATCTTGGACTGGGCTAAACATTATAAACAACTGTATTAGTGGTGAGTTATATGCAGGGTAATAAACACATTCTTGACAACTTTTTACAGGAAACATGATAACTCTATCCTATCATTCAGTCCTTGCGGCTGAGGCCTGCCCATTTTTCGAATCCAATATTATTCAGATCTGAGTCTCTTTTTATGTACATCGGTGTCCTGCTGTTGTTTAATCACCTCTAGTATGGTGAACAGGAGTTGGCTGATGTTATGTCCTTCTTCCATCCAATGTGTAGCTACAGTAGAATTAATTTTTTTTTGCGGATATTGCTCTTATGCTCCGTGATTCTTGTGTTGATTTTGCGCTCCGTTTGACCTAAGTAAAGTTTTCCACATTGACATTTTATACCATATATGACATTTTTCGTGTCGCATGTACTGGAATGAAGCAATGGAACTGTTTCCCCAGTCATTGGGTGTGTGAATGCTTGACCAATAATAACATTATTGCAGTGGATGCAATTTTCACATCTTTGCATTCGTACCAACATACAAATCAAACCCACAAGAAACTGAAATAGCTATTTTCAAATTTCTACGAACATTGCGCCTGAAAAATTTCTCTAACAACCTTCAACCTGCTGAAAAAACCTGAAGGTACCCTCAAAGAATTTAAAGCAAAAAGCACCTTCTGTGCACCCACATCCCATAAAACAATCGATGCATATGAGAGAGTTATCATGACAGGGATGAAGAAAATTAACGACCAAAGTGGCACTAAAAGCAATTTCTCTAAAAAAGAATGGAGCACACTTAAAAGTCTAACAGACAGTCCATATACTTCAAGCTCCAAAACATTGGATTTGGAACCCGGAAAAGTTTGGGAGCAAAGAAACCACACAAATTGCAATACAAACAACGTTGTGTATATTATAACCTGTCCTTGCGGGTTAAGATATGTGGGGATGACCAAAAGGATGGTTAAACTCCGCATTTGTGAGCATAGGAGCAGTATAAGATGTGGCAAGAATAATACGAAAATGACCACACACATAGACATTCCCCAGATCAGATCCACTGGACAGCGATTGAGCACTTACAGTATGGCACTGAAAATAGACTCTTTGAAAAGGAGCAGAGGTGGGTGCATCGTTTGTCGACCCATCTTGAGGGTCTTAACGATGACATTCCGTGGGGGAGAGTCTTGAGACAGTGATAATTCTTAACAGTTTCGATCTATAGCAACAGCCCAGAATAATGTCTTAAAATACCAGCCCGGACCATTTGATGATGTCGGAATTCTATGAGTATGAACCTCGGTTTACTTGGGGTGGATGACCCCACGCTTCACTTAATCGAGGTACTTGGCCTCTCTCGGTTGTGCCATTATTTACAGCAGATACACTTGAATAGCTGTTTACTCTCAGGTGAACTGGTGGCAAGTTGTGATAATTTACGAATTACCACTAATAATATTACTAACAAGAACATTGTCCTCTAAGTTCGGCTTTATCTTCCTATAAGATGTAGGATTAGTAATCAAATTGTGGGTGTTTGCCTTCTAGTATAGGGGCATGTCAGCCGAGTGTGTCTTTTGTGCTACGCATGGCTTTGGACTACTAAAGCTTTGCGCTGTGACCACTAGCGAGGTTAGCGGTCTAGTACTGCCTTTTCGGTAACCAGAAGTGAGTATTTTTACCGAGACACTGGCTCGCTACCAAGTGTTTGTTTCAGAGTTGATTGCTTGGCATTATCTATTTTTCCTACAACACAATTGACTAACCGAAAATTTAAAAATAATGTTAGCGTTAAGGTCGGTTTTTCAGTTGAACTCCCCCCGGCAAACGGGGACCCCAACCACGTGATACCCGGACGGGACACGTGACCCGGATCTTTCCGATAAGATGCTGTGGCATTTCCTTTACGGGTAAGATCCGGACTGCAGGAGCCTGATATCTAGGTTGCTGCCGGCGAGTCGCTGTGCCTGAAGTAAGTGCATGTTTGCGCAATGAAATGGAAGGGTATCTCGAGAGGGCTGGGTAGCACAGTTATACTGATACTGGCCTCTATCTCTGCTCTTTTTTAGAAAGAGCACAACGTGAAGAAACTGCCGCACTGCAAGTCCATGCGGTATGCTCAAACTGCGAGCGATGTAAGTGTATGTTTGACTTAAGCCTGTGATCTATCCATGACTACGGATCCGTAGGCTCTTTGACTAGGGCACTGGTTCCGTTTTTAACGGGGTATTACATTGATTTGAATTTGAAAACATGACTCCTTGCGAGTTACAGGGGTGAATTACTACCATGAATCCAGGAGATATGTTTATATTTCACAAGACCTTTAATATGTAAAGGCCAACCTGAAGAAATTGACTACAACATAGTCTGTGTCATTGTGCATCTGGGAATAAGGGGACTCAGAATTGATGGGTACTCCCCTAAATTCATAAGGTTCTGACCCTTCGGGTCAAGAAGCCTGTTTGTTAAGTACATAATGTTTATTTGTGTCTTTGTGTTAATTCACAGATAGTCTCCAGGCGAATTCCAGGAGCACTTGCTGCGGGTAAAACCGTGAGTCAAATAGGGAAAGAATTCTCTCCTTGTTTTTCACATTTGTCCCCACGGAGTGGACAGGCCTTAGCGTGCGTGTACCCCCTGGGGCTTCTTTATTTGTTTTTTTCACTGGTCCTGAAGAAAGCTGAGCTGAATACGCACCAAACAGCAGAAACATGTTGACCACCCACACCAGGACACTGTGGTTCAAATAATAAACCATCATGTGGCCTCACTGTTTTTAATGTGAGCAACTGGTCCACTAATAAAGTTTTTTTGGGTCCAGTTGTGATCTTTTAACATTCACTCACATCACGAATCACCTTTCATTGAGACACTTTTTCAAAAATACCCCGCTCCGCTGCAATTGCAGGCGTCGCAGCACACAGGGGGGGCATTCGGTCCCTCCTGTGGGAACCCCATGAGAAGCATGTCACCACTAGGGTGAGTGAGGGTTCTTTTAAGAAATGAGGGGCATATTACCAAGCAATAGCGATAATTATCGCTATTGCTTGGTTAGACACAAAATTTTACCGCTGAGCTGCGGCGATTTTTATCGCAGATAAACCTTGGTATTACCAAGATTTATCGCAAATGCGATAAAAAACGGCCACAATGCATGAATATCGCTGAAAAGTCAGCGATATTCATGCATTACCGAGCTAATGCTCTTAGCCATGTTATCCACCTCCCATTGGATAACATGGCTAAGAACTGCTCAGGGCAGGTGTTAGCTTTTGGAGATCTTCGCGCTTAGCGCGAATATCTCCAAAAGTTGGTAATAGGAGATAGCGATGTTAGCGACTGTTTCCAGTCGCTAACATCTTGGCACGCCCACTTTGCATGTCATTAGTGATAAATATCACTGACATGCAAAGTGGGGCCCAAGATGGTCGCTATCTCCTACTAGCTGTCGCTAACTGGTGTTACCGACAGCTAGGTAATTGGGAGACAATTTTATCTCCGCTTTCTTGGCTTTTAAAGCCAAAAAAGCGGAGATAAACCCCCTTGATAATATGCCCCTGAGTTTTTTTCTTTTCTTCTTTTCCAGTCTGTTGACCTCATTTGTAAGCACTTAACTTTCCATATTGTGGTTTTCTAGTAAGTAGGGACACTGTCACTTGCATATTCACAGTCCATAATAATAGGCACTCTTGTGTTGTTGTAACGTGTTAAATAGGGGTTGAAGAGTGGCCTCCCAAACCCTTACTCTCCCGTTGATTGTATATACTTGGCAGCGGGCAGCTGCGAGAGTGATAAATGATAAATCTTTAATTCGCGTTTCCGTGCGAACCCCGTTCAGACATCATGGAGGATTTAGGCCTTTCATACACTAGGGAGGAAGTTGATGCACTCCTTGGAGATGCGTCACTGTTTGCTGATCACTCTATATCTCAGACCATCTCCCAAACCACGGAATGGGACAAGCTGGGAGAACTAAAGAGAAGCCGCATCAGAGCCATTTTACATGGCACTATGCTAAAACAATATTTGTTAAAGAACACAGCCCCCAAAGGTCTTTTGGTCACTAATGCTCCCAGGATTTTTCTCGAGGATGCAGTGTTTAGGAAGGAGTGGGCGCAGATCGCCTGGCACTGCACACGAGATTGGGCTATTTTAATTATAAAAACTGCCTTACAACTTTCGGAGGCTCTCCAAATAGAGATCCAAGTAACAGAGGCCCATTTTAAAGCCACACTTACGGGCTATAAGAAAAGATTGAATGATTTGAACAAAGAACTTAATGACTATAAGGAGAACTTAGCCCAGTCGAAGGGCCAGAAATTCCAAAAAGATCTAAAAAAATGGTCATACGATAAAGTTTATCCTTATTCGAGTCCTGACTACACCCCACCAACTAAATCAGGTTATAACTCGGATAACTCGGAAGATTCCCAATCTAGTGGCTCTAGTACAGGGGGTTCAGGCAAAAAGAATAGAGGGCGTGGGAGAGGCCGGGGTTTTTATAACCCCAATTGGCAGCCTTACCAACAGAACGGACCACGTTTTCAAAACGCTTATCAACCACAACCGCCGTTTCCACCCATGATGGGTTGGAATCAACCTTTTGGCCCCTTGCAACCACACTTTTACCAACCCCCCATGTTCCAACCTCCTTTTTTAGAGAGGGGTCGGGGACCGAGGGGCAAACGGAAAGGGTCCAATCAAGTCCATTGGGAGCCGAACGAGTCAGTCGGCGACAACACGAGGAGCAAGACTGCGGAGCAGAGGGCTGGTCCAAGCAACCAGAGAGTCTGATTACCAACCTCTCTAAGGTTATCCTAACGGATGATGAAACCAGGGTCTTAGAAAAGGGACTTGGGTTTGTACCTACCCCTAATCTTGACAAATTCAGACTACGCTGTGAATTGACTGAATTTTTTCGGAAGCTAAGATTAAAAAGTTTCTTTGAGAAACAAGTGACAGAATCCACACAGAGACCACAGGGTGACACTAGTTTTAGACTGAAGTCAACCTTTACCCCGCCTCCGCACAGTATTCCACCTGAAATATTGGCTTTTTAGCAGGCTGTTGTTAAGGAAATTGAGTCCATTGAGACCCATATTCCTTATAAAAATATTACAGCAGGCGAATTTAGAGCGATTCAGACGTTGCAAAACAACTCTGATATCGTTATAAAAAGCGCGGACAAAGGGGGTGGCATAGTCATCCAAGACAAGGGTGCCTATGGCCACGAATGCAGGCGTCTACTGAGTAATAACATCAACTATGTAGTGCTCAGGGAAGACCCTTCGGAAAGTCTAAAATCAGAAATAATTGATCTTGTAATGACAGCTGAACATGAAGGGAACATCACTAAACAAGAAGCAGATTACTTGACAGTTTCAGAGGGTAAAATTCCATATTTTTACACCCTCCCCAAAACGCACAAGGGAATCCTACCCCCACCAGGGAGACCCATTGTTTCGGGTCTAGGTTCATTACTTGAACCCCTGTCGAAGTATTGTGACTTCTTTTTAAGACCCTTAATAGAGGCAACAAGCACTTATATAAAAGACACCAAGAGCCTGCTTGCTATGTTGGAAACTATCGAGTTACCGGAGTTCCATGTCTACTGGCCACATTAGACATTGAGAGCCTCGATACTTGCATACCCCAAGATGCAACAATTGATGTGATCTCTCAAACTTTGGAGGCTAATCCCTGGGTTTACAATACATCTAAATCCTTTGTGGTAGATTGTGCCACCCTAGCCTTGAAACGTAACTTTTTTGAGTAAGAGACCAACATTTCTTGCAAGCAACCGGTACATCTGCTTAATTCAGACACTCTGTTCATCACCACCCCCTTTTCTGAATCATTTTGTCCACCATAAGCGTGGAAGGGTATACTCAGATGTGAGTCCCTTGCTCATTGCACCATCAGGATTCAAGCAAGCCGGGCCGACGACGGCTGAAATGCCAGAAACCGGTCCCCGGAAGCTTGTTTCCTTCCCAGTATAAGAATTGGCTTGGTAGTTTGGTTTGCTCTGTTCCCATCATGCACTGGGACAGGAACGGACTAATTTTCATGTAGCCAGGTTCTGAGCTGGGATGGTGCAGTGAGCTAAAAAACGGTGATGGATCAAGCCCTGATCTTTGGACTGGGTAAGAGTGGTCTGCTTAATTCAGACACTCTGTTCATCACCACCCCCTTTTCTGAATCATTTTGTCCACCATAAGCGTGGAAGGGTATACTCAGATGTGAGTCCCTTGCTCATTGCACCATCAGGATTCAAGCAAGCCGGGCCGACGACGGCTGAAATGCCAGAAACCGGTCCCCGGAAGCTTGTTTCCTTCCCAGTATAAGAATTGGCTTGGTAGTTTGGTTTGCCCTGTTCCCATCATGCACTGGGACAGGAACAGACTAATTTGCATGTAGCCAGGTTCTGAGCTGGGATGGTGCAGTGAGCTAAAAAACGGTGATGGATCAAGCCCTGATCTTTGGACTGGGTAAGAGTGGTCTGCTTAATTCAGACACTCTGTTCATCACCACACCCTTTTCTGAATCATTTTGTCCACCATAAGCGTGGAAGGGTATACTCAGATGTGAGTCCCTTGCTCATTGCACCATCAGGATTCAAGCAAGCCGGGCCGACGACGGCTGAAATGCCAGAAACCGGTCCCCGGAAGCTTGTTTCCTTCCCAGTATAAGAATTGGCTTGGTAGTTTGGTTTGCCCTGTTCCCATCATGCACTGGGACAGGAACAGACTAATTTGCATGTAGCCAGGTTCTGAGCTGGGATGGTGCAGTGAGCTAAAAAACGGTGATGGATCAAGCCCTGATCTTTGGACTGGGTAAGAGTGGTCTGCTTAATTCAGACACTCTGTTCATCACCGCCCCCTTTTCTGAATCGGTACATCTATGGGCAGCACCTTTGCCCCTAGTGTGGCAGGGTTATATGTGTTTAATTTTTAATCTACCCACATTTTACCTTCTACTAACCCGTACTTTGCCAACATCATCTTGTGGCAAAGATACATAGACGACGTGCTGCTCATTTGGAAAGGGGATGAGGAGTCATTAGGTTTCTTTTTTGTTTGGTTGAATGAACGGGATCCACATCTTAAGTTTACCTCTGCATTCAATCGCTTGGAAGTAGTGTTTCTGGACGTGACTATTACACGTGTAGGCAATCAATTGAAAACCAAGACCTACTCTAAACCTACCACAAAAAACAACCTTTTGCACTACACAAGTTTTCATCCCCAGCCACTTAGGGAAAACCTACCGTTTGGGCAGTACCTCCAGATCAGGAGGAACTGCAGTGATGTCAAAGACTATAAGGAACAATCTAGCAATCTGACATACAAACTGCAAAACAGGGGTTATCCCAGACACCTTTTGACAAAAAGCTATAAAAGGGCTCGCAACCAAAATCGCGACTCCCTTTTAGAAGAGCTTCCCAAGAATAACACAGATGAGGTTCCATTAACCTGCATTACTACTTTTAACGCAGCATCCAACTTAGTGAGCCGGAGTATTAAGAAGCATTGGAGGATTTTGACATCTAGCAATTGTAACTTGGAGAAACCTTTGTTCTCTTATAAAAGAGCCCGGAGTCTTAAGGACTCTCTGGTCCACACACGCCCACAGAAAGCACAAGAAACCCCCAGAAGTGTTCTGAATGCCTGGGGCTTACCACCTGTGTTGGGCCACTATCCGTGTAGCAATTGTAGTGTGTGTCCATATACTTCAAGCTCCAAAACATTGGATTTGGAACCCGGACAAGTTTGGGAGCAAAGAAACCACACAAATTGCAATACAAACAACGTTGTGTATCTTATAACCTGTCCTTGCGGGTTAAGATATGTGGGGATGACCAAAAGGATGGTCAAACTCCGCATTTGTGAGCATAGGAGCAGTATAAGATGTGGCAAGAATAATACGAAAATGACCACACACTTTTTGGAACATAGACATTCCCCAGATCAGATCCACTGGACAGTGATTGAGAACTTACAGTATGGCACTGAAAATAGACTCTTTGAAAAGGAGCAGAGGTGGGTGCATCGTTTGTCGACCCATCTTGAGGGTCTTAACGATGACATTCCGTGGGGGAGTGTCTTGAGACAGTGATAATTCTTAACAGTTTCGATCTATAGCAACAGCCCAGAATAATGTCTTAAAATACCAGCCCGGACCATTTGATGATGTCAGAATTCTATGAGTATGAACCTCGGTTTACTTGGGGTGGATGACCCCACGCTTCACTTAATCGAGGGACTTGGCCTCTCTCCGTTGTGCCATTATATACAGCAGATACACTTGAATAGCTGTTTACTCTCGGGTGAACTGGTGGCAAGTTGTGATAATTTACGAATTATCACTAATAATATTACTAACAAGAACATTGTCCCCTAAGTTCGGCTTTATCTTCCTACAAGATGTAGGATTATTAATCAAATTGTGGGTGTTTGTCTCCTAGGATATGGGCATGTCAGCCGAGTGTGTCTTTTGTGGTACACATGGCTTTGGAATAATAAAGCTATGCGCTGTGGCCACTAGCGAGGTTAGCGGTCTAGTACCGCCTTTTCGGTAACCGGAAGTGAGTATTTTTACCGAGACACTGGCTCGCTACCAAGTGTTTGTTTCAGAGTTGATTGCTTGGCATTATCTATTTTTCCTACAACAGAATTGACTAACCGAAAATTTAAAAATAATGTTAGCGTTAAGGTCGGTTTTTCAGTTGAACTCCCCTCGGCATACGGGGAACCCAACCACGTGATATCCGGACGGGACACGTGACCCGGATCTTTCCGATAAGATGCTGTGGCGTTTCCTTTACGGGTAAGATCCGGACTGCAGGAGCCCGATATCTAGGTTGCTGGCGGCGATTCGCTGTGCCTGAAGTAAGTGCATGTTTGCGCAATGAAATGGAGGGTATCTCGAGAGGGCTGGGTAGCACAGTTATACTGATACCGGCCTCTATCTCTGCTCTTTTTTAGAAGGAGCACAACGTGAAGAAACTGCTGCACTGCAAGTCCATGCGGTATGCTCAAACTGCGAGCGATGTAAGTGTATGTTTGACTTAAGCCTGTGATCTATCCATGACTACGGATCCGTAGGCTCTTTGACTAGGGCACTGGTTCCGTTTTTAACGGGGTATTACATTGATTTGAATTTGAAAACATGACTCCTTGCGAGTTACAGGGGTGAATTACTGCCATGAATCCAGGAGATATGTTTATAATTCACAAGACCTTTAATATGTAAAGGCCAACCTGAAGAAATCGACTACAACATAGTCTGTGTCATTGTGCATCTGGGAATAAGGGGACTCAGAATTGATGGGTACTCCCCTAAATTCATAAGGTTCTGACCCTTCGGGTCAAGAAGACTGTTTGTTAAGTACATAATGTTTATTTGTGTCTTTGTGTTAATTCACAGATAGTCTCCAGGCGAATTCCAGGAGCACTTGCTGTGGGTAAAACCGCGAGTCAAATAGGGAAAGAATTCTCTCCTTGTTTTTCACATTTGTCCCCACGGAGTGGACACGCCTTAGCATGCGTGGACCCCCGGGGGCTTCTTTATTTCTTTTTTTCACTGGTCCTGAAGAAAGCTGAGCTGAATACGCACCAAACAGCAGAAACATGTTGACCACCCACACCAGGACACTGTGGTTCTAATAATAAACCATCATGTGGCCTCACTGTTTTTAATGTGAGCAACTGGTCCACTAATAAAGTTTTTTTGGGTCCAGTTGTGATCTTTTAACATTCACTCACATCACGAATCACCTTTCATTGAGACACTTTTTCAAAAATAACCCGCTCCGCTGCAATTGCAGGCGTCGCAGCACACAGGGGGGGCGTTCGGTCCCTCCTGTGGGAACCCCATGAGAAGCATGTCACCACTAGGGTGAGTGAGGGTTCTTTTAAGAAATGAGTTTTTTTCTTTTCTTCTTTTCCAGTCTGTTGACCTCATTTGTAAGCACTTAACTTTCCATATTGTGGTTTTCTAGTAAGTAGGGACACTGTCACTTGCATATTCACAGTCCATAATAATAGGCACTCTTGTGTTGTTGTAATCTGTTAAACAAAGGCCTCACATTCGTACCAACATACAAATCAAACCCACAAGAAACTGAAATAGCTATTTTCAAATTTCTACGAACATTGCGCCTGAAAAATTTCTTTAACAACCTTCAACCTGCTGAAAAAACCTGAAGGTACCCTCAAAGAATTTAAAGCAAAAAGCACCTTCTGTGCACCCACATCCGATAAAACAATTGATGCATATGAGAGAGTTATCATGATAGAGATGAAGAAAATTAACTACCAAAGTGGCACTAAAAGCAATTTCTCTAAAAAAGAATGGAGCACACTTAAAAGTCTAACAGACACGATGGACATTACTATACAAAAAGCTGACAAATGGGGAGCCCTTGTAGTAATGAACACCCAATACTACAAAGAGAGTGTGAGAAAGCATTTGCAAGATGTGAATACCTATTGAAAATTAGATCAAGACCCGACAAACACTTTTGCAGCCACATTGAAAAACATACTAGACCACGCGTTGGAAATGAAGTGGATTACTGCCAAAACGTATCAATTCTTGAACATCCGATACCTACGCAGACCGCAATTTTATATGCTCCCAAAAATCCACAAAAACTCTACTAGACCGCCATTCAGACCGATAGTATCAGCATGTGGATCACTCTAAGAGCCACTGGGTCAATACCTGGATTGGTTTTTGCAACCTTTAGTACCAAAACTGGCGTACACACATTAAAGATACTACCGCATTTCTAAATATGTTACAAAACATGGACATTTCAACCAATGAAAAAACATGGTTGTGTTCAATAGATGGCATATCGCTCTACACATCTATCCCCCACAATGAGGGATTGGAAGCCATGGAATGGTGCCTATTGGAAAATGAAATTGAATGATCTGAAAAAATATTTCTTATGGAACTGTTACATTATGCATTATTCCACAGTTATCTTCAATGGGAAAATTAATTCTTTGAACAATGTAGTGGAACATCCATGGGATTTGCAGGGGCCCCATCCTACGCAAATACCTTTATGGCTAAATTTGAAAGAGACCATATTATTAACAACCCAGAGTGGCAAGAAGGAATAGTAGTATTCAAAAGATATATTGATGACATCTTTATAATGTGGAAAGGAACAAAAACAAAACTAGAAGAGAATATTTACATCTTGAATCAGCAACATGAAAGAATAAAGTTCACACATCAAATTGAACATCAAGAATTAGCTTTCCTGGATGTAAAAATCACCATTGAGAATAAACAAATACGCACAAACGTGTATATCAAAGATACAGACAGAAACAGTGCTTTACATTATGAAAGCTTTCATCACCACTCTCTTAAAAAACACCTACCATTTTGCAATTAATACGCCAAAAAAGAATCACATCCAACCTGAATGACGTATCAACCACTATCGACAAGCAAATCCAGAAGTACATAAAGCGAGGTTACCCTAGAACACTACTAGAAGAATCCAAAACAAGAGTAATGACAATGAACAGATAGTTTCTACTCCAGAAAAAAGAAAAAGTGGAATCAAAACTTACAGTTTGTGTCCTGAAACATTCTGTACAGACCCAACAAATCACAAGGATCATGAGAAAACATTGGTCACTGATAACGCAAGAACCGGATCTTCAACCATTATTTTCTAGCCATATAACATTTGCCTACAATAGATCAAGGAACATTAAAGAACTATTGAAACGACAAGACAAAAAAATCAAGGTTGAAACATGCAAAGGAATCCAAAGATGTGAAAATTGCATCCACTGCAATAATGTTATTATTGGTCAAGCATTCACACACCCAATGACTGGGAAAACAATTCCATTGCTTCATTCCAGTACATGCGACACGAAAAATGTCATATATGGTATAAAATGTCCACGTGGAAAACTTTACGTAGGACAAACGGAGCGCAAAATCAAAACAAGAATCACGGAGCATAAGAGCAATATCCGCAAAAAAAAATCAAAAATCTACTGTAGCTACACATTGGATGGAAGAAGGACATAACATCAGCCAACTCCAGTTCACCATAATAGAGGTGATTAAACAACAGCAGGACACCGATGTACATAAAAAGAGACTCAGATCTGAATATTATTGGATTCGAAAAATGGGCAGTCCTCAGCCACAAGGACTCAATGATAGGATAGAGTTATCATGTTTCCTGTAAAAATTTGTCAAGAATGTGTTTATTACCCTGCATATAACTCACCACTAATACAGATGTTTATAATGTTTAGCCCAGTCCAAGATGGCCGACGATCACAAGATAGTAGCCTATACCCCTGTTTTACGACTTTTTTAATACACTGGGACCGTAATAATCAGTTATTTTATATGTAACATTTATTCATATTGCAGCACGAGTGATGTTAACATTTTTTGATGTATTGGTCGTTTTTTTGTCCAGGACCATATATTTTGTTTTTTACATGAATTTTAAATCTAACAGTGTCTAACATCATAGCACCGCCAATCGTTAGATGCAATTACACCGGTTATACTCTTACTTAGAGGTATATAGAGCCACTTCGGCGTTTCCGCATTACCGCGATCACGTGGTCATGCAGTGATCCAATTAGAGTATAGGATATAAGCTAGCCAATGGCTTAGTCTCTTAGCAAGATCCTGATTGGCGAAAGATCGAGTCACACTTCAACTTCCATACTGTAAGTGTTTACGGGGACGGTGTTTGGCGTTTTAACAAGTTTGAGACTTCTGGTTAGATTAGCGATTTTGATTATTTTTGGACAGGAGAGAGATAAGTATTTAGAAGATACGCCAGTGTTGTTACCCTCTAAGTCTTTAGTCATTGTAGGGATAGGGGCATAGTTTTCGGAATTTGTCGGTTAATATAAATGAACTGACCGCTTAAAGTCTTGACTTGTTAAGCACTCAGTTTACATGGGCACATGTATTTACTCATGGATTTTTAGTACTCACCATGTAACTACCCGTATAAACATAATGGATATTATACGTTTTTTATGTATACAAGAATGCAAAAATGGCCGGCTCAAATATCCTTGTTTTTTCTGTTGTTTTTTCTGTTTTTTTCTTGCACACAGACCCCTGAGGAAGGGTCCCATATGACCCGAAATGCATAGGGTATATGTGGAATTATGAAGTGATATGGATTACAAATGAATAGACTGATATTGATGAAGAATGAAATTGGAAAAGAAATGAAATAAACACTTATATGTTTGAAATTAAATTCTCGTATGAGTAATTCACTGAATATTGAAAAAATTGAGGAAGACCAGATGGTCGAAGAATAATTGTGCACACCACCACCAAAGGTGGAACCCTCCACCTTTCCTAGGAAGTAATTACGTATAGTGTTTCCAGACAAAACACTTAGCAGGAGTTGCACAGAAATTACAACAGATTTAATATTTTGAAATAGTGAACATAGAGTGCACTGACGGACCTTCTTAGCACTTTACAGGAACCCATCGTTAAGTAGTGCAGTATTTCTTGTATTTCGCAACGTGTGTGATTCTAGTGATACAACGTACCTAACCTGTTGAGAACAGATAAAAGTCAGCATAACTGTTGGTTAGAAGTGGTGGATGGGGATTAGAACCGCCCAACCCACCGGAAACAATATTACCCATTGTATATGTGTGGAAGTTGTATTGTGTGGTCATTTTGTATATCTTTCTATGTAAAGTGTACTCGTTTTATACAAACTTTTGTGGAGTCCATTTGTGGTGACATTATTGGATTGCTGTGAGTGTGGTTGCACATTCTGAACACTCATGCCATGGAGATAAGCCTGGCTGTTCGTGTCAAGCTACTAAGGAGGTGAGCAGGGTTGTCTCGGACAGTGTCCTTTCTTGGCCTAACGTGTAACGTGGGAGAGGGGGGGTCTGGGTCGTGCACTGGACAACAGCGGTGCACGCTGGAACCCCCAGCTTCTAACACACACACACATATATATATATATATATATATATATATATATATATATATATATATATATATATTTATATATATATATTTATATTTATATATATTCACTGAAAAAACCATAGGTTTCATACCAGTTATAGTTAGGAATTAGCATTAAAAAAACCTATTAAATTCACTGAAAAAACCATAGGTTTCACACCAGTTGTAGTTAGCTGGAAGTTTTACTCGCATAAAACCATTGAAATTCCCACGTTATAGTTAGTTGGACTCACTATAACTTGCGCGTGCAATGCACTGCTGATGACGTCACATATTACATCACTCATGACATGGTCAGTGACATCACTCATGACATCACTGATGACACCATCCAAAAAGCGATGTTATAACCCTTACAACATCGTGATTAAGACGCTATGATCGTTTAGATGTCAAATACATTTTCAGTTTCACGGCAAGATAGAAAATGAAAATGTATTTGACATCTAAACGATCATAGCGTATTAATCACGATGTTGTAAGGGTTATAACATTGTTTTCTAGGAGAATTACGTCCAGGCGACCAGTTTTAAAGGCTCTTTCTGATTTTGTAACAGTAGATTGCACCTTTTCTATAGTTAAAAATGTTGCCTATATACGCAGTGATTAACTGTGAGAAAAGCAGAATTGAAACTACATGGTAAAAATGTTTTCGCTAAAGACGAAATGCATGTTTAAAGATGGCGCGCAAATACGATTGTTTGTTGCAGTCCTATGTTTGTGTTAATGACCCTTAGTGCATTCATATAATGGCACCGCGCTGTGCATTCACTTGTAAACACTGACGAAGGGATTGTGTCCCGAAACGCGTTTGTTTTTGGAATAAACCTCTGCTGAAGCTAAAACCCAGTGAATGCTGTTTTCTTCTAACCCGGATGGGTGTAATTGAAGGAGTGGAGCCGTCATATATATATATATATATATATACATATATATATATATATAAAAGCTCCACTTACACCTGCCAGACGCACTCCTGGGCTGGTGCCTGCTCGTCGGGGGTGCACCCGACCATAATATCCGCTCAACAGTCCCTCCCCGCAATTTCGGGAATTAGGTAGCAGCACTCCGGGGTAAATTCACAGTTTAGGTTTTATTAGTCAAAACGCGCTTTCGGCACTCGGCCTTCGTCAGTGTCCGAAATTGCGGGGAGGGACTGTTGAGCGGATATATATATATATATATATATATATATATATATATATATATATATACAAATATATATACGTATGCTCCAAGTGTTCCCACAGGTTAGGCATGCACTCCAACAGCAGGGATTCCACACAGGTCCTACAAGTCACAGAGTGTTGCTGATGTGTTTCGGAAGATTCCTTTTTCAAGCTGGTTCACCAGATACACAGCATTTTCAAAACTGCACCTTTTATCCCTTATCAGCCAGCTGATTGGCCGATCGATAAGCTTGTATTAGCACTGTCCCAAGGTCTTCTGGTACTTGAAGTGCAGATTCATTCTACCCGAATGGGTGCCATGTGGCCAGGTCCATTGCAGTGGTTATATTTTACGGACATTGTCTGCAGTGTCGGCAAACTATTGTATACTACCGCACTGCTGTGAATTCCACGTTGTCACTGGGTTATTTTTGCGCAATGGGCTGCGATGGTGAAAGTTGCGTTACGCTACTCTTGCGGTAGTTATCACACATTCTTATGAATATACCCCAAAGTATTTTCATGGCGAGGGAATGGAAAGTGAAAGAGACTGGGAAAAAAACATTACAGACAGTTAGCTCTGGCTTGAAACCGGAAAGGAAAGAAAAAAGATTGTTGAGTGAATAAAGCAGGGCATTGTAGATGGTATGTGATGAGTTAGCTTGTAAAGAAAGTCATTTGTTGCAAGACAGTCAATTCATTCTTCATAAAACAGCTAGACTAAAATTGCTTGAGTTATCTCATGTGGGACATTCGGGCTTGTCAAAACTAGAGGAAGGCTTAAGACGGATTTTGATGCCCAAAGTTAAATCCCAAGATGGAGGAAATGGTGATGGAATATGTGGAAATTTGTAAAAGTGATAACATTTACGTAAACACAACCCATTACATGGTATAAAGGAAATTACAATCAAAACCATCAAGAGAAATGCCTTTGGATGATATTGCCCTTTAGGCGGGGAGCATGGCACTTTATATGTGAATGCGTTAGGGACCTATTTTCAAGGTAACCAGTGGTAACTTAAGTTTTAGATACCTGCACTGAAGTGGTGTTTATATTTCTAGAATGTGTTTTTAAAAGGAGGTGTTTTCCTTTGTGTATCCTGACAGGCAACTGTTTTCAAATGAATTAAATTAAATGTGTCAATTAGGCTTAAGACCATTTTTCCATGTTTAAAGAAGAGAGCACAGAGTCCGAACAGCCAGCATAAATGGGCTCGGAAAACAGGATGATTAAGTTTGGGGGTGAACCTGCAGAGAGGGCCAAGTCCAAAAGTGGCTGATATGATGAAGATTAATGTGCCAGTTGTTACAAACGTCTGGACAAACCTTTCCAGGTCATTAGCCTCTTTAATGAGGTGGATGGACCAGTCATGATAATCTTATTACCTATCTGGTGCGGGTGACATTAATAGTTTGTTCACCACTCTAAAACAGAAAACCCTATTGGTGCGAGTGGCAAAAGGATTTTACTCTAAAAAATAAAATCTGGATGTGAGGGAAAAGCTTACTTGTGCACTGAGTTAGCTTTTTATGTTTGTGTGACAATAATTGATAGCAGTGTGCTGACATCACACAACTGAAACCAGAAGCATTTGTAGCCATCTGGCAACAACTCCTTTCCATTTATTGGTGCTCACAAAGCATAATTCTGCTCCCCAAGCACTGATCAGTGTAGGAGAGGTACAACTGGAAATGAGGCAACTGATTTTGGACAAAATGGGATGGAGCAGTCCACTCTGGCAACAAGCTCTGCTCCCACATCTCCAAACGTTCATTCTTCCCCCTGGTGGGGATATTGAGGCATGTTTACCCCCCATTATTACCCCCAGGGAGGGAGAAGAAAGCAAAATAGACACCAGGATGGTACTTTTTAAGAACAAATAAGGGTTAAGGGTAGCCCACCCAGACATTAGGCTATGCAGATTCAAGAGTTTACCTGAGTTCCTTTATTGTTTTTGAGACTCTTCCCAATATTGTTTGCAAAATAAAACAATACATTTAGGGTTTGAAATTGAGCACACTGGGCTGTGACTTTTGACTGGCTTTTGTTCTAATCAATTAGTCAGAGAAAAGCAATTAAAGGAAGCATTTTTTGCCCTGGAGTCATATTTCCTCATCTCCCTACTGATCCTAAATGCATCACACAGAGACCAATCACTTAAATTGCTTTATGAACTCTTGGCATTGCTCAACATACATCCAAGAGACACTGAATGTAAATGAGGTTGCAATCTGCATTTCTCTCTCTTGGGGTAAAGGATGCCAGATGGCACAAAGAAGGCCAAACACTACCATTTACTTCAGCTTATACTCTAACTTGTTGCACTTCAAAAAGTCATTTAAAAGGAGTTAAATCACGCTATGGTACTGGACTTTTGTATCTACTCTACAATCATCATTTTACTTGACTATAAGCAGAAGACTATTCTTCATAGGCTTCCATATTGACTGCAACAACTTTCCCTTCCCCACACCACCAAGAAACTAGATAAAATCACCTCTCCAACAGCCAACTGGTACTTATCTGCCTTGATAGTTCTGTAGTCGTGGGTTTGAAGATAGCTGCATCATCCAAGTATGTCATGATTAAGCCTAAATCTCTGCCAGTGCAGAATTCAGAGGGCAGAAAAGTGGCTACAAATTCACACACCATGTCAGGGGGGTACCTGCTTTATTTCCAATTAGGATATCGAAACTTCTTTGTGGTGAATCCCTGAATTCCATTGCACTTGGTTCACGGTTCACTGCTCCATGGTTCACGGAAGAATTGAGACTCCTTAGGCAAAAATGCAGAAGGAAGGAGCGATGTTGGCGCAAGTCCTGGGATCCTAGAGATTGAGAAGTCTACAAGGACCTGTTACGAGTCTACAAAAAGAGGGTCATTAAGGAGAAACAGGACTATTTTACCAACTTAACCTGTTCCCTCACGTCCTCTAAAGAGCTTTTTAAGATCGTCGACTCCTTATGTACACTCCAGGTACCCGACCCCGTGGTTGCTTCACAGGAGCTATGTAATAACATCTCAGATTTCTTCTATAAAAAAATAGATGACATCTATGTGGCTCTTCAATCACAGAGGAACACTCTTAGTGAAGAAGACCTCTCCCGAGTTAAACATCTGGAATCCTGGGATGTGACTTCTCCCCAAGTCCTGAACCAATTTCCCTTGCTCTCATTGGGGGGTCTCAACCTCCTGTTAGACAAAATGAAATCTGCTTCTCCTTTGGACCCGGTTCCTTTGAGAATATTAAAGGACTGTAGGGACATTATTCTTCCTCCAATGTTGGAAATTATGAATGGAGCTCTGGAGCAAGGTATCTTCCCGGTGGCATGGAAGAGGGCCATTGTAAAACCACTCCTTAAAAAGCCCACCCTTGACCCTGGTCTATTGAAGAACTTTAGGCCTATATCCCTTCTGCCGGCTCCTGCTAAGATGTTGGAGGCCCATCTGAATTGTCATCTTTCCAACTTCCTGGATGTATCAGGATTCTTGGATGGGTCCCAACATGGCTATAGAAAGCTACATAGCACTGAGTCTGCACTGACGAAGGTCGCAGATAACATCCGTCGGAAAGTCGATCTTGGACAGACTACCGTGCTAGTGCTGCTGGATCTTACAGCAGCATTTGATACCCTGTCTCCCGGTACTTTAACATCTAGGTTAAGGGAGGCAGGGGTAGCAGGACCGGCCCTGAGTCTCCTGAATTCCTTTCTACATCAGCGAGAGCAACGAGTGATGCTTGGGGATCACCTCTCCCCTGTCAAGTCGTTGCAATGTGGGGTGCCACAGGGGTCGGCATTGAGTCCGACCCTGTTCAATATCTACGTGGCCCCCCTTGCAAGACTTGTAAGATCTCAGGGGATGGAGGTAGTGTCGTACGCCGACGACACGCAGATTATGGTGTCCCTGACTCACTCCGTGAATGTCACCGCGTCCAACTTTAAGTCCTGTATGCAACTTGTTGCAGACTGGATGATTCTCAACTCATTAAAGTTGAACGGTGACAAAACGGAGGTCCTGGTCTTCGGCAAAGACCAGGAAATGTGGTCAGGTGAGTGGTGGCCCTCATCTTTAGGCATCTGCCCCACACCCACACAATCTGCTAGGAACCTAGGCGTCATTTTTGACACCCGGCTCTCCATGGAACTGCAGGTGAACAGGACAGTGGCCACCTGTTGGGGTGTTATCAGGATTCTGAAAAGAATCGCGTACTATCTTTCCCCACAGGCACGAAAACAGGTTGTGATCGCCCTTGTTGGCTCAAGGCTGGATTACTGTAATTCACTCTATGCCGGGGCCAACAAGGGCCTTCTTCAACGCCTGCAGGTTGTGCAAAATGCCGCGGCGCGCTTCGTTCTGGCCCTGCCGTGGATGTCCTCTGCGACCTCGGCAAGGAAGAGTCTCCATTGGTTGCCTATCCCTTTCAGAGTCTCTTTTAAACTTCTCTGTCTTACCTACAGCGCCCTGAGGGCAGGCCCGATTGATGCCTTGGGTTCTTTGCTCTCTAGGTATGTTCCAACCAGATGTCTTCGCTCGTTAGAGCTTAATCAACTGGTAGTCCCACGCGCTAAGATGGCAAGATGGGGGAGCAAGGCCTTTTCCATCCTTGCACCTCAACTTTGGAACACTCTTCCCTTGGAGATCAAATTACAGCCCTCACTTGATCTCTTTAAGAAAGCTCTGAAAACTTGGTGTTTTTCCAAAGCCTATCAGTGAGCTCGTGTCTCTGTCTGCCCGCAGCTAATTTTTTTTGAGTTAGGCGCCTTGACGCCCACTGGGCATAGTAGCGCGTGAATAAATCACATTTCATTCATTCACTTGCCTCCCACACATTAATTTGGTTAGCTTAGAGAGTTTTTCTTTGTGTCTGTTGTGCATAGAATTGGAAATGTGAGTGAATCTCTCTGGATCACTTGCTATCCGGTTCTCAATATCTGGGAAAGAGAAGATAAAAATATGTATATGCAGTGTTATTTGGGGTCAGATGGGGGCATAATAAATAGACAGAAAGTCTGCTATACCCTCACATAGACTTCCACGTAAATCGTGGATATGGTGGTACGACTCATTTGTCAAACTTATGGGTGTGCATGAGAAATTCTAGCTGAAAGAGTAATGAGAACAACAGTCTACTCAGTGAAGAATGTTTTACTGTTACCGGTTTTAGCTCATGCAAGATGATTCAGCTTCTAGTCTTCACAAGATTATAAGACCTCCTACAGTTTCCAAAAGAACCCTGACACTCAGCTCTCCTCTATTTAGTTCTGCCATACTGCTCACCATTGGATACACAGTTCAACTGTTTGAATGTTATGAACTCCCAAACTGCAGTAGACAAATGATCAAAACCTTTTGATGGGTAAACAGTCAAAATATCGACTACAAAATATCGAATGGACATAATATCGAGTTTTAAATATAGATTGGACAAAATATCGACTGAACAGAATATAGACATCAAAAATATAGTTTTTAAGGTAAGTAATGTAATATCGAATGTTAAAAATATAGACAGTTAAAATATCGAAGTATATAATATAGGTTATTAAAATTATCACATTTTTAATAATATCTAATTTTTTATAGTGTTTTTATGTTATTATATGTGTGAAAATAGTGTATTTATGTTATAATTTATTTTAATTAATGAAATTTGTTTTATAAATTTTTGCGTAATTTCATTCTGTAGCGGGTTGTGGGTTTATAGGGGAATAGGGTGGGAAGTAATTTAATTATGAATAATTAAATATGTAAATTTATTTATTGGTATTCATTTTTAAATAATTGTTAAATAATTTATATTTGGTAATTAATTACATTTTAATTGGCAATTAATTTTAATTATTGATTAATTGTTAATTATGTTAATTTTACTAATTTATTTTCTGTAGCGGGTTGTGGGTGTTTGTTCATTTATATTTGGTAATGAATTAAATTTTTATTGGCAATTAATTTTAATAAATTGATTAATTGCTAATTATGTTAATTTTACTAATTTATTTTCTGTAGCGGGTTTATAGGGGAATAGGGTGGGAAGTTATTTATTTATAATTAATTAAATAAATAAATGTATTTAATTGTATTTAATTACAATTAATTGTTAATTAATTTTTAAATGTTAAATTATTAATTGTTAATTTGTAATTAATTTGTATTAATAGGTAAATAATTGTAATAATTATTTTTAATTTGTCATTTTAATTGATTAATTATTATATTATATTAAATTGGTAATTCTTTTTAATTAACTTTTTATAGATATTAATTTATATCTATTGAATTAATATATGAAGTATTTAATTTCACTACTATTGCACTCTCTGGAGTGGGAATAGTAATTTTACCACTATGCTATCCAACGCTTTCCCTACTGTTGCACTCATTGGAGTGGGAATAGTAATTTTTACCCCTACGCTATCCAACGCTTTCCCTACTGTTGCACTCACTGGAGTGGGAATAGTAATTTTAACCCCTACGCTATCCAACGCTTTCTCTACTGTTGCACTCTTTGGAGTTGGAATAGTAATTTTAACCCCTACGCTATCCAACGCTTTCTCTACTGTTGCACCCACTGGAGTGGGAATAGTAATTTTAACCCCTACGCTATCCAACGCTTTCCCTACTGTTGCACTCTTTGGAGTTGGAATAGTAATTTTTACCCCTCCGCTATCCAACGCTTTCCCTACTGTTGCACCCACTGGAGTGGGAATAGTAATTTTTACCCCTACGCTATCCAACGCTTTCCCTACTGTTGCACTCTTTGGAGTTGGAATAGTAATTTTTACCCCTACGCTATCCAACGTTTTCCCTACTGTTGCACCCACTGGAGTGGGAATAGTAAATTTTACCCCTACGCTATCCAATGCTTTCCCTACTATTGCACCCACTGGAGTGGGAATAGTAATTTTTACCCCTACTCTATCCAACGCTTTCTCTACTGTTGCACCCACTGGAGTGGGAATAGTAAATTTTACCCCTACGCTATCCAACGCTTTCCCTACTGTTGCACCCACTGGAGTGGGAATAGTAATTTTAACCCCTACGCTATCCAACGCTTTCCCTACTGTTGCACCCACTGGAGTGGGAATAGTAATTTTAACCCCTACGCTATCCAACGCTTTCCCTACTGTTGCACTATTTGGAGTGGGAATAGTAATTTTTACCCCTACGCTATCCAACGCTTTCCCTACTGTTGCACTCTTTTGAGTTGTAATAATAATTTTTACCCCTACACTATCCAACGCTTTCCCCACTGTTGCACCCACTGGAGTGGGAATAGTAATTTTTACCTCTACGCTATCCAACGCTTTCCCTACTGTTGCACTCTTTTGAGTTGTAATAATAATTTTTACCCCTACACTATCCAACGCTTTCCCCACTGTTGCACCCACTGGAGTGGGAATAGTAATTTTTACCTCTACGCTATCCAACGCTTTCCCTACGGTTGCACTCTCTGGAGTGGGAATAGTATTTTTTACACTTCTGCTATCCTACGGTAATAATATTGGATATTATTTAATTATATAATGTTACTATATATATATATATGTTTTAACAAATATGATTGTAAAAATTTTTTTTATAACTTTTATTAATTATTTAATTATTATAAGTTAATTTAAGTATTTTAAAGTATATTTTTGTAATTAACTTTAACTATCAATTTAATTTAACACTGTTTTTAATAAAGTCGATATTTTAATAAGCTATATTTTTGTAAACGATATTTTTGACTCGATATTTTTGTACTTACCTGTTTGTAGATACAAACTCGATATTCTGTCTGTCGATATTTTGACATCGATATTTTTGCTAGTAGATATTCTGTCTGTCGATATTATGTCAGTGATCCAACAATATTTGAAAAAGGGCAAATTACAGAAATGAGGCCTTGCTGAAGGAGGTAGGAATGGCTCAAGGAACAAACCTTGGTAGCTGGTTAGTGGTTTGGAAAGTGCAAGATGAAGAAGAAACAAGGTGACCTTTTCAGCAGAAGTGTTTGAACTTTAAAAATAACATTCTACACTGAGAGAAAATTATGTTGCTGGTGTTGTGAACTTCCAGGTATAGCCGCTAGGTGTTGTGGATTTGGAGTTTTAGGGCATGGAATAAACTTGGAAAATTTCATCTGGTACTAGCATTCGATCTCAGGCTCTTTCACCATCTTTGCAAGACAATAGTAGGCATGAATTTGAGTCGAAATCTTTAGATGTACTATTCCTACCCTTTTATAACCACTTTAAGTGAATTGGCATGGGTTTTCCACCATGCGGTGGAAGATATTTGGTTTTGTGCTCACGTCATATTCACAACAATTATTGTGTTGTACATAGCTTTGCTTGATCGTGCAAGTATCTGCAAAAAATGTGTAAAACCTGTCTCCTGCAATGCACATTGACAGTAGACTGGGGCCTTTTCCCCTGAGTTAGAAGTAGACTATCATAACATACGTAAAAGTGCCAACATGGAGTTACTTGGGTAGGATGAAGTAAAAAAAAGAGTGAACTTGTTGAAGGATCTAACATCTTGTAAGAATATGAAGAATATTTAAATGACAAAAGTGTAATGGCGCCCTGTTCTAGTTGACGAAAGAAGAGCTCTTCGACTAAGGCTTTGAGTGTAGTAACAACTCACCAGGGACATCTTAACGATTTTGGGGGACCTGGGTCAAACATACTTTTGGGGACCCTGTTTGGAACAGCTTGAATTTATGATCCAGTTTCAGCTCTTTCATGCCCTCTTTGCCCAGATCACTGACAGAGCACAGGCACACTCGTCCAAATTCTAAATGTGTTTATATCAAATATTCTGGGATAGTGATGTGTGTTTTTAATATTGTAACATCGAATCAGATCACTAATATTACTGCAAATATTCTCTGTGACCCCCCACCATCCCCTTGTCTTCACTCTGAGGTGCTGTATTGATCTAAAATAAACTTTGTTTATGGATGTTGCAAGAAACATAAACACCACATTTCTCTGTAACAGACTCTCACACATCACCCACATTAGAAATGTATTAAAGAACAACCATATTTAAAACAATCTCTTTAAGAATTATTCAAGGTCATCAGGCCAAGGCTCTTACAGAAGAGAGCTGAGTCTATCAAGGATACACTGAAAGGCCTGTGCCCTGGGCCAAAGCCCACCTTTACCATGCCTTAAATAGCCTCTGCAACACACTCCATTCTCATTTCTTGCTCGTGGAACTGCAGTGCCATTGTTCTCGCTGTAAAAGAACTCTTTAAAAAAACAGTCTTTTCCTTGTGGGCCCCTCTTCTAATGCTGGTTTGTGCTCGCTTGTCAGCCTTCCAGCTCGCTGGTTGCAGAGTGACCATTAACTTCTAAGTAGGCCTGTAATGCAATGCAGAAAAGAGTATAAATATTTAATGCACTCTGGTCAAGTGTCCCAGCCTGTTTAGCGTTTTGCTGTTCCACTGGTCGTCATGTGCCAGATGCTTATATAGTTTGCTTTTGCAGTTTAGGGCTGTGAAAGCCAAGTACTGCTCTGTTGCCAATGCTGTTTTGACAGGAATGACAGGAATGGAAAGTCCTTTCTCTTAGGAAACCAAATGAGGAGTATACCAAATAACCTCAATATACAAATGTGGAAGACAGGAATGGTTATAACAGCATCTATTGTATTGCGTCTAAATTTTGTCTTCAGAGCCTGCTGTGGCACCACCGACAACCAAGTCTGCCTAGTACTGCTTCCACTACATCCCTCTTTCTTCCACCATATTTCTTCAGGGGCTAAGCTCAGTTGAACTCAATACTTTCTAGTCGGTTCCGAACATGTCAACGCATTTTCATAATAAGCTCATTTAATCATTCTTGTTGAGTCAGGTACAAACATAATGTGTTACACCATTCCTCCATCAACTAAGCAACAATTTCATCCCATTTGAGCTGGGATATATTCAGGGCTAAAATTAAAGTTAAGAACATATGTATACATCTGTTTTTTTTTATTCTTTATAGCATTTAAAAGTGTTATAGTTAGCTGGACATTTCACTCATACAAAACCATTGAAATTCCTCCGTTATAGTTAGTTGTACTGTAACTCTCGTGCCTGCAATCCACTGGTGATGATGTCACATATTACATCATTCATGACATGGTCAGTTACATCACTGATGACATCTCAAATGATATCACTGATGACATCACTGATGACATCAACCACGTGAAAATCAGATGCACCTCATCATGCACTACAATAATCTTTCACGTAGGACGGAGGTCGACTAGGTCTCTACTGAATATATTAAACTTAATTGTGAGTGCCAGCTAGCTCAGAGGTCACTAGAAACTTTCTCGAATTCACAAGAAGGGATTAGTTTCTGACAACCGCATAAACATGACAACTTTGTTTCCCAAGAAATAAGAAATCAATCTCTAGAGTCGCGGAAACAATAGATAGCTATTTTACTCAGTCAATTGTGCATGCTTCGTTTCACCAGAGGTGCTGAGAAAATAGAGAGACAGGCGTTTTCAATAAAAAGTATTTATTGAACAGTCTTCTTTCTCAAGCATAAGAAATGTACTGCTACAATCGTAATACTGGTTATAAAGTACAAAGCATATAATCTGAAGAGTATTATAAAATAGTACTGTAAAAGCATGATATGGTTTCTAAGCCATAAGATACCTAAAATGCATAAAATACATACAGTGATAAATAATGACTAAAAGTACTCAACTGGTGCTTCTAAAATACGCCTACCCCGGTGTACCTAACCTAGGTCTAGTACGAGGGAAGAAGTAAGTGAAGTGTAGGTTAGGTTTAGTATTTTTGCCAAGAATCTTATTCCAAGAATTCTCTAAGGGTCTAATCAGCTCCGTACCTTGGTTTTAGAATGACGGAGGTCTTGTATCTCTCTCGCAGGACTCGATTTCCTAGCAACCCGCAAGGGTAGCCTGGAAACACTGGAGCTGGATTTCTCGGCTGGAGAAAAGACAGAGTCTCTCAGTGCGTCAGCTGGAGGGTCGGCTTCCTTCGACACTTGCAGCAGCAGGGCGTCGGGCAAGTAGATAGTCGATCTGTTCCAAACCACTGTGTGTTTGTCTGGGCAAATGTAGGCATATTTATACCTTGAAAGTGCCAAGCTTGACGTATGATTGAACATAATAACGTCATCAAAGACTCAGTTCTTTGAAAACTCAATGATTTCCTAGATAAATTAGTATTCAAGCAAGGGGAAGTCCCTAGCTTCTGAAGGCGGGCTTTCCTAAGAAATCGTTGTTGATTCTCGTAACTTAGTGGAAGTAGCCATGCCGTATTAGGGCTGCATAGGCTTAGTCAAACTATGGTAATGATTTCTATGCCTATATAAGGATCTGGTAATTTATACCTATATATGGGCATGAATCGGGAAAATTACACTAGGGTCCTAGATTCCTACACAACAAGAGTACCATATTTGAATCAATTGACACACCAATACAAGTATCTAAAAACCCACTCAGTGATTCCTGGATCTACACAAACGCCTAAACAATTGCCTATAGATTCACTCATACATGCTGTCAATGATCAATAGAACACTATTAAATATACTTATACACCTATATTGACATTACACACCAGCACACATCCAATTTACTTATGCAGTCATCCTACTGACTTATGCAAACAATGGATCATACTTATATTTACTCAGTTACACACTTATAGAAACACCATTTCATTTATTTATATAGATAGTAACTCATATTCGATAAAATCCCGCACGAATCGTACGGAGAACCGTACCCATACATACGATGTAGTACGATGCGTACCCAAAGCAGTTCTCCGTACGACTCGTACCAAAGACAGTACGACTCAATAATCCGTACGAATCGTATTCGGAACACGCAGTATGCGACGTCCGTACGGATTGAAGCAGCTTTTTCTGACCCAGCAAGTACAATTCGTGTCGACAGCCCTCCGTACGATGCTTTTGCTATGGGAGTTTAAAACATCTCGAAAATCCGATTTCGAATCGAAATGCATTCGGAACGGACCCCCCCGTGTATGGTGCGTACACCCCATCATTGCAGGGGTACGGTGCATCGGGGTATGGTGCGTACACCCCTGGATTACAGGGGTATGGTGCGTATGTCCCCGTGCGTACCCCCCATGACTTTACGGTGTACGGTGCGTAGGGGTACGGTCCGTACCCCCAAGGTCGTACGTGTACGGTACGTACACCCCCTGCGTACACCCCTTGAATTTAGGGGTACGGTGCATATGCGATAGTGTAGCTCTCCGTACAAATTGCTCATACCCGACGTATCCGTACGAATCGCGTCCCCATTCCCCGGTCCAGAACGTACTTGGCGGGTCGTACGGCATGTTTAAGATTCGTACAGTTTACTGTGCTGGTCTATGTCATACGGAATTACCCTTGACTTTCGTATGGTTCGCGATGATTCATACGTATTTCGAGCCAACGGATCGTACTACGTGATTCGTACGGATTATTACGATTCGTACGGAAACGGCTATGAATACGAATCGTCGTACGGATTCGTTTCCTGAATCAGAATTGACCCCTTAGTGTGTTATAAAATCATTATTACAAGTATACAGTTATCCATACAGTCACTCATGCAATTACTGAGTCTTATGTATACCTATTTATATACAATATATTTCACATACACTACCTTTTATTATTCTAGTTCGTTGGACATATACCATTGAGAGATCTATTTGCTCATCAGCACATCCATATACATATTCATTCACCCAAACAACTTTTATAGCATGTAGTCTTAACATCATATACATACTGAATCAACTATTGACACATCTTTGGGCAGTCACACCCCCCACCAAACCACACACACATTCACTCTCCTATACAAATAATCAGTCAACTAATCAATAACTAATATAGACTTTCACGCAGGTAGTAACCAAATGGTGCAGCAGTTTACACAACAACTGAGAAAGTAATACAGATATTCACAGAGTTTAGTCACTATTCAATATATTTAGTGAGATACTATAAATTAGTCAAGTGCACAGTCAATCACATTGCTACTAAATCCTCCATTCAGACACTTATACATCCACTCATTCTTCAATGCAGATTGCTATATATATATAATACAAATTGACATATGGAACCAAACTACATTCACTGTATGATGTCATCAGTGATGTCATTTGAGCCCACAATCCACTGCTGATGACGTCACATATTACATCACACATGACATGGTCAGTGACATCACTCATGACATCACTGTTGACATCTCAAATGAAATCACTGATGACATCACTGATGACATCATCCAGTGAATGTGTGTCTTTCTGAAAAATAAATATTGTTTATATATGCATATCTAAAGGTCGATGGAAGAATACATGGGTAAATAAGTGTCTAAATGGATGTTTTGTTTGTAAAATTGATTGTATAACTGACTTATTAAGTGTATCTTAGTAAATACATGTATTAGCGAGTAATGTTTAAATATTTAAATATCTGTATCAGTGTCTCACCTTGTGTATAAGTGGCTGCATGGGTTGGTGAGTAGCTACATGAGTGTGCATATGGGTTATTAGTTGGTTTTTTGAGTATCAGTATGAGTGTCTGTATGGTTCGGTGGGGGATATTACTTAGCCCATAGATGCATGAATGAGCGACTCACTGTTTTTATGTGTTTTGAAGACAGCATGTGTGCAGGACTTTATGGGTGGATGAGTGTGTGTATGGGTGTGTTAGTGAGTGAATGACTGTCTCAATAGTGTCTTTATGAATAAGTACATATGTTTTAAACTAGTATATGTGAGTATTGATGTATATACATGAGTATATATGAGTGTCAGAGATTGGAAGAGTTACTGTATAAATAAGTATGTGTTTCGATAAGTGATTGTTTAAGAGAGTAAGTATGTGTACGTTTCTGTAGAAGTAGGTGTAGTGGTGTGTGTATAGCTGTATATGCAAGTAAATGGATGTTTGATAGTTTATTTGCATGTGTGGTGTGGGAGTAACTCTATGTATGAGTGTAGATGTATAACAGGATGTATAGGTGTATGAGTACATATGATGATTGAGTACATGTGACTATATAGAACTGTTGGTGAATGAGTGGATGTGTATGTAGATTTTGGAATTACTGAATAGGTTGTTTTAACTGGTATTGGTATCTCCATTGTTTTGAAACTTTTAGTTTCTATTTTTGTGTATCAAAGGTTATATTAGGGTGAGAGGAGTACTGCCACTCTTTCACAAGGATGATGTCATCAGTGATGTCATCGGTGATGTCATTTGAGATGTCTTCAGTGATGTCATGAGTGATGTCCCTGACCATGTCATGAGTGATGTAATATGTAACGTCATCAGCAGTGGATTGCGGGCGCGCAAATTATAGTTAGCTGAACTAACTATAACAGGGGAATTTCAATGGTTTTGTATGAGTGAAATGTCTAGCTAACTATAATGCCCCTGAAACCTATGGTTTTTTCAATGAACTTCTAAGGTTTTTTAAATGCTAATTCCTAACTAAAATGCCGGAAACCTATGTTTTCTTAGGTGAATTTCAAAGGTTTTTTAAATGCTAATTCCTAACTATAACTTGTCTGAAACCTATGGTTTTTCAGTGAATTTCAAAGTTTTTTAAATGTATTAATTGTTATATTTTTTTTTATACTGATTTTCTACATTTTTTCTACAATTTATTTTTAGATATATTTTTTAATTACGTTATAATTACATTATATACTACATTACAAAATATAGTTTCTCAGAATAAATTACTTTAGTTTAAATACTTTGCAAATAGGCAATAGTCTTCTAAGTACAGTAGTTACAGTTGTTGTAATGCGCAACACACTTTCAGACACAATGCAACACTGAGGTCAATGTGAATTTCTAGTTGAATGCAATTAGTTACTTTTTGGATTACTTTTCTAACCACAGGACTGGATCCTAGATTCAGTCATGGGACATCTCCTGTAAACAGTTGAGTAAAAGCGTTTTGGTTACAGTAGTGATTTTTAAGGAATATTATTGTATTTTAAAAGATGACACTTAGAAACTTTTTCACATAGAATCACCAATGTTATCCTATGGGAGGAAATTCACTTAGCAGGTAAGTAGTGTTAACGTTGCTTTTTCTTACTCAGTGGTGGCTCCTGGATCCAGCACGGGTGCATCTCCTGTAAACAGTTGAAAGAATGCATTTAAGTCAAACAGGTGATTTTTAAAGAATATTTTTAGTTTGTGAAAATAGACTGAAACTTTCTGGTGAAAACCAGACAATAGATTCCTATGGAAGGAAATACAAGTTACTGGTAAGTACGGTTAGAATTACTTTTCAGGCTCATTACTGGGCTCAAAGAAGCAGCACTGAGGTCACTCCTGATAACAGGTGAGTACATCGGAATTCGTACTTCTGCTGATTTTATAGGATTTTTTTGAAGTTCAAAAACTCCACACTTAGAAGAATTTCCAAGTGAAACCAGTCAATGTTAGCCTATGGAAGGAAATTCAAGTTACTGGTAAGTATGGTTAGAATTACTTTTCAGGATCAGCACTGTGCTCAAAGAAGCAGCACTGAGATCTGCCCTGATAACAGGTGAGTAAATCGGAATTAGTTGTTCGGCTGATTTTAGGTGAATATTTTAAAGTTCCAAAACTCCACACTTAGCAGAATTTCCAAGTGAAACCACTCAATGTTACCCTATGGAAGGAAATTCACTTAGCGGGTAAGTAGTATTGTCGTTACTTTTTCTTGATCAGTGGTGGATCCTGGATCCAGAGCTGGTGCATCTCCTGTAAACAGTTAAAAGAATGCGTTTAAGTCATACAGGCGATTTTTAAGGAATATCTTAGTTTGTAAAAATAGACACTTAAAAACTTTTCTGATGAAAAACAGGCAATGGATTCCTATGGAAGGAAATACAAGTTACAGGTAAGTATGGTTAGAATTACTTTTCAGGGTCAGTGCTGGGCTAAAAGATGTAGCACTGAGGTCACTCCTGATAACAGGTGAGTAAATCGGAATTCGTAGTTCGGCTGATTTTAGAGGAATATTTGTACGTTTCAAAAATCAACACTTAAAAACTTTTCTGCTGAAAACCACACAATGGATTCTCATGGAAGGAAATACAAGTTACTGTAAGTACGCATAGAATTACTTTTCAGGGTCAGTGCTAGGCTAAAAGATGCTGCACTGGGTTCTCTCCTGATAACAGGTGGGTAAATCGGAATTCATAATTTTTTGTACAATGGTGAAGGAAGGGGGCGGGGCCTGAGGTGACATGTGTGCAAACATGCCCTGTGGTGTGTACCCCCAAATTAAAAATGTAGTGCCCCGGGGAGGTGGCGGTCCCCGGGGCATGTGGGGGGGCTCAGGCCCTCCCCACACAGGTTTTTATATAAAAAAAAAAAGGGGATGGAGGTCAGGGCCGGCGGGGGGCCCCGTGAGTCCCCCCACACACATGAAATTAGAGCCCCAGGAGGTGGTGGTCCCTGAGAGCCCCCTCCCATTTCTAAAAAGCCCCGGAGGTGGCGGTGCCCGGGGCTGGGGCGGCCTAAGAGCCCCCCACCCATTTCTAAAAAGTCCCAGGGGGTGGCTGTCCCCGGGGCTGTGAGGGCGCCCGTGAGCCTCCCACATACATTAAATTAGAGCCCCGGGGGTGGCGGTCCCCGGTGCTGGGGGGGCCTCAGAGTCCCCCCAGCTAAAGTTTTAAAGCCCCGGGGGGTGGCGGTCCCCGGGGCTGAAGGGGCCTGAGAGCCCCCCACCCATTTCTAAAAAGCCCCGGGTGTGGCAGTCCCCGGGGCTGCAGAGGGGCCCTGTGAGCCCCCTCATACATTAACTAAAAGCCCCGGGGGGGGTTGTCCCCGGGGCAGTGTGGGGTGTTTTGGGACCCCCCACACTTTCTTTTTTATTAATGCCCCCGGGGGAAAATTACCTTATTTACGCAGGAGACCACGTTTCTCTATTTTTTTCTATCGCTAGGATGTGCAGATCCCGCGATTTAAAAAAAATAAAATAATTTTGGCCCTGGGGGTCCTTGTGGGACCCCCTGAGAGGGCCTAGGGGTTCAGGGTATGTCTACTCTACCCCCTTTTTGCATTTTGCGCCTTTCTTTTTTTTTCTTGTGCCTCGGTTCTACCAAAAAACAAGATGGCTGCCAACTCTTCCTGGTTTAGAGTGTTGACAGACAGTTGACAGCTAATTAGCATGCAGCTCGTGCTCCTAAAGCTACGCGCATGATCCTCGGCAGATACGCGTACCCTACTTCGTCCATAGATATATCTATGATTTTACTTTTGATTTTCTCAGGAACTACTGCATGGATTTACACCATTTAACACAAAGCTTGATCTGTGAACCAAACTCTACCTTTTTGCTAAATTTGGTGTAATTCTGTTCAGCAGTTCGGGCTGTAGCCGTGTCTAAAGGTCCCTATGAAAAATTTTTGGGACCCCCCTTTTTCCTCGGCCCCCGCTTCACGAATTACCCCGAAACTTTCAGGATAGGAGCGCACCACTATGCAAACATGCCTTCTGGCACATTCTGGGTTGGGGGATTAAGTCCCCTTGAATCCTAGGGATCCTTAAGGGCCAAGAAGGCCAGCAGGTGCCTCCAGTAAGCTCCACACAGTGGGATTGCTGAGGGGTGGTCCGAGGCCTCGCCCCTTTTTGCACCACTCTGCAAACACTGCTCTTGGCGCACTGCTGTTGGGGCAATGAGGTCCTCTTGTGTCCTGAGGACCTCAGGAATTAAGTGGACTTCATCCCCCGAGCAGCAGTGTGGTGTAAAAAGTGGGCTTGGCCTCAGACCACTCCCAGCAATCCAGCTGTGTGGTACTTCTAGAGATAACAGGAAGGCTATTTGGCATCCAGGGACCCTCTGGAGGCAAGGGGACTTCAGCTCCCAACCAAGAGCGTGCCAAAAGGCGTATTTGCAGAGTGGTGGACAAAGGGGGCACGGCCTGTGTCCCCCTCACAACAATTTCATTGTGTGGGGCTTACTGGAGGTAACAGGTAGGCTTGTTGGCCCCTAGCGACCCCCAACAGCGAAGGGGACTTAAATCTCCAATGAAAAGAACACCAGGGAGTGTGTTTGCAGACTGGTGGGCAAAGGGGGCGTGGCCTGCTATGAGAACGTACCAATGCTGCTGTGTGGCATTTACTGGAGGTAATAGGAGAAGTAGTTGGCCCCCAAGGTTGTCCTTGGGCCCAACTACCCCTCCTGTTATCTCCAGTAAATTCCACACAGTCAGATTGCTAAGAGGTCTTCGGAAGCCATGCCCTCCTTTCTCCATCAATCCGCAAATGCGCCTCCTGGCACACTACAGGTTGGGGGATGAAGTCCACTTTTTTCCTGAGGGACTTTGGAGGCCAAGAAGCCCTCCTGGTACCTCCTCTAAATGCTATGCAGCGGAATTCCTGAAAGCTGGTCGGAGGCCCAGCCCCCTTTCTCCACCACTCTGTAATCATGACTACTAGTTAAAGAGGCATTTGCAATGTAATAGGTCTTGCATTTGAGAACGTTAGGGCTATTGGCGTTGTAAATGTAAACGTTTTTTACTAATTTTTGGGGAGTGGAGTGGATGTACGTTGTGTGTAGTGGAATTATGTTGAATGTTGTGCACTTAAATTATGTGGACAGAAAGTATGTGGTATTTAGTGCATAGGAATTAAGTAGAGGGGAATTATGTGTTATGGAGAGTAATATTGTGGTATGGTAGTCTGTGTTGCAGAGTGGTAACCTCAGGTTTAGTCTTCCTCGTTTCCACAGAAGTTAAACTATAAACTCATTGAGACAAAAAAAGAAGGAACCACTGACGATCCCTTCTGGACCTAGTCGGTGGTGTGAGCTTGGCCACTGGAATTATGGGATGGTTCGGCTGGTTCGCATAATTAGACACTTTCCGCATTTGGCACATAATCCATCATCTGCTGCATAATCTGCAGATTTGAACAAAAAAACGTGTTTCTAGTTAGAACGGCTCAAACGTTACCAAAAATGCTGTGACAAGTGTTACAGCATGGTGGAAGGCCCTTTGGAAACCTAGAATGGTCACCTGTTACTTACTGCTAAATATGGGTGTTACATTAGTACTAATGGTGCACAAACCACTCTTGTTTCTTTCTGTGCCTCTCTTGCCTCTTTTCTGCATTTCTCTTGCTTCTTTGTGCACCTTTCTTTCTTTTTCTGTGCTTCTCTTGCCTGTTTCTACACATCTCTTCTGCTTTCTGCACCTCCCTTCTTTCTGCACCTCACTTGCTTCTTTCTGTACCTTACTTGCTTCTTTCTGCACCTCTCTTGCTTCTTTCTTCTGCACCTCTCTTCCCTCTTTCTGCACCCTCTTCCCTCTTTCTGCACCTATCTTGCCTCAGTTTATACCTCGCTTGCCTCTATTTGCACTTCTCTTGTCTCTTTCTGCACCTCACTTGCTTCTTCCTGCACTTCCCTTGCTTCTTTCTGTACCACACTTGCTTCTTTCTGCACTTCCCTTGCTTCTTTCTGCACCCCTTTTCCTTCTTTCTGTACCCTCTTCCCTCTTTGTGCATCTCTCTTGCCTCTTTGTGCACCTCTCTTGCCTCTTTCCGCACATCTATTACTTCTTCTGCACTTATTTTGCCTCTTTCTGCACCCCTCTTGCCTCTTTCTGCATGTCTGTTGGTTCTTTCTATACTGCTCTTGCTTCTTTCTGCACATCTCTTACAAATTTCTGCAACCCTCTTGCCTCTTTCTGCACCAATCTTCCCTCTTTCTGTACCTCTTGTACCTCTGTCTGCACCTCTGTTCACTCTTTCTGTACCTGGTTTGTCTGTTTCTGCAACTCTCTTAACTCTTTCTGTAGTTGTTTGCCTTTTTCTGTACCTCTGTTGCTTCTTTCTGTAATTCTCTTTCCTCCTTCTGTACCCTCTTGCCTCTTTCTGCACCTCTGTTGGTTCTTTCTGCACTTCTATTGCTTTTTCCGCATCTCTCTTGCTTCTTTCCGCACCCCTCTTACCTCTTTCTGCATCCCTCCTGCCTTTTTCTGTACTTCACTTGCCTATTTCTGCACCTCTCTTGCCTCTTTGTGTACTTCTCCTGACTCTTTCTGCGCCTCACTTGCCTCTTTCTCCACTTGTCTTGCTTTTTTCTGCACCTCTCTTGTTTCTTTCTGCAACTCTGTTATCTCTTTCATCACTTCTCCTGCTTCTTTCTACACCTCTGTTGCTTCTTTCAGTACATCTCTTGCCTCTACTGCACTTCTCTTGGCTGTTTCTGCACCTGTGTTGCCTCTTTCTGCACCACTGTTGCTTCTTTCTGTACCTCAGTTGCTTCTTTCTGCACCCCTCTTTCCTCTTTTTGCACCCCTCTTCCCTCTTTCTGTACCCCTCTTGCCTCTTTCTGCACCCTTCTTCACTCTTTCACCTGTTTATTTCTGTACCTTTGTAGCTTCATTCTGCACTTCTCTTGCCTCTTTCTGTACCTCTGTTCCTTCTGTATGCACTTTTCTTGCCTCTTTCTGCAGCCCTCTTCCCTCTTTCTGCACCTCGGGTGCTTCCTTCAGCACTTCCCCAGCTTTTTTCTGCATTTCTCTTGCTTCTTTCTGCATCCCTCTTGCCTCTTTCTGCACCCTTCTCCCCTCTTTCTGCATCTCTCTTGCCTCTTTCTGTACCCTTCTCCCCTCTTTCTGCATCTCTCTTGCCTCTTTCTGCACCTCTCCTGCCTGTTTTTGCAACTCTCTTGCCTCTTTTTGCAGTTCTCCTGCCTCCTTCTGTACCTCTGTTGGTTCTTTCTGCACTTCTCTTGCTTCTTTCTGCACCCCTTTTGCCTGTTTCTGTACCTCACTTGTATCTTTCTGCACCTCTCTTCCCTCCTTCCCTCCTCCCTCTCCATGACCAGGCAAGTCAACAACGTCTCCTCGGCGTGCTTCAACATCCTGCGCATGCTACGGAAGATCTTCTGGTGGATCCCCACCGAGACCAGGAAGACCGTCACCCAGGCCCTCGTCACCAGCCGGCTGGACTACGGCAACGCCCTCTACGCCGGGACCACCGCCAAGCTCCAGAAGAGACTCCAGCGGATCCAGAACGCCTCAGCCAGACTCATCCTCGACCTCCCACGAACCAGCCACATCTCCGGACATCTGAGAGACCTTCACTGGCTCCCCGTCAACAAAAGAATCACGTTCCGCCTCCTCACCCACGCACACAAAGCCCTACACGACCAAGGCCCGAGCTACCTCAACAGCCGAGTCAACTTCTACGCTCCCAAACGCCACCTCCGATCAGCCAACCACGCCCTCGCCGCCGTCCCCCGCATCCGAAGAGCGACATCAGGAGGAAGGTCCTTCTCCTACCTGGCCGCCAAGACCTGGAACTCCCTCCCGACCGACCTGCGCCTGACCCAAGACCACCTCTCCTTCAGGAAGAAGCTGAAGACCTGGCTGTTCGAGCAGTAGCGGCACCCCCCCCCCCCCCAGCGCCTTGAGACCCTTCGGGTAGGTAGCGCGCTCTATAAATGTCACTGATTGATTGATTGATTCTGTACTTCTCTTGCCTCTTTATGCACCTCACTAGACTCTTTCTGCACTTCTCCTGCTTTTTCCTGCACCTCTCTTGTTTCTTTCTGCAACTCACCAGTCTCTTTCATCACTTTTATTGCTTCTTTCTACACATCTGTTGCTTCTTTCAGCACTTCTTTTGCCTCTTTCTGTACTTTTCTTGACTTTTTCTGCACCTGCCTTGCCTTTTTCTGCACCACTGTTGCCTCTTTCTGTACCTCTCTTGCCTTTTTCTGTATACCTGTTCTCTCTTTCTGAACACGCTGTGCCTGTTTAAGCACCTCTCCTGCCTGTTTCAGCATCTCTGTTGCCTCTTTCAGCACTTCTCTTGCTTCTTTCTTAACCTCTCATTGATTGTTTCTGCACCCCTCTTGCCTCTTTCTTCTCCCCTCTTGGCGCACCTCTATTGCCTCTTTACACACTTCTCTTGCCTCTTTCTGTCCCTCACTTGTATCATTCTGCACTTCTCTAGCCTCTTTCTGCACTTCTCTTGCCTCTTTCTGCATCCCTCTTGCCTGTTTTTGCACCTCACTTGCCTCTTTCTGCACCTTTCCTGCCTCTTTCTGCACTGCTCTTGACTCTTTCTGCACCTCACTTGCCTCTTTCTGCACTTCTCTTGCGTTTTTCTGCACCGCTCTTGTTTCTTTCTGCAACTCTGTTGTCTCTTTCATTACTTCTCCTGCTTCTTTCTACACCTCTGTTGCTTCTTTCAGTACTTATCTTGCCTGTTTCTGCACTTCTCTTGCCTGTTTCTGCACCTGGATTGCCTCGTTCTGCACCACTGTTGCCTTTTTCTGTACCTCGCTTGCTTCTACCTGTACCCTTCTTGCCTCTTTCTGCACCCCTCTTCCCTCTTTCGTACCTCTCTTGCCTCTTTCTGCACTCCTCTTCCCTCTTTCTGAACCACTCTTGCCTATTTCTGCACCTCTCTCTCCTCATTCTGCACTTCTTTTGCGTATTTCTGGACATCTGTTGCATTTTTCTGCACTTCACTTGCTTTTTTCTGTACCTCTCTTGCCTCTTTCTGTACCCCTGTTCTCTCTTTCTGCACCTGTTTTGCCTGTTTCCGCACCTCTCCTGCCTGTTTCTGTACCTCTCTTGCCTCTTTCTGTACTTCCCTTGGCTCTTTCTGCAACTCTGCTGCTTCTGTCTGCACTTCTCTTGCCTTTTTCAGCACCCCTCTTTCTGCACTGATGCTGCTTCTTTCAGCACTTGTCTTGCTTCTTTCTGTACCTCTCTTGCTTCTTTCTGCACCCCTGTTGCCTCTTTCTGCACCCTTCTTCCCTCTTATTGCAACTCTCTTGCCTCTTTCTGTATCTTCTTGCCTCTTTCTATACCCCTCTTTCTTCTTTCAGCACCTCTCTTGCCTATTTCTGCAACTCTCTTGTCTCGTTCTGTACCTCTCTTGCCTCGTTCTGCACTAATCTATCCTCATTCTGCACTTCTCGTGCCTGTTTCTGCATCCCTCTTGCCTGTTTCTGCAACTCACTTATGTCTTTCTACACCTCTCTTGCCTCTTTCTGCACTTCCCTTGACTCTTTCTGCACCTCAATTGCCTATTTCTGCTCTTTTCTTGACTCTTTCTGCACCTCACTTGCCCCCTTCTGCACTTCTCTTGTTTCTTTCTGCAACCCTCTTGTCTCTTTGATCACTTCTCTTGCTTCTATCTACCCCTCTGTTGCTTCTTTCAACACTTCTCTTGCCTCTTTCTGCACTTCTTTTGCCTCTTTCTGCACCCCTGCTGCCTCTTTCTGCACCACTCTTCCCTCTTTCTGTACCTCTCTTGCCTCTTTCTGTACCCCTGTCCCTCTTTCTGTACTGCTCCTAGATGTCTCTGCATCTCTGTTGCCTCTTTCTGGACTTCTCTTGCCTCTTTCTGCACCTCTGCTGCTTCTTTCTGCACTTCATTTACCTCTTTCTGCACCCCTCTTCCCTCTTTCTGTACCTCTGTTGCTTCTTTCTGCCCTTCTCCTGCTTCTTTCTGCACCTCTCTTGCTTCTTTCTGCGCCCCTCTTACCTCTTTCTGCAACCTTCTCCCCTTCTTTGTGCACATCTTTTGCCTCCTTCTGCACCCTTCATCCCTCTTTGTGTACCTCGTTTGCCCCTTTCTGTACCTCTCTTTCCTCTTTCTACAGTTCTCTTGCCTCTTTCTGCACCTCTTTTGCCTCTTTCTGCACCTCTGTTGGTTCTTTCTGAACTGCTCTTGCTTCTTTCTGCACGTCTCTCGTAAATATATGCACCCCTCTGGCATCTTTCTGTACCCCACCTCCCTCTTTTTACACCTCTATTGCCTCTGTCTGCATCCCTGTTCTCTCCTTCTGTACCTCTTTTGCCTGTTTCTGCATCCCTCTTTCCTCTTTCTGCACCTCTGTTGGTTCTTTCAGCACTTCTCTTGCTTTTTTGTGCACCCCTCTTAACTCTTTCTGCACCCTTGTTCCCTTCTTTGTGCACCTCTCTTACCTCTTTCTGCACCTCTCTTTCTTCTTTCTGTACCTCTCCTACCCATTTCTACACCTATGTTGCCTCTTTCTGTACTTCCTTGCCTCTTTCTGCACTCCTCTTCCTTTTTTCTGCACCTCTGTTGCTTCTTTCTGCACTTCTCTTCCTTCTACCTTTTTGTACACACATTTACAGAGTATGCTGTTTGAAACACAGATATGCAAGTATTTGTATGTTTATTTTTATGTTTCAAGTCACCAGGTGAAAGCAGAGATACATGCATGCATCAGTGATATGGTTAGGATTGCTGTTTTACTTTTGGTAGGCCTAACATTCTGAGCAGTTGATGAATAGTGAACCTTCAAGAGAAAAGTGAGGTTTAAGACGCACTGCTGCTGATGTCACATATTACATCACTCATGACATTGTCAGTGACATCCCTGATGACACCACTGATGACATCTCAAATGATATCACTGATGACATCATCCAGTGACTAAGTGTTTTTAAAAAGTTTAAACATTTTATATATATACACCAAGGTGTATTGAAGAATGAGTGGGTGTATGAGTGATTAACACCTTAGCAGCTTCGTAAATAAACCTCTCCAGTGCTGCGCTGTCCATTATCCAGTGCTGAACTGGACGTCCAGCGGTCGCACGCAGCACTGGGGAGGTAGTGCCCGTGACGACCGTTGGCCGACGGCAGCACTTAAAGGGTTAAACTTGAGAATGCATTTTGAATGACTAAACTATGTGAATGTCTTTATCAGTCCATCAGTTGGTGTGTGACTGGCTGTTTGAGTTGGGATGTAGCAATTGAGAGTCTATATGGGTTTATGATTAGTTTTCTGAGTACCTGAATGGGTGCCTGACTGTTGTTGGGGGTAGGTGGGGTTGTGTGTGACTCCCTGCATGGATGTGTGAGTTGGTGATTTACTGGGTGCAAGGGTTCATGAGTGTATCCGCAAGAGGCTGTATGGGTGAGTGAGTGTGCATGTGGCTGTGTAGGTGAGTGAATGGATGACTCAGTGGTATATATGTAAGTAACTACATATGTGAAAGGCAGTATATGTAAGTGTTGGAGTATACAAGTGTATGTGAGAGTGAGTGATTGTGAGAGTGGCTGTATGGATGAGTGTGTGCTTGTGTCAGTGATTGTAGAAGTATGTGGTACTATAGTTATGAATAAGTGAGGTGGTGTGTGTGTATAAATGTATAGGTGAATACATGGCAGTGTTGTTGATTCTTTGGGTGACTGACTCGGTGTTTGAGTAACTCTATGGGTGAGTGGCAGTGTGTGAGTGTCTGTATGGATGTATGAGTGCATATATCAGTGGCTGTTATGGTGAGTGACTGTGTGTATGAGTGACTGTATAGGTTAGTGAGTGGATGTGTATGCAGACCTATGAATCAGTAGGCGGGTATGTACTAACTGTTATTAGTGTGTCTACGGTTTTGAGAATGATAGTCCGTATTTTAGAGTGGCTGTATCAAAGGTTATATTAGGGCATGAGGGGGTTCGTCAGATATTAACCCCTTCCATGCTCCCGTCAGCCAACGGCCGACGGGAGCACTCCCTCCCTGGTGCTGCGAACGACCTTTGGACATCGCAGCCCCGCCTGCGCTTTATAACCACCGCACCGTGTCAGAATTGCCGCCGTGGTTAAGACGTTAAGTGAATGATGTTATCAGTGATGTCACTGACCATGTCCTGAGTGATGTAATATGTGACATCATCAGCAGTGCATTGCGGGGGCGTGAGTTACAATTAGCTCGGCTAACTATAATGGCTGAATTTCTCTTCTCTTGTATGATTGAAATGTGTTTTTTTAGTATATATATATATATATATATATGTATATATATGTATATATGTATATATGTATATATATATATATATATATATATATATATATATATATATATATATATATATATTCACTGAAAAAACCATAGGTTATAGACCATATATAGTTAGGAATTAGCATTTAAAAAACCTCATTTTACTCACACAAAACCATTGAAATTCCATATATAGTTAGTTGTACTAACTATATATCGCGCACCCGCAATCCACTGCTGATGATGTCACATATTACATCATTCATGACATGGTCAGTGACATCACTGATGACATCACTGATGACATCTCAAATGACATCACTGATGACATCTCAAATGACATCACTGATGACATCACTGATGACATCTCAAATTACATCACTGATGACATCACTGATGACATCTCATTTGACATTACTGATCACATCACTGATGACATCATTCATGTGATAATACGATGAACCTCTTCAGACTCTAATATAACCTTAGATACACTCAGTGTAAACAGACACTCATAGACTGTCACTCATCCATGGAGTTACTCAGACACTTAGTCAGTCATGCAAAGAATCAATCACACCTCCATTTCCTCAACTATACAGTTATACACACCTTACTTATTCAAACATATACTAAAACATATTTACTCACTTATACAATCCTGGATACAAGTTCACAATGATCCATACAGCCACTCACACATTCACTGGCTCTTATGCACAGTTATTTATATATGTCAACTCTCACATGTACTGTATTTTACATATGTACTTACTTTAACATGTAGCACTGAGATATCCATTCACTCACCAATACACTCATGCACACAGTCAACTGCCCATACAGCTGTTTCCACATGCACTTTTGAACCCATACATCTAGTCAATCAACTGCTCACACATCTATGCAGAGAGTCATACACCTCCCAGCCACCCACACACACACTCAGTCTCCCATACAAATGCTCGGGCAACCAATCAATAACCCATACAGTTAATCATATAGCTACTGATCAACACATGCAGCAGTTTACAGAACAACAGACATAATGATGCACAAATTAAGACAGTTTAGTCACTAACCCATGCACTCAGTGAGACACATTTAATCAGTCACTCATACAGTCAGTCATGCCCCTACTAAATCCTTCATCAAGACACTTATACATCCACTCATTCTTCAATATGTAAGACATATTTTTACTTTACAGAATTATACAGTCACTGGATGTAGTCATCAGTGATGTCATTTGAGATGTCATCAGTGATGTCATCAGTGATGTCATTTGAGATGTCATCAGTGATGTCATCAGTGATGTCACTGACCATGTCATGAATGATGTAATATGTGACATCATCAGCAGTGGATTGCGGGTGCGCGATATATAGTTAGTACAACTAACTATATATGGAATTTCAATGGTTTTGTGTGAGTAAAATAAGGTTTTTTAAATGCTAATTCCTAACTATATATGGTCTATAACCTATGGTTTTTTCAGTGAATTTTCAAGGTTTTTTAAATGCTAATTCCTAACTATATATGGTCTATAACCTATGGTTTTTTCAGTGAATTTCATTGGTTTTTTAAAAGCTAATATCTATAGCTGTAAAATTTATTCTTCTTTAAATCCCAAAATATATTTTATATGTTTATTAATAATTTTTTTTAAAAATATTTTTTTTGGTTCGCGAACCGGGAAGCTTTCCGTTAGCTCAATTTGATGCCGCGACCCGTTCCGTGAACCGGTAAACGTTCCGTTCGCGCAACTGCCGCGTTAGAAATCAACATCGTGACGCGTCGCGGAAGCGCGACGTATCACTTTGTCGCGTAATGCGTCTTATGACGCGCCGCGTTAGCGCACCCGGAAGTGCTCCGGTACGCGAACTGAGACGCGAAGCGCAGCTCCCCGGAAGCGATCCGCGGCGCATCGCGAAAGCGCTACGTATCGCGTTGCCGCGTAATGCATCTTATGACGCGCCGCGTTAGCGCACCCGGAAGTGCTCCGGAGCGCGAACCGAGGCGCGAAGCGCAGCGAACCGGAAGCGATCCGGGGCGCGTTCCGCAGCGCGTAACATAAGCGTGAGAGGTCATGTGACTTGTTAATAAAACTTTTCATTGGTTCATTTAACTTTTGGTTTCATAATCATGTAAGGCTAGGTCAGGTGACCTAAAAATAACACTTTTCATTGGTTTAGAACTATTGTTTTTCCCAAATGATGAAAACCCCTCCTTCTTTCCTCACTCTGACTTTCATCATTGTGAGAGGAAGACCTTTATTCATAGTAGAGCAATGGCTTCATTAGTTGCTTCAGCTGGTGCACCCCCACCACCACCTCCACCTCCTCATGGGAAGAGAGGACCACCTCCCCAGATCATCACCAACACAGAGGAGGAAGAGGAAGAACTAGAGGAAGAGGAGAGAGAAGGACCACAGTTCTTGGAAGAGGTGCCCAGGGTTTCCCATAGGAAAGCCAGTTTCATTTGGCAGTTTTTTTCAATCCCTCCAGGGCAGAAAAAAGTAAATGCGAGGTATGCCACCTGCCTCATTTGTAAAGAGAAATTATCAAGAGGGACTGATAAAAAGTATAGCTATGGGAACTATACCATGCATCGGCACATGAACAGGTGGCATCCATTGAATTACAGCCGGGCGGAGATACGGGACATGGAAGAAAACCCAACAGCAACTCCTGTGGCCAGGTCAACATCGTTAATATCATTGACAGCAGCAGAGGCACAGGAAACCGTGCTAAACATCCAGGAGAATTTTGGGCATATGAAATATACTTGTCTGCACTGCGGTGCATTGATATCATGTGGTAACATGAGCATTAATTCAATCAACCTAGCTTGTAACAATCACAATTGTCCTAACCGCCCCAGACAGTAATTTTTTTTTTGCTCCTGTTGAGCCCTTTTCAATGCCTGTTTTTTGTTGTTTCCCCCCCAAAAAAACCAAAAAAAATATAAAATTGTTCAAAAAATACAAAAAAAACAAAAAATGTTCAAAAAATTAAAAAAAAATATAAAACAACAAAAACATAAAAAAAAAGTTCTTTTCAGAACTACCTCCCCTTTCAAAAAAAATTGCTAGAATGTTTAGCACTCTGGCAAGCTCTATTTCTTTTAGTTCGCTTCCCAGTTCGCTTCCCGGTTCGCGAACCGGGAGCTAACCCAAAATAAAAAAAAATAAAAAAAAAGAAGAGTAAGTATAAGGAAAGTAAACAGAGAGTGATGTTAAAAGAAAGACAGCTATAGGGAGTAAACCAGAGATACTGTTTAATAGATCTATTTACCGAAGAAAAGACGGAAGAGGGTATAATTGTGAAAAACGAAATAGATAAGGAAGTGAAAGAAAAAAAAGAGAGTAGAACAATAACAAAGAAGACTTTCTTGGAGAATGTGAGTGAATGTTCAAAATAAGAATAAAACATGGGGAATAACAGAGAGAAAAAATAGAAAACAGAAAAGAAGAAGTAACAGAAAAAGATTAATTGAAACAGCAAAGAAATGTAAATAACATAGAGCCATATCATCAACATAGGCAATAAAAGTTTTGCAGCTTTTATCGGCAGAAATATGTCACCAAAGCCGCTTTTGCAGCAGAAAACTGCCGCTAAAACCACTTTTGCACCAGTTTTCTGCCAATAAAAACAGCAATAATTTTATTGGCTGTGTTCATAATATGCCCCTTAGTGTGCTTCAACTACACAGAGAAAGCATTATGAACAAGTAGTGAAAGAGTGATCAGTCAAAGACACTAAGAGTAATAGAGACGGAGTGAGTGAACAAGAGTGAGGAACTATGAGAAGAGAGGGACTGAGAAAAAGAGTGGAAGGAGTTGAGTAAGTAGGTAATAGAGAAAGGAATGAGGAAAGTAGCAAAGGCAGGAAACTGAGGGTTAAAGAAATGAAGCTGTGGAACTAATAGTAGGTGAATGTGATAGAAATGTAACGAAAAGAATACAAAACATTTACCTTATAATTGTCGTTAAATTACTCACTTTTTGTTTTTATACTTTCAATCTGTGAAAGAGAGAACAAACATTTGAAAAATATTAAAACATGTATTTAAAAATTACAAAAGACAAGGGAAAAGATTGAAGGACAAACAGTTTTTCAACAACTTTGACACTGACAGAAGCTTCTGCTTCTTCAGGACCCCTACACAGTCCTAAAGATATACATTTTAAACTAACAGTATCTTGATGCAGATGAAGTGAGGCCTATCTTAAAACATGGTGCATCTTTTGCACTGCTGTTGTCTCAGAAAAGTGTCGCAAGACACTAACATTTTAAATGATTGCTTCAGGATGCCAATAAGATGTGTCCTATCCAGAGGTTTGTTTGAGGTGAGACCTACTCAGGGTTCCAAATGAAATTTCGAGTTGTTTGAAGAGAACAGAGGACATAATACATGTGAAGGCCTACCAATGAAGTAAGTCATGTCCACTTCACTCTTGAACAAAGGCCAGACCTCTTCTGTGTCCGTGGACAGACCTAAACTTCATCTGCACAATGTCATTCATAAACTTAGGAAACACAGGTGATGTAATTGAAAAATGTGGAGTTTCTTTTCCTCATTTCACAATCACATCACCTGTGTTGCCTTTGCTTAGGTATCTCATAGTGCAGATGTAGTCCAGCATATTAAACAGTACCTAGAAGTGCAACACTGCATGCAACAACTTTGACACTTATAAAAGCTTTTGCTTCTGCATGCCCCCTACACAATGCTAATTATATACATTTTAAACTGATGGTATCTTGCTGGAGATGAACTGAAACCTATCTTGCAACATGGTGCATCTTTTACACAAAAGTGACCCACAATGGAGCAAAAGAGGCGCACGGCCACCATAAATCTGACCCTAACATTTTAAATGATTGTTTCAAGATGCCAATAAGGTGTAACCTATCCACAGATTTGTTTCAGGTAAGTCCTACTCAGGGTTGCAGATGGAATTTAGGTTTGTTGAAGAATACAGAGAAGATAATACATGTGGAGGCCTACCAACGAAGTGAGTAATGTCCACTGCACTCTTGAACAAATGTCAGACCTCCTCTGTCTCCAGGAACAGGCCTAAACCTCATCTACACAATGTCAATCAATCAATCAGGAGTTTGTTAAAGCGCGACTACTCACCCGTAAGGGTCTCAAGGCGCTAGGGGTGGGGGGGGTTGGGGGGGTGCAGGTTCCATTCCATCAAGGAGGGGGTCTGTCGAAGAGCCATGTTTTGAGGTTTCTTGTGAAGATGGGGAGCGATGTTGTCTGTCTGAGGTGGAGCGGAAGGGCGTTCCATGCTTTGGCCGCGAGGAAGGAGAAGGAGCGGCCTCCCGATCTGGTCTTTCTGGTGCGGGGGACCACAGCGTAGGAATGTGGTGTGTAATGTTAGGAAACACAGGTAATATAATTGAAAAACATGCAAATTTTTTTGCTCATTCCACAATCATATTACCTGTGTTTCCTTTGCTTAGGTATCTCATTGTGGAAATGTAGTCTATCATATGAAAGACTACGTAGAATATGAGCACTGTATGCAAGAACTTTGACACTTACAGAAGCCTCTCCTTCTCCATGCCTCCTACACAGTTCTAAATGTACATCATAAATGGAAACAGTACAGAATTAATTATACATGTTAAATGGTTTATTTTTGCTGTTCTCAGAATGTATCAAATTTCACTAAAAACAGTGACTTGAAGGTATTCATCATATAACAGCGGGGAAAAAAAAACACAATCAAAATGATTGTGTTTAAAAAACCCATACAACATAACAAATCAGAATTCAGAACTCCTTAAAGTTAACTTACTTTCCATGACGGCGAAGGATGTCCTATGAACAGCTTACACTCTGTTGTGCTGTTATTACTTTCAGCCCGCCACTTTCTGAAAGAAAACCTCCATCGTTTTGAAAAACATGTTACATACAATAAATGACTTCTCGCTCTCTACCACACGTTTCCACAAGGCCAAATCGTGTCAGAGCCATTTATAACTCTTGGAATTCTTGTAAGCCAATCCCGTCATGTTGTATTTCCGCAACTTTCACAATTAAAATGTTGAAGATCATTTTCACAATCCTGGACTAGTAATATCTTCCCCTTCTTGCTCAGTCATGTTCTACATTTCCTATGACACTGATACTGCTTACTATGAAGCAGACTTACACTACCTCTATGACTACTACAATTATTTAATTCTCTACATCACTTTTAATCACAAAGCAATGTAAAACAGTAGACAGCATTGCAGACTTACATTCCCTCTACTCTATGTTTTGATTGGCTGCTTCAATTAGCTTATAAAAAGAAACAGTTTTTCTGAACTCATTCAAAGTGCACTTATTTCTCCATGACGTCCAGTCTTATAGTTAGAAGTTATGTCTCTGAACTACACTTATCCTCAAGGCCAAATCGTGTAGGAGCCATTAGAACTTCTTGAAATTCCTCAGAGCACATCCCGAGATTCTTTCCCTAAAATTTTGGTTTTAAAAACACCAGGTAAGAGTTTTTAAGGTCATACGGCAATTTTTTTTTGAAAATTAAAACAGAATCATTGCAGAATGACCAGCCATTTCTAGACTTTAAATAAGCTGTGTAATGTCCTGATGTTATTGAAGGACCGTCATGATATATAATTGCTGCAGTTACAAAAGTCCTTCCTGATATTGACAACTGTGAAGCCACAAAATTTTTAATTAAAGTTGTCAATTTTGTTCCATCAGGCCTACATCGTTGGAACATTAAAATGACATACTGGCCATATGTTCGTATAAATAATGTGGACATCATTTCAGATTTACATTGGCTACACTCCATGTTGTGATCAGCTGCTTTTACTAGCTTATTAAAGGAGACTGATTTACTGTCTGGCAAAGTTAAATATATAAATCTTTCTGAGTCTACACTAGTAGTACTTGATACCCTACAGTTCTCGCAGTCATGCTGCCATTGATAAGAAAGCCCAAACAGCTGATCTACATCTACACCTTCAGCATGCAATACATCAAGCATATACATTAAAAACTCCTGACAATCTTGCTGAATATTTTGAGAGAATTGTGTTTGGCCTGAACATCTGTCTAACAGATTTCGAATTTCAGACACACTTTCTATGTTTGTTCTATCAGTGCTACATTTTTCTAAGACAGAATTTAACAAACTGCAAAATCTTTGATCAGAATTGACCACAATCTCTTCTTTTACATTTTCTAGAGAAAACAAAACATTAACCACTACATTAGCATAGCAGTTGACACCAGAACTGTTTTCAAATTGAAAACCAACAACATCTTCAACAGAATCCTTTTTGTTTCTGCTTATAATTTCAGGTTCATCGACTTTTCGTCTTTTTGCTACAACCTCCCCAGTATTGGTCACATTTCTTCGTTTCCGGCCTACCACACGTTTCTCAAACAAAGGATATTGAGGCAAATGTGGCGCATACTCTCTTCTTAACCTATTGTATTCCTTAACACAATCTAGATCCGCACAAATGCTTGTGACATCACACTCAATCAAGTACAATCCCGATAAAGTTCTAACTCGTGACAATGCCACATATGCCATACCCTCCTTGAACACAGAACTGCCAATATTCACCAATGCACTGTCTACACTTAAACCTTGCGATTTATGGATTGTCACCGCATATGCCAAGCAAACAGGAAACTGCTTACGGCGAAGATATAAGTCTTTTACAAGCAAAAATCTAGCAGAACAACGACCAATTAGCTGTACTTCCTCAATGCCATCAAATTTAATTTTCAAAAATTCAATTCCATCTCTATTTCTGTATTTTACAAAATCAACAACATTACCCATTGATCCATTTACCAGACCTCTTTCAACATGTAAATTCCTTCTTAAAATTATACGGCAGTTCAAGCACACATTCAGAGTCTTTTCAAAACCTGCAGTTTTAGATATAGTCTTCTCTAATGAATCCAATTTTGTTTTCAGATTCTCAGACAAAATAATTGTTGATCCCATATGCTCTACTCTGTCAATAGCTTCCAGTTTCACAATCTCTTGCTTTTCTAAATGCAACATTTTGTTGTTGAATTTGGCACATTCTGCAAGAGTTGGCATCAAACATATTCCAGATTTCTTCTCAGTAATTTTCTGAAAAATATTCTCAGGCACAACATCTTGTTCTGCATATAAATTTGACAGTAATCGTGCATGTAAAGCTTCTTTCCCATGCTCGGTCACTTTTCCAATTCTAACATCTTGTAGAATAGTCTTGTAAACTTCATCCTTCGCCTGACGCATATTTTCATGCAGTTCAGCATAATTGAAGTTTAACCATATATTGACGTTGCCAATGCTGCCTAGGCACTTCCTGGTATCTTCATGCGTGAGCATTTTGAACACAGGTTGCCCTTTCACTGGTGTCAGCTGCAGAAGATCTCCGAAAACAATGATGTGTTTGCCACCAAATAACACATCATACTCTGTTTTGAGAACTTCTTGCATTCTCAAATGCACAAAGGCAAGCATGACATTGGAAACCATGCTTACTTCGTCAATGATAAGAAGTTTCATTTTCCTCAAGATTCTTGAAACTTCAAAACAAGCATCTCCAGATAGCTTGTGATATTGTAATTTGTTGTCATGCTCCACTGGCAGCATCAGTAAACGATATAAAGTAATCCCTTTAATGTTATGGGCTGCCAGTCCAGTTGGAGCGGTGACAACACAAGACAGCGATGACTCTGTCCTTTCCTGCAAATAACATGAAATTGCTTTAATAAGGAAACTTTTTCCAGTTCCCGCTTCTCCACTCACGTACAGTCGGACAGGCTTCAACGACATACATGAGCACTCTTTCTTGTCATGACTTAATCCATGATCAATTTGCATGGTAACTTCGTCATATATTTTCCTCTGCTCAACGTTGAGTTGTCTTTCCAACTCTTCTAAGTTAACCGCATCCTCCTGAGCATGTGCCATGGCTCTTTCCACTTCATTCATAGCAGTGGCAGCTTCATTTTCGATAACAGGTCCTCCTAGTGGATCCTGACTCAATGAAGCAGAACTCTGACTGTCCTGAGAACTGTCTCTGGCAATCTCGGCTGCAATCATTGCTTCCTGCTCAATTTCCGCATTCAACATTTCTACATATCTGGGAAAAGCAGGACATTCTATGGTCTCCTTGGCGGCATTGAAAGAGTCTTCGTAACAGAGAAAATCTCCAAGCAGTTCCTCTTCTGCACGCCAAGGCTTGAAAAGTTGCAAAAGTGCTAAATAGAAAAACTCCTTTTTTTCAGGAGATTCGCCACTCAATTTTCGATGGTTTACCAAGTGGCATTTTCTTTGCTTGACCAGACATCCCTCACTTCCTATTACAGCATACACTCCTTTCTCAGTATCTTCTTTGATGTTCCTCTTGATATGTAATTTTGAAGAACCTCATACAGACAAACATTCTCGAGGTGAATGCTTCGATTTGGATAATATGTATCCAACATGTTGGTCTTCAAAATGTCGGTACTGTTTGGCTCCTTTTCCGCCAAATACTCAATTTCCCGCACAGGTTTGAGAACTCGATTACGCGTTGCAGCAAGACCAAGACTCGCCCAAACAATACTCCTGGACTTGGCATAGAGACTTGCTGAAGACAACCGGTCAGAACATTCGTACGCTCCGATTTCTCGATGCGACAACATCTTCAGACTGAAACTGTACAACTTCTTGCTGAGGCTCTTTTCATGGGAAATGTCCTCCCACATATCCTTCAATTCTGTCTTCTCTTTTTTGGTGATGTAAGATGTCACATACCGAGCCACAGCCATACAGTTATCAGCCACAAACTGTATATCCATGTTAGCATTCCACATGGAAAAAATCACCGGGTTGTAGTCGTTGATGTACTTGGACTCTTCGTTCCTCTTCAAATTGTATGTGTTTTTAGGTGATTTCTTCATCACATTATGTCGCAGCGAAGACATCAAACTGTTTACTCTTCCTTTAGAAATCACCGGTCGTGGAAAGCCGAAACGACATTTGGTGTAGAACTTGTCCTTGTTTCGGAATTTACGATGACAGTACTTTCCACATCGATGGCTTTGGAAACGCAGAACTTTTTCTCTTAGGCTTTTCTTCTCCTTTGCGTTTGGAACAGCACACGTAGAATACTGTTGTATAAAACTCATCACTGAGTCTTCTGGATCCGTTCCAAATTTAGGTGCATCCATGATCCACAGCAACATATGTATATGAGGAGCACCTCTTGCTTGGTACTCCTTTCTCCAGAAGAAATCCAACACCTCTCCAAGAGGTGGATTCTTCTTATTCATGATGAAAGACATCATAGCTTCAAATCTATGATTGAAGTACCTACATACATTGACTGGATCCAAAGAGCACAGTTCTCCGGGTGTCTTGAATTCGATGTTTTCTACGTTAGCATTTGCCTCTCGTAGAAATTCAAGTAAGTCTTCCCAGCCATACTCGGCACAGCTCAGAGTGAGGAACCATGTGGGAGTTCCTAAGTTCCTCAGCATACATTTTAAATCACCATGACGACGGTACCAGTACTCATTAGTACCACGCTGACACGCCATGAGATTAATCAGGTGAGAATCCAAAATACTGTCTTGGACATTGACTTTATCCATAAAGTCACTTGCCGAGATGTTTTGCATGTGTATACCACTTTTCAAGATGTGGTTCACTGCATATGACAGTCCAGACAGATCGCTTTCAAACAGGAGATGAAACAAATAAGGAATGCATTGTCGAAACCTAGCATCTCCTGCATACAATCGCAAAGTCCGGTATTCAGAAGCAGGAATTTGATGAGGTCGCTCATCATATCTTCCTCCCTGACCTGTTGGAAAAAGCTGTGGGAAACACCGAGCTTCCAAACTTTCCTCCCAAACACTAATGGGACTCCCTTTGGCTTGTTTCATTTGAAACAACTCAATAGCATTCCCCATGACTTCCTTGGAATGCAAAGGATGAACACTATAATGTTCATATATTTCTTCACTAGTAGAGGGTTCTACTTTCTCAATTTGACCAGCACACAAATCGCTATCCTCTTCCTCACTTACTTCCTCTTCTGCAACATATACATTCTTATAGTATTTATTATTTTTTTTCAAATACAATGTTGCCTTTTTAACCTTCCTAACATCCACTAAATCTTGCCATATTTTCTTATTCTTTGTCGGAACCCCATTAACTAAGATAACCAGAGGTTCCTCTTCCACTTTTTCTACTCCAATTGTGTTAATGTTTTTCTTCAAATCTAGAGGCAAATAAACAACTCTTCCCTTTAATCCTCTCTGTAAATCTGATGGAGGCAATTTCCCTGTCTTTGGCTCCATTCTTACAATAGCCTGAAAGGGATGGATACTTTGAATCAAAATAGATTCATAAGTATTTAAATCCTTCAATTCAGAAGGAATCTCAACCAATTCCAGATTATTATGAACTGCTCTAGCAGGCATCTGGTTTTGATTTAATTTGTAACAACAATAAGTACACACACGTTGATCCAATCCCAAATCAAAACAATTTTCTTCCATCAAGTATGTTGTGAAATCCTTCCGTTCACTATTATTTTCCCTTTCACTTTTTGCATATAAATCCACTAACTTAGTCTGATTCTTATAATAAGTGCGTCGACAACACACACAAGTGAAATTTGGCCTCTCACTTGATTTGACCTGAAACGTCGCAATTTCCCTCTGGAAATTATCTGTACTGGAAACCTGTACACTATCTTCCACATTACCCGCTTCTTCTTGGTCAATTTCAACATTCTCCTCTTTACTTCCAAAGTAACAAAACTCAATTTCTTCACATATATTCTTCACATCTATTTCAGAACCATGCAAAAGAGCAGCGCATAATTGTTTAAGCATAATTGCTGGACTCTTAGCATAATACAACATTCTAACTAATTTCCTCACTTTATTATGATGCACTGCTAGCATCCTGAAATGATGAAAAACACTCTGGCATACTCTCCTGGAAAGACAAGCCAGTGAATGACCATGCAAACCTGTCACTTCTCTCACTCTGCAAGGATCTAATTCTTGCAACAACCTCATTTTCTGCTTCAAACTTTTCTTATTAAATGACCGTACAAAATCACAAAGCAAATTGATGGAATCCTGTCGCACACTGCAAATACTACTACACTTCCAGGTGTACACAGGACCCTTAGCACGTCTTCCTAAAACCTCATTACCTAACACCTCTTCTGCCTCTGTTGTCACAAGTTTTTCTTTTTCAACTGGACAACCATCTTTCACTTTATAAGCACGGCCACTGGTGTCAACTGCATGCACCAAATCATTATCCTGGAAATAACTCTCCTCATTAAAAAATGCCTCACAGCTTGAACTATGCATCCATTCTCCAGAAAAAACTTCACAAAAATTACTACGATTAACTATTCTCTTCCATCTACTATTTCTTTTGAAATCATAAATTGCCTTGTTTAGCTTCCTAATTCTATTGATTATCAAAATAAATAACTTACGTTTAATTTCAAATGCCTGATCAATAACTTTCTCAACTTTTTTTTTTCTCTTATAAAAAACCACTTTCTGTTGACCTTTCTTAATATTTTTTAACAAATTGCCAATTATCCTGTTGCGGAACATTCGTTTACGAATGTCCCTAAACTGTTGTTTCCTTCTAATATCATGCACAGAGTTATCTCTTGCTCTAGCAGTAACATTTTTCATTGGCCTTTCCTTTCCGTTTGAATTGCTTCTCTTTTTCTGGACTGAAACATTTTCTGTAGTAATATTTTTTTTACTACAAATATTTCTTATGAATGTTTTTGTACTCTTACCCGGTGCTTTCTTGGTGACTTGACAAATCTTTTTATTAGAGGACTGCTGCTTTTTTTCATTCACCTGCTGTCTTTGACGTTTTGCAGCCTTTCTCAGTCTTTCTTTCGTTGGCATGGTGAAATCTTGAAATGATCTGCAGTTGAATCTGTGGTAAAATATATTAAAAAATGTTATTAACCACTATTACCCAACAGTAAATCAATAACAGTAATCAAAAACTTAAAACACTACTTGACATTTTTACATAGAAGATTTTTTAGTGCTTGGCAAATTTAGAATACAGAAATAGCAGAAAAGAAATGGAATTTATATTCATGTTACCTGTGCTATTTTATATGTGAATCTGATCTAATTTTATGAGCATATTTTAATATTTTATTGAAGACACTACACATAACCTGTTTTTGAAGGTGTCTTTATTTTTAAATTAAACGGTTTACATTTTTACTTTTTATTTATTATACATTTTTAAAATAAATGTTTATAGTTCCATAGGCTCAAGCACGTCAGCTTCCCATCCTATGTCATATAATTCGGACAAATCTGCATCCTCATCACGTTCTTCTTCATCCTCAGGATTTAAATCATCCAAGGGATCAACATCGACTGATGTTTCAATTACGAGTTCAATGATGAGGTCAAAATCAACTGATTGCTGATTGTCGCTCATGTTGATGTTGTCTTTATCTTTAAAGAAAGATAACAACAATGAGATGTTGCAGAGTAAGAGACAAATCTCAGAGATTATAATAGTAAAATTGTTTAACAAGAGTAACATTTTGCAGCTATTAGTTAGCCATGTCCAGCGATGCTGAGCAGGTGAAGCCTATGTCTAATTTTTCAGTGAACAGGACTCATCTCTTCTTAACCTTGGATAAGCCTCACCGACTCTGTGTCCCCTGCACATACTTAAATGTAAAGAGGCAGATTTATGTTAAATGGCACATCCCCAGGCATGCACCAGTTAACGTGCACCGCTGCTCTGCCACCCAATGTGTGCCGCATTTACAATCAGATAGGAGAAAGCTACGTCAAAACCCTGCGCCTGCTTGAAGCAGGCATAGGTCTTGACGCAACATTGTGGAGATGGGGCACCCCTGAGCCTTGCTGGAGCTGCATCACACTTGCGATACAACTCCAGCAATGCGCCACCTTTACGGCACAGATGCGTCACGCATCTGTGCCATTTTTGCCCCATACTGCGCCGCATTGTAAATGCAGCGCACCATGGGTGGCGGAACAGCAGCGCAGGATGACTGGCACATCCCTGGTGATGCGCCAGCCATCATAAATCTATCCCTAAGCTTCTTATCTTGTTAGAGATGAACCGCCATATGTATCATCAAACTATTTTGCATTTCCTAAATAGCGAATTTTAAGGGATAAATAGCGATTCTTTACCATTCCTAATTTGCGATGAGCAAATTGCTAATTGCAAATTACCCATTCCTTTCCATGGGCCAGGAGGCCCATAGGAATGAAAGTGCAATTTGCGATTAGCAATTAGCTCATCGCAAATTAGGAATTTTTCCAAAGGTGCAGGGGTGTCTCAAGAACACCCTGCTGCACCCCCTGAAAAAGAAATTTGGGGGCATATGGCGCACATACATGCCCTAAGGGCATGATGGGCGTCATATGGCACCTTTTGTTTTTTGGAAAAAAAACTTTTTGAAAAGAATTCGCAAATTACCACCAACTAGAAGTTGGTGGTAATTTGCAAATCCTTAATGGCATTTTTTGCATATATGTTTTGTTTGATACATTGCATTTAAGGAATCGCAAAATTTGCAAATCCTTCAGTGCAATCGCAAAATAAGGAATAGCAAATTTTGCTATTCCTTATTTTGCATCAAACTTGTTTGATACATACCATTTGTCTAATTAGCATTCGCAAAGGCTGAAATTCACAGAATTTTGGCCTTTGCGAATGCTAATTAGCTTGATACATATGGCCCCAAGTGAGGCCTGTCTTGCAACATGGTGCATCTTTTGCATCACTGCTGCATCGGTTTCATGTGGCACGTTTTTTTTACACCATGACACATCTGCCTAAATGCATCAATTTGTAATTTTGTCGCATCATAGCAAATCTTTTGCACCGCCGCTGCATCAGAAAAGTGACGCACAGTGGCGCAAAAGAGGCATACACCTATCATAAATCTGTCCCTAGCATTTTAAATGATTAATTCAAGATGACGATAAGGTGTGGCCTATCCAGAGGTTTGTTTAAGGTGAGGCCTACTCAGGATTGCAGATCAAAGTTACACTTGATGAACAATACAGAGGAGATAATACATGTAAAGGCCTACCAATGAAGTAAGTTATGTCCACTTCATTGTGCCAGTCATCATAAATCTATCCCTATGCTTCTTATCTTGTTAGAGATGAACTGCCATATGTATGAAAGCACACAGGTTGGTTTGTTGACGATAAATAATGTTCATCATGTATGGAACTCAGTAGTACTAATACAATGGCATGCAGGATAGCATCAATCAATATATGTGGGTTAAATGACCCAAATAAGAGGATGAGAGTGGCTGCGTATTTAAAAACTCTACGGCTGGACTTGATATGTCTGCAAGAAACTCATATAGAGCTAAGTAGGATAAATCTTTTGGAGAACTGGGGTTCAGGCTATTGGCTAGCTCCAAGCAAGAAACTAGAACTAGAGGCGTAGCAATTTTGGGCAGACAGAGGGATGTGGTAGTGGGGAACAAGAAGGGGGATAAATGGGGAAGGTGGGCTATCGCAGAAATATGCTATAGGGGTCAGAAATTCACATTAGTTACAATTTATGGATCTACCGAAGATGACCCGGAGGTATTTCAGTTTCTTGATGCAGAGCTGTCCCAGTGGCCTGAACCTATAGTCTGTTGTGGAGATTTTAATATTCACGACCTCGAAAGCTCATTCGCACGAACAGATGCAGTTTATAGAGGGAGGAAAAGGAAAGTGTTTAGGGCTCTGGCAGATATGGTTCAGCATAATGCCTTGATTGACCCATGGGTAAAGCAACATCCTCACCTTGATGGGAGCACCTTCTTCTCTGCCCCACATAAAATACTGGTCAGACTTGACTACTTCCTGATAACTAGTTCTTTATTATCTGTGGCACAAATAGAGAAGCTTCCTAGGATGATCTCAGATCACAGTCCAGTGATTCTTACCATAAAAATTAATCAAACATCAAGAATACCCACACAGTGGACTTTCGAGAGAGGTCTGTTAAGGGATCCTATATATAAGGAACACATGACAGAGTGGATTAAATGGTTTCTGGATATAAATAGGGGGACAGCAGCCTCAGGAATAGTATGGGACACGCTCAAGGCGGGAAT